>NC_141675.1:99842671-100442671 GCF_028749965.1 Puma concolor
GTGAAGTATTATGTCAGGATGTTTGGGACTAACCTGTAGGCATCAGAGAAAGTTTCAAAGAGGAGAAGTTAGGAATTTTCAGTTGGAAGATTGATATGAACATTCCAGACGAACTAACAGGTACAAAAGCATGGAAATGAGAGGGATCACTTCTTGAGTAAGGAGCTGCAAGTAGATTGGTATCAGCAGAAACTGGTATGTTAAAGAACATGGACTTTGGAGTCAGATACGTGGTTTGCACACTTTTATTACTGGTAGGAATAAAAGACCCTTGCAGATCTTGTCTGTGTAGGGTAGCAGTAATCTAGTGGTAACTTCACTCTTAGTGTTAATACGGAGAGGTGCCCCAGGATTCTCTGGTTTCCATCTATGCTCCTGTGCCTCCCCTTTTAACTATTGCCTGGCTGTGTGTGGAGCCCCAGATAGCCTTGCCTCACAGTTAATGAAGCCATTATTGTGTCCCCTGGTGAAAGCATCTTCACCTTAGCTACTGTAATTTCTTAAACAGCAGAAGCCACAGGGAAGGGGACAAAGAGAAATTTGTGGTGTAACCATGAGACATACCACTTCTACCTCTACTCTGATTTCTCTTTGGTAATGAGCAATAGAAATTGCCTTTGGCTAACTTAAGCAGAAACTTTATGGATAGATTTATGGGTAGATATTGGCTAAGCTCACAGAAGTGAAGGAAGGCGGAATGATCAAGCCATAGAAAGGCCTGGGTACAGCATCTTCCAGGATCCCATGGGCCCATAGGGCTAACTGAGCCCCAGCGGCCTTTCTCCTTGTGTGGTCTTATAGGTCAGCCCTGTGCCCACACCTCAGAGATAAGCCCATGTTTGATGGTCCTATCAGACCTCAGAAATCAGGCAGAGAAGCTCTCCAAAGGAAAAGTAAGCTATTGTTGCCAGAAAGCTAAAAAAACAACAGATATTTCCTGCAGTGTTCATTGGATTTGATAGTGTGGAGGTCTTTTGCAAGCAGTTATGAATAAAAGCCAGATAATGGTGAAGAGTGGATGGGAAGTGAGGAAGAAGGGACGGTGAGTATAAACTACTGTTGAAGAAGCCTGATGGTTGGGAGGAAGAAAGAATGAGACCACAGGGAAGGAGTTACAAGATCAGAAAAAAAAATTTTTTTTTTGCCTCTTAAATGAAAAGAAAAATTGAATAAGGATATATTTAAGTGGAAAAGCACTAACAGAGGAGGAGAGATTAATAATATACGAGCGAGAAGAGATATTACCTAATAAGATTACTAAGAAGTGAGAATGATAGAATCCAGAACAGAGGTAGAGAGTTTAGTGTTAGCTAGAAATGTTAGGGAAGATTTTAGAGAGGAGGACAGAATTGCTTTAATGGGTTAATAGTATTTGAATAAGCAGAGCAAAGTGGAAAGGTCACTTCAATAGGCAAATAGCATAGATTTAGCAAAATATGAACTAGCTGATAAGGAGCATAGGGAAGAACCTGTCTGTATTGGAGAGAAGGGTAGATGACATGATTAGCTTGATAGCCCTTCTTCTATGTGTATTGTCTTAAGTGGAAAGTGGATAAGTGAGACTGACCAGTGAAAAGATGGTGTTAGGTAGAGCCATGAAAGCTAGGACCCAAGATTTTGGATTTGATACTGGGAAATAGTACTGTAGATTCTGAAGCAGGAGTACCATAAATTGGAAAGATTACTGAGGCACTGGCATATGAAACCTTTGAAGAAGAGGGGAAAGACTGGGAACTGAAAAGACTATTAAGACACATACATGTGGGGCAACTGGGTGGCTCAGTTGCTTGAGTGTCCAACTCTTAATCGTAGCTCAGGTCTTGATCTCAGGTTGTGAGTTCAAGCCCTGTGTTGGACATGAAGCCTACTTGAAAAGAAAAGAAAAGAGCCAGACATGTAAAACAGGGCCTAATCTGAGATTGTAGGAATAAACAGGAGGAGATGAACATTGTGAAAAGAATTGATAGGATTTGGGGAGAAATTTTGAAGATTAATTTTGGGTTTAGAGCCTGGGTAAAGTTTTGATGTCAGTGATAAAAATGGAGAAATTGGAAGTAGGTCTCTTAAGAGGCAAGGCAATTCAACATGTTGTAAAAACCTGTTAATTGGTTTTGAAATGAAATATTCTGAAGAGAACTTGTCTAATCAAAGGTTTGGGACAAGATCTGTCTTGAAAGTTGGCTTTATTATAAGAAATAAATAAACAAATAAAACAAAACATAATGCCTTTTACACGGAAACAGTTTGAAACTTTGTAGAGAGAAAGCAAATAGAAAAAGTAAATAGCATTGAGCCTTGGAAGTCAAAGTGAGAGACAAGGATTCATGTAGAGAAGGAAAATGCATAATTGGGGAAGAGAAAGACAAATTGGGAGAAAAGGGAGACAATAGCAGCCTCCAATCCTGCAGAGAGAAGAGGGAAGGCAGAGAAAAGATCTCTGGTGTGGGGAAGAGTAGTCCAGACCTCTAAGAAAGCAGTTTTGGTGGGCAGGGACAATCAGAAGACTGCTGCCATGGGTTTAGGAGGGATTGACCAATGCAGGAAAGTGAGAAGCTTCAGAGGAATAGTAGGAAAGAAATGGAATGTTAGAAAAGGCAGTAAATTTTTGTTTAATAAGTTCTGATTTTGGAAGCAAAAGAGAAAATGGTTAAGGAGGAAATAAAGTGCTAGAGAGAAAGGAATCAAATATAGAGTCCTTCTCCATAGATGGAAGAGTTATCATTGGGAAGTTCTGGAGGGCTGAAAGGATGCATGGGCAGAGTCTGTTATGATATATGTAGGATGCAGTGAAGGAAGTCTTACTGGATGACCTCTGTCTTCCCAGTGAATTAGGGGGGAAATGGAAAAAAGGCAACTATCATGTACTGAGCTCTTGCCATGTACCAGATACATTGTGTGATCCATTAAAGGTATTATCATATAAAATCATAACAGTTCTCCCAGAGGTTGGTGATAGTCTCTTAATTTTAAATGTGAAGATGCCAAGACTTCAAGGAATACTTATTTTATTTTACTGTTTTTAAAGTTTTTAAAATTTATTTATTTTTGAGAGAGAGAGAGTGTGTATGTATGTACGCATGTGCATAAGCATGTGCAAGTGGGAGAGAGGCAGAGAGGGGGAGAGAGAGAATCCCAAGCAGGCTCCATGCTGTCAGCACAGAGCCTGACGTAGGGCTCAATCCCATGGACAGTGAGATCATGACCTATTTTATTTTTTAATGGAGGAACTTTTTTTAAAGTTTATTTCTTTTGAGAGAGAGAAGGAAAGCATGAATGGGGGAAGGGCAGAGAGAGAGAAGGGAGAGAGAGAATCCCAAGCAGGCTCCATACCAACCAGCACAGAGCTGGATGCAGGGCTCCATCTCACAAACCATGAGATCATGACCTGAGCAGAAACCAAGAGTTGGACGCTTAACTGACTGAACCATGCAGGCACCCCTCAGACTTAAAAATAAATAAATAAATAAATAAATAAATAAATAAATAAATAAATAAAAGATTATTTTATTTTATTTTTACAATGTTTATTTTTGAGAGAGCATAAACAAGGGAGGGGCAGAGAGAGAGGGAGAGAAAGGATCTGAAGCAGGCTCTGCACTGTCAGTGGAGAGCCTGACATGGGGCTCGAGCCCATGAACCCAGAGATCATGACCTGAACGCTAGCCAGATGCTTAACCAACTGAGCCACCCAGACACCCCAGATTTTATTATTATTTTGACTTAAAAATTCTTATTTTAAGTAGGCTTTACCTCAATGCAGAGCCCAACATGGGGTTTGAACTCATGACCCTGAGATCAAGACCTGAGCTGAGGTCAAGAATCTAACACTTAACTGACTGAGCCACCCAGGTGCCCCTTATTATTATTTTTTTAAGTAATCTCTACACCCAGTGTGGGGCTCGAACCTCCAACTCCGAGATCAAGAGTCACACACTCACTGACTGAGCCAGCCAGGCACCCCAGGGAATACTTATTTTAAAACCAAGTAGCTAATAAATGTCAGCTTTTTGATTCTAGGTCTGATATCAAAGACTATTGCCATTCTCCTATACCATTCATTCATTAATTTGAGGTGACAGATACATGGGGTGTTAGTGATTATAGTGGCTGTGCTTCAGAATTACTTTTGGGGTCTAAAAAAATTCCTGCACCCTGCACCAGTCATTCATTCCTTCACCAACATACTTTAAAAAAAAAAAAAAAATTATTTATTTATTTAGAGAGAGTGCGAGTGGGAGAGGGGCAGAGACAGAAGGGAGAGAGAGAGAATCCCAAACAGACTCCGCATTGTCAGTGCAGAGCCTGATGTGGGGTTGGAACCTATGAGCTATGAGATCATGACCTGAGCTGAAGTCAGACGTTTAACTGACTGAGCCACCCAGGTGCCCCACCAACATACTTATTACCTACTATGTTATGGTTCTCCAGAGAAAGAGAATGAATAGAATATATATCACAAGAGGAGCCCAAAGCATCATATAGCGTCATATGGAGGTGGGAGGGAGGTGAGGGCTTGTGAAAAGGACACAGGAACAAGCCTAAAAGAGTGCCCAGTGGCCAAAGCTCGAATAATTTCAACAATAAAATAACTATAGCATTATATTTTAACCCAAAGGGTAAACTATTTCTTTGAGGCAATACTGATATAAATGAATTATTGAATAAATAAATTGGAGAAGAGACAAATCTTCTTTGCAGAATAATTAAAAAAAAATTTATTTAGATACTCCCTTCTCTAAGAGATGGAGATTAATTCCCCTCTCCTTGAGTATGAGTTAGACTTAGTACCCACTTCCAAAGACTAGAGTATGGAAAGGGAAAAATAGTAACATAGGAGTAATTACTTGAGTCATGTTAATAGGAAATTTGAGGAGGAAAGTTGGTGTGAAAGACTACATCTTTTATGACTTCAGTATGATCTAAGTAATTTAATATAAGGATGTTTTATTTGTATAGTGAAAAAAATCTAGTTAAGTAACAGAATTAAAAATAGGAAAGTAAATATACATCTTTATTAACATTGAAAAGCTGGTAAGGGTGTCATCTAAAGATCAAAAACACTGAGGAATTTATGAAAAATGCAAAGCATATGGAATCAGGTTGATGGCAAAACTATACAGTTTGGAGAAATGCAACCCATTACAGACTTAAAGGGGAAACAGTAGGAAAGTGAGTTTTCCCACTGCAATTCTGGAAAATCCCAAAGCTTAGAGACTTTGAAAAGTAGGAGGGGCTTGAGGTTGGTTGTCTTAGTCCATTCAAGCTGCTATAGCAAAATATAGACTGGGTGGCTTATAAACAACAGAAATTTATTTCTCACAGTTTTGGAGGCTGAAGTCCAAATCATGGTGCCAGCATAGTTGGATTCTTCCAGGTTGTGTTCTCCTACTTCATGCTGTAACCCCTCATGTGGGGGAAGGGGTAAGCAAGCTCTCTGGGACAGCTTTTATAAGGGCACTAATCCCATTCATCAAGGCTTTGCCCTCATGACCTAATCATTTCCCAGAGGTCCTACCTCCTAATACCGTCACCTTGGGATTTAGGATTTCAACATAAGAATTTTGGGGGGACACATTCAGACCATTGCAGTGGTCAAAGGTAATTAATTAGCAGACTTCAGAACAGCTGTAACGGGACCAATTACAATACCTAATTACAGTTTTTCCTCACAGGCTAAAGTAGTAGAACATATTTATATAAATTGAGGGCATCTCCATCCTGGGCTTTAGGACCAGAGAGAGAATCAGCGCTATATTTTAGAGAACTTCCAGTTGTCACTGTGAATGTAGAGCTCCTTCCTTCAGAAGCCACCCATCTAGCTGTTCACCTCCTCCATCCATGTATGATACTTTTGATAGCCAGAACTTTTATGATTAGCATGCACATTCATGGCAGGGAGAAGAGTGATTTTTCACATATATTAAAGCATCGGTTCTTAGTGGTAAAAACACATTAAAATCACCTAGGGAGCTTTCTTTAAAAGGATAATTTCTACAGTGCATCCAGAATTGAAAACTACTATGCTGGGGAAACCAACTTTATCTGCCAATTCGCTTAACGAATTCTCACTAAATATTTAAGGAAAACCAATAGGATGAAAGAGTGACAACAAGCCGAACAAAAAGAGGAATTGATTTTTGAGAAAACAAATTGAATGTAATGGACAAAAGAATTTGTTAAAAAAAAAATTCTAAAAAATTTGAGAGCATGTGATTTCCATAAAATAGCAATGGGTGCTATGAAAAAGAACAAGAAAGTTTTTGGAAATTAGAAACATGTTTTCTGAAATACAAACTTCAACAGCAGGCTGAATAGCAACATGGTTGTAGTATATGACTAATGAACTAGATAATCAAACCAAGGAATTCTTCTAAAATATGGTATGGGGCACCTGGGTGGCTCAATCTCTTGAGTGTCAACTTTGGCTCAGGTCATGATCTCACGGTTCATGAGTTTGGGCCCCACATGGGGCTCGCTGCCGTCAGCCTGTCAGCACAGAGTCCACTTTGGATCTTCTGTCCCTCTCTCTCTGCCCCTCCCCTGCTTGCACTCTCCCCAAAATAAAGAAAATATATTTTAAAAATATGATACAAAAAGACAAGAAAATTATGAGTTGTCGGACATGCAGGATAAATCAAGGAGGAGAACTAACCACTGGAGCCAAAATTCTACACAATTTCAGTAAGTGTGGCATGGGAGATGGGCAGTGGGCAGTTGGTGGGTAAGAAATAGAGTATTTTAAAACTTCTGTAATGGGGCGCCAAGGTGGCTCAGTCAGTTGAGCATCTGACTGTGGCTCAGATCATGATCTCACAGTCCGTGAGTTCGAGCCCTGCATCAGGCTCTCTGCTGTCAGCACAGAACCCACTTCAGATCCTCTGTCCCCCCCTCTCTCTCTGCCCCTCCCCCTCTTGCATGTGTGCTCTCTCTCTCTTATTAAAAAATTAAACATTAAAAAAAACCTTTTGTAATGAGAGGGGAGGAGACCATAGATACTGTTTTTAAGAAGAAGAAAATATATTTAAGTTGTAATATGAAGATAGGTTATCAATAAGCAATTCCTTTCTCTCAGCTTTGCATTTCTTTGTGTGTCACTTTCATCCTCACACTGGCTTCTTTCTTTTGCATGATGTCTGTAATGTCCATATTTGGAATTCTATGCATTCTCTTTAAATTGGAAAAGGAAAGAGGATAGCTACCCATACCGTCAAGGAAAAGTCCTGAAGTTAGCTATATTTGTACCAATCTGAGACCAGTCACTGTGCCCCCAAAAAAGTCATTTGCCGAGACTTGCCAAGGTCCGCCACCGAAGCACAAAGGCTGGTTTAGGGGTACATACCTAAGTGAAAAATCAGGGAGTTCCATGAAGTGGAGAGGAGAAAATATCAAATGTCCACTGTAGTGTGTTTCTTAGAATTGCTAGGGAAATTCATAAATTGAACAGATGAAAGAGGAAAAAAGGTGTTGAGGAAAATAAGAAACAAAAAAATCAGGCAAGGAAAAGTAAAAAAGCATAGGTGGGAGGAGAGAGAAGAGAATATGACCACATGGGACAATATTTACAATAAATGTGACTGGAATAAATCCTCTCTTTTTTTTCTTTTCTTTTTTTTTTAAGGCTCTTAGATTGTGTAGAACCAAATCTCCAGATTTGTGTTATGTCAGACAAATATAAAACAAAATAATGTAGACAGTTTAAAAATAAAATACACATGTACATGCCCCAGGCAATTGTTGAATATAAGAAAATTCATACATAGTAATTTGTTACCAAAGTTTATTTCAAAGAGCAAACATTTTCTTTTAAAAATACTTATATAATGTTATACCTAAGTAGGTAATAATATATTCTTCTTAAATACTCATTTAAAAAAAGTAGGGAGGGGTGACTGGGTGGCTTCATCTGTTGAGCATCCAACTTTGGCTCAGGTTACATGATCACGGTTCATGAAGTTTGAACTCCACATTGGACTTGCTGCCATCAGCGTGGAGGCTGCTTCGGATCCTCTCTTCCCTTCTCTCTGTCCCTCGCCCGCTTGCACTCTCTCTCTCAAAAATAAATAAACATTAAAAAAGGTAATAAAAACTTTTTGAAAGGAGGGGTGTGACACCTGGCTGACTCATTTGTTAGAGTGTGCAGCTCTTGATTGCTGGGTTGTGAGTTTGAACCCCATGTTGGGTGTAGAAATTACTTAAAAAACAAATACTCATGTAACACTTAATAAAAATATATCATGTAGGAGGGCTATAAAAAATCTCAAATTCTAAAAATTTGACACTTCAAAAAATTTTTATTTTTAACATTTTTTAAAATATTTATTTATTTTTGAGAGAGAGAGAGTGCATGAGCTGAGGAGGGACAGGGAGAGACAGACAGAATCTGAAGCAGGCTCCAAGCTCTGAACTGTCAGCACAGAGCCTCACGCTGGGTCTGACTGAGATCATGATCTGAGCCGAAGTCAGACACCTAGCCGACTGAACCACCCAGGCGCCGCCGCCCCCCCCCCCCCCCCCCCGCCGCAAATTTTATTTGTTTAAGTAATCTCTACACCCAACGTGGGGCTCAAACTCACAACCCCCAAAGAAGATCAAGAGTTGCATGCTTCACCGACTGAGCCAGCCAGGCTCCCCTAAAAATCAGATACTATTTATTGCCAGTCGTAATGCAGGGAAACAGCACGTGTGCATGCACGCACACACACACATGCACACACACACACACACACACACACACACACACACACACAGAAATTAACAAAATGGGAACCAAAAAAGAAATATAATTAATTACTTGGAAAGTTTTTTGTTTCCACTCAAGTTAGAGGAAATAAAAGTTGAAATTACAAGGAAGAAAAAGTCAAGATAATGAAAAGCTAATCACAGAAAAAGAAATATAAATGATTCATAACATATGAAAGGGTATTCAGCCTCATGAGATATCAAGGAGATGCAAGTTAAGCAATAAGATATCTTTTGCCTTTTGGACTGAGAAAAGCTTAAAAGATGTTGATTGCAGCCTTTTTTTCCAGGATTGTTTTTAATAGCAAAAATAGTAAAAGGGAAAGAAAGAAAAAATGAGTATTGATCAATGGGGAACAGCTAAATAAATTATGGCTCCATGCTGCATAACACTATGTAGGTATTTAAAAGAATAAGGTAAATTAATATGTACTTACCTGGAAAGATGTTCATAATGAATTTCTAGGTAAAAAGAAAGCATGTTTCAGAGTGACAGCATGATTTCATTTTTATAAAAAATTTATGTGCATATAATATAAATATACATTATATATATTATATATATAATATTATATACATATTATAATATGTATATTATATGTATTTATGTGTATATGTATGTATACATATATATGTATATATGTATGTATATTATAATATGTATATATATATTATATAATATATGTATATGTAATAACTCTGTAGAAAGATAAAGAAAATTGGTGTCAAATTGATTCCCAACTAGGGGAGAATAAAACTGAATAGGTGATAGTGGGTACTCTAATTTTTCTCCCCCCCAAAAAGGGATGTAGTTATAGATAATATTTACTTTCTTGGTTTTCAGTATAGTATTTATTTTTTTATTTTTTTAAATTTAATTTTAGAGCACATGAGTGGGAGAGAGGGGCAGAGAGAGAAAGAGAATCTTAAGCAGCCTCCATGTTCAGCCCCGAACCCAATGTGGGGCTTTGATCCCACGACCCTGGGGTCATGACCTGAACTGAAGTCAGGAGTCTGACGCTTAACTGACTGAGTCACCCAGGCACCCCTCAGTATAGTAATTTAAGAAATAATTTAAAATTTAACTGAAACTACGTATTATTTAGGAATCAATGACTATTGAAAATACCACATATTAAAATCTATGGGCTGTCCTTGAGGAAATATTATAGTCTTAAATACATTTATTAGGAAGACTGAAAAGCTAATTCATATTGTAGAAGAAAAAATGCATTCAAGTAGCAAAAGATTAAAATTCTGTATGAGGATATACAGTAAGTATTTCTTGTACCCTTTTCCCCATTCCCCTCTTCAAAGGCGATCCTTCCAGAGAAATTCTGTGCATTTGTCAACTTACACATTTATGTTCTTCTCCTCATTCCAAAGGATAGGTATTATATATGTTTGTAATATTTTAAGTTAAAAAAATATATATACTTATATAAATATACACATATGTACATTTATACATATGCATATTTACATGTACATATATACATATGTGCGCATGTGTGTGTGTATATATGTACAGTTTGCTAGTGCTGCCATAAAATACCACAGACTTGGTGGTTTAAACAAGAAATGTTTATTTTCTTACAGTTCTGGAGTCTAGAAGTCCAAGATCAAGGTGTCAGCAGGTTTTTTTTTTTAATTTTTTTTTAATGTTTATTTATTTTTGAGACAGAGAGAGACAGAGCATGAATGGCAGAGGGTCAGAGAGAGAGGGAGACACAGAATCCAGAGCAGGGTCCAGGCTCTGAGCTGTCAGCACAGAGCCCGACGCGGGGCTCGAATTCACAGACCATGAGATCATGACCTGAGCCGAAGTCGAAAGCTCAACCAACTGAGCCACCCAGGCGCCCCTTTTTTTTTTCATTTTTTAAAAAATGTTTTTATTTTATTTTTGAAACAGAGAGAGACAGAGCATGAGCGGGGAGGGGCAGAGAGGGAGACATAGAATCTGAAGCAGGCTCCAGGCTCTGAGCTGTCAGCACAGAGCCCAATGCGGGGCTCAGACTCACCAACCATGAGATCATGACCTGAGCTGAAGCCAGACGCTTAACTAACTGAGCCACCCAAGCGCCCAAGGTGTCAGCAGGTTTGATTTCTTCTGAGGCCTCTCATCTTGGCTTGTTGATAGTTGCCTTCTTGTGGTATCCTCATGTGGTAGTTCCATGTCTGTGTGGTCTGTGTTTTAATCTCATTTTCTTATAAGGACACCAGGCAGGGGTGCCTGGGTGGATCAGTCGGTCGGTTAAGCATCTGACTCTTGATTTCTGATCAGGTCATGATCTCACAGTTCGTGAGTTCGAGCCCGGTATCAGACTCCATGCTGACTGTGAGGAGCCTGCTTGGGGTTCTGTCTCCCTCTCTCTCTGCCCCTCCCCTACTCATGCTTCTTTCTCAAAATAAATAAATAAAATTTTTAAAAAAAGGATACCAAGGGCACCTGGGTGGCTCAGTAGATTAACTGTGTGACTTCAGCTCAGGTCATGATCTCACGGCTTGTGGATTCAAGCCCTGCGTCAGGCTCTGTGCTGACAGCTCAGAGCCTGAGCCTGCTTTGGATTCTGTGTCTCCCTCTCTCTGTCCCTCCCCCACTTACACTCTGTTGTGTGTGTGTGTGTGTGTGTGTGTGTGTGTGTGTGTGTCATAAATAAACGTTAAAAAAAAAAAAGACACCAGTCAGATTAGGGCCCACCCTAATGACCCATTTAAAAAAAATTTTATTTTAGGGCACTTGGGTGGCTCGGGTTAAGTGTCCAACTTCAGCTCAGGTCATGATCTCACAATTTGTGAGTTCGAGGCCTGTGTTTGGCTCTGTGTTGACAGCTCAGAGCCCGGGTACCCCTCTAATGACCCATTTTAACTTAATTACCTTTTTAAAGGCTTTATCTCTAAATACAGTCACATTCCAGAGTACTGGGGGTTAGGACGTCACCATATGAATTTGGAGGAGACACAATACAGCCCATTTTATAATCATATATATTATATATTTTATATATATAATATATATACACAGACATATATATTGTACATATATACATACATTTATATTATACATATGTGTACATACATATACATATATTTAGATTGAACGTTTAGGTATTATGATTCAATCTTTTATTTTTCAAGTTTATTTATGTTGAGAGAGAGCACGTGTGCACAAGCGAGCATGAGCAGGGGAGGGGCAGAGAGAGAAGGAAAGAGAGAATCCTGTGCTGTTAGAGCGTGGAGCCCAAAGTGGGACTTGAACCCACGGGCTGTGAGATCATGACCTGAGCCGAAACCAAGAGTCGGACACCTGACCAACTGAGCCACCCAGTTGCCCCTCAATCTATTTTAGATTGAACCATCTGAAATTGTAGTTTCTAGAGGCAGAAAAAGTCAAATATGGGCAATTTCAGATGATTCAACATAATACTGTAACATATTTAATCATTCTTTTTTTTTTTAATTATTCTTTTGATGAGCCTTTAGGGTGTTTCCTTGTCCTTTGCTACTTGAAACAATTTTATAATGAATATCCTTGAATAAATGTCCTGTTGCACATACATGAATATGACTTGTAGAGTAAATTTCTAGGAGTTATTACATCAGAGAGGTACATATTTCTGTGGACCAGATGTGGGTCCACAGTGTGTTAGGAGGAGCTGGTCTGGGCACTCTGCCTTAGGCTTTCCATCACGGGCAGGACTACCTCAGCAGAAAGAGACTGGGGCCCTAAAGACAGAGGCAGAAGTTGGGGGTGGGGGAGAGAATGTAAGAGACAGTGTGGGGAGAGGCATTACCTGCATCAGAGGAACTGTACTGAGATATTCTCAATGGATTGTTTGTGACTAAAAATGACTAGAGGATTTGTATCATATAGTCGTGATCAGTAGAGTCATGGGATCCACCCTAAATTTATCCAAGGAGCAGGATCACCCATGAAGAGGTTTGAACTGAGACTGGAAGGTATTTTGTACTATTTACATTTTATGTGTCCTACTCCTTCAGCATAATAGTATGTACTAGTATGTATGTAGTATGTACGTAGGTAATTGCTTGGACTTATGTAGGGAAAATGTCTGGAATTGATACCACCAGACTGTTAAAAGCAGAGGGGCATTGGTACTTCATACACATCTCTGCTGTTTAAAATTTTTACAAAAGTTATTTTTGCAATTGAATTTTTAAAAACTTAATAATGGAATTTAGTTATATATTCTTAACCAGGAGTATTTATAGCTTGTATGGGAAGAGCAAAGGAAGGGTGAGAGTCTAACAAATTCTAAACTGTCCACAGTGGGTATTCCTGGAAAGCATGATAGTAGAGCTGAGGAACTTTTCCATTTAACTTTATATATTTCTGTATTCCTTGAAAATAATTTTTATGCAAATTGGTTACTTGTGTAGTTCGTAAGTAAAAATTTAAAATCTTTGGCTTATTTCTTTTTCTTGAGATACAGTTTGGCCCAACTTCACAGTGAAAGCTCCAGTGGCAGGACTTCCTTAATTTCCTTTTTGTATATATGACATAGTATCTCCAGGTTGGCATTTAGGAACCACCCTCACTGATAGCTCCAAGCAGGATGATGATGCGATTCACAGGAAGGAGCCAGCAATGTTGTTAAAGGATGTAAGATTTCTGTAATGGCAAAGGAAATTAGGACTTCTGATAGCAGTTATATAAAGCAGAAGACAGCACAGCACACTCATAAATACGTCCTCAAGTGCCTGCCAAGACGGAAAGCTGCTGCTAAAACCAAACACTATGAGGAAGGATTCTTTGGGCTATGAAGAGTACCTCTGTGCTATCCCTGAACTCTAGAATACAGATGTGCCAGATTTCATGAGTTGAACCAGGTAGACAAGTAATAGGATGTTCTAGGTAGAGGATTATTAACCTAAAATATAGTAAAGATGATAAATGCACATAATGGTTCATATAGCAAAATACAGAGAGCAAAGATGCCTAAAGCATTAAATAAGATAGAAATTAGAACATACACATCCATGATGTTAAATATAAAACTATAATCACAATTTTGTATATTTAATGATAGAGAAATGCTCACCATAAGTAAAATGCAGAATACAAAGTTACTTATGGTTTAACATTTGTAAAGTGCATACAAAAAAGAATTACGAAATCCACAAGAATGTCAATGATGATTCTTGTGTATTCTGGTTGGGTGATGTGATTGAGAGTAGTTTCATTTTTATCTTTATGTTTGGCTTTTCTAGGTATGTATTACTTTTACTATAAGGAAAACCTGTTATAAAGTGTTAAATAAGCATATAAAATGATATTTATTTTAATTATACTAATGGTATAAATGGCTGCAATCCAGACCAGGGATATAAGCTTAGTTGTGTCATTATTTTCATGGTTCATACTCTAGTTCAGTGGGTTAAAGCATTTTGATTGGCGAGAACTAAGGATTTACTAGAGGTCTCAAATAAAGACATAGAACACATTTGCAAAACTGCCTATCTGTGTTCATCTTCCATAAACATTTTGAATCATTGTAAAATACTTAGGAATGCGTTAAGCAGCAAAAAACCAGAATTAAGTGTAGAGGTTGAAAAGATTTTCCTCAAACCATGGGCAAATATGTTTAAACAATGTGCCATAAAATGTTTTCAACTAAGACATTTTAATTCTAATTCGAAATTTGATGATAAGAATTAGGTTTTTCTCTTCATGATATCTAAAGGCACAATTCATTTTATGTCATTATATTTATTAAAAAATTTTTAAGTTTATTTATGTTGATAGAGAACACACATGAGAGGGGAGAGGCAGAGAGAGAGGGAGAGAGCAAGAAACTCAAGCGGGCTTTGTACTGTTAGTACAGAGTCCAGTGTGTGGCTCAAACTCACCAACTGTGAGGGCATGACCTGAGCTGAAACCAAGAGTTGGGCACTTAACTGACGAGTGCCCCAAGACACAATTTAACTTAATCTTTACCATTAATTTGCTTCTTGGTGGAAAGAAAACACAATTTGCCCCTGAATAGTGAGACCTAGTTTTGTTTTTATTTTATTTTATTTTATTTTATTTTATTTTATTTTGTTTTGTTTTGTTTTGTTTTGTTTATTTAAGTTTATTTTAAGAAAGAGGGGAAGGGCACAGAGAGAGAGAATCCCAAGCAGTCTCTCCAGTGTCAGCATGGAGCCCATGCTTGATCTCACCAGCCGTGAAATCATGACCTGAGCTGAAATGAAGAGTTGGATGCTTAACCGACTGAGCCACCCAGGCGCCTCTAGACCTAGTTTTTTAAAAAAATAAGTGCTAGTACTTATTTTCGGTAGCTTCACATTTTCTCTGTATTAGGAAAATTGGGGATGATTGGTAGGTAAATATAATTTTATGTTGAAAGAAAACAGATGTATAAACTGATGAAAAAGATGAATGGGTAGAGAATTTCAGATTACCCAAAGAGACATCAAAAGATTTCTTTTTTTTTTTCAAGGATGATTGAGATACAATTCACATACCATAAAGTTTACATGTTTAAAGTGAAATTTAGTGGGTTTTGGTATATTTGTAGACTTGTGCAACCATCACCACAGTATAATTTTAGAATGTTCATCATCCCCAAAAGAACACAGACCTCCCACCTAACCCCCTTCATTTTCCTCAGGCTTGGCAACCACCAGTTTACTTTCAGTCTCTATAAATTTTCATGTTCCAGAACTTAAAGTAGATGGGATCATACAATATGCAGTCTTCTGTGACTGGTTTCTTTCACATTGCATAATGCTTTCAAAGTTCATCCATGCTGTAGCATGTATCAGTACTTCATTCCTTTTTATTGCTGAATTATATTCTGTTGTGTGAATATACCACAATTTATCCCTTCTTAGTTGATATACATTTGGGTTGTTTTCCTTTTTTGGCTATTATGAATACTCCTGCTATGAACATTCATGTGCAAGTTTTTGTGCGTGAACGCTTGTTTTGAGTTCTCTGGATTATATCTCTAGGAGTAGAAATGCTTGGTCATATGTTAACTCTGTGTAACATTTTGAGGAACTGCCAGATTGTTCCAAAGTGGCTGTACCATTTTTTTTTAGTTCCACCAGCCATATATGAGGCTTTTAATTTCTCCACATCCCCACCGACACATGTTATTATCTCTTTTATTTTAGCCTTCCTAGCAGGTATGAGGTCATATCTCACATGGTTTTTATTTATATTTTCCTAATGGCTAATGATGTTGAACATCTTTTCATGTGTTTATTGGGCATTTGTATATCTTCCTTAGAGAAATGTTTATTCAGATGCTTTGCCCATTTTTAAAACAAGTTTATTTTGAGAGCGAGAGAGAGAGAAACCGCAAGCAGGGTAGGGGCAGCGAGAGAATCCCAAGCAGGCTCTGTGCTGTCGGCTGGGTGCCCAAGGCAGGGCTCCATCTCAAGAATTGTGAAATCATGACCTTAGCCCAAACCAAGAGTCAGACACTTAACCAACTGAGCCACACAGGCACCCCTCCCCCATTTTTAAATTAGGTTGTCTTTTAATTATTGAGTTGTAAGAGTTCTTTACATATTGTATATGCATTTCCCTTATTAGATATTTGTAAATATTTTCTCTCATTCTGTGGGTTATCTTTTCACTTTCTTGATGGTGTCCTCTGAACACAAACATTTAAAATTTTGAAATCTAATATATCTATATTTTTCTTTTGTTGCTGGTGCTTTTCATTTTGTATCTAAGAGTTTTAAAGTGTTCGCTATAATGTTGAACTGTGATATGATTCTTTCTGAGTTAATTTTTGTATGTGTTATGAGATAGGGGTCTAACTTCATTCATTTGCATGTGAGTAGCCCATTACCCTGGCATCATTTGTTGAAAAGACTATTCTTTCTCCCATTGAATGGTTTTGGCATCCTTGTCAAAAACCAGTTGGCCACAAATTTAAGGGTTTATTTATTGGCTCTTAATTCAATTCCATTGATCTATGTGTCTTTCTTTATGCGAGTACCACACTGTCTTGATTAATGTAACTTGGTAGTAATTTTTAATATTGTGAGCTGTCTTTATTCTTTTCAGTCTTTCTAAACAGTACTGATGGGGCACCTGGATGGCTCAGTCGGTTGGGCGTCCAACTTCACCTCAAGTCATGATCTCGCGGTTTGTGGGTTTGAGTCCTGCATTGGGCTCTGTGCTGACAGCTCGGAGCCTGGAGCCTGCTTCGGATTCTGTGTCTCATTCTTTCTCTGCCCTTGTCCCACTTGTGCTCTGTCTCTCAAAAATAAATCAATGTAAAAAAAAAATTTTTTTACACAGTGTTGACAGTAGGCTTCCACTTCAAACATTTAGCACCTGTCTAAAGCAGATTATTTGAATATTTTGTTTTATGACAAACCTATAAATCCAATTGCTTTTTATTTGCATATGGCTTCTGATTGATGTTTTTGTTTTCTTGTGAGGAGGAGCCATATGAGAAAATAAGTTTTCTGGGCTAGATATTACCACTTAACGTATGTCCAGGACAATAAGATATATATTGAAATGGAAGGAATATAATAGTTGAAGACATGGTTTTGCTAAAATGTACGATAGTGTGTTTGCTTTGCTTTTTTTTTTTGCAGGGGGTGGCAGAGGTGGGGAATCACTATGAAAATAGTTAAGGACTTGGGATCTGGAGTCAGATAGTAGTAAGTTAGAATCCTGCCTCACTATTTATTAGCTGTGTGGCTGTGGACAAATTACTAAATTATTTTAATACCACTTTATAAATTAGTGAATATCAGATTAGACTCTGTGTATAAAATAGTTATATAATGTGTACAGATAATTATATAGTTATGTGTCTTAAAATGATTTTTAAAAAGTGTCTACCAATATGGGGCACCTGGGTGGCTCAGTCAGTTAAGTGTCCAACTCTTGATTTCAGCTCAGATCATGATCTAATGTGTGTTCAAGCCCCACATTGGGCTCTGTGCTGACAGCGCATAGCCTGCTTAGGATTCTCTCTCTCTCTCTCTCTCTCTCTCTCTCTCTCTCTCTCTCTGCCACTCCCCTGCTTGATCTCTCTCTCTCTCTCTCTCAAACAAAATAAATAAACATTAAAACAATTTTTTTTAAAGTGTTTACCAACAGAGCATTGATTAATCTGGAGATGTCAAACATTTTCTAATCATAGCAAAATTTTTTGCTTTTGTCTTCATTTTTTATTTATATTTATTATTAAGATATAATTCACATGTCACAAAACTCACTCTTTTAAAGTTTAGAATTCAGTGATTTTTAGCATATTTACAAAGTTGCATAGTCACCTCCATACAAGAACATCATCCCCCAAAGAAACCCATACCAATTAGCTGTCACTCTTGACTCCCTCTCTCCACTCCTGGGAATCACTAAAGTGCTTTCTGTCTCTGTGGATTTGCCTGTTCTGGACATTTTGTATAAATGGAATATGTGACCTTTTGTGTCAGGTTTCTTTCATTTCCATGTTTTCAAGGATTACCATGCTGTAGCATGTATCATTATTCCATATCTTTTTATTGCTGAATAACATTGCCTTGTGTGGACATAGCACATTTTACTAATCCATTCATCATTCACATGGACCTTTGGCTTGTTTCAACTCACTGGCTATTACAAATATTTCTGCAACAGACATACATGCACAAGTTTTTGTGTGAACGTGTGTTTTCAGTTTTTTGGGGTGTATACCTAGGTGGCGTTGCTGGATCATAGAGTGACTCTGTGTTGTAACTATTTGAGGAATTGCCAACCTGTTTTCCCAAGTGACTATACCATTATACATTATACATTCCCACCAGCAATGTATGAGGAAATAGCACACTTTTGATAAACATATTTTTCCAGCTTTATTGAGGTTTGATTGACAAATAGATACTGTATGTACTTAAGGTATACAACATGATATTTTGGTATGTGTATACATTGTGAAATGATTACCACAGCTGACCTAATTAACATATCAATCCACTCACATAGTTACTTTTTGTGGTAAGAACAAAAGATTTTAAGATATTCTCTCTTAGCAAATTGCAAATATACAATAAACTATTATTAACTGTAGTTATCATACTGTACATTAGGTCTCCAGAACCTATTCATCTTATAACTGAATGTCTGTACCCTTTGATCAACCTCTTCCATTTCCCCTATCTCCTAGCCACTGGTAACTACCATTATGCCCACTATTACCATGAGTCCAACTTTTTTAATTTCCACATATTAGTGTGATTATGCAATATTTGTCTTTCTGCATCTGGCTTATTTCACTTAATATTATGTCCTCCAGGTTGATTCATGTTGTCACAGATATCAGGATTTCCTTCTTTTTAGAGGTGAATATTCCATTATGTACATATATTTGTCTATAAAATATATACGTGTATATATGTAAATATATATTTATATATTTCATTATATGTGTGTGTGTGTGTGTGTGTGTGTGTGTGTGTGTGTGTGTGACATTTTCTTTTCCCATTCACCCATCAGTGGACACTTAGGTTGTTTCCATGTCTTGGCTGTTGTGAATAATGCAGTAATGAACATGGGATTATAGATAGTGTTTCCATTTCTTTTGGATACATAGCTAGAAGTGGGGTTCTTGGATCATATGGTATTTCTGTTTTTAATTTTGAGAAACCTCCATACTGTTTTCCATAATGGCTGCACCAATTTACATTCCCATCTGTTGTGTATGAGGGTTTTCTTTTCTCCATATCTTCACCAACACTTGTTATCTTTTGACTTTTTTTTTTAAATTTACATCCAGGGGCGCCTGGGTGGCTCAGTTGGTTAAGCTTCTGACTTTGGCTCGGGTCATGACCT
The DNA here is from genome assembly GCF_028749965.1 of Puma concolor. Lineage (NCBI taxonomy): Eukaryota > Metazoa > Chordata > Mammalia > Carnivora > Felidae > Puma > Puma concolor. Next base: position 99,862,224 of record NC_141675.1, read on the forward strand.
CATGGCTCGTGAGTTCAAGCCCCGCATTGGGCTCTGTGCTGACAGCTCAGAGCCTGGAGCCTGCTTCACATTCTGTGTCCCTCTCTCACTCTGCCTCTCCCCTGCTCATACTCTCTCTCTCTCTCTCTCTCTCTCAAGAATAAATAAACATTAAAAAAAATTTTTAAATAAAAAAATAAAATAAAAAAATAAATTCACATCCAAATTAGTTAGCATATAGTGCAACAATGATTTCAGGAGTAGATTCCTTAATGCCCCTTACCCATTTAGCCCGTCCCCCCTCCCACAACCCCTCCAGTAACCCTCTGTTTGTTCTCCATATTTAAGAGTCTCTTATGTTTTGTCCCCTTCCCTGTTTTTATAGTATTTTTGTTTCTCTTCCCTTATGTTGATTTGTTTTGTCTCTTAAAGTCCTCATATGAGTGAAGTCATATGAGTTTTGTCTTTGACTAATTTTGCTTAGCATAATACCCTCCAGTTCCATCCACGTAGTTGCAAATGGCAAGATTTCATTCTTTTTGACTGCTGAGTAATACTCCATTGTATATATATACCACATCTTCTTTATCCATTCATCCATCAATGGACATTTGGGCTCTTTCCATACTTTCGCTATTGTTGATAGTCTTTTGACTTAAAAAAAAAAAGTTTATTTATTTTGAGAGAGAAAGGGAGGAGAGAGTATCCCAAGTAGGCTCCATGCTGTCAGTACAGAGCCCAATGTGGGGCTTGAATCCATGAACCATGAGATCATGACCTACCCGAAACCAAGAGTTGGACACTTAACTAACTGAGCCATAGAGGGCCCCCGTTTTTTGATAATAACTCTTCTAATAGGTGTGAGGTGAGATCTCATTATGGTTTTGATTTGCATTCCCCTGATGATTAATGATGATGAACATCTTTTTATGTACTTGTTGGTCATTTTTATGTCTTCTTTGGAAATATATATTCTTTGAATATTTTTGAAAGAAATTTCAAGGGATTGATTAAGTGGCAGGGACGTTGAGAGAGCCTTTTGAGGTAGTGTTCTGTATCTTGATCTTAGTGGTGGTTACGTGAGTGTATTCACATATATAAATTTATTGAACAGTGAACTTAAATTAGTGGCTTATTGTATATGTAATATGTCAATAAAAAAGAAAAAAAATCTGTACTTCATTGTACTTTTTATTGTTTAAAGTAGACCAGGGGAACTTTGTTTCAGAAGTGAAATCTGAGCACCCTTACTAGGCACAGAAAATTCGTTCACAGTCTAGTCCAAGTTCTCTTGCGATCCGCACCTCCTGTTTCCTTCCCTCTCTCCCATAATTTTTATATTCCTGCTGCAATCCTCAGACTCGCAAGACATTTTTAATGTTTCACTGCCTTTGCACTTCTCTTCTGCTAACTCATATCCTTTCTTCTCTCCATCTTGACTGACAAAAATACTATGTATTCTTTAAAACCTAGCTTTCTTTGAGTCCCACAAAAAACATGCCTGATTCTGTGTTCTTTCATAGCATTTTATTAACAAATCTTTGAGGTAGCATTTACCAGTTTTTAAATTCACTTTTAAAACCTTTCTATTTTAAAATAATTATAGACTCAAAAGAAGTTACAAAAATACTACAATAAATCCATGTACTGCTGACCCAGTTTCCCAGAGTAGAGATATGTAGCTGTAGGACAATAACACAAGTAGGAAGTTGACATTCATTAACCAATTTTTTAAAATTCATCTTCTTTTCAATTTTTTAAATTATCTGTGTTGCCCAATATGGTAATCACTAGCCTCATGTAACTATTTAAATTACTTAAAATTACATAAAATTAAAAGTTTGGTGGTCTCACTAGCCGCATTTCAAGCATTTAGTATACACATGTGACTAATGGCGACCATATGGACAATGCAGGTATAGAGTATCTGCATTGCACAACATTCTTTTGGATAGCCCTGACCTAGACTGTGTTCTTCTTGAGAGAAGACTTGCCTTTTCCATCTTTGTATCTGTAATTCCTAGGCAGTGGGGGCACTTGGTCTATACCTGAATGATTGAGTCTAGTCCTATCCTCTTGTTTTACATGTGAAGAAACTTGGGCCCTAAGCTGTGATAAGTAAAATGATGCCTAGCTTTTCAGTAGCAAATCTAGAATTGGAGCTCATTTTCCCAATTCCAAGTTCACTGTTCTTTCCAGGTGGCCTCATTGGTTGTGAGCTCACTGATTTTTATTAGTTTTAGAGGGAGAACAGTGTTAAAATAATGCACTTCTCAGACTTTAGGCTACAGAAAAATCAACTAGGAAGCTTGTATTTCTGGACTTGTCTTTCCTAAGATTCTGATTCAGTAGGTCTGGTGTAGGGCGTAGGAATCAATATTTTAAACGTATGCTTAGTCAGTATATGTGGTCATAACATAAGGATAGCTCAGAAGAGAGAGCAACAGAACAGAGAGCCTGGAAATGGAACTGCACTAATATGGGCATTTGATTTTTAACAAAGGTACCACTGAAGAAAGGAAATGTTTTCAACAAATGATGTTGGAACAACTAAATATCCATATGGGAAAAAAATGAACTTTAACCCCCCTACCTCCTGCCATACAGATCATTGATCTAAATATGCCAATATCATAAACTTTGTAGAAACAATCATAGTAGAATATCTTGGGAATGAGTAAAGGTTTCTTGGACAGGCCACAAAAAGAAATAATCATAAATTAAAAATTGCTAAGTTATATTTCATCAAGAACTATTGCTTACCAAAAGGCACAGTTAAGACAAGGCATAGGTAGGCCACATAGTGGGAGACAATATTTGCAAAATATGTTTCAGACAAATGACAAGTATGCAGAAGATATAAGTAACTCAGGATATATGAAGATTTTCTGTAAGTTAATCATAAAAGGACAAACTGTTGTAAACTCTTAAGTCTAAAGTTCTCTTTTGGCCAGCAAAAGAGGGGACACAGGATTAAAGTGAGAGACGGCTAATGTCCGGGAAAAGACAAGAGCCCTGAATAAGGGTCCTTGCCTCGTATTTATTCAGGTCAGAAGGCTTGCAAACGTGATGGGCATGTACAAAGAGACAAACTAGGAACATTAACTTGGGGACGTGAAGGAAAAGGGGTGTTTTGAAGATATACAGTGTTCGGGGTTTGGGTCAATATAAAACTCCCGGTGCTGGGCAGATGGATAGATGGTTGTTAACAGCAGACCGGAGGCACCGTGCCTATTTATCTTAGCTAGCCTAGGGGATGAGACAGATAGGGGGAATAACCACAGGGCTAATAAGGCACCTTTTCTTTTGTTCACCATCTCCGCTCTGGGCTGCTTTGCCTGTAGCACAGAGGTCCATAGTCCAATTCACCAATCAATTTACCTAACCTGGCCCTATTCTCCTGTGAAAGCCGCTTTTCTGCTATAGTACTAAATTGGGAGTGTTTCCACCTTGTACATCTAATGTTTATTTTCATATACCTATGTATTGGGCACCTTTGTGCCATTTCTATTTCAGGCCTTTGCCTCTCTCTATTTTGGGAGGTTCTGCACCCCCTCTGTATTTTGGGGTGCCTTCACACCTCCCTAATCCTGGCACCTTTGTGCCTCCCTATTCTCGGGGTATCGTTGCACCCCCCTATTCTTGGAGTGCCAATCTGGTTTACCCAAACTCCGGTGTAAGCATTTTATGACTTTGTATTTCTTTATGCCTTGTTAATCCATTTGGTGTAAGCCCGGAGGATTCCTAAGCTTGTCCCCTACAATAAACAATCCAATTAAAAAACTGGCAAAAAGATAGGGCACCTGGGTAGCTTAGTCGGTTAAGCGTCCGGCTTCAGCACAGGTCCTGATATCACAGTTTGTGGGTGTAAGCCCTGCATCAGGCTCTGCTGACAGCTCAGAGCCTGGAGCCTGCTTCTGATTGTGTGTCTCCCTCTCTCTCTGCCCCTCCCCTGCTCATGCTGTCTCTCCCTTTCTCTCTCTCTCAAAAATAAATAAACATTAAAAAAAAAAAAAACTGGCAAAAAGATATGAGCAGACAAAACAAGATCTACAAATGGTCTTAAATTTTCTTCAATGTTTATTTATTTTTGAGAGAGAGAGAGAGAGTGAGTGAGCAGAGGTGGGGGAGGGGCACAAAGAGAGGGAAATGCAGAACTCAAGCAGGCTCCAGGCTCTGAGCTGTCAGCACAGAGCCAGATGCAGAGCTGGAACTCACGAACTGTGAGATCATGCCCTGAGCCAAAGTCGGATGCTTAACTGACTGAGCCACCTAGGGGCCCCCTACAGATGGTCTTCATATGCACATAAAAATTTATTCAATGTTATCAATCATCTAGGAAATGAAAATTAAACTATAATGAGATTCCACTATTTAACCACCAGAATAGTTGAAATTGATAAGCAGACAAAGCCCAATGTTAGTAGGATATTGAACAACCAGAACTCTTACATTTTGGATGGGAATGCAAAATGGTACTGTCACTCTGGGGAAAGTGTGACAAATGTTCTTACATAAGTCTTTTTGTGGATATACTTTTTTTTATTTCTCTTGGGTAGATACTTGGGAGTGGAACTGCAGGGAATATAATAAGCATTTCTACTCCTGGGTATTTACTCAACAGAAAGAAAGACTATACCCATGAAAAATGTTGCACAAGAATATTCATGGAGAGCAGCTTTTCTTCCTGGTCACCAAAACACAGGAACAGGTGTTCATCAACGGAAAATAAACAAGCTATGTTATAAACTGACACCCAGTTATACATTCATACTCAGCAATAAAAAGGAACAAACTACTGGATGAATTTCAGAAATATGCTGAGTGAAAGGTTGACAAAACAGAATTCTCAGTTAATGCATTGTAAAGTTCAGTAGAGAAAAAAATGAGAACACTGGTTGCCTCTGTGGGAGAAGGGGAAGGTATTGACTAGGAAGGGTCGTGAGAGAACTTTCTCTGGTAATAATAATGTTCTGTACCTTGATAGGGATTGGGTCACACAGGTATGTGCATTAGTCAGAACTCACTGAATTTTACACTTAAGATTTGTGCATTTTACTATACATAAGCTTTACTGCAAGAGGAAAAAGCAGTTTTAAAAGTTGTGATTTTGATACAAGTGATCTCAAAAGTACACTTTGAGAACCATTGGATTTGACTAATTTCAGAAATAATTCTTTCTTACCGTAAAATATAGTGATTCATAGATTATTAATGTAACATTTTGAATTTTTTCTTTAAAAATTAAATATTGTATTAAAAGTAACATTTCCTTATTAGTAGGTTAATGAGTCAGTGGACAAGCGTTTATGACATTATATAGTTCATTATTTCAATAAGTATTCTTTGTTTTAATAAGTGTTCTTTTTTAATGTGAGGAATGCAAGCTTAATATCAGGAGGAATAGCATATGGAAACAATTATACACTGATAGATGTAATTGAATTTGTTAAAATGTGGTTTGAGATGGATATTTACAGTGATGTTTGGTAAACTGGGTGATGTACCTCTTTCAGTTAAACTCTTGCGTCTCACCCCCATGCGATGAGTATGTTTACTTATGTGATAGACCTCTAGTATCATTTACTTTAAGATTCTAGATGTTCAGAAGTTTAGAACTTTAACGTCATGTATCTTACTTGTAACATGAATCTGCAAACTTTCAAAAGTGCTTACAAGTTTTACAGTTTCAAAACTGAAACTGTAATGTTAATGACCAAATGCTGACTCACGGGCACAAGGGAAATCTGACCTTATGGGTTTATAGGTGAAATTATGTGTTCACCTGTCATGCCCTATCCCAAATAATCTCTCCTCCAGTAGGGTGTTGGTCAGATGCCTGAAATTCCACCAACTAAAGATACCTGCCTGTGTTTCTAAATTTTCCAGATAACAATCCCCTGGGGGCATTCTAAATTTCAGACTCCTCCCTTAAAGATTGGGATTCCTCCCTTAGAGACTGATTCAGGGTCAGGCTGACAGTGGGCTGACAATTCCTGTTTTTTAACTATTATCTTGTTGAAAATACAGATTCCTGGGCCCTACCCAGTACTTCTCATTTGTCTGGGATGAAGCCCCCAAATTTACATTTTTTGTAATGTTTGTATTTGTTTTTTTGAGAGAGCGTAAGCCAGGGAGGGGCAGGGAGAGGGGACAGAGGATCTGAAGCAGGCCCTTTGCTGACAGCAACAATCCCGATACGGGTCTCAAATTCATAAACCGCAAGATCATGACCTGAGCCAAAATCAGACACTTAACCAACTGAGCCAGGTGCCCCCAAATCTGCATTTTCTGGAGTATATACAATGCACAGTTCTGAAGGCTGTCATCCTAGTGTCGCTGCCTTCGTGGAAGATCCTTGAGTAAGTTTTGTCACTCTCACAAGTGAGAAGAGGGAAGTGGGAGATTGAAGGAAGATAATTTTAGAATTGAGGACAGACCTTAGTGTAAGACATAGGTGGAGGACAATAAGAACTTGAGGGACAGTGAGCATGCCTAAGAGAAAGGAGAGAATCTCCTGGGATCTGTCCTATGACTACAGTACTTGCTACCATTTTTGTGGGAGTGGAGCATGAGCCGCCTATTGGAGAGTGACTTTTTAAAGCAACTACATTCATTAGCTTTCGGATCATTCTGTTTGCCACCAAAAATCTGCCTGCATGCCCTAAGTTGCCAGTTGTTTTACATGCTAATGGAAACCTAGCCACTGTAAACATTCATTGATTTTTCTCTTGTGTAGTAAGAAGAAAACATAACTTATAGACCATCTTCTGGCAGAAGATGATAGATTTGGATCAGAAACGGGAGGCGCTGGAAGCCAGGAATCAAAAGTGAAGAACTTCTGCAAGCCCTTGGGTGATAAAGGTGACAAGGACTTATTTACTCACATGTCCCGCATTGTCATTATGTAGTAACCTGATGTGAGTTTGTTGCTTTTAGGCTGATGTATACCATCACACATGTAAGGGAGAGTAAGCTGCTGGAAGTGGGACTTGAGTGCACATTTCTCCTCAGGCTGCTTCAGTCAGTACTTCCTGTCATTACCTTGTCTGCATTTACTTCTACTCACTCCCCAGGACCCTTCCTCCACCTTTACAGGGCTAGAGCCCAGTCTGAAATGCCTTCATTATTATTCATAGCTAACATTTGTTGAATTCTTTTTGCTGCTAGGCACCGTGCTGCTCTGCTCCCCTGCATTTGTCATTCCCTTCTCAAAACAACCCAATGGTCCAGATGCTATGATTTTGATCCATTTTGTAGATGAAACATCTGAGGTTCCAAGAGGTTATATGTCTTGCCCAGGACCTCACAGCTAGGAAATGGCAGAACCAGATTTTATTTTATTTTATTTTATTTTATTTTATTTTATTTTATTTTATTTTATTTTATTTTATTTATTTTATTTTATTTCATTTTATTTATTTCTGTATCCGTTTTTTTAAATTTTTAAATGTTTATTTGTTTTTTAAAATTTATTTTTTTAAATTTACATCCAAGTTAGCATATAGTGCAACGATGATTTCAGGAGTAGATTCCTTAATGCCCCTTACCCATTTAGCCCATCCCCCCTCCCACAACCCCTCCAGTAACCCTCTGTTTCTTCTCCATATTTAAGAGTCTCTTATATTTTGTCCCCCTCCCTGTTTTTATAGTATTTTTATTTCCCTTCCCTTAATGTTCATCTGTTTTGTATCTTAAAGTCCTCATATGAGTGAAGTCATATGACATTTGTCTTTCTCTGACTGACTCATTTCACTTAGCCGAATACCTTCTAGTTCCATCTACATAGTTGCAAATGGCAAGATTTCATTCTTTTTGATTGCCGAGTAATACTCCATTGTATATATATACCACATCTTTACCCATTCATCCATCGATGGACATTTGGGCTCTTTCCATACTTTGGCTATTGTTGATAATACTGCTATAAACATTGGGGTGCATGTATCCCTTCAGAACAGCATACCTGTATCCCTTGGATAAATACCTAGTAGTGCCATTGCTGGGTTGTAGGGTAGCTCTACTTTTAATTTTTTGAGGAACCTCCATACTGTTTTCCAGAGTGGCTGTACCATTTTGGCAGAACCAGATTTTAAACTCATGCTTTCTTTCTTTCTTTTTTTTTTAATGTTTATTTATTTTTGAGAGAGAGCGTGTGTGAGTAGGGAAGGGTCAGAGAGAGATGGAGACACAGAATCTGAAACAGATTACAGGCTCTGAGCCATCAGCACATACCCTGACGTGGGGCTTGAACTCACTAACCATGAGATCATGACCTGAGCCGAAGTCGGACGCTTAACCTACTGAGCCACCCAGGCACCCCTAAACTCACGCTTTCTGATTTCCGATTCTGTACACAGAAAATGGTAACTGCACTTGCACCTACTCCAGTGTACCACAACAGGTATCCCAGTTGGACAGACCACTTTTGAAAGGCCAGGCCATCAGTCCCTGAGATTTAAAAGCATTAAAGTTTTCATTATGAAATTTTTAAAGATCAGAGAAGAGAAAGAAACCCCCTATAATGTTGCTGGCCTTACATAACTATGACTATTATCTTCATGTATTTGCTTTCAGGCTTTTTTGGCATATGAATATATTTCCCTATAGTATATATATATATATATATATTCTTTAGTGTCCTAATTTTTTTTAAGTTTATTTATTTTGAGAGAGACAGTATGTGCATATAAACTGGGGAGGAGCAGAGAGAGAGGGAGAGAGAGAGAACCACATGTAGGCTCCGCACTGTCATTGCAGATCCTGATGCGAGGCTCAAACTCATGAATCATGAGATCATGAGATCATGAGTTGAGCTGAAGTCAGATGCCCAAGCAACTGAGCCACCCAGGTGCCCCAGTATCCTGATATTTTATTTTATTTTATTTTATTTTATTTTATTTTATTTTATTTATTATTATTTTTTTTAAATCTTTATTTTTGAGAGAGACAGAAACAGAGCAAGAGCAGGGGAGGGGCAGAGAGAGAGGGAGACACAGAATCTGAAGCAGGCTCCAGGCTCTGAGCTGTCAGCACAGAGCCCGATGCGGGGCTTGAACTCACGGACCGTGAGATCATGACCTGAGACAAAGTCGGACGTTTAACCGACAGAGCCACCCAGGCGCCCCTCCTGATATTTTAAATATAAGTAGAATTTTCCTACTTCTACCCAGATATTAATGAGTGTCAAGTGATGATGTAAGACTTCTAGCAGTTTGAGAGAAGGATAGCAAGTGAGTGAATGAATGAATGAGCTTGCTTCCATACAAGGAATATTCCTTGTATGGCTGTTTGTGTGTACATGTTTGTGTGCTTGTCACTTGTTTTTTCTGCATTCAGAGAGGAGAACCAGTGTTCTCATTTAAATTTTGTAGAACACTTCAAATATTATGAACAAAGAACATACTCTCCCAACTCAAGTATGTTTTACCTGTTTTTCCAGGTCTTGCTCAAATCCACACCCCCTTTTTAAGCCTTTCTAGATTTCTAACCTGATAATGATCTTTCTCTACTCCAGTCTTCTCAAGAACTTTCTGGCGATACCTCACATTTGGCATTCACCATGCTCTCCACCTGCTAGTTATAATATTTTTTGTCCTGTTTTCTTATACCTTTTTCTATCCACAGCAGCTAATCCAGTGCTTTTTTGTGGTGTCACTTTTGTTTTTTTAGCATTTTGGTATTCAAACCAAAGTGCTATTAATTTCTCTAACATACTAGAATAACTTGAACTTTCTGGCGTGTTCTTCCATGCTGTGTAGGTTCCTATCACTGTAACCATGCCAGAAATGACAGAGAATGAGACTCCTACAAAAAAGCAGCACAGGTATGTAGTCCTGGTCCAGAAATAATATAGTTTGGGGAGATGAACAGAATTAGTCCCCACTTTGTTAAATAGGCAGTCCTCAGGGAACTTTCATTAAATGCCTGGAAGACCATTATTCTTCAGCAATATGTGTGAATAAATAAATACAGGTTTACAGAAAGGAGTACATAGTTAAAATTTACCTGTCCTCCTTATTTTATGGACAGTGTAACGGGAATGACAATGAGCAATTAAAATTGTATAATACCAAATCTATCCTAAGTGTTTAGTTTCTCCTGAAACTTTTACTTGCTCACAGTATCACAGTCTTTGTAGATTGTTAAGTTCATTTAGGCCGAAGTCAATTTGAATAGACATTTTGTGACATTACAATTTTGTGACATTACAATATGCACGTCAGTACAACATTACTTCTGGTTCTTTGTATAAGCCCCCTTCTGAATTTCTAGCATTTTAGGCAGTGTTTCTGCTTAAAATTGCATGATCAGTGCTTTCATTACTATTAAAATCCCCATTCTCTTTCCTTACCAAATAACTGTTAGGGATTGCTAATGTATTGAGTAATTGTACATGAAAGGGAAATCAATGGTTTGAGTAGATTAGCTTTTAAGAAAAACTAAGAGTTTGGATAAGCTAAGGCACACAGATGCAAAAGATGGCTCAAATGCCAACTGTCTGTGCATTGGTGCTGGTGGCTGCCATGGTTCCCCACCCCCGGGGATTAAAAAGTTCCATTCTACTGTTGCTTGTACCCCTGACGCACTCACCGCACCCCTTGCCAGGTGCCAGGGCAGACATCAGAAGTCACCTACTTGGTACATCACTTTGAGAGTTGACTAGCTCTTTTATTACATTTTTCAAATAGTTAACGTTTTCAGTGATTGATTTACTTCCCAACCATTGACTTTTGGGTATAGATGAATAGAGAATTGTAGAATTTGGAAATTGTAGATTCTAAATTTATACTGATGTATCTGCAGTTAGGTTTTCATACCATAATAAGATGGTTTCTTACTGATGCAACAAATACAAATTCATAAAATTTCTGTGGTTCTCAACATATAAAGTGGAGAAAATGTTTTCCTGTTATTTTCATGTTCCTTTTATCTGCACTTTTTGTTTCAGAAAGAAAAACCGGGAGACACACAATGCAGGTAGAAACAATTTCAATTGTATTTGTTAGCATTTTTGCATTCACAAGGAAATTATACTGTAGTCGATTGTAAGTTTTTATGTTACAAGCATAGAATCATTATTCCTTATGTTTTAGGAAAATGTTCCTTTACTTTGTTTGTTCCTTTATGGTTTAATTGGCAAAACACCCCTTGAGTCTCATGAAGATAGCTAGTTTATCATCTTCTGATTCATTGTCTATTTAGATAACTCGAGGACTAATACGCCGTTGGAACTAGTGTTTTAAGTGATTTCACCCACTGAGGAAATTGAGCTCTACTTCTCCCAAATGGGATAAAGAGAATGTGTCTGCAGAAGTTCCAGAGGGAGCTGGCTGCCCAGAGGAGCAGGGGAGAGATGAACAGCAGGCTGTGGAGCTTAAAAGTCCCTGAAATGTGAACAGTCTTAAATGAAGTTGTGGAGTCCTCAGTCACAGCAAGAAATGTAGAAAATAAATGTTTGATTTTATCTCAAACGTCCAGATTATAGGCCAAAGCCAGATAAACATTTATAGAAGTGATTGTGCCTACATTTATATTTTGGTACATTTTAGAACACTTTCTTTTCCAGGGGTTACAGTCAGATTGAAAACAAAATATTTTAGAAGTTAATGACTATTACTCTATAACTGATATTCTTCCTTTCCCTAAGGAAAGGACCCTGGGGGAATTTTTGTCTATGGGAAGATGGGGTGAACACTGATGGAATATTGCTGTTTTCCAGAATGAGAATTTCCTGCCTTTGAATTCCCCTTTATCACTGTGGGTCTCAATGTTGGTTTTTTCTACCTCCATACATGAAAAAATCCACTCCTGGGTGATAACAAATACTGTTATTAGAGAATTTAGAAAAAAGGTGATATCATACTTTATTGTTTTCCCTTCTTTGGCCAAATGAATTAAATCTAATCTTTTTAGCCATAGGAGCTAAGTATTTTTATTGGAACCAACTCACATGGTGTCATAAATATGTCCTGATAGTAATTTATTATGAGAGAGTAATTAGATGTCATTGAAAATATGTCTTTACTGCTAGACTGTGAAGCAAAAAGTATGATTTTGCAAAACAAGAGCTGCTTATGGTTAATCTGAAAGATCACTGGAATCTTTTGTTAGGAAGGGAGGTTTTAGAAACCCTTCTGACAGTAAAAGCCAAGACTAATAATATTTCTACTTACAGTGTCTTATTGAAATTATTTAGATCATCTCATTCCCTCTTGCCCTTTCCATACAATCTTTAAAGTTGTGGCATGTAAGCCTGGAAGATTTCTCAGTTAATTTGGTTGAGATGTTGTCAGTTGCCCAGTTTCTTATGGGAAAAATCCTATGTGCCCAGAGTGAATAAACCAGACTCCTAGAAATTTTAAGTCGTAACTGATAGCTGTTCTATTTCAAAAATGCCTTCTAGACATCCTAAAAGGTGTTTGAAGGTTCTGTAATCTGTCTAAATAGGTCTCATTTGCCTATTTGCTATAAAAAGGCAGCTTTCTACTAACTTAGCTTGTTAGTAGGGGTTCTTAAAATTTAGTTATCACTAAAATGTCCAGTAATTACTTGAAACATAATAATGGCCTAACAGTAAAGTAATATTAGCATTTTCTGTTTTTGAGTTTAATTATTATAGATCACATTTTTAAAATGCTTATAAAAGTATTGCTTATATCAGTGCCCATAATGCTAGACTTATAATGCAGCATTCTTAGAAATTGTCTTGTAGTTATTTGTCTTCAGTAGATACTGTTTGATAAAATTTTGTTAGAGATTTCTTTACCTAAAATTTCTTTACCCAGGGAGAATAGTGAACTATAGCAGTGTACCATAAGGTCTGATAAATGGATTTTTCCCCCTATCTAGTGGAGAGGCATAGAAAGAAGAAAATCAATGCTGGAATAAACAGGATAGGAGAGCTGATCCCATGTTCTCCTGCCCTGAAGCAGGTAAGAAGTCTACTCCTATTTTCATTCATTACTTGTGAACAGATAATTCCCTAAGTTGTTTCATTGCTCAGAGTGCTTATTTTTGTTTCCTGTCACTTTTGGTTTTTGGAGTTAATCATCACCTCATTGTTTTTCATTTGCTTAATTTTCTATATACCTATCTTTAATTTTTCCCATACTGATAACAGTCTTCTAGTAGAGTATTCTACATGATCAAGTGGACCATATAATTTCTAGATCTTTAAGATCTTGAATTATTCAGTCCCACGATTACATTCATTTCTGTGCTACAGTACTTACCAGGCATTTCTTTTATTTTCTGCCAATGATATTTTTCAATTACCTTTAAATTCTTACCTAGAATCTTCCAAGGATCTCTATTTTATTTTCCGTGCCCTGTCAGCCTCCACTGGCACTTAAATCCCAGCTTATTAAAGTTTTCTCTCATGAAGATAGCTTTTTGTTTCTTCTGATAATGAGGATAAAGTGTGCTTACTGAAAACAAAACAAAATGGAAACAATATGGAAGTCATAAAAAATTTGAAAAATAAGTTGACATCCTACTCCTAGGTTGTAACTACTATTACAAATGTTGTTACACATCTCTTTGGACATTGCTTTATGAATATATATGTATATATATATATTTGTAAAATATGTTTCATATATATATTCATAAAATGTTTCATAACCTGCCTTGTCATTTTCACTCAGTCGTACATAGTAGACTTTTTTTCATATGATCTCCTTTCTTTTTAATGATTATATAGTGTTTCATGATAGTGAGATATCATAATTCGTGTTAGCCTTTTTTGGTTAATTGTTAAGTTAATATATAAACATAACAAATAGTACTAAAAAGCTTAAAACAACATTAGTCTCTGGCTTGCCTGCCTCCCACATCCAATACAGCAACTTAAAGGCATCCATTCTCTACTGTTTCTTTTGGCATTCACCTTTATATTTTGAAATAATATGCGTATATTATTGTATCATACTTTTTCTATTTTAGATTTTATCTATTGACTTTCCCTTGTTAAATCCTCCCAATATAATTCCACAACTTTTGATTAAATCAGTATTCAGTTCTTATGTTATTAAGACTGTAAATATTGTTTATGGTGAGCCAAAGATTAGTATTATTATGTTTTGTTTCATATGAAACTTTTTTGGGGGAGGGTTGGTAATTGCCTCATTGTTATCAATTTATATATACCTATCTTTTTATTTACTTATTTATTTACTTTAGATTTTTTTAATTTATGTTTTATTTTTTATTTTTATGTAAGCTGTACACCCAGTGTAGGAAGTCATGACCCCGAGATCGAGTTGCATGCTCTACTAACCGAACCAGCCATGTGCCCCTCTATATACCTATCTTTATTTCTTTCCACACTTTCAACAGTCCCTTAGTAGAGTTTCTACATAGTCAAGTGTACCACATAATTTCTATTTTCTCCTTTTTCCTTTGAAACTTTCCTTCTGGAACCCTCTGCCCTTCTTCAATCTCAACTGGTTGGTCTTTTGCAACTCTTCTGTTTTTTCTTTCTTTCTTTCTTTCTTTCTTTCTTTCTTTCTTTCTTTCTTTCTTTCTTTCTTTCTTTCTTTTCTTTCTTTCTTTTCTTTCTTTCTTTCTTTCTTTCTTTCTTTCTTTCTTTCTTTCTTTCTTTTTTTCTTTCTTTTCTTTCTTTTCTTTCTTTCTTTTTCCTTCCTTCCTTCCTTCCTTCCTTCCTTCCTTCCTTCCTTCCTTCCTTTCTTTCTTCTTCTTCTTTTTCTTTCTTTCTAGTAGGCTTCACACCCAGTGCAGAGCCCAGGGCAGGGCTCTACCTCATGACCCTGAGATCAAGACCTGAGCTGAGATCAAGAGTTGGACGCTTAACCAATTGAGCCACCCAGGCACCCCTCTAACTCTTCTGTTTTTAATTTCAGGTCTCATGATTTTAATTTCCAAGAGTCTTTTTCCTATTCTCTTTGTCCTTTTTCATGTCACATATTTTGTTTCATGAATACAATACCATCGTATCTCTGAGAATGTTATATAGGTTTTTTTAAAATAATTTTTCTTCTGTTTTCCATATTGTCTTTCTTCTGATTTTTTTCCCCCTTTGTTTTGAGGTTTTGTTTTTCATTTTGGAGACTTTCCTTAAATGCTTGGTGATACTTAACTGTTTTCATATTTGAGAATGAGGCATTAAAATTTAAAAGCTGATTGAATAGGTTGATTTTTGGTGCCCTAACTATTGAGTGATTAGGTGGTAAGCTAGTGTTGTTGTTTTTGTGGAACTAAAAAATATCAGTATCTTTTTATTTTGGGGGTAGCCGTTAACTTTTACCTTCCAGAGAAGAATCCTTCAGCCCCCGATCGAGGAATGGAAAGGAGTTTAAAACTGGTTGCCATATTCTGGGAGCTGGGTGGGGGAAGGTGTGCTGCTTTAGGAGGAGAATTTTACTTTACCCTCCTGTCTTCACTGAGGAGTCTCATCTTGTCCACTTCTGTGCCATGCATCTCCGAGGCTGAAATTCTCTGGTTCAAATTTCACAGAAAACAAACTTGTCTCTTGTGGTTGGGCAGGAATGAGAAGTCATGAAGCTGCATAGGATATGTGTGTGTGCTGAGGGTGGAGGGTAGTTTTATTACTGCGTAAGAAGAGTCTTTCCACCAGTCCCCTCAATTTTGATCCCATACCTCACCCTACCTTTTGTGGTGGCTAGAGAGCTTCCCATTCCTGGACCTCCCCAGGCTTTCAGATGGCCAGATCAGTTCCTTCTGCAGGATGGTACTTTTGTCTTGCATAAACCTGTTATCTATCTATCTATCTATCTACTTAAAGTACTTTGTTTTCTTACATGATTGCAAATTTAAGGGTAGGCTCTATGTCTGCAGATTTTGTTTTTTTTCTCCACATCTCAATGTACAGTAGCTTCTCAGGAAATATTGATGTTTGCCCAGGAAAATCTTATTTTCCTGCTTTTGACGGTCATTCCTACAAGTTTCTCTGAAAGGAAACTATGATCATTTCACTTCCTTGGTGTCCTAGCATGTGCGGTGGAAGTCAGTATTTGGCTTCCAGAAGCCGAGTAGATTAAGATTTTCTTCACTATTTCTATGTGTCCTCCCTCAGCCCATCTGCAGTAGGGAGGCAGATGGGCATTATTTTGTTCTGCCTTTGTATCAGTTCTTCCTTTAAGAAAGAACAATATCAGGGCGTGTAGGCGCTCAGTTGGTTGAGTGTCTGACTCTTGATTTAGATTTAGGTCATGATCCCAGGGTCATGGGATTGAGCCTTGTGTTGGGCTCTGCACTGAGCATGGAGCCTGCTTAAGATTCTCTCTCCCTCTCACTCTCTGTCCCTCTACTTCTGCCCCTCTCCCCTGCTCGTGCTCTCTTAAAAAAAAAAAAAAAAATTAAATAAATAAACGAAATTTTACAAAAAGGCAATAACTATTTTTTCTCTCTAGAGTAAAACGTTTCCTAGATTATATTGGGTCTCTGTTGGGACCCAGTCTAAGAAGCCCAGAATTGCAATTTTGTGAACCAAAGCCCTAAATCCCTGATTCCTACCTGAAAAGAACTATCTGATAAAGTACTGGGGATATTTAATAATAAGCATACTGGAATAGAAGTTAAACATTCACTGCAATATTTTTAATAGCTAAAGAATAAGAAACCAAAATGCCTCTTGGTTAAATAGTTATCATACTATACTGGAAAATAAAATAAATACAGCCTTTAGAAAGTATAACATAGATATCTAAACCCTATATGGAAGTATCTCCAAGATATATTTGTAAATAGAAAACAACAATGTAGCATACTGCTTATAGTATCCTTCTATCTGTTTTTTGTTTGTTTGTTTGTTTTTAAAGAAAGATCCATGTATCAGCATAGAATATTTCTGGGAGGATACACAAATAACTATGACTGTTACCTCTGGAAAAAGGTATAGAGAGCTAAAGCGAAAAAGAATGTCACTTATGTTTTATTTTTAACAATTGTTCATAGGATACAAACAATATTAAAGTCTAGAATCCTTACAGGGCCTTGAAGGCCCTCTCCAGCCTCTTCTCCTCCCACTCTTCCCCTATATACTTTAGTTCTGCTCACCTCACCAGGGCCCCTCCAACGTGCCAACACAGCCCTGCCTAAGGGCCTTGTCCTTGCAGATCCTGCTACCTGGACCCTCTTCCTCCAGATATCCACGGGGTTTACTTCCTTCAGGTTTTTGCTTTGCCTCACAGAGAGGCCTTCTCCAGCCTTCCCATGCAAGATAGATTACAGTACAGTGCCTTAGTTTGGGCTCCTGTAAGAAAAATACTATAGACTGAGTGATTTAAACAACAGAAATTTATTTCTCATGGTTCTGGAGGCTGGGAAGTCCAAGATAGAGGTGCCAGCTGGTGTGGTTCCTGGTGTCTGCTCTTCCTGATTATGTCCTTGTGTGACAGGGAGTGCAGTCACCTCTCTCATGTCTTTTCTTCTAAGGGCACTGATGTCATTCATGAGGGATACACGCTCATGACCTAATTACCTCCCAGAGGCCCACCTCCAACTACCATCATATCAGGGATCAGGGTTTCAACATGAATTATAGGGGGACACAAACATTCAGTTCATAGGACAGAGTGACCTTTGCCATCTCTCTGGGCCCCTATTTACTCTGTTTTATTTTCTCTTCCTAGCACTTAGCTCTACCCAACTGTATGTATGGAAAATACTCCTGAAGGTCAGGAATTTTCTCCGTTTTGTTTATTACATCCCCAGTGCCTAGAACAGAGCCTGACGCATAGTGGCTGTTCAAATTTAAATACTTAGTAAATGAAAAATGAACAGCAGAAGCATTTGAATATGGTGCCCATTTTAAATTTTGAAAAGACCCATATCACATATATGTGATAAAACCAAAGCTTTAAGTTTCTTCTGGCAAGTTCTTACTCTTCAGTGAAACTTTTAAGTGGTTAATTCTCTTTGGCAGAGCAAGAATATGATCCTGGACCAAGCCTTTAAATATATAACAGAACTGAAAAGGCAAAATGATGAACTCCTGCTTAATGGAGGAAACAATGAACAAGGTAAAGATTTGAAGATTCTTCATTTTTGTTGTTTTTTCAGTGTTCAGGTCTTCGTGTCACAGGGCAACTTATATGAGGATACAGAGACTTTTTTTGACCAGAAACATTGTTAAGATTGTCCATGCATTCGGTGGGCCAGAGAATAGTGTTGCAAATAAATTCATCTTAGTTTACCTCTTTTCCCTCTTCTGTGAGCAACTCTAATCTTGCAGGCATACATAATTTTGATTTTGGACTCTTCCGTGCACTTCATATTTGCTGAGCTCATGAGACAAATAATGCTGGGTCGCTTTTATTCCGCTTGGATCTTCCAGCTAGGGGAATCCCGTGAGAGGATATAGGGGAGAGTCCTGCTCAGTGTAACTTAAAAACAAAACAAAGACCTGCCTGGGCCAAGATTTAACTGTGACTTAACTCAAAAGGTCAAAACATTCCGTTCATAATTGTTTATACTGCATGTAATGTGTGTATCAGACTGCCTGATCATTTAATGAAATTTGATTTTTATTATTATTCTTTAGATAATTACATTAAAAAATAAGTTTTTATTTTAATTCTAGTACAGTTAATACATAATGTTATATTAGTTTCAGGTATACTGAAATTTGATTTTTAATTAGAAGTGACATTTTTATGCTATATAAGTTCTGTTTTTCCATTTGCACTAGAGAGATTTCCTTGTAAGAGCTGAAAAGAAAAATGCCAGGCAAGTGAAAAGCTCAGAATGGTAGGCAGTTTGAATTGTCCTTTATTTATGGCTCTGACAAACACAGAGAAAGAATTTCCTGGGACAACTCAGTAGGTCACCTTAAAAGGAGAGGAACAAAGGTAGAATTTGCTGAGGTGGGGGCAGTGTTGGGCTACTTTTATTGTATATCCAGAAGGTCAGCATTCTGAATTCTCTTTGCTTGCCTTAAGTTAGATGACAGCTTACCCCCTCCCCCACGTCAGCTGTCTTTTACAGTCCAGGCCCTGTTTTATGATGCTGTTAGGTAGTTAGATTCGTCATACATGTTTGGTAAGCACTCTGAGGCATCCCATAGAAGAGATATTAAGACTGGAATGATGTGTAGACTTTTCTAAGTAGAGCTTCTTTGGTTTCACACCCCAGAGGCTGAGGCAGTTGAGTTACATTAGGGAAAAGGGAATGTTTTGGAAAAATATAAGTTGCATAGGGCTCAGGAAAGGCTGAACAGGTAGGCCAGGGCTTGGGGCAGCACCTGAGGCAGCTTAAGTCTCACTACATTGTCATCTCTGTCACCATCCTTTCTTTGGCTCTTTTTTGTGCATCTGCTCTCTTCTCTTTTCTCCTCCCAGAAACTTCCCACATATCCTCTGTCCATAAGACAGGCTGGGCCATAGTCTGAGCCTGATTCCCAGCGGCCTTGGGAATCAGGCCCACCTGGGTTGAGTTTCATCTTCACTTACGCACTCAGTACCTGTGGCTATTCACCTCTCTGATCTCAGTTTCCCCATCTTAAAATGAAGATAATCACAGCACGTGTCTGGTTGACTTTAGACAAATTTATGTAATTACTCTGAGTCTGTTTCTCACATCTTAAAATACTGATGAGAGTAGGTAGTTCCCATCTCATGGTTGTTATGAGGATTAAAAGAAATAATGCAGGTAAAGTACTTTGAGTAAAGTTGGCATATAGTAATTACCATCATCATTGTTGTTATTATTATGAAATGAGACAATGAATGAAAAGTGCCAGGCATGTAGTAAGTGTGTAATAAGTGAAGACAATCATCATTATTATTTGGTCCATAAAAATTGTCCCTTAACTTCTGATGCCCATGGCACATTGGCATCATTCTTCTGTGTCTCTTATTTTAAATGTCTGAGAAAAAGAATCCATTAGTCTCAGCTCATCCTTTTCAGAACAGAACTTTTTATTTCAGGCCACTTCACAGGGCATTGGCTTTGAAGATTGGCTGCCTTTGGTGGATGGGGAGGGGAGAGATCTACCACTGTGGCAAGACAGGTGGGATGTCTGGGGTCACAGAGCATAAATACCAACAGCGAAGGCTGCCCCAGTAGTAGCATCCATGGATGAAGTTCTCTCCCTTAGAAAAGAGTAGGGCTGTGACAGTCGCATATGTCCATTGGCCCTGTCAAGGGAGATTGAAGTTCCGTTATTGATGCTTTCTTTGGTGCTCTACTACTTTACCTTCAACCTGTTTCACTGTCTCTGGCATTTCAAAGAGTAAAATAGAAGTGAGTTTAAAGCCATTTATAAAAGAGACTGACTATTACCACCACAAGTAATGTTAGCTGTTATAGCATGTAAATGCTATTATATTGATATTCAGTGTTATTTTCCTAGCATGTGACCATGATATCAGTGTGCCTTCCCTTCTTTTACCTTGGTAGCTGCCCCATTGGGAATTTTTGAATTGGGAATTTTGAGATTTCTACATTATGGGTAATTTCTGACCTTACTTTTAAAGATATTTATTTTTAAAAGGATAGGATAGAGGCTTGTTACACCAACGTAAAAAGGAGAAAGAACTTGCATTAGAAAAGAACTGAAGATTCTCAGATGAGGTATTTCGAAATGCTAGAATTAGACTTTGGTAGTTAGCACACAGTTTTTTCTTAAGTTACTGTAAGTACTGACACTACCAGGTAATTGTTTCATTTTTATTTTTAATATTGTAGCTGAAGAAATTAAAAAGCTACGTAAACAATTGGAAGAAATTCAAAAAGAAAATGGCCGATATATTGAATTACTGAAAGCAAATGACATATGCCTATATGATGACCCTACAATCCACTGGAAAGGAAATCTTAAAAACTCAAAGGTCTCTGTTGTTATTCCCAGTGATCAGGTTCAAAAAAATATCATTGTTTATTCCAACGGGAGTCAGCCTTGTGGAAATAGCCAGGGAACAGCTGTTCAGGGGATAACCTTTAATGTTGGTCATAATTTACAAAAGCAGACCGCCAATGTGGTGCCAGTACAGAGGACTTGCAATCTTGTGACTCCTGTGTCTATTTCTGGA
This sequence comes from Puma concolor, assembly GCF_028749965.1. Taxonomy (NCBI): domain Eukaryota; kingdom Metazoa; phylum Chordata; class Mammalia; order Carnivora; family Felidae; genus Puma; species Puma concolor. The sequence continues at coordinate 99,883,217 of NC_141675.1, forward strand.
GTTTACCCTTCTGAAAACAAGCCATGGCATCAGACCACAGTTTCTGCATTGGCTGCCAACCAGCCTGTTCCTCTTTGTCTTCCTGCTACCATTCCTGCTCAAAATATTCTCGAGCTTTCCACCTCCGAAAGCGAATCGAGCGTGCTTGGTGCCACCAACGGCCCACTGATCGCAGTTCCCATTGGGCCTGAACCTCACCAACATCGTTCCGTGCACACGTGTCTAAGTGATCAAAGTTCTCCTGAAAATAAGAATGGGCAAGAGAGCCCCAAATTATTGAAGAAGACAGTCCCTTGTGCCACAGGCGTCCCCACCACTTCCTCAGCGACTGCCACTAAAGTGCACCACGGAAGCCAGTCCTGCCTGAGCATCCAGGATTTCAGAAATGATTTTCAAACCACCTTTGTTGTCTCAGTTACCACCACAGTCTGTTCCCAGCCTCCCAGATCTGCAGGTGATGCTTGTCCAGTGAGCATCAGCAAGGGTGCAGACTCGGCGAGTGTTACCGCAACAGTGGCCCCTTCTGCCCCTGCAGGAGGGAAGACCACCACTCCTGTAAGCACTCTTTCTGCAAACCCTTTGGACAATAGTTGGACTCTTTCTTGTTCTTTGCCTTCTTCCAGTGTTAGTGCGTCGGATTTGAAAAACATTAATAGCCTTACCCGAATTTCCTCTGCTGGAAACACACAGACGACGTGGACTACTTTGCAACTGGCGGGAAACACTATTCAGCCCTTAAGCCAGACACCTTCTTCTGCAGTGACTCCGGTATTAAATGAGTCTGGTAGCAGCCCTCCCACGACCAGCCACAGTAGACACGTCGCTACGGGCGTCAACATGAATAATTCCTTTCCCGCAGACGGGCAGGTGGTTGAGCAAGTAGTTGTCACCTTGCCTTCTTGTCCATCTTTACCTATGCAGCCACTAATTGCCCAACCACAAGTTAAATCTCAGCCTCCAAAAAGTATCCTTCCATTGAATTCAGCAATGCAAGTGATTCAGATGGCTCAGCCAGTTGGGTCGGCTGTGAATGCAGCTACAGCTAATCAAAATGTTATCATTCTTCAGCCCCCCAGCACCACCCCTTGCCCAACAGTGATGAGAGCAGAGGTTCCCAACCAAACAGTAGGTCAGCAGATAGTGATCATACAGGCAGCTAATCAGAACCCTTTGCCGCTCCTCTCAGCTCCACCTCCTGGTTCTGTTCGACTCCCTGTCAGTGGAGCCAATGCTCTACTAGGGTCTAATAGTTCAGTGCAAAATGTTTCGACCCCCCAGACTTTTGGAGGAAAGCATCTTGTCCATATATTACCAAGACCTTCATCTCTATCAACACCTAGTTCAACACAAACTTTTTCTGTTACCATGTCAAACCAACAACAGCCTCAAACCATTTCTTTAAATGGACAGCTCTTTGCTTTGCAGCCTGTGATGTCCTCATCAGGAACTACAAATCAAACCCCTATGCAAATTATCCAACCCACCACCAGCGAAGATCCAAACACCAATGTTGCCCTGAATACATTTGGAGCTTTGGCCAGCCTCAATCAAAGCATATCACAGATGGCTGGGCAGAGCTGTGTACAGTTGTCTATTAGCCAGCCTGCCAATCCCCCAACTGCCGCAAGTAGTCAAACCATCCCAGTTCACAGTGTTTCATTAACAACAACGGTAGCATCTCCCATGACAACTGATAATTCAGCCACACTACCCAGTACTTATAGTCTGGTAACTACACCCTCAGTGAACACTGTAGCTTGTTTACCTAATGTGAAGTCAAAAAGGTTTAAGAAGCCAGGTGCCAAGAAACACTTAGCAGCTCACAAGTCCGCATGTCCCCCGAATCCAGTCAGAGAGGTGGGCAAGTTAGCCTGCCCTGGCACTGAAGCCACAGCAGAGCCGTCATGTGGTGATGGACTGCTGGAAAGCCTCCCTGTCGTGTTACCGTCTGTCACCATATCCCAGGCAAATTGTGTGAGTGTTTCTGGTTCACATTCTTTGGATGTTCTAAATCCTGAATCCGTGATACCCGAATCTGTACCCAAATCTAAGTCAACAGAAGAGTCTAGCTCACCCTCCCAAGCATCTGTAACGAGTGAACATTTTGTAATGGCCCCAGCAAAATCCAAAGATTCTGCCCCCATTCTGCAGCAAGAGGCATCTCAGGATAAGCCACCAGCTAGTTTGGCATTGTCAGATGCTGCCAAATCCTGCACTTCAGCCAGCGTGTTGATTCCATCTCCAAATGATCCCCACCTTTTGGTTTCTCAGGTTTCTGGGCTCTCATCCACCACTAGCACTACAAGCACTGACTGTGCTTCTGAGGTAGAAATCATTGCTGAACCTTGCAGGGTGGAGCAAGACTCATCAGATACGATGCAAACGACAGGTCTGTTAAAGGGGCAGGGTTTGACTGCATTGCTGTCTGGTCTTGCTAAAGAAAAAGACTCTCAGAAATTGTCTCTTTCGGTGCCGGTGGACCATCCTGACTTTCCTTCTGAAAATTCTAAAATGGCGGATTCAAGTGTCGATTTACATCCCAAACAGGAGCTGTTACTGATGAACAGTGATGACAGAGGTCCGGGGCAACACCACTCCTGCGTCCCTGATCAGGAGGTTATTAATGGCTCTTTGCTTGTCAGCAGGCAGGCCGACTCTCCCATGTCCACCAGCTCTGGCAGTAGTCGTAGTTTCTCAGTTGCATCCATGCTTCCTGAAACGACGAGAGAGGATGTCACCAGCAATGCAACAACGAATACCTGTGACAGCTGTACCTTTGTAGAGCAAACTGATATAGTTGCTCTTGCTGCAAGAGCTATTTTTGACCAGGAGAACCTTGAGAAGGGAAGAGCTGGCACCCAGGCTGATATGAGGGAGGTTACTTCAAAGCCTTCTGAAGCCTCACCTTTAGAGGGAGACCAGCCTTTCAAAACACAGATGTCTAAAGAGAGTGGCCCGGGACAGGCAGAAGCAACACCAAATGAATTTAATTCTCAGGACTCAATTGAAGCAACTGTGGATCGATCCCTCGGAAAACCAAGTTGTTCTGTAGGAATCAAAACATCAAATGCCTCTTTACAGGTTTCGACTTCTCAGCCACCAAGCATCACCAGTTTAAGTGTCAATAATCTTATCCACCAGAGCACCATCAGCCATCCTCTGGTCAGCTGTGCTGGTCTATCCCAAACCGCAGAGCAAGCACCTGTTCCGGCAACGGTTAATCTGACTGTTGCATCTAGTTCCTACGGTGGTCAGCCTCCCGGGCCAGCTCTGATGACCGAATATTCCCAAGAACAGCTAAACACCATTACTGGCACCATACCAAATCCACAGGTTCAAGAGCCACTCTTAAAGCCAAGTCAGGAAAGCCGCAAAGACTCCGCCAAGCGTGCTGTCCAAGACGACCTTTTATTGTCTTCAGCTAAACGTCAAAAGCACTGTCAGCCAGCCCCGCTGAGGCTTGAAGCTATGTCGCTGATGAACCGCACTCCGGACAGCATTTCTGATCAGACTCAGATGATGGTCAGTCAGCTCCCTCCCAACTCTGCAAACTCTGTTGTGCCTATTAGCAACCCAGCACATGGAGATGGCCTCGCACGATTATTTCCACCGAGTAACAATTTTGGGGCCCCTGCATTGAGACAAACGGAAGTTCAATGCAGTTCTCAGAATTCAGTTACCGAGCAGCAGCAAACCCAGGCCAGTCAACATCTCCAGGCCCTGCAACAGCATGTTCCAGCCCAAGGGGTATCTCACCTGCACGGTAACCACCTCTACTTAAAGCAGCAGCAGCAGCAGCAGCAGCAGCAGCAGCAGCAGCAGCAAGCAGGACAGTTAAGAGAGAGGCATCACTTGTACCAACTGCAGCGTCACGCGCCTCATGCAGAGAGCTCTGTCCACTCTCAGCCACATAACGTCCACCAACAGAGAACTCTCCAGCAGGAAGTCCAGATGCAGAAAAAGAGGAATCTCGTTCAGGGCACTCAGGCCTCTCAGCTTTCCTTACAACCAAAGCACCACGGAACTGACCAGTCCCGCCCCAAGAGTGGTCAGCCACATCCCCACCATCAGCAGATGCAGCAACAGATGCAGCAACATTTTGGAAGTTCCCAGCCAGAGAAGAGTTGTGAAAACCCTTCGACCAGCCGGAGCCACCACAACCATCCCCAGAACCATCTCAGTCAAGATATGATACACCAGCAACAGGATGTTGGAAGCAGGCAGCAAGGTTCGGGGGTTTCTTCTGAACATGTATCTGGGCATAATCCATTGCAGAGGCTTTTGACTTCAAGGGGCATAGAGCAACAAATGGTGTCCCAGCCCAGTATCGTGACTAGGCCTTCAGACATGCCCTGTACTCCACACAGGCCAGAGAGAAATAGAGTTTCAAGTTATTCTGCCGAGGCACTTATTGGAAAGACATCTTCTAACTCAGAGCAGAGAATGGGCATGTCACTTCAGGGTTCCAGAGTTTCAGATCAGCTTGAAATGAGAAGCTATCTTGATGTTCCCAGAAATAAGAGTTTGGCCGTTCACAATATGCAGGGTCGCGTGGACCATACTGTTGCCTCGGATATCCGCCTTACTGACTGTCAGACGTTTAAACCAAGTGGAGCCAGTCAGCAGCCCCAGAGTAATTTTGAAGTACAGTCTTCAAGAAATAGTGAAATAGGTAACCCGGTATCATCATTGAGGAGTATGCAGTCCCAGGCTTTTCGAATTAGTCAAAACCCTGGTCCACCACCAATCGACCGCCAAAAGAGATTATCTTATCCACCAGTTCAGAGTATTCCGACAGGAAATGCCATCCCACCAAGGGACAGTGAGAACACATGCCACCAGAGTTTCATGCAGAGTTTACTTGCCCCTCACCTTGGTGATCAGGTCCTTGGAAGCCAGAGATCACTCTCAGAACATCAGAGGAACACACAGTGTGGTCCATCCTCTGCAATTGACTATAATTGTCCCCCAACCCATGAAAGTGTCCATATTAGAAGAGAGAGTGACAGTCAAAACAGGGAGAGTTGTGACATGTCCCTAGGTGCGATTAACACCAGGAACAGCACCCTGAATATTCCTTTCTCAAGTTCTTCTTCTTCAGGAGATATTCAGGGTCGAAACACAAGTCCCAATGTGTCTGTACAGAAGTCCAATCCCATGAGGATAACTGATAGTCATGGGACCAAGGGCCACATGAACCCTCCGGTCACAACCAACATGCATGGGGTTGCAAGGCCAGCTTTGCCCCATCCGTCTGTGTCTCACGGAAATGCTGAACAAGGGCCTCCTGTACGTCCAACTAACTCTTCAGTTCCCCAGCGATCAAGGCATCCCTTGCAAGACAGCAGTGGTTCCAAAATTCGTCAACCTGAAAGGAATCGTTCCGGAAACCAAAGACATAGTAATGTCTTTGACCCCAGTCTTCCCCATCTTCCTCTGTCCACTAGTGGCAGTATGATTCTTGGACGCCAACAAGCCGCTACAGAGAAGAGAGGAAGTATTGTTCGTTTCATGCCCGATAGCCCACAAGTACCTAATGATAACTCAGCGCCTGACCAGCATACACTATCACAAAATTTCGGTTTTCCTTTTATTCCCGAGGGTGGCATGAATCCACCAATAAATGCTAATACTTCTTTCATTCCACAGGTTACTCAGCCTAGTGCCACTCGAACGCCAGCTCTTATCCCTGTAGATCCCCAAAATACTCTGCCCTCCTTCTATCCCCCCTACTCCCCTGCTCATCCTACGCTGTCTAATGATATTTCCATCCCCTATTTTTCTAATCAAATGTTCTCAAATCCCAGCACTGAGAAAGTAAACAGTGGAAGCTTAAATAACCGATTTGGATCAATTCTGTCTCCTCCTAGACCTGTTGGTTTTGCTCAACCAAGTTTTCCTCTGCTCCCTGACATGCCGCCAATGCACATGACCAATTCTCACTTGTCTAACTTTAATATGACATCTTTGTTTCCAGAAATAGCTACAGCTCTTCCCGATGGCTCGGCAATGTCACCTTTGCTTACAATAGCAAACTCCGCTGCCTCTGACTCTTCCAAGCAGTCCTCAAACAGACCTGCCCACAACATAAGCCATATTTTAGGTCATGACTGCAGTTCAGCTGTTTAAATACTGATAGACTAAATGTAAATGTATCGGGTGAGATTACAAATGTGTTTGTGTGTGCATGCGCACACAATGCACATGGTGAGGGAGGTGGTGTGTGTGTGTGTGTGTGTATGTCTTTGTGTTTGTGTAATCAGTTTCCAGTTATCTTCCGAATGTAGGGAAGCCACGTCAGAGATGATGCGAATACTGGGTTGCCAGCAACAAACTATCTTTCATTTTTAACTGCACGGTGTGCTTTTTAAGTTTTTCAAGCGGAATTGCATTTTCAAGTTTGATTTGTAATCTTATATTCCCTAAATACTTACCAGCTGGAAGTTGGGGGAAAATCCCTTTGGCATGTGTGGGGTAGTAGGAAAGAACCTAGATTTTAAATTTGATTGCTGATCATTTGTCAAATAGATAACTTGAGGTATTTGAGTTGCTCTCCAAAAATAGACACTTTTGATATAACGCAGTGGCTCATCACCAAGTGCTTGGCTGATGACAGCATCTAGAACAGTTTCTTGCCCCCGGCAGGTGTTGAATTAATGTAGAATGAATGTCCATGGTTCAAATCAAGCAGTTAGCAAATAAATGAGTTGCTCGATCAGCCTTTACTCCCAAGGTTTGCTGTAGGTAGAGGCTTCTTTCTTAATGATAACAATGCCTAAGCTATCTGAATTTTAATGTCTCATTCTTCAAATTAGGGAGCCATGTTATCTTTCAGTGTGCCAAGATCCTGGAAAGCAAAGGTCTTCCTTACTTAGCCTTAAAAATAGCAATCTGAAAAGCAAAGTACATAGACTTTGTCCATTTTGTGCTTGCATTTTTGCATCAGGTCCTAAGGATAAAAGCAGTTGTATTGCAGAATTTTACATGTGTTTTGGCAAAGATTGTTGCTTCATTGGTTGAACTTTGTTTTCAACATTTTCTTCATTCTATTTATTTGAGCTCGAAATGCTTTCTTTTATATTTGTTAATCATTAGGGACTGCTCAGTAAATAGTGTGTTTGGAATTTACACAGTTATATGAGCCTTACTTTTTAAATATTTCTGAGCAGAGTCTTAAGCTCTGTCAGTGTTTTCATTTATTGATATTTATATTTAAAAGATGGCATTGTATGTTACATTATTACCCCTCATAGTAGAATTGTAATGAGAAGACGAATTTGTTCATTATTTTTCCTGATGGTAGATGTGAAATGGTGCTTCAAAAAATTGTCTCTGTATATGTCTCTGTGTGTGAGTGTGTGGGGGGAGGGGGAGAAGGGGGACAGAACACAGACATAGATTTGAAAATATAAACTGGTCCTTTAAAAATTGGCCTGCCATCTGGAAATGGAAATTGAGACCTGAGACCTGCTGAAGTATTGGAAAACTGGATGTTAGGGTTTTTAAAAGCCCCACAGAAGTTAATTATGTATACACGCACACACACACACACACACACACACACACACACACACACACACTCATATATTGAATTTTGAAAACTTAAAAAAAAAAACCTCTGAAAACAACCGTATATACTCATATTCTCAAACCTATTACTTTTTGTTGTTGTTATATTCTGCCAAATATAGGATCAAGTGGGAGAGATACATATAACATGGTTCTGTCTGCTCTGTTAATAAAGTAAACCCAAGAGCCAGCATTTTATTTTTTCCTCCTTAAAAATGCCTCCTCAGGCTGGGTCAGAGCTGTTAACTCTGGCGAATACCTCTTGTGAAGACTCAGTGGAAGGGTCACGTGTGCCTCTTGAACTGTTCTTACCAAACTTTCCTCCCTCCTCCTGCTGCTGACTGAAGCAGCCTCCTGGGAGCAAGAAAAAAAAAATGTAAACAAGAAAAGCTTCTGTATTTTCTCCTTCAAAATACTCATGGGGAAGAATAGGAGTTACTTAAATAAGACAACAGATAAACAAAGTAGTTAAAACTTTTAATTGAGGGGAAACATAAGATTTATGGCTTGTTTTTAATTGAGTTTTAGGTTGTAACATTCAAGTTTTTCTCTGTACTTGAAAGGTCCAGCCTGCCAATTTCAAGAAAGGTAGTGTTCAATATGTTTGGTTATTCGTTCTCCCTTCCTCCGTCTCTGTCTCTCTGTCTCTGACACACACACACACGCATGCACGCACGCACGCACGCACAGCGTGGTGGCTATTGAGTCCTGAAGAACTGGGCACTGTTAGATAGAATGAAGGTAACAGGCTAAGGAGAAGATCAATTTGAACATTGCAATAGAAAGGCCTCAAAGCCTGGCACTTTCAGATATTTCTCTGTTGCATTGATTTTATTTTTCTGCTCAGCCCTGTTCAGAGATAGCGATTACATGTTTCAGAGCTTTCATTCCAAGAATGTACTTTGATCTCAAATGAACCCCTACCCCTAAGTAAGGCTTATTTGACCCTCTGAAGAAAGATATGACTCTCTGCAAATAATTTGGCTCCTGCTTACATGTAGCTCTAATTATCTTACAGACATGTGCATATATATGTAAGAGATCATTGTATATATGGACTCAGTTCTGAAAGTGTTCAGAGAAGAGTAATCTTATTTGATTTAAAAGCATGAGTGTACAAGATTTATCAGCAGTATATTATTTGATAATTAGAGCTAAATGATTTTAGGGAGGAATTTTATTTAATATCTAGCAATCTCTGGATATAATTTTTGGCAAAGGTACTGCAGAAAACAGTCAAATAGTAAACTTTAATGTTATTCTTGGCTTGCTCATATATGACTATAGAATGTAAAACCATTTCCACAGATAATTTTGTAATTTATGAAAATACACAAACATACAAACCTGTGAATCATAAATAAGAGTCATTAATTAAATTGTTTTTTCTCTCTTTTAGTGTTACTGATCACATAGAATCAATTAGAGAAAGTAGTTGACTCTGACCATTTAACACAGTAACTTCTAATGAAGTGAAAAATTTCAGATACTTCATCCTGTATAAACTTCTAATATGTCAATCATGGATAAAAGAAATCAAGTTTGATGTCATTTCTCTTTTTGGGATATTTTATACCATTTCAGGAAATTTATTTTTGTTTATATCATAAGACCTTTTGGGGGGACCATGGATGGCATCTTTTTTCTAAGTAAGGAGCCACATCCCCCAGTGATCATGCTTTATAAAATTTAACGTATTAGAACTGTGGAAAGAGAAGAATGAGGAGGGAATATTCTTTTGCAGCAATTTCCATTTACGTATCAGGGTGAACTGCAATAAAGATCCATTTTTAAAAATCAGCCTTCTTAAAATACAAAATTATTTAAACATTCTAAAGATAATTCATTTGCCTTGCTCTTGCCTTCTAACATTATCCATATCATGGAAAGGCTGAAATTCATACCCCAAAAAAATGTGGAAACGTGTTTTAATGGAGGTAAGGTTGTAAAATTTTGAGAAAGGATAAAGACTCACTAATAAGCATCTTCTCAGCTTTGTCCTCCCTTTGATTGATAGGTACCGAGGCTCCTCTTTTCTTCCATCTGCTGCGAGTCAGCAGGTGGCAGGGAACCTGCTCATTTCCTTAGGATGATTACTTCTCTGCCTTGAAATGTTTTTGGGGCCCACCCATCTATTGGATCATTGTGTGACAGTGAGTCATGCTCCTATATCAGTGAGTCCCAGTTCCTGGCTTTGGGAACCACTGTATCTCCTATTCTATCAAGAGGTAACAAGAATTTCTTGAAACAAAGTTAGTTCAGAATTAATTTAAGATACTGAATGTGCCATACAGTTAGTTCTCTTCCTTGTTTTGATGAGCTTGCTTTGTGTTTGTTTTTGCTTTTCCTCATGGAGGAGTTTAGAAAGCTCAAAGGTGGGACCCAAATCAGATGGCTTTGGGTTGATACTTTAGGAACCTGGAGGTCGTACTTCTGTTGTCTGTATAAATTCTGCCTTTGCCTGGAGCTAATTGCCTATGGCTGTGTATATCCAGAGGGCAATAATAATAGCCAAATAAACTAGTGTGAAGTTAATCTGTGAGTGATGATTTTATGATACCTATATGCAAGTTAAAGGCCAGAAACTCATTCCTTCTTGAACTACCTTTTTTTGGCCAAATGCTATGAACAGAAAAGGGTCCTTTTCTTTTTTTGACTTAACCATACTTTGTCTGCATTCTACACCTTCCTGTGTGAGCTTGACAGTGTTTTTACCGGAGTCTGTGGGGGACACCAAGTTTGGATCGGGGCAGTCCAGCATGAGGCCCTTCTTGGACACAGAGCTTCTAGTTCTGCCCACATGCCTCTATCCTGGTACTGCACTTTACTTGAAACTGTGCCTCTGGTCCTAAGACCAGCCATTGGAACATATTACCCACTCCTGTGTTACATAGCAAAGGACCAGTCGGAATGGTACGTGCTGTGTAGTCAAACACCTAGAAGACAAGAACAGCTGATGTTTCTCACTGTTGCCTTATCATTCTCTGAGCCATCTTTGATGCCGATCTTGTAAAAAGTGTACTAGAAGCAAAACTCCTTTTAAACTCAGAGCTTGTAGGTGGTGGTCATTCAACATCCTTGTTTCTGTATTTGCACAAACCCTATCCACTGCAGGGGTCTGGTGCACGCATGTGTTCAGATGCTTCATAAACATGAGCCAACTTGGGTTGAAAGTGGATATAATATTCAAATTGGTGTTATTTTGGATGATAATCTGCATAATCTGTCACTAGAGATCTCATGAGACATAGAAGACAACTCTTCATTTGTAACTTAACACTTTTAAAGAAGATGATCATAAGTTGTGGGGTTTTATTTATTTTTTTTGGCTCAGTTGTGTATACAGCTTGACACCATATGATGTCCTAGGAACTTAGAGCTTGCTCCATCTAACTCCTTCTTCACTTCTCTGGATCTCTTTACCCCCATCCCTCAAGTCTTAAAACCATTTTCATCTGTGAGGTCATTGAGGCACTGGACTTGACTATATTGGTAACCTTTAAGGGAGTTAAACTGTTGATCTTCCAAGAAGAAAGGGACCAGACAGTGTTGCTTAAGATGCTGCAGTTGTGTTACTGTGAAGAAAAGATTTGCTTCCACTTTCAGCAGGCCATATATATATATATATATATATATATATATATATATATATATTCATTTTGGTAAAAATAGGTGGAAAATCGGAAGACATAATTACCTTCACAAATTATTTATAGATACACTGGGTGAGAGGCTTACTGTAGGGCAGTCGCCAGAAAAACCTAACTGTAGTCTTTCAATAGTGTAATATTTGTATCTATTCCCATGCCAGCGATGTCTGCTGTGTACTGTGTCCTATTACTGTAAATCACCTGGTTTATAATACTAATGGGAACTAATTTGTTTTGTAATGGAATCCAGAGCAGATATGTATAATATGATCAGGATTGTCCTCCCTGTTGTAAATAAGAATAGGTCCTGTTTATTTTGACATCTTTTTACAAATGCATTGTATTAGGGTGTGAATATTCTGAACCATGCTCTTGTTTAAAGTTTTGAAATTTTTATTGGTAAATGTAACATTTTAATGGTTGTAATAATTATTTGTATAGATATGAATATAGTATTTTATTTAAGAAAATAAACTTTGCATTTTTGCATTGTGAATTCTGTCTTTTCTGATCATTGCCGCGTGCCACCTCAAACCTGGTATTAAAACAACTTGTCTTGTATACCAAAGTTTTCTGTTCAAGGAATCTTCCAATATTACCACAATGTCTGAAAATGATACCGTGACCCACTTCCCCTGGGGACTGTATTCCTGATCAAAGAGTCAGCCTCAAATAAACCAGACCAGTGCTATAGTGTTAGAGCAAACTATACACCTCTGTACTCATTGTAAAAAGTAAAATTAGAATCCCAGATCTGGAAGAGTATTGAGAGAAGATTCAGTTAAAGTCGCTATAGTGGAGGAACCTGAAGCACAGAACTTTGGAACCAGAAATGGGTCTTTCAATATAGCTTCCCACATCAACTTGGTTACTGTTTACAACCGTGAAGTTTGAGAGGAAAAAACAAGTTGCAGGGGAGCTCGAACAGACAAAGTGATAGAAGTTTAAATGCCTATAAATGAAACAATTTCTTGTTTAGGGATACCAAGAGACGTGATAAAAATTGTAAATTAAGGAAATGACAAACCCAAAGTTCAGTACAATGGGTGCTTCTTAGGAAAGGAGGGGGGGGGTTGTATCAAGGGTGGGTACATCAAAAGCACTGGTATGTTCCATTGAACCGAATAGTAGATAGGTGTTTGTCTCATTTACACCCGGAGATTTTGTTTTATAAATGAATAAACTACATTCTAATATTAAAATGGGTAAAATGAGGATGCTGGAGATCATTTATCCCCATATCTCAATAAAGCTCTTTTTTAAAAATGTTTATTCAGTTTTGAGAGAGGGAGAGATGGAGACAGAGCGCCAGTGGGGGAGGGGAAGGGGAGAGAGAGAGAGAGAGGGAGACACAGAATCTGGAGCAGGCTCCAGGCTCTGAGCTGTCAGCACAGAACCCGATGCGGGGCTCAAACTCACAAACCGTGAGATCATGACCTGAGCCGAAGTCAGACAACCCCCGGAGCCACTCAGTCGCCCCAATAAAGCTGTTTTTTTTAAAGGTATTTCCACAAAGAAAACTTCAAGTGGTTTTATTGGAAAATTACTTTAAATATTAAAGGAAGAAATAACACTGATCTACCATGACCTAGAGAAAGAAGGGATCACCTACAAACTTGTTTTAGGAAGTTAACAACTTTGATACCAAATCTGTCACATTATAGCAAAGGAAAATTATAGGCCAATATCCTTAATGAACATAGATGCGAAAATTCTAAAGATGTCCACAAATTGCATCTAGTGATGCAGGGAAAGAATTGTGCATCATGACCAAACCGGGTTTACTTCAGGAATACAAGGTTAACATTTTAAAATCAATTTAGGCATCATTGTCTCAGAATAAAGGAGAAAAAAAACTATATGGTAACTCAGTTGATAAAATTCGGCCTCCATTTGTGGTAAAAACTCTAAACAAAATGAGAAGGGAACATTCTCAATCTGATAAAGCATATCTACAACCCAAACAAAACACCAAACACAGAACTACAGCTCATATTATACCCGATGATCTCCCCCTGAAGTCAGGAACAAGACAAGGATGGTCATTATTTATCTGTCTATTCGACCTCTTATTGATGTTCCTAGCTAGTGTATTACTGAAGAATAAAGCTCTTCACCCAAAACTATAAAACGTTGCTGGTAGAAATTAAAGAATACAAATATTAAAGCATTTTGTCGCACACCTGAAACTCATTTAACAGGGCAATTATATCTCAATAAAACCATTTAAAATTACTCTAAAGCTCTAACACTTCAAACAGTGTGATACTGGCACAAGGAAAGATAGTGGACTAACGGGAGGGAACAGAAATCTCAGAAATAGATTACACATTATAGACATTCGATTGACAAAACTTCCAGTTGCATTTCAGTGAGTAAAAGGTGGTACTTTCAATAAATGTGGCTGTAGCAGCTGGCTATCAGTATGGAGGGGGGAAAAAGACCCTGGGCCTTCCTACTCCACACTATACACAAAAATTCCTTTGTAGTCATAGGCCTACATGTATGTAAAAGGTAAAACACTAAGCTTGTAGAGCAGTGGTGCTTAAAATGTAATCCCAGAATCCTGGGGTTCTCTGAGACACTTGCAGGGCATCTGTGAGGTCACAGTTATTTTTACGATACTACTAAGATATAAGATGCCTGTAACTGTATTGGCATTTGCACTGATGGTGCAAAATCAGTGGTGTGTAAAACTGTCGGTGCTTTAGCACCAATCAAGGCAGTGGCACCACTGCTGTGCTAATTGTCATTGTATTCCTTTTCTAAAAAATTTGAGTATAGTTGACACATGATGCTACATTAGTTTCAGGTGTACAGCATAACATTTGTTTGTTTACTCATTCGCTTTTAGATTCCACACACGAGAGAAATCCTGTGGTACTTGTCTTTCTTTGACTTATTTCACTTAGCATAATACCCTGTAGGTCCATCTATGTTGTCACAAATGTCACAGCCTCATCTTTGTTATGGCTGTGTAAAATTCCTGTGTGTGTGTGTGTGTGTGTGTGTATCACATCTTCCTTATCCATTCGTCTGTCAATGGACACTTAGGTTGCTTCTATATCTTGGCTATTGTAAATAATGCTGCAATAAACATAAGGGTGCAAATATCTTTTTGAATTAGTGTTTTTGTTTTCTTTGAGTAATACCCAGTCATGGAACTATTGGATCATACGGTATTTCTATTTTTAATTTTTGAGGACTCTCCATACTGTTTTCCACAGTGGCTGCACCAATTTACATTCCCACCAACGGTGCGTCCTCACCAACACTTGTTATTTCTTGTCTTTTTGATTGTAGCCATTCTGACAGTTCTAAGGGGATATCTCATTGTAGTTTTGCCTTGTATTAGCCTGATGATTAGTGAGGTTGAGCATGTTTTCATATGTCTGTTGGCCATCTGTTTGTCTTCTTTAAAAAAAAATGTCTACTCAGGTCCTCTATTTTTTAATTTTTTTTTTCAAGATTTATTTATTTTTGGGACAGAGAGAGACAGAGCATGAACGGGGGAGGGGCAGAGAGAGAGGGAGACACAGAATCTGAAACAGGCTCCAGGCTCTGAGCCATCAGCCCAGAGCCCGACGCGGGGCTTGAACTCACGGACCGCGAGATCGTGACCTGGCTGAAGTCGGACGCTCAACCGACTGCGCCACCCAGGCGCCCCAGGTCCTCTATTTTTTAATCAGATTGTTCTTTTGGTGTCGAGTTGTATAAGTTCTTTATATATTTTGGATATTAACCCCTCATCAGATATATCACTTTCATATCTCTTCTCTCATTCACTAGGTTGCCTTTTTGTTTTGTTGATAGTTTCCTTCTCTGTGAAAAAGCTTTTTATTTTGATGTGGTCCCCATAGCTTATTTTTGCTTTTGTTTTTCTTGACTTCGGAAAATGTTGCTATGGCCCGTATCAGGGAAATTACTGCCTGTCTTCTAGGATTTTTATGGTTTCAGGTCTCACACATAGGTCTTTAATGCATTTTGGGTTTATTTTTGTATATGGTGTTGGAAAGTGGTTGTTTCATTCTTTTGCATGTAGCTGTCCAGTTTTCTTGGCACCATTTATTGAAGAGACTGTCTCTTCCTCCTGGTATATTCTTGCCTCCTTTGTCGTAGATTAGTTGACCATATAAGCTGGGTTTATTTCTGGGCTCCCTATTCTGTTCCATTGATCTATGTGTTGATTTTTGTGCCAGTACTATACTGTTTTGATTATTACAGCTTTGTAGTATTTCTTGAAATCTGGAATTGTGATACGTTTAACTTTGTTCTTTTTCAAGATTGCTTTGGCTGTTCAGGGTCTTTTGTGGTTCTGTACAAATTTTAGTATTATTTGCTCTGGTTCTGTGAAAAATGCTGTTGATATTTTGATAGGGATTACATTGAGTCATTGTACTTTTAATCATCATAAACTTACAGTTAAAAAAAAAGCCGATTTCATTTCAGAATGTTCTTGATTAAGCAATACAGATTAATACTTTTGTTAAAACTTGGGTCATGAGTACACTTCCTCTTAATATTCTTTAAAAAAGTTTTTTTGGGGCGCCTGGGTGGCGCAGTCGGTTAAGCGTCCGACTTCAGCCAGGTCACGATCTCGCGGTCCTGAGTTCGAGCCCCGCGTCGGGCTCTGGGCTGATGGCTCAGAGCCTGGAGCCTGTTTCAGATTCTGTGTCTCCCCCTCTCTCTCTGCCCCTCCCCCGTTCATGCTCTGTCTCTCTCTGTCCCAAAAATAAATAAACGTTGAAAAAAAAAATTAAAAAAAAAATTTTTTTTTAAGGTTTATTTATTTTTGAGACAGAGAGAGATAGAGCATGAATGGGGGAGGGTCAGAGAGAAGGAGACACAGAATCCGAAACAGGCTTCAGGCTCCGAGCTGTCAGCACAGAGCCTGATGCGGGGCTTGAACTCACAAACCGCGAGATCATGACCTGAGCCGAAGTTGGCCGCTTAACCGACTGAGCCACCGAGGCGCCCCTTAATATTCTTTTTAAACATTGCATTAATATGTAGTATTCTATGAGCACACGGAAAACAAACATAATGTGCTTCTGCTAGAAACCAAAGTATGGTGGTTGTGGTAGGAAAAGTTACTAGTGTGTGGATTATGGAATGAAATAGTGGCTTTCTTCATGGAATACTAGTTTTAGCTGAAAGAATTATTGAAATCTCTGATTATTTGGCATTCTCAAAAATTAATGAAATGAGCTCATCACTATATCCAGTACTGTAAGTTTGAAAGGTTTCCATTAAGGACTTTCTGATGAAGTCAGTGGTAGTATCAATGAATTATTTTATATATATGTTTTATATATATATAAACATAATACATATATATGTATTTTATATATATAAACAATAATATACATATGTTTATATGTGTGTGTGTGTGTGTGTGTATACACACACACACACACACGTTTTTTTTTTTTAATCTGAGCTGAAATCAGGAGCCAGATGCTTAACAAACTGAGCCACCCAGGTGCCCCGTATATATATTTTACATATGTATACATAATTAAATGTGCAAATGTTTGGAAGATTTCCACAATTCAGTGAGCCAAGATTTTCCAAACGACCAAAGGATGCTGTTACAAAACCGTGCATGGATAAAATGATCCATTCAAATTGCAGGCTAGACTGGGGTGCCTGGGTGGCTCAGTTGGTCAAGTGACCGACTTCGGCTCAGGTTATGACCTTGCGGTTTATGAGTTTGAGCCCCACGTCAGGCTTTGTGCTGGCAGCTCAGAACCTGGAGACTGCTTTGGATTCTGTGCCTTCCTCTCTTTCTCTGCCCCTCCCCCGCTTGTGCTCTGTTTCTCCATCTCAAAAATAGATGAACATTTAAAAAAATTGCAAGCTAGAACTATAGATTTTAATGCTGCAATACATGAAATGTTCACTGATGATAACTTCAAATTCCACATTGCAACTAATCTTTGGGAAACTACCATCTGTTGAGTTTTGGTGGAGTATAAAAGAAGAATATCTACAGTTGTCTGGAAAGACTACTCCCCTTTCCAACTACGTATTTCTGTAAGGCTAGATTTCCTTCACATACATACTTCAAGCAAAACACATACTTCAGCAAAGTGAAGGAAGAAATTATTAGGAGAATCCAGCAATCTTCTAGGAAGGCAGACATTAAATAGATTTACAAAGATGTGGAACACTGCTACTATTCTCACAAGTATTTTTTGTTGTTGTTTTGGAAGATATAGTTATTTTTCATGACATATGTTCTTTGTGTCATGTAATGAGCTTATTGTTACCTATTTGTAAATTTTCAATTTTTATTTTTGTAATGGCAAATATTGATAGGTGTAACTCAGAAATAAAACCTCTTTGGGGTCCTCAACAATCGGTAGGAGTGTACATAGGTCCTGAGACCACAAAATCTGAGAGCTAATGTTCTAGAAGAAACCATAGGAAATATTGTCTGGCCATATCTATAAAAAATTGTTACTTGAGACTTCATTAAAATTGAGACTTTTTTCATCAGCAACTCACATACTGGCAAAGATTATATATCAAAAAGAAAAAGACTCATAAGCTGATTTGAAACATTGGCAAAGAATTTGAAAAAAAAGTCTTCACATAAATGACCAAGAAGTTTATGAAAAGGTGCTCAACTTCAGTCACCTTGAGAGAAATGCGAAATAAAATACAATGAGATACTGTTACTCCTCACACAGAAGGAAGAAAATGGAAAGAACTGACAAATGTCAAGTGTTGGCAAAGATACAGAATAATTGGAACTCTCCTATGGTGCTGATGAAGGCATAAATTGGTATAACCACCTTGGAAAACTGTTGGCACTATCCTCTAAAATTAAAAGATTTACCAGGGGCACCTGGCTGACTCCGCTGATGGGGTGCAAGTCTTCATCTCAGGGTAGTGAATTTGGGCCCCATGTTGGGTGTAGAGATTACCAAGAAAATAAACAAACTTAAGAAAAGAAAAAAAAAAAACAACAACTGAAGACTTACCAACCCCAGGGCACTTCGGTGGTTCAGTGGGTTAAGCCTCTGACTTTGGCTCGGGTCATGATCTCATGGTTCATGAGTTTGAGCCTCACGTGGGCTCACTGCTGTCAGCGTGGAGTCTGCTTGGGATCCTCTGTCCCCCTTTCTCTCTGCCCCTCCAATGCTTGCGCACTCGCTCTCTTTCAAAAAAATAAATAAAACATTAAAAAATAAAAAAAGACTTACCCCATGACTCAGCAATTCCATAGTGCACTCTGTATATAGCCTGGAAGTAATGTTTGTGTAAGTTCACAATGGACATGTATAAGAATGTTCACAGAAGCTTTTTTTTTTTTTTTTTTACAGCAGCCAAAAACTGGAAATGACCCAAACATCCATCAGTAGGGGAATGGGTAAAGAAATGCTATATACTCACAAAAAGAAGGTACTAATACACATGGATGAATCTCACAGACATTATATTGAATGAAAGAAGCCAGACAAAAAGGAGTATCTACTGCATAATTCCATGTATGTGTAGTTCAAGAACAGGCAAAATTAACCTATAAGGAGCAAAGCCAGAAGAGTGGTTACCTCTGGGGTGGGGATTTAACTCGGGACAGGCACAAGGATATGGGAAATGTTTTCTATCTCAGTGTGGGTGGTGTTTACATTGGTGTGTATGTGTGCACATACATGCCTTACTGAACATAGTTTATACGTCCCTAAATAAAAAGGTTAAGAAAAAATTATCTACGGAAGTCTGAACTGATGTTAGTTTTCTCTTGATGAATTTCTAGAATTGGTAAAATCTAAAAGCTATTTTACTGTCATTCTTTAGAAAAAGAAAAAACGATGCCACTGTTTTGTATCTGGCTCCTGTTGCCCGGCTATGTGACTTTGGGCAAGTCGTATAACTTCTTTGCATCTTCGTTTATTTGTTGGAACATTATCTATCCTGCCTCACAGGGCCGACATGAGGGACAAATGAGGTTTGATATTTGAAAGTGTTTTCACACAGTTGCAAAGGAACATTTGAATGTAAAGTGGCAATTATTTTTTATGAAAATCCTCATTTCCATCTCCCCTACCCAGGAGACTGAAATGCAGGGAACACTAGAATACAGTTTCTTGGTCAATGTCAACAGCCCCTTTGACCTTTCCTTCTTTCTGTTGGCAATTAAGGAGATAATGTTAATTTGCTACCTACATAAGTTCAGAAGTCTGGTAGGTTGGTTAAACTGGTATCAATGTGCCACTTAATTTTTCACATTATCAGGTAAGCTGCAGATTTGGGGGGAGATACGAAAATCCAGCTTTTAACTAAGTTTGTGCTGGGCAGGTCTGGTTTTGTTTTTGTACATTGTTTAATCATATTCAGATCTGTGGTTTGGAAAGAGGCTGAAGCCAAATTGTGGTAGTGGAGAACTTACTGCTTCAGGGAAGTTTTCTGGGAACTCATGATTCGATTAAACTAAATCCTATTTTTTTTAAATGCTGCTGAGTGACGGATGTGCAAATTCACATTAAATATAAATATATGTATATATATAAAATATATATTATAACACACACACACTATATATATATATGTGTATATATATATATATATATATATATATATATATATAAAAGTCCAACAGACAGCTTAGTATAGGAGAAGAAAATTGGTTAGTATATCAGTGTTTCAAACCAAGTCATGTTCTTTTTTGTCTTATTTCTGGACACATTTAAAAACATTTACCACTATTATCATTATACTTCAAACAGAGAATTGTAATTCCTCAGTTCAATGGAGGCTAGTTCCTCTGCCTCAATTCATCAGGATGAAATCACTCCCTTGTATGAGGGGACAGCTGGGCACAGTCACCAAGTATGAGGATGGGCCAGCCATTGACGCTAGTGGTAGATTCTACTTGATCTATTGGACCAGCAGAGATCAGTCTTAGAGGTAGCTTTGGAAGACTTTTTGCCTTGACGATTTTTTTAATCTGCGATTTTTTTTTTAATTTTTTTTTCAACGTTTATTTATTTTTGGGGCAGAGAGAGACAGAGCATGAACGGGGGAGGGGCAGAGAGAGAGGGAGACACAAAATCGGAAACAGGCTCCAGGCTCTGAGCCATCAGCCCAGAGCCAGACGCGGGGCTCGAACTCACGGACCGCGAGATCATGACCTGGCTGAAGTCGGACGCTTAACCGACTGCGCCACCCAGGCGCCCCTCTGCGATTTTTTTTTTTAATGTTTATTTATTTTTGGGAGAAAGACAGAGTGTAAGAGGGGGAGGGGCAGAGAGAGAGGGAGACAACAGAATCCGAAGCAGGCTCCAGCCTCTGAGCTGTCAGCATAGAGCCCAACATGGGGCTCAAACCCACGAACCGGGAGATCACGACCTGAGCCGAAGTCAGACGCTTAAACAACTGAGCCACACAGGCACCCCGAATCTGTGAATGTTTTTTAGGAAATAAAAACCTAGGACTATATTCCTGTACTTTCTCTCCATTGTTAATTTTGTTTCTGGAGCAGCAGGCTCCCAGTGGAAACCTGACACCTCATGCTACATATATTTTAATTTAAAATGAATCTTTGGACATGTAGCCCTTTGCCAAGGACAATCACTGAATTTAGAAAAAGGACTTTGGGGGCGCCTGGGTGGCGCAGTCGGTTAAGCGTCCGACTTCAGCCAGGTCACGATCTCGCGGTCCGTGAGTTCGAGCCCCGCGTCAGGCTCTGGGCTGATGGCTCGGAGCCTGGAGCCTGTTTCCGATTCTGTGTCTTCCTCTCTCTCTGCCCCTCCCCCGTTCATGCTCTGTCTCTCTCTGTCCCAAAATAAATAAAAAACGTTAAAAAAAAAAAAAAAAAGAAAAAGGACTTTGGTTCTTAACTTTTACAAGCTTAGAGACTGAAGCAACAGTCTCCACATGGATCCAGCTGTTCCAGCTTTATAGAGCCAAAGTGATCCAAAGCCATGATTTTATCAGTTTCATTGTTATTCATGTTTATATAACAGACACATATCTTCTGAATTTTGCTGAAACTTTCAATTTTTGTTAATCTGTTCAATAGTCATATAATTCTAGGCTCTGTTTTGCATGTATAGATACATGAGTAAGAGTTGACCCTTCCTTACAACATAATCCGTCTTCTCTTTTCTCCGGTCTCGTTACCTAGGCTACTCCTTCTGAATGTCAATCCAGCTTTCTGCAGCAGTCACTTCATCTAGTGAACAGTGACTTCTTTAAGTGTCAGTTTCTCCATGCGGCAAATGTCGTAACAGTGCCTACTTCATGGGGTTGGGTGGTTCAAGATTAAATATGGTAATGCATACAAAACCCTTGACAGAATGCCTGATGACAAATGTTTGCTGTTTTAATGATCAATTCTGCTGACTTTAATGTTCTACGGGTCAGAGACGGGAACTGAGGACAACAGTTTCCAACAGGAAGACCCTACTAAAAGGGCAGATCGAAAAGCTCAGTGCCCTGATTGTCCTCCAGCAGGGACGGGTTGTTGCAGTTCTTCAGAATTAGGGAGTTGGAGCAGTTTTTGTTTGTTCAAGGATGGATTGAGATGATCCCCACCCCAACTCTCTCTCTCTTTCTGGATCTCTGTTCTCTGCTAAGATCAAAATTGGGACTTTCATTTTTCTTATGAAAAATTGGAGGTGGTCATCAAGGTACCTCTCAATTTTTCTAACTTCTCTCCTTTTATCTGGGAAAGACACAATTATTCTCCTCTTCTGGGCATGACAGGGCAGGCTGTGAGAGTCCAGTAGGCTGTGGGCTTCCCTCTTAGTCCAAGTGTGATATTTTAAAATATTGTCCAGTCCTGTAGTCTCAACCTGGTGGAGCCTGGGGGTCTCTTTCATTTTGCTTTCAGTCGGCCTGAAAACAAGTAAATAACATCAAACCCACAAAGGTACCACGTCAAAACGTGTCCCTCCTACTTGGGCCCAGTCCTTCTCCATCCCTTCTTACAAGGTCTTCCCTAAAATGATGGTCCAGTAAGCTCTATCCATCATGTGAGCCACCAACACCATTACCAGGTAAACAACTTTCTCTTTCTTCATGACACAAAGAAGCAGCTATCTTCCCCTCCACATCCCAACCAAGCCTCAATTTACCCTCTTGTGTAAAGCCTCTTGTATCTCCCCATATATAGCTTTTAGGGATGGTTCAGGCTGTCATCTGTTGCCTTCCGCTTCTGCTTTCAGAAGACACTACTGCTTGAACCTGACCTTTGACTGAATCTCAGCTGGGTCTTCCAGGTTCACATACCTTATTCCTGCCTCATTCTCAGTTTCCCTTCCCTTTCATGCTCCACCTACCTATGCATTACATTGTTCTAGCACTTGCAAGCCAACTTAGAATTCTCAGACATCTTTGGTGTAGTTTTAGCAATAAGCCTCTTCCTTCCAAGTTACCCGTCGCTGAGAATAGCACCCACCTCTCTGATCCTGAGAAAGTCCCCTCTAATTATTTTATTTGTTTGTGTGGTAGGACTGGGAACCATTGAGGGAGAAAGCCGGCACCTCCGAAAACATCTCTTCTGGAGACCCAGCAAGTATCCTTTCCAAGAATTTGAGATGCTGTGTTGTATCAGCAGCAAGTTTAGGGCTTCACACATGGGGATAAAAATTGCTGGTACTTATTTGGACTTTTTTCTGCTCTGCGCCTAATGATAAGATTCTCGGAAGGCCACTCTCTTCTTGGAGCTCTTTGCCCACTTAAAATGAACAAATCATGATGATGTGCTTCATGTCCATCTTCCTTTTTGGACCACAGATCCTGTGACGGAAGAAATTGTGTGCCTTTTGTGCATTGCTGGGTCCTGCTCCTTGTGGAGCCTGGCCCAAATATTTCTTGATTAACCATTAGCAGAAGCCGTATTTCTGATTCTGTGTAAATGGACAGAGAAGTGGTAAGGAAGGAGAGGTTAAAAGAGAAATGGATCCCCTAAAAAAGTAGGTTACTTTATCAAGTATCCTAGGTTGAAAGAGAAGCAGAGTCAACCTCAGGTCTGAATTTGTGCTCTTCCTCGAAGGGACCTGCCTTGTACCGGGTACTGAACCTTATGAAAGGCTCGGATAGGTGACATAATAAAAATCATAAAGTGCAAATCAGCTCTTTTCTGTGATGGCAATGCTATAGCCCTGTAAAATAGACATCCTCTGAATTATTTTGGATTATCTTCTGTTTAAATGACTTAGAGTCCTAATTCAAGAAGAATGTTAGAACATAGGGTAGATGAGGAGGCCAGAAGAAAGCCATACTACGATTGGGTGTCAGTCTTCTCTTGTCCTGACTTGGACATCTTTCACTGTTTCAATCTCTTATTTGCTAAATCAAAACTATACTGCTGAACAAGAGATAAAACACCTAGACTTTATTTAGCCTTTGACTGAGATGTGATATGACTTCAAGGCCATTCTATGTTAAAATATGGTGGTTAATTATTGTTCATCTCCAGAGAAATGGGTAAATCCTGAGATGACAGAAACTCTAAGGCAATGAAAAGGATGTAGGATAGAGCCAAGGAATTTTTTTAAAATTTGAAGTTCAGGAAAAGTTATGAAATCTCCTAATCCAGGGATATTTAGGAAGAGGGCAGAGTCCATTTCCCTAAGATTGGGGAGTAAAGGGGAATTCTGTGTGAATAATGGTAACCACTTAGCCTTCTTTGTGTTTCAATGAGAATAGCCAGACCACACGTCAAGGAAAAGTGTAATAAGTCCTGCCTTGGAGTTCATAGAGCAGGGGTCTCTTCTTACAGAAGAGTCCCATCCAAGCAAAACTATTACTATGGCCTTTTAGAAACTCATGGTGAAGGCTGATCTTTGACTCCTGTGAAACTTTTTTTGAATTCATGTGTGTTAAGGCCGAAGATTTGACAGGCACTTTACCTCCTTGACAATGGTGCTTTAATATTGAGGAGACGTTCAAACCTAGTTACACAATACATGTTGTCTCCACCAAACAGCGTTAAAAACAACAACAAAACACCTACCATAAACTGGGCAGAATCAAGGGTTTTCCATTGCTTCAGGCAGAGGCAGATTGTATCTTTACTCACAATGCCTTTCCTTAGTTTCACCAGGGATATTAGTCATTTCAAAACCTGAGGGACATTCCCCTGCTTCTTTCTGGAGCCAGATTTGTTTCCCATCTTCATGCAGGCTGAACATCCAGGCTTTCTCTACAGAACATTTGGGAGGGGGTAGGGAGGGGTGGGGAAACATTTGCCGTGGCTTTTGCTGAACCACAGTAGTAACAGCTACTCGAGAAAGGGAGAAAATTCAGGTTTTCTTTGAGATTCCCAGGACAGAGATGGCGGTAATGAGGTGTGACCTACACAGCCAGATTTTCCACTTGGCCCTGGATTTGGTAGTGATTTTTCATCTGGGTTGGGGTAAGAGTATTAAGGGCCAGAGGCAGTGACATGCAGCCATAAAGGGTGGGGTGGGTGGGGGGACACTGGGACTAGGAGGTTTGAGAACTCTGGGCAGTATCTTTGAAGGTGAAGAGGCCTCCCAAACCCTTCAGGGCCTCCTGGAACTGAGGACAGCAGATTTCAATGGACAGCCTCTAGGGGAGAGAGATGCCAGCCCAGTGGAGAGACCCGCTCTTGCCCTGCCCCCCCATGGGATTCAAGAGGGACGGGGTGACAATCTTCTCTGTCTTGGCACTACTCCTGGTGCTCTGCACGTCTCTACTTTTGTCCCCTAATGTACTGTCAAGTGGATGTGTTAGGCAAGGATCAGAGTGTTCCAGCAACTTGCCTGAGGTCACACAGTGAGCACGTGAACATACTTGGATGAAAATCTGACTCAAGAATCTTTCCAGGCTCCACTGTTCCTTGTGTGAATAATGTTTATCTCTGTTTCTCCCTTTCCCCTAAGTTTTACACAGAGAGACTATCTCCCAGAATGAGAAACATTTTGGATGTTATTTGATTTACCGACACAGGCATTTTGTGATCTCACAGAACATTCTGGTGGCTGCTCAGAGCTACAAAGGAAGCAGCTGCCACTTTCTTTGCACCAGGAGCTGGCTTGGTGATCTCCTTCTGTCATGGAAAGTCCCTTCCCCAGATAGACTCTGGTTTTCCACTGGCTTCTCCTGCTGCTAAAATAAAATCAGGCTAATCCCTCAACCATCCAACATCAACAGGTGGACTTGCCTCTCCAGCATTCGTCAGAGGTGTGAAGAGGTCATTTTTTTATGCGCACAGCTTTGCTCCCCTGGCTGCCACATCTCGGTCCTGCTCCAGCTGACCTACTCCTATTACCTCTGTGCCTCGTCTGCCAAAAACCTCTTCACAGTGGCTGTTTTCTCCGGTTACCCTCTGGCTGAACTTGGCTTTCAGATTAATCTTCCCTTCTCTTTAAAGAGCGAAGTCCACGAGCACAGACAAAAGTTGCGTGGGCATTGTTCTACACAGGGACAAGGGACCATTCAGCTGGGAGGCTGCCCCCCTCCACCCCGGCATTCCTATTAACCATGGATGCAGTCGGACAACTTTCTCATGTCCTCCAGCCATGACATTCGTACTGTAGACAGAAGTAGAAACAACTACATTTAGAATTGATAGTTGTAGGAGCAGGCTTGGTCTGGGTTTTTAGTCCTGCTGCAGAGAAGGGAACTGACCACAGTGTGTGAGTTTACAGCATAATATAGACATGATGGGAATAAACGGTCAAGAACACCGCAGCACAACACAGTTCAGAGCCCCCTCCCCATTCCCACAGATACATTTCCAAACAAGCTGCTGGACCAGGTAACGCATCTCACAATTTATTCACTTTGGGCCACAGGGCCACTTGAATAGACTTTGTCCACATTTCCTTAGTGCACCTTTTTTTTTTTTTTTTAATTGAAGCCATCAGTGCATTAAAATAAAAGAATTAGGTCAAATGAGCCATTATTACATGGATTCAAAATTTGTTTTAGATGTTAGACTATCACAACTATTTTTATAGGTGGCCTTTATATAGCCTATGGAAGTCAACAGTTTTTAAGGAAGGAAGAATAGTAGAAAAGCAATGATAAGTTTGGGGACATTTTAGAAAAGAAAATCACAAAAAGTTTCATTAAAAGCATCTTTGTGTTTTTAAAATCCGGGAAAATTTGCTATTGAAACTTCTGCAATGTGACTTTGAACATTATACAAATATTTTAGAGACAGAGTAATACTTTTTTAAACAAAAAGGACGCCTGATCCATTTCCCTAATGAACGATCAGGAAAGCAGAGGTGACAGGTGACTTCAACTTCACAGGCAAATCTATATAGGGTGCACATTCATATGTCTCTTTTCTGATTACATCTTCCTCCAGGTACCACGGGTGCGTGGTCCAAATGGGGCGTGGCAGGGGCAGAGATGTCAGACGGTGGCAGTGAAGTGGGCTTTGCAGCACCTTACTGGCGAGAGAATGAGAATGCGGTGCAACCAAGAAGCAATCCTCAATCAGCTTGCTCTCTGCAACTCAAGAGGATGAGTAAAATGTGTTCATCCTGAGAGTTACTTCTAGAGAACTTCAGAGAGAAAATCTGGAGGCCCTAACCTGCCTCAAGTGACAGGTAAGGGGCTTGGTCGGTGGCAGAGGACCCCCAATGCAGCATCCCTGGTTTGAACAATTATTTATTCCCCACAGGTGACATGGGCACAGAATTGAGCTGTTAGAATTGGACGCTCGAGGAGGCAATTTCAGCTTTGCTGCATGTGCTCTAGGCACCCACTTCCTTAGGGTGAGGTCTGTTTGCTGGAGGCTGATGTCACCAGTCTCTTAGCCCTGTCGGTCATTTCTCTCACTCCTTCTGCTGCTAGAAGAGTTTTTGGAGCTGGTGAGAGAACGCCGGGGCCTAACCCAGGAAAGTAGAGCCTGAGTTGTGGGGTCAACACACAGCGGTGGCATGAAGACACTAACAAGTAGGTGAGCACCCAAGCCTTGGTCCTGGGAACAGTTACCTGTTAGGACAAGTGCGTGACAAAGCCCAATCCAGAGCCCTTCTAATGGGGTCAGGAACCTGGGGGACGCATACAGCGTTCCTTCCAAGGAGGTGACTAGCTGGTCCTACTAAGCCCTAGGGCGTGGGTTCAGCCCTCCACCAGACTCTGAGGAGCTGTATCACCCCTGGACTCTGGAGAAGCGAGCTGGTGCTCTGGGATGTGTCAAGCAGCAGATATCGTGGGGGTGCGAAGGGGGCCCATCTAAAAAGTGTCTGGGCAGGAGATCTGAGCTGCTGGCCTCTCCGGGCCTGAAGGCAGCTGGACAGAAGAGGGCAGCATCACTCTGTCCTTGCCGTCGAGTCTCAGAGGAGGGTGGGAGGGGTCCCAAGACAGAGTTGACTTGGATGCAGCTTGCGTCCACGTTTAGCTCAGGGCTGCAAACACAAGGGGATGGGTGTCTCTAGACTCTTCAGGGATTGCCTCTGTCCAGACCCGTGGCTTCCCCTCCGCCTCCCTTCTTGCAGGCTTGAATCTCCCTCCTGCCCCTGTCCTCCCTGTGTGAGCGCACACCAAGTTGACCTGATGAGGTGAGTGGAGCATTTGGCAGTGGTGACTTTGCTGCGGTCCCTGTATTTTCATGAAACAGCACCGAGATCGATTGCTCCCCCTCCCTTTCTTAGTGCTGGAGGCTCAGAAGACAGGGATCTGGTCCCTCCGAACCACGTCCAGGTCATCATCCAGGGTTAACAAAACCTGGAATGGGAGGGGCGGAGGAATGAAAGCAGTGCACGGTCACAGCCACAGTAAGCCCAGCTTCCTCTCTGAGACTCACCTGGGTTGACAGCACAAGCACCTTCCTGTCCTCTGTGGCTGTCTGCAGTGCTGTGCTCTACACGGGCAATTATGATCACCTAGTTCATCTATTAATTCCGATGTGTACCAAGGGCCTATTATGTGCTATTCTAGATGCCAGAGACAAAACTCCCTACCTTCCTGGAGCTTACATTTGAGAGAGCTTCAGACATGAAGCAAATGGGGACAATACAGCATGTTAGTGATGTGTGCAAAGTCCAGTGTACTAGATAATAATATGTAATGAAATAGTAACAAAAATTAAACTATGGAGGGAGTATAGGAAGTATGGGGTAGGGAAAGGTTGAAAAAAAGTGCTGATGGGGTGGCCAGGGAAGTCATTACTTAAAAGGGGACGTGTGGCCCAAGATCTAGAGGAAAGGAAATCTTGTTGCATAGAGTATTGCTATACAAGCAATGTATACTCCGCCTCCATTTTCAGTTCCCTCTGCCACCACTCTCTTCACATGGAAACTTTCACTCCACTTTTGTGGTCTCTGTCTCATGAAGGTGTTGTTCATCAAAACTACACGTCACGAGGAGTGAGGTTTATGCAGATTGTTGAACTTCCCCAGATGGCCACGAGGGGGCAGCCCCGCTCCACTCTCGAGGCCGTGTGGAGGCAGAGCCCGCTCACCGTGAGCAGTGCTGGGAGCACAGGTCTCCCCGTGTTGTTGCTTGCTACCTGTGCACAGGCACAGCGGACTTTTAATTTGGAAAAGTCTAAATTAAGATGAAAGGAAGCCAGCAGTGATCATCCATTGTTAGAGTATGCATAGCTTCTGGAAAGGTGTTTGGGCCACAAGAAATGGAAGGATTACAGGAGAGATCTGGGACAGACTGGTTAGAAGCAAGAGACCTGGCTGCTATCCCCAGCCGCTCCAGAAACTTGTAAAATATTTGTGGGATATTCAGTGAGACTGGAAGAGGAGGAGGAATGTGAGCACAAGAAGGAAGAATCTAATGTTACTGAAATTTGAATGAGTGCCAGAAGTGATTCCTGGGGCGATTCTGGGCATGTGAGTTCTAATAACCGATTCAGTCCAAATGTTGTGCCATTTAAGGAAAATCATTTTGTTAACTCTGTATCTTGAAATATTGGAGAGTAAAAGGAAAATGAAAATAAAGATCTAACTGAAGGATATAATGTGAAAAAAGATATAAAAGGATCTGTATATTAAATTATAGTGAGGAATTAGAAAGAGAAGTTAGAAATACAAAAAAGTAAGGAACGCAGGGGAAGAAAGTACAGGATGTGAAGAGAGAAGAAATTGACAGACAGGTATTATAAACTCACCAAGAATGAGAAAAACAGGGCTGTGGCAGAGAGGAAGTGCCAGATGTCATGGTCATCAAAGAAATCGAGCAGGATACACTCCCGGTTCTTCTCCCGGGATTCGGCTGGGGTTCCCTGGAGGAAGGTGAGGCAGAATGTGGGTGAGCACTCCTACAGTTCAACTGTTTAGAGGGCTGAGCGTCCAGAAAGCCACAAAAATGCTATTGGATGCCCGGCTCAAAAAGTTAGCTTCCAAGAAAACATTAGTCCACACGAAAACTTGTACACAATGTTCACAGCGGCCACACTCATAAGAGCCAAAGAGTGGAAACCATCTAAATGTCCCTCAACTGATGATAGGTAAAATGTGCTGCATGCATATGATAGAAAATTATTCAGCAGTTAAAAAGACATGAAGTACCAATATATGCTACCACATGGATGAATGGATAAGCTAGACTTCAAGATCACATATGGTATGATTCCATGTGTATGAAATGTCCAGAACAGGCAGATCTATAGAGACCAAAGATAGATTAGTGGTTGCCTATGGCTGGTGGTTTAGGGAGAAACGGAGAGCGACTCCTAGCGGGCAGGCTTTCTTTCTGGAGTGATAACAAATGTTCTAAAATTGATTGTGATGGAGAGCTGAGGCTTCCTTTCTGCTACTCAATGTATCACTTATTTCCTAGGCCTCAGTTTTCCCATCTATGCAATGGATTTATAAACACCTGCAGCTGGGTATTTGTTTATGGATAGGATTATGAGAAGATACAGTAATAAAGGTTTGGCACACGTTAAATATCCATGGGCAAGAGAGTCATAATACAACACATAATGAGCATCCAATCTGCCCTGTTTGGAGGGCTCACACCTTGACGAGGCCTACTCTGACAATGACGACAGCATGCCATTTATGTGTGGACATTAAACACCATCCCTTTTAGAGAAAACTTTCATTTCAAAGACAAACAGCAACAAGCACACGGAGAGGGAAGTAGGAAGATCAAAAAGGCAAGAGGGAGGGAGAACATTTCCTCTGAAAAGAAAACTGCCCTCTTACCTCCCAGCTGCTGAGATTCTGGAAGAAAAAGTACAGAGCGGAGGCCCACACCACAGCCGTGGCCACGATGCAGAAGAGCGGGATGGGGAGGAGCTTCTCCGAGCTGCGGAGCTGTGGATGGAAAGCAGATGCAGCTCGCGGCCTTTTCGGACCCAGGGCGGGCGGCTCCCGGTGCCCACTCTCACCTTCATGATGATGTAAAAGGCCAGGTAGAGCAGCAGGTTACAGATGAAGATCCCCAGCATGTAGGAAGCGAAGTCCCGGGGTCGATAGATCAGTCCAAAGAGGGCGCTGGGTGCAGGGAGGGATTAGTATGTAGGCATCAAGCTGGGTTTGTAACATTGTTGGCTTTTTCACCTCCACTTTGGGGAGGAAGGGAGTTAAAAAAAAAAAAACCTCTAATGCAAGTAAATTACAACACCTCCTTCAGACCTGGCATTTTTGATGATTGTAAGGTTCCCATAAGTGGATGTACCACAATCCTCTTTCTAGTTGAAATAGTTTTCCTTTTGCCTTGCGGCTTTTCATTACAAAGAACAGTGCAATGAATAAATCACTACCTTCAGACGTATTATGCTTTTCTCTTTTTTTGCATTTAAGATTAATTCATTAGACTAGATTACTAGAAATAGAATTATCTCAAAATTGGCTTGCCACACATTATCAACAAAAAACTGTCTATGATTTTTATTATTTATTTATTTATTTAAAAATGTTTATTTTTGAGAGAGAGAGAGAGAGAGAGAGAGAGAGAGAGAGCATGAGCAGGGGAGGGGCAGAGAGAGAGGGAGAGTGACAGAATCCCGAGCAGGCCCCACATCCAGCATGGAACTGGACTCGGGGCTTGATCCCTTGACCATGAGATCGTGACCTGAGCTGAAATCTAGAGTTGGAAGCTCAACCGACTGAGCCACTCGGGCTCCCCTATGGTTTTTACATTAATACTGAAGTTTAGTTTGGTTGGGGTTTAGCACTGCTTTTTTCCCCCAAATTTCTTTTAAAATAACATTCAAGATTCACATGAAGTCACTCCATGTCTTGTAGTGTCCATGGGAAACTGAGGCTGGAGAAAAAAAGAGGAAGCCAACCCTCCACCAGGTTCCCATAGTGCCGGTGTGTTGTCACACCCCATTCATCTCTGCAGAACTTGCTGCCCAAAGAGCGCCTGTGTAAGAAAAGAGAGGCCATTTACCTTGTCTTGTGAGCAGATCGTGGGTTTGGTTTTGGTCATGGGAGGGGTGGGGACAAGCCAGGTGTTTGTGAGCACTGGGGACATAGTTATCAGGTGCTCATTACCAAGGGGCTGGTCCCTTTTCTCCCACGAGCACCCTGCACCCTATCTTACAGAGTCATCAGGACTGTGGGGTCCTCCCTAAAAGAGAGGTCAAGACGAGTGCCACAGGTGACCACTGCCAAGAATCACCCATCTCGACATGTCTGTACATCAAGGAGGGGTCCTTCACAGGCATGGCGCTTACCCCGAGGTAATCCCTGGGTGACAACATAATGGGAAATCTCTTCCACAAGCATATGCCCCAAGTAAGATTTGAATTCTCAAAACCAGATTCTGGCTTTACCCGAAGGTATGCCTCTGTTTTCAATCCTTTCATGTCTTAAAGGGGGGCAGGAGTCATCTTTCTATCAAAGGTCACTGACCTTTTTAGCATATCAGCTAAGAACCACTAATAAAAGCAACTAAACTTACTGACTTGGGGTAGACTAATGAAACAGCTCACTTACTCACATTTTAAAGTTGAGAATAGGTTGTATAAAATAGTTACAGATAACAAAAATATAGGTCTGTTGTACTGTTCTATTTTGAAGCCATCGGAGGGAAAAAAGCCCAGGTAATAATGAGGGAAAAGAAGAAAAGGGATATTGGTGCAGTAGGAAGATTGAGAACCATACGGTAAGAAATAAAGAGGATAGAGACTTGTACACACACACGCTCATGCACACACGCAAACACACACACATTTAGTAAGAAAGGGAAATGTCTACTGGGTAGCCTTGATGGAAAGATCTACAAGACTTTAAAACTATGCTTCATGTTTGTAACTTTTAGAATAATCTCTAGCATCTAACTATCTACATAGTTTATCCATGTAGATAACAGATTTGATGTTGGTCTTGTGGCGCAAATGAGCTCAATGCATCAAGGTGCTGAACGCAGCACTTTAAAAGAGACCACCGTTGGCACACAAGGCTTCCTAGTGTGTTCTTTGTGGAGGAAAAATACCTTTCTTCCAAGTCCCTAGGGCAAGCACAGTCCTACACGCTCCTTAATTTCACATTTCTTTATATAAATGACAGCCAAGGAAAGCTAAACCGCCGTGTTACAGACATCAATAAAGAGAAAAACGTGTCTTCCTAAGACTACTTACAAGGACCAGTTAACCAGATTCCCCACGATGAGCAACACCATTCTATCCTGGAAAGAAAACATCAGATGAGAGACTGCACACATCTCTTTTCTTTTGACCTACTTGTAGGGGCAGCACCAATTATGGGGAAACAATTGCCTGGTGAAAGAGTTTCCATGGTTCTAAGAGAGCTGTGCCTGCAGGCGGACACTGATCTCCTATGGGAAGAAATGGCGAGGCCTCGGTCTGTGAACGGATGTGACTTTGTGTCTGTTAAAGGAAACACGGTGAGTAAAGCAGGACTCTTACTGTTTCCCCCACCAATGTGTAGGGTAGCTGGGCACCGCGGCCCCACTTCTTGAGGAAGTTGGTGGTGTGTGCAGATTACTCGGTAGTGAAAAGGATTCTGCCGTTGCTGTAATGTAATCCAGCACTGTTTCCCTGCGCCGTTACTTAGCGAGCCACAAGGCGGCTCTTGGGCCTCACCCGTTTGGCTCCCGTTTGCTCTCCGTTACTCTGACTCCAAGGAGGTCCTGCAACGCTCAGGCTCCCGGTCTCTAAACACACAGGCTTAACACTAAAGATATTGGTGGTGGGTGAACTAGGAGAGGTCCATCTCAAAGGAAAGTTCCTCTGATAGAGATTAATTCACAACCTGGCCCTGCTTCTTTGCATACAGTGTAAAACTTTTAGGTGGCATCTGATTGTACTTTAATTTGCATGTCCTCATGGGATTCTCTGTGCTGATTCTCTGTCTTTGTGGGTGATCCACCTAGCTTGGAGGAAATATCTTCCTTTAAAAAAATTAGCTCTGGGGCGCCTGGGTGGCTCAGTTGGGTAAGCATCCGACTTTGGCTCAGGTCATGATGTCACGGTTCGTGGGTTCAAGCCCTGCATCGGGCTCTGTGCTGACAGCCTGGAGCCTGCTTCCAATTCTGTGTCTCCCTCTTTCTCTGCCCCTCCTCTGCTCACACTCCGTCTCTCTCTCTCTCTTTCTCTCAAAAATAAACATTAAAAAAAAATAAGAGAAAAATAGTCTGCTAGAAAAAAAGACAGTCTGCATCACATAATGTGAGTAAACAAACAAACAAAACATTAATTGCTCCTCATGGCTCACAGCTAAGGCAGGCTTAACTCTCAAAATACTCACAGGTCCTACTGGTTTTTTTTTTTTAATATTTATTTATTCTTAGAGAGAGAGAGAGGGAGAGAGAGAACATATGCACAAGCAGGGGAGGGGCAGAGAGAGGGAGACATAAAAAATCTGAAGCAGGCTCCATGCTCTGAGCTATCAGCACAGAGCCCAACATGGGGCTCAAACCCACAAACCGCGAGATCATGACCTGAGCCAAAGTCGGATGCTTAACCAACTGAGCCACCCAGGAGCCCCAGCCCTACTGGGTTTTAAGTTCTCATGTAAATAAAACCCTTCAGCCTCAGTCCCCTCAATAGAGTTCCTGCCCAAGTTCTAGAGGGTGAAAACATTCTCATATTCCTTTATGTCAATATGATCGTAAACTATTTGATCATAAATTATTAGCAGGTACTTCGTGAACTCCTGTGTGTCAGGCCCAAACAGTATCAGGAATTCTGACCACAGCATGGTGGAAAGGTTGGGGTAATGGCTCCCAGCACGTATGCGGCCTTCCTAAGGTCACTCACTGGCCAGAGAGCCAAGATATAGCTGGGACCAGGGTCCCAATCCTTCTGCCTAGTGTAGAAATGTATGATATACTGAAAACAGTGATGGAGAATTTTTAGAACTTGCATTTCAACCAGTAAGTAATAACCACAATTTTGAAGAAAATATCCTTGCTTACTGTAAAAATCAAACAATGTACACAAATCAAACCAGTGTATAGTGTGGCACGTGTTAAGTTCTTTTTTAAAAAAAGTTTTTAATGTTTATTTATTTTTGAGAAAGAGAGAGACAGAGCATGAACGGGGGAGGGGCAGAGAGAGAGGGAGACACAGAATCCGGAGCAGGCTCCAGGCCCTGAGCTGTCAGCCCAGAGCCCGACGCGGGGCTCAAACTTGTGAACTGTGAGATCATGACCTGAGTTGAAGTCGGATGCTTAACTGACTGAGCCACCGAGGTGCCCCTGAAAGTGTTCAGTTCTTGATGAAAGCAACTGGAGTGATAGATGCCCAGTTTTCTTGGGACAAGCCTGGTTTATGCCTGCTGTCATGGTATAATTATCCAGTGAGTGCCCTTTGCACTTCCACAAGTGAAATAATCATACCTCTTTGGATGACACCTGCCTTGATCCTTCCCCATAGCAACTGTCACTATTCCGTAGTTTTGTATGTATACACAGATTTCTTCTTTAAACACTAGCAGTATTTCATGTATAAAAATGGATCTATCCCAGTCTGTTTTTTATGAGCAAGAAGAAGAGTAAGGAACATGCTTCTTCCCCCTACTTGGAGCTCAGCCACCCTGGGCCATCTGGCCTTCTTGATTTAGGGAACCTGAGTGTCTGCCCCGAGCCTGCCCCTCATACTGTTCCCCTTCTCTCTGGGACAAGGCCAAGGCACACAGGAGCACGCACGTACCATATACAGAGGCCGGCTGCACTGCTGGACGAAGTCCGTGTAGAACACCATAGCGGCCCTTCGGAAAATCCCCATATCTGCCGATGACACAATTGCATAGTAAGGCTTAGTCAGAGATACTACAGAATACTCCCATACGGCCCAAGATTTTAGGGCCAAGATGATGTCGTCTTCACCTTATAAAAATGGTGCTTTGTACTTATTAGGTCAGAAACAGATGTTTGCTTTAAAAAATGGTGCCTGTGGGGCGCCCCGGTGGCTCAGTCAGTTAAATATCCAAATTTGGCTCAGGTCATGACCTCACGGTTTGTGAGTTTGAGCCCTGCGTCAGGCTTGCTGCTGTCAGTGCAGGGCCCACTTTGGATCCTCTGTTCCCCTCTCTCTCTGTCCCTCTCCCTCTCTCTCTCAAAAATGAAAAAAACATTTAAAAAATTAAAATTAAAAAAAATTGTGCCTGTACATGCCTGTGCTGTCTTGTAAGGTGTGCTGTATCCAGGCATCATACTGCAGAAAAAGGCAAGTGAGGCGGACCCATGTGACAAATGCTCACAAATAATTTGAGTGGCCGGCCAGCGCCTCTATCGTCTCCATCAGCTAAGTTCCCCTTTGTGTACAGTTTAGTGCAGAGGTGTTTCCTTTATAGCAGAGATGTTATGGGGCCCCTCCAGGTACCTTAAAACATCTGCTCTCTCTAGAGGATGGGAAATCTTAGCCTGTAAAAATTCGAATCTGTATTTCTCCATGTGGTTGTAAGTCAGTAAGAATTGAGCCAAGGGACACTGAAGTCTATGGAGCACATTCAGAGAGTCTAAACTTGTACTGCAACAGTAATCAAAAGAATGCAAGTTACGATGGAGAGCAAAAGATCGGGAAGAATTTTCAAATGCGATCCTTCAAAAGCATAGAATGAAACACAGCACATGTGTGTGTTACAATTGTTCTATGAACAGAGTGAGGGTCACAGGTGGAGCTGTCTTTCTGTGAACAGTCTACACTTGTAGACATCACAGGCAAGGCTGAGGTCTGCTCAAAGCAAGCATTTCAACCAGGGGGGACCCCAGCTGTGTTGTGAATGCCATCCCTCCTCACATTTACCCTTGGGGTCAATTTCACCAGACTTCACTAGACCAGATATACTGAGGGAGGGAGGGGATGGGATGGGTCCATGCAACAGTCCAGAAGACGTGCAGGGCAGGCTGGGCTGGAGTGTATCCTTTCCTCTGAGCCTCTCTCTGGCCCCCTCCCCATAAGCTGATCCTGCCCAACCTGGAAGGGGTGTTCAGAGAGCCAGGCTGGCAGACAGTCACGCAGGTCGTTGTGTTAAGAAACCAATCTAGAGCCCTGGGAAGGGTGGCTGAACATTACCTGTGTCAGACACATCTGAATCGGTGGGAAGCAGGGAATAAATGAGAAAAGAAAATGATATAAGAAGGTAGCCAAACAGGTAAACTACTGGTCATTTTATTTTTCTCTCAAAACGATGACTTTAGTTTTATTTTCCAATTAAAAAAAGTAATGTTTGCTCATCATAAAGAACACAGAAACTTCCTGCCTGTCTCAAACGTTCAGACGTTTCCTCTTCTTCAAAGAGTGAATCAGAGTCTGTCTCTCCCTATCTCCTTTATGCACCACTTGCATTTTGCAATCCATTCTCTCTCACAAGTGATCCCTGCCATCCTTTCCTTGGGCTCTGGTAGCAGAGTCATGATCTGGGCAAGTGGCTCTATGGTTTTCTGTCCTCCTTAGGAGATGCTCTGCCCCATTGCTGCTGCCTTTCCTGTATCCACGTTCATTTGCAGGTGCGGCCTGAGGGCCACGGAGAAGGTATGTCATTGCAGAAAGCAAAGGCAGCTTATGAAATGGGCGGAGAGGCTGGTGTTGGCTGAACCACTGTCCGCTAACTCAGCTTCCTGCCTTTGGACTAAATTTAGATGCAATCATTGTCACCATAGAACAGGACATTTTCCTTTGGACTCTGGTAAGTCTGTGACCACCTCGGGAAGAGGTGGGTAGAGAAATTGAAAATACTCAGTAGTGCTATGCACTGGCTGTCTTCCATTTACCCTTGCAGACCCATTTGCCACATCTCTGTCCTGCACCAGGCCCACGAGCCTGACTGTAGGACCACGTAAGTGGATTTGCTCACTCTCCATGGATTTGGACAATGGGAAGCCCCAGTAGGAGACTGGAGGGACACAGGAAGAAAAGGGAGCTCAGAGTACTTATCCTCCTTCTGCCCTCCCTGTGAGGTTGCCTTAGACTGGCCGTGTCTTTCAGGGTGACTTCCTCTCCTTCCACATTTTGGTAACTACTTCCTTCCTGTCCTTTGGACTAATGGATATGAGAGTTTCTCTGCTACTTACCCCAGGTTGCCAGACTACCACGTTCATTCTCCTCTACCTTGACCTTGTGTTATGAACAGTCCCTTTGTGACTAAAACCTTCATCTTTCTGTGTGACATCTTTTTCCTGTTGAGACCCTACAGACTATTACATGGTCATAATATGCTACTTACATCTCTCCTTTTTCAGAAGGTAAACCAATACGGTATTGCAAAATTGTATGGGGCAAAAGTGGTATAGATATATTAAAAGTTCCTGTATGTATTATTAATGGTCACACTGTATTCAGATGTATTGAATACATCTGTATTCAAGTTTATTTTTCCAACTCAGGGAGCAACCAGAACAACCATGCTCCAAATTATTTTCCTTTTCAAAGTTGACTTTGTATGCCTTCACTCACCTTTGAATCTGGAGGATGGGGCATGACCAGAGCATCAAGCCAAATGCTCTGCACAACCATTTAATGATGCTTCCACTGGGCGATTTGGAGGTACATTGGCTCTGTTATTGCCACGGGCAAATCTACTGACTGTGCCACAGGGGAAAACTAAGCTGCCAAAATGAGAAATTGTTTTATTCAGCTTTCTAATCTGAAAGTTACTTGGTTATGTAGAATCACTCTTAGACCTGGCTGTATTTTAAAGGCCCTCATTCCCTAGTGAGTAAGGGGTCTGCCGGGCAAGTGAATACTCCTTCTAGGCCACGTTCTGAATTCCCAGACCCCAGAATTCCCCGCCCAGATGGACCTGAGTCCCCTCGCAGAACCTGATAGCCCCCTTCCTTAGTCTAGCTTCCTGAGGACAGATGGTACCCCTGGAGCGGGCACTTCTAGGGGCAAGGAGGGGCCAGCTGAATGCTGGGCAAGAATATCCATGTACATACTTGTGAGACCCCTTAAGATGCAGGACAGAGCCAGCGTGGGAAGAAGAGAGGGGCAGGGGCTGGGGACCAGCTCTCCGATACAGTTATGTTCTGGAGTGTCCTTCTGAGGAGATGACAATTTTAAATTTGAACCTGGACCTTCTAGGTTGTAATGAAGGCATATATATTTATCAGTTTGTTGGCCTGCTTCCCTGCCTTCCTCCCTCCCTTCCTTCTATCCACGTATTTAATAGATTTTTAAGTCTGCTTTACAACTTAAATTTTTTTTTAGTGGGCTTTTATTTACACTCTTGCTTTGGGCTCTGCAAATACGAGGGTTCAGCCTATGCTTATACACAATTATTTTTCTTGAAATATACAAAAGAATATTTAAGTGTGGCTTCCTGGACCTTAAACGGCCTGGGGATATTTAAATGCTCTAACGTGACTTCAATCTATCTGTTCCCGTGCATGCTGACAGCAGCAGGGCAGAAGCTGGTCCCATGGAGCATGCAGTGCTCTAATGTGATACGTTCACATTGTCGGGTAGTTCAGCAGATGTCCCACCTGTTATGATTCCTAAGTCTCAAAACGCTCCAGTTCCAGGATTTGAAAACAATATAAAATTCATTCTTGATAACCATGTAGGCTACTTAGAGAAATGCTCGTTTTAAATGTTACAGTCTGAAAGCTATTCCTCTAGGTGGAATGAGTGGAGTGCTGACCAACCATTCTTCAAACACACTTTCAAAGTCTGTGGGTTATAGGGGTGCCTGGGTGGCGCAGTCGGTTGAGCGTCCGACTTCAGCCAGGTCACGATCTCGCGGTCTGGGAGTTCGAGCCCCGCGTCAGGCTCTGGGCTGATGGCTCGGAGCCTGGAGCCTGTTTCCGGTTCTGTGTCTCCCTCTCTCTCTGCCCCTCCCCCGTTCATGCTCTGTCTCTCTCTGTCCCAAAAATAAATAAACGTTGAAAAAAAAAAATTTTAAAGTCTGTGGGTTATAAAGCACTGGGTCTTGGGGCTGGGGGTCTGCCTCAAGTCTGAGTATGACCACCTTAGTTTCTCAGTTGGAATCAGAACAGTGGCAATAGCTCATTGTGATCCTACACAGGAGAGGACGTTATAAAATACCCAGAATTCAAAGCACGTGTTCATGATGACCAGCAACACTTCCATTTAGGGTGAGCGAAGACAATGCTTTCTTGAGGTAAGTTAATTAGTGTGTTAGTGTAGAGCAACAGGTGACTCACCTATCTTGAAACGACCCATGTAGTAGATCTGGGTGCTAAGGGCTAGAGATGCCAAGATATGGATTGCGGAGAAGATGATCCAGAACCACAGGTCGTTTTTTCCAAACACCTAGGAGTAAAGATGGAGGTTACCTTCATCCAGGGTTTTCCCCACAGAACTCTGGAAAATCATTCTCTCATGTATGCATAAGGAGTCAAAAACTGAGCTGTGCATGCATTTTGATCCCCCCCCCCCCAACTTCTGTGAGCTCACAGGGATCACACTGCACAAAAAAGAATGGCTACCTGGCCAAGCAAAAATGGAAGAAGGAGGAAATGGGTGAGGCACCGAACAACAACAGTTAGGGGCAATAGGTCTAAAGCTGGGAGCTAATGCTCTGACAATGACTGCAGACAATGGACATGTGTCCCTGCACATTTAGAAAGCCGCTTCTGCTCTTTTAAGTCTGCCTCTCCCATCAGCTTGAACATCTCTATTCCATTCTCACATGAGTGAGGTCCCAGCTTTACAGTGGAACTCTCCAGGGGTGGTAGTTTTGCAGGTGCCTATTACATTATTAGAGGTAAATAGCTAAGTAACTGAATAAAATGCCATGAATTGACTCATGATGGCCATGTGGCAGGAACCAAGGATTGTAATTAATTCAAACCTGTTCCCCTGAGGTCCACCAAACAAACAGCAACAAAACAAAACAAAACAAAACAAAACAAAACAAAAAACAAAAAAACAAAAAAGCTCCCAAGGGGGTATGTTTGGAAAGCCGGGCTGAAGGCCACGGGGAGGGACGCACCACTCCGAGGACAGTGAGCGTGATGACCACCGCAAAGGAGGCGTAGGCAGCATAGGCGCTGGCATTGATGTCTGGGTGGCGGGTCTGGTAGAGCTTCAGCATGCAGAGGCCGGCGATCATGTACATGAAGGAGGTGTCTGAGGGCGCACAGGGGGAGCCAAAACAATCAGGATCCAGTAGGTGACAGACAATTTCTCTTTAGTCTTGAAAAACCCCCTGCCTTCAGGCCCTAGAATATTTGCTGCCCTCAGTTTGTGTGGAGACCTCCAACATGGCAGCCTCCACAGGCACATTCTCTGGCCAGACCCCACATACTCCACTCACAGAAGAAAAGTATCTGATGATAGGATAAATAATTGACTATCCCCGCTTGGAGGGGTATTTGCGTTTAAATGCTGGTGTTCAACAGCAACAGCAAGAGTCCATACTGGTGACGGTTAGGGCACTGTGACCATGGAAAGAATGCTAGGTGGGTGTGGAAGGTCCTTATCCGCGTCCTGAAACATAACCACATTGATTGTTCAATATATAGCTCATATAATTGATTGCTCATATATAGCTTTACAGCCTAGGGATGGAAACTAGCTAGAAATTAAATGTGGCTTAGTTGTACAACAGTGATGGAAATGCAAACTGGAACAACAAGGCAATGTCCCATATTACTCAAGAGTGTAGCAAAACATTTCAATGTCTGATGGTAACATATTAGTGATGATATAGGGAAATGGGAACTCTCAGGCAGCTAGTGGGAGTAGGAATCAACACTCTGGAGAAACTTGGAAGTTCTTGGTAAGATGGTGACTGGTCCAGGTGACTCCAACATTCTACTTCTAGGTGTCCCAGGGAACCTCTCTCACATGTGCACAAAGAGAAGTATGTAAGGGTGTTCACTGAAGCACTGTCTACAATAGCAACATATTGGCAACATCTAAATGTTGTTCAGTAGAGGAATTGACAAATGTAGTATATTTTTATTACAGAAGATGACAGTCCTTAAAAATGAAAGAACTGGATGCCTTTGATTCAATATTCATAAATCT
Source organism: Puma concolor (assembly GCF_028749965.1). Taxonomy (NCBI): domain Eukaryota; kingdom Metazoa; phylum Chordata; class Mammalia; order Carnivora; family Felidae; genus Puma; species Puma concolor. The sequence continues at coordinate 99,924,743 of NC_141675.1, forward strand.
TGAAAACATTGTTGGACAAAAAAACGTTGCAGAACATAGTTTGATAGGTAAATATTAATTTACTACAAATGTAGTAAAATTATAAAAACTGGACTGATAAAATATCAAATTAGTCAAGCTGTTGCCTCTGAGGACGGAAGAGGGGAATAAGTTTGGAAAACAGTTCAAAGGACTCAACTTTGTCACATTTTCTTTCTTCTTCTTCTTCTTCTTCTTCTTCTTCTTCTTCTTCTTCTTCTTTTTAATTAAGTAATCTCCATGCACAACACAGGGCTTGAACTCACGACCCTGACATCAAGCGTTGCATGCTGTACTGACTGAGCTAGCCAGGCGCCCCACAACATGTTATTTCTTAAAAGGTAGATTTAAGGCAGGTATTTTTAAATGTTGGCATTTGTTCACTCTGAGTGGTGAATGATATTGTTCTCTGTAGTTTTCTCTGTTAAAAGTGTTTCTAAATTAAAAAATTAAATGTGGCAGAGAATTTCTGTGGTGTTCTGGGCCCACAGAGGCTAGAGTACAAAGATAAAAATGACTTTTTAAAATTCTTCTCCTTGAGTGTGGAGGTCACTACTACTGGCATCCGTTCTCACCTTTCTCCTTCCTGACAGCATGTTAGTAACTCAACTGCCTCAGCCCCATTTTCAATTCAGAAATGCATGCCTTTTTAGCCTACTGGTTTCAGCAAAGCTAACCCACCACCTGTGGTGCGTTGGATGGTTCTCACTGGTCTAAAAGGTGATCTGACTCCTTTGCCACCATGATTGATGTCCCAACCCAGGCTTGAGCTAACCAGCACCTGGAGAATAATTCTGGAATGGCTCATGACTATTTAAACTATTGAGGCGTGGAAGAATGTTATCTGGGGGGGGAGGGGGTTCGCAAAGAAGTTTCCTTGCTCTTTTGTTTGTTTTTTTTTTTTAATTTTTTAAATGTTTTTATTTATTTTTGAGACAGAGAGAGACAGAGCATGAGCAGGGAAGGGGCAGAGAGAGAGGGAGACATAGAATCCGAAGCAGGCTCTAGGCTCTGTGGGGCAGAGAGAGAGGGAGACACAGAATCCGAAGCAGGCTCCAGGCTCTGAGCTGTCAGCACAGAGCCCGACTCGGGGCTCAAACTCACGGACCGTGAGATCATGACCTGAGCGGAAGTCAGACGCTCAACCGACTGAGCCACCCAGGGGCCCCAGAAGTTTCCTTGCTCTTAAATGAAGGCTCGTGGAAACCAGCTTGCTGCAACCACCAGACATCATGAAGTAGATAGAGACAGGAAGCCAGGACTCGCTGTAGCTATTTTTGCCATCATGAGTTTCCTGATAGCCTGAGGATAAAATCAGCCTGCAGGCTCGGCATAACCCAAGGGATTATGGAGAATTGGAGCCAGGGCCACCAGATAAATCAACTGCAATCCCTTTCCACCTTTGGACTTTCAGAAGGTGAGCTGATAATTGTCCTTATTATTTAATCCAGTTGAATTGGGCTTTCTATTATTTTCGACCCAAAGCAGTCTAATTACTAAGTTAGGCCAAATTATACTGAGGAAACTTTCCAGGTGTCTGTTGAATTCTATCTGCCCTGCTGCCTAATACTTAGCCCATTGCCCACCTGCAAATCTAGCCATGGGATCATCATTCACTGCTGAGTGTTTTCTAGTCTGAAAGTGGTCAGAGAGAAAAAATGGTACAACATGTAGAAACCACACCCTGTGGGGAAGTGCCCTTGAATCACTTTAGCTCACATAAAATATTTAATTCTTGCATGCATGACCTTGGTATTTTGTGGAGGGTCCCAGGACCGGACTCCCATAACTTAAATTTGTGTGGTTGATGTAAATTCTAATTACCAAATTGGAAGTTGGAGTAATTAGGACAGACATGGTAACAAGCACTGAGCACTCCTTCCATCATCAACGCGATGCCCATAGCATAGAAAACACCAAAGTGTTTAGGAATCCCATAATCCTGAAAAAGGAGAAAGTGTTGTCAATGGAAAGACACCAATCAGTGACAGAACCACAGGATCTGGAAATCCAAGCTTCTGGCCTCCTGTTGTTCATTACACATAACCCATCACCACACCATCAAGCCAGATGTCCCTCCCCTTTGCAGATCCTTCTTGGAACCATGACCCTTCCTAGCTCCCACATCCAATTTACCCTCCCTCTCCTCACCATGGCAAAGATGTCCTTGGCTTCTAGGGCTCTGCGATGGAGAATGTCTCGGCGTAAGACTATCAGCAGGAAGAGGAAGCCCAGGAGCACATGGCCCAGGTTACTGAGAATGTTGTTGAAGGCACTAAAGGAGGAGAAGGAAACAATGAGAGAGTCGAGGTGATCCAAGATATTCAGAGAATGAATGAATGCTTGAATGAGTGAGTATACTCAGCACTCCACGTTTTCTACCTAGACTTTTCATAAGATTTCAGGACTAGCAAATCATCAGAGATCATCTTTAACCTTACTCCTTTAATTTAGAATGCCTAACCTGTGATCACATGCCCATTTCCTCCCTGGGATGCCTGTGTGGCTTCCCCAACACCCACCCAATCTTCTCTTATCCTGACGACACTGGCATGGAATGAATCCCAGGAAACAGAGCTGCTCCAAAGATGGGCAGTTTGGCCAAGTGTTTCAGCTACACCGTGAGAGGGAATTCTCATAGATGGACCCATGCTATGTGTGTCAATATTCAGCTCTGTAATAGTGACGTGTCAGCCGGTCATGGTCAGTTGCTTTATTTCAGGAAACTGAGGCTGGTTCAGTTCTGGAACAAGAAGTCTGTTCTTTCCACTTCACTATGTTCTGGTGGCTAGACCATGGCCTTGGAGGCAGCAGGCCTGGGTTCAGTTCCTGGCATCACTAATAGTTGAGGGACCTTCTGCAAGTTCCTTTGTAAGCCTTAGTGTCTTCATCTGAAGATGGAAGTGATGCTAATCCTACCTATCTTATGAGGTTGTTCAGTGGATTAACATATGAGCAGCTCATGCCCGTGGATGAGTGTCGTCACAGCTAGGACCTGATGTTTTCAAAAATGTCCCTGTCTTCTTCTTAGGAATGTTTCCTGAGGCCCCTATACAGGAATGAAAGGAAGATATCTGGTCTCAACTTTTTGATTTCATCCTCCTTGCCCTTGACTGGGGTAGTAATCCATAGTTGTTTTTAGTATTTTTTTTTAATGTTTATTTATTTATTTTGAGAGAGAGAGATAGAGAGCAAGTGGGGGAGGGGCAGAGAGAGAGAGGGAGCCAGAGAATCCCAAGCAGACCCTGCAGCTGTCAGCGCAGAGCCTGACAGGGGGCTTGAACTCCTGAACTGTGAGATCATGACCTGTGCTGAAACCAAGAGTCGAACGATTAACAGACTGTGCCACCCAGGCGCCCCAGTGTTTAGTATTTTTAAAAACTGAAATCACATCTCACAGAAAGGAATCTCTAAATGTCTCATTGGCAACCAGAGGCCAGGGCTCACCTCAGGACGCCCAATGGGTGAGCACAGAGGAAGTTGTAGTAGCAGATGTCCTGATTGCCTGTGACATTCACCACCTGCAAAATCAAGAGCGAGAGGAGCAGATGCAGTTTTTCTCCATCTACTGAGCCCACCCTGAAACCACAAAAGGCAGGCAGTGCTCACAGTGATTTACCATATAACCAGTGTTCCTTCTCAGCAGGGGATGGGTCATTGTCTGCTGCCTTTACACAGCACAGGCTAACTAGGACCGTCATGATATGTTCTATTTTCTGGATGCATGTTGGGAGGGTGTGGAGCTATCCCATTCTCTATGTAGGAGTGATAACCACAGGGCATGTGGACAGGAGGAAGCATGTGTTCAGTTTTCCATTTTGCTCACCATCTCTATCATTAAGAACCTTCCTAGACCATAGCACAGTGGTATCTTCTGACAGGGCCCTGGAGTAGTAAGAGAGTATGGAGATTATAAGCAGTGGTGCCCAAACCTCATAAAAGTCCTTGTCCTCATCACATAGTGAGTAGGAAACTGGCCAAATTATTAGACCAATGGCTTTCAAACTTAGAAATCTGTACATTAGAATCACTGGGGGTCTAATCAGTACTGATGCTTGGTTCTACTCTCAGGGACTTGGACCTAATTTGGTGTAGGGTACAGCCTGGACACCAGGATTTCAAAGCTCCTCAGGTGATTTTCATGCACAGCAAAGTGTGGGAATCACTGCATTAGAAACACCATCAGCCCCTTGTGCTTTCTACGTAGGCTTTCTTGCATAAAATAAATGCTAGAGAAGGTCATTATGTGATCTGGACCCAAGGTTCTATGAAGGCGCAATGGGGATTCTCAAGGTGTTTTAATTATTATCTTTGTTTATTTGTTTTTACTCTATTTTAGTTCTTATTTTATATTTTCTCAATTTTATTATCTTATTAGCTTTTTAAAAACTTATTACCTTTTTTTAAGAAGCTGTTTGTAGTTTTATAAAAAGTACCCTCAATGAGAGGGCACAGGCTAAATTAAATACCAGATTTCTTTGTTTTGACTGGAACTTTACTCTGCTCATTACGCCTTGATAATCAGAAGTTCAGACTGGTAAATAACAGATATAGTTGATAGATATTATGACTGAATGAGCTTACGGTAATGACTTTAGATTGGTAGACAAAATAATACGAGGTCCCAGGCCCCTCTGTGATAAAGCAATTGGGAACTAGATTTAAAGATTCATCAAAGATGAAGCAATGGCGATGTCTAATTTGAAGACAAAATCGGAAGTTAATTCTTGGACTGAGATCAAGTTATATAGACTTTTCTCTGTAAGTCATAGCAAAGATCCCTCCCTGCAGCACAAAAGCTGGGATTCCGGGGTTCTGGGCAGTACTCACTGTCTGGTAGGTGATGACCAACTGGATCACAGGCAGTGCATAAAACACAGCAATGGTGATGATGTTCCTAAGCAGCCAGAAAGAACCGGAAATTGTTATTTCCAAATTAACAATGGAATTTTTGCTCAATTTTTTAACATAAGAATCCTTCTACTCCGTAACTCTCTAATTAACTTGCAAAAGTAATCAGAAACTGATTATGCAGTTCCCATTTCTTCAGCCTCCCACTCCTACTAACATTGGTAAAACTGTGATACCTGCTTCTGTTTTAACCAAATTATTGATGAGGGCCTATTTCTTAGGTTGTTTTAGATTAGATGTTAGATGTTTTCGATTAAAAGTGACCAGAGCGCAAGTAACGGGAGATGGATCACATGAAAGGATGTGGCTCTCTTACATAACTCTTACTTCCAAAATGATGGTCCCACTATGAAATTCCATGCGGCCCCCACTGTCCCTTGCTTCCCTCGAATACCTGTAACCAAGTAAAAGGGCGTCCTTCAAGAGAAAAAAATGGAAAGAGCTATCACAGCATCAGCCTGGGATTTCTGAGGGGAGAGGGGTCCCCTGCTAGGCAGCTCAGCCTCTTGGCTTGGAGAGAGGCTGCATCAAGGTCTATTTAGCACTGGCTGTGGTATCATTTCCTTTCAGTGTGGTTCGCAGCTACTCTGAGACGCTGTAGACATCTAGTCCCTGAAATCATTGGCTTTTGTAAGAGCAAGTCTGGGTGAGAAGAGGGAATGGCTTCAGTTTAGCGTGTCCCATGGAAGATAGTGACATGTTATTGTTAGGTTGCCTTTCTGGAAACGGATTGAGTGTGTTCCCTAAACATATGGGATTCTACTACTATTCTTATGATTCTTTTTAATCACTATGAACACTTTTTTTTCATGTTTTTTATTTTATTATTTTTAATTTAAAAATTTTATTTAAATGCAAGTTAGTTAACATATGGTGTAATAATGATTTCAGGAGTGAAATTTAGTGATTCATCACTTACATCACTTACATATAACACCCATCCCATCAATATAACATATTACATATAACACTTATCCCAACAAGTGTCCTCCTTAATGCCCATCCCCCCACTTTACTACCATTCTTATTTTTACTTTTATGTATTTAATTTAGGGCTGGCTGCTTTTTGTAGTTTATTTTTGTTTTTCTTATAGAATGTGGCATGAATCCTTGAAGCATCTATATCTTTGCCTCATTAAACTGAAAGGTGTGCCATAAGTGATCATGGCTTTTACTAAGAAAATTTTCATTTTACTTAAGGGAACCATGGTCCTAGTGGCCACCTACTCACCAGAAATAAATTTTATATTTTTTGCTGACAATCCTCCGGTCCTTCCTGGACAGATCTGACAGGTAAAGGAACATCTAAAATATCAAATAAAAAGAGAATGCAAACATGTACTTGGCTTTTTTTTTTTTTTTTTTTGTGGAAGACACACAAAGGAAAGCTTTATAAATTCTCAATCCAATCCATTGCTAGGGATTAAAATTATTTAATAAACTTTTCTTTCAATTTTGTTTTTCCCAGAATACCCTAATACACACCCTAGTATTTTCTCTGAAATAGTAAGAATTGGCTGATGTAGAAAAACCTATTGGGAGTCTCAACTGCTTCTTACATCTCAGGAACTGGTTTTGCCATTTTTGGAGATGTCCACTGTGTGGTTCTTGAATTATACGATTGAAACTGTGCAGTCCACTTTCATATCCCTTACTGGATACAACACAATATAATAAATATATGCCAAAAGGAAATGAGCTTTATTCCTGAGGGATGATAGGTACAGAAACAGAGAGTTTTCCCAGGTATACCCCTCATGAATCTTTTCTTTCATCTGGTGGATCCACTTCAGACCCTGAGTATTTTTTTTTTAAGTTTTATTTATTTAAGTGATCTCTACATCCAACGTGGGGCTTGAACTTACAATCCAGAGATCAAGAGTCACATGAATTACTGACTGAGCCAGCCAGGTGCCCCCAGACCCTGAGTGTTTTAATGCGCTGCTCTCCTTAATTCTCTCACCTTCTTCCTCCAGAAAGAAATGCTGATTAGCAGGGTATTGCTTTTAGTCTGTAGTTATATTTTATCTAAAAAGCCCTCAGGGAAATATGGTTTCCCTTGAAGGGAAAAAATAAAGGAAACTGAGACCTTTGCTGAAGGTGTATTTGACTGTTGAACATTCTGCCCTTGCCAAGAGTACGGCCAGGCAGAGGTACCTTGGTCCGGATGATGTTCTTATCACTCTCAATGTCTGGCATGGTGTCGAAGTCACTCTCCTCCACAGAGCTGTCCGTGTCCGACTGGCATGGCTGCCCACCATCAGAGGAGGACATCTGCCTGCCAGGACTGGAGCTTGACTCCTCTGAAAGAGAGAAAACTCATCTGCCTTCCAAAGCTAGGAAGAACCCATGCAGTCCATCCCTCTCTGCAAAAAGCAGTGCTGACTCATTCTTGAAGATGTTGTGTTGGTAAAAACGAACTCCTTACCCACAACACATGTTCTTTCTCTTAATTCCTCCTCAATGGACTTCTACTTTGCCGCTTCTCCTATTTTTATATTTAAATTGTCTATTTCTAGGGCTGAATGCATATTAAGAACATAAAGGCAACTGCTCTGTTAACTACTTGGATGCAAAAAATAAGATTATGCTTATATGTCATGTTTCATATTTTACAATATGAACATAAATATATAAACATACACATGCACAGTTATGTATAGCATCGACCACAGACCCGTGTAAGCACACGCATATCCAGCAGCTATACATTGCTCGTGGGTAAAGTATTTGTACACTGAAACCCCCCACATGCCGCATCTATGATTATATAATGAGAACAACACTCTCAGGAAGAAGAATCCTTGTGTTCTCATGAATGTTTCCCAGAGCAGATGGGAATTTGTGCAGCTTGATGAGCACATGAGCTGAGCCTACCTTCTGTTTTATTGCTTCTGTTCAGTTAGTTAAAAAAAAAAAAAAATCCTGTTCTTGCAGAGCTAGAAATAAGTAGCCTGCATGAAACCCACATGCTTCTCAAAGTTACAGTACACCAGAGTAGGAAGAAGGACTCCAGCCCATCTCCCTGACATATTAAGCAAACCATTCACAGACCCACAGGAATTCTGTCTCTTTCAGGCCACGCAATGAACACTGAGGGGTTGCCATGTGAATGACTAGGTTCAATTATGAAGTTAGCCAAAATGAACGATTGTCAGGCTACAGCCATGTTCACCTGCAGCACAGCCTTAGTCTTCTGATCGCCCTTACTCCACTGAAACCTGAGAATGAAAGAGCTCGTCAATTGATTTCGGGCTCCCTGACACCGGCTCTGACATACTGTTCATGCCCTAAACTCAGGCCGGGTATGAAAACATCCCCACACGGACTTTGGGAGTTGACGGCAACCATGGTAGGGAATTCTGCTCAAGTGTGGCTAGCACAGAATAACAAACTAGAGAAGGTTGGAGCTGGAAGGAGCCTTCCAGATCTTCCAAACAATTTCTCTTATAAAGAGAAGACAATCTTAGACGATGACTGCCTTGCCCACTCACACAGTTAATAGTGGCTGGAAGGCCCTTTTTATCCTATTCTCTGGAGAATTAAGAAATACTTCAATGAATGGACTCATAGTAGGCAATACCTATTGCCCCATAATTGCTTCCTTCAGGGGTGCTGGCAGCAATGGGATGTGACACCGCCATATTTCCAGAGCCTGTTAAAAAGAAAAGCAAACACTTCATGTCCAGTTGCTAAAACAACACAACTCTAAGTAGCTTGAATCATCAGTCCAATACAAGACTCACCAAACTGTGACCTACAGGCAAAATCTAGCCTGCTACCTATTTTTGTATAACCCTTTAACTAGAATGGTTTTAGAATGTGAGACAGGAAACCATCAAAATCCTAGAGGAGAATACAGGCAACAACCTCTTTGACCTCAGCTGTGGCAACTTTTTACTAGGCATGTCTCTGGAAGCAAGGGAAACAAAAGCAAAAATTATCTATTATGACTTCATCAAGATAAAAAACTTCTTTACAGTGAAGGAAACAATCAATAAAACTAAAAGCCAATCTATGGAATGGGAGAAGATATTTGCAAATGACATACCAGATAAAGGGCTAGTATCCAAAATCTATAAAGAATTGATTAAACTCAACACCTAATCAACAAGCAGGTTAAGAAATGGGCAGAAGACATGAACAGACACTTCTCCAAAGAAGACATACAAATGGTGAACAGACTCATGAAAAAATGCTCACCATCACTCATCATCAGGGAAATACAAATCAAAATCACAATGAGATACCACTTCACACCTGTCAGAATGGCTAACATTAACAACTCAGGAAACAATGGAGGTTGGTGAGGATGCAGGGAAAGGGGAACCCTCCTACACTGTTGCACTGTTGGTGCAAACTAGGGTAGCCACTCTGGAAAACAGTGTGGAGGTTCCTCAGAAAGTTAAAGATAGAACTACGTACTCTATGACCCTGCAATTGCACTAAGTATTTATCCAAAGGATACAAAAATACTGATTTGAAAGGGCACATACAACCCAATGTGTTACAGCAGCATTAACAATAGCTGAATTATGGAGAGCCCAAATGTCCATCAACTGATGAATGGGCAAAGAAGATGAGGTTTATATATACACAACAGAATATTACTCAGCTATCAAAAAGAATAGAATCTTGCCATTTGCAATGATGTGGATGGAACTAGAGTGTATTATGCTAAGTGAAATAAGTCAGTCACAGAAAGACAAATACCATATGATTTCATTCATATGTGGAATTTAAGAAACAAAACAGATGAACATAAGGCAAGGGAAGGAAAAATAAAATAAGATAAAAACAGAGAGGGAGGCAAACCATAAGAGACTCTTAACTATAGAGAACAAACTGAGGGTTGCTGGAGGGGAGGCGGGTGGGGGGATGAGTTAATAGGTGATGGGTATTAAGGAGGGCACTTGTGGGGATGAACACTGGGTGTTATATACAAGTGATGAATCACTAAACTCTCCTCCTGAAACCACAACTACAGTATATGTTAACTAACCTAAATTTAGGTAAAATCTTGGAAAGGAAAATAAATATTTTAAATGGTTGGGGAAAGAAATCAAAAGATTTCATGACAGGTAAAAATCACATGAAATTCAAATTTCAGTACTCATACATGAAGTCCTGTTGAAACACAGTCACGGCCACTTGGGTATGTCTATGACTGCTTTTGGCTATGGTGGCAGCGTTGAGCAGTTGTGACAGAGACGATACGGCCCTGTGAAGTCTAACATATTTGCTATTTGGCACTCTACAGAGAGAAAAAAAATCTCCCAGTTCCTGCCTGAAAGTATTGCAGAATCACAAGAACAAAGGAGCACAGGTCCTGAAATCACTTTGAGGAAGGTCACCACTGAACAGAAACACAGAAGTATCTGTCTGTCATTAAACCGCCGTAATGTGGAGGCTTTCAAAATAGCATTTAGCAGCACCTTAACCACTGGCAGGATAAGTCCAGATAGGGAGGAAATTACAGCACTCCTTGGAGCAATCAATGGTGAAAACTGAACTAAGGATATGGAAGAATATGAGATATTTTGAGAGATATTTCTGTATCTGTTGCCAAATTTTTGTTGGCAGTGAGAGATAAATTAAGATAATGTTCCTCAAACTTTTCCACTGAAGTACTCCTTGTAGCACAGGGAGTGAACTCATCCCTCTGTGTCTGGTGCTGTCATCTGGAGCCATGCCACCACCAATATCAGAGAGAAATAGCTTCCAACCTTCTCCTTGGTTGTTAGGCAAGATGCTATTCACTGAGTTTATTCACCTCCGAGAATTAGGTGGATCTGAACAAGGAGACGAGAAACCACAATTAAGCAGGGAATCTAGGCAGTTTCTCTGACTCTGACTTCATGCTACAATATTTCCATGAGCCACACTCATCCGCGGAGATGCTTGAAAATGTTTCTTTACGCCTCCTGAGCTTTGTCAAGGATCTAGGATATTGTCAGGCTGGTGGGCATTTCAATATAGTATCTTCCTTCTGAAGTGAGATCGCTTGTATCACATTACAGGCAGAAAGGTCTGTGTGTTACCCAGTCAGTCTCTTATATGGTTGCAGAGAAATAGATTTTCAGTGAAGACACATAACTGAGGATATTCGATGATACCCTCACTGTAAATGTATTTCCATTTCTTCATTGAAAATGCAGTTTGTTACAGTTTGCGTTCATGCTGCAGTATGTAACCCGCACAATGGAACCAAAAGCCTCACCAGTTCATCATTTATCACAGCCAGCTCTCCTCATCCACCTCTCAAACTTCCTTCCGCTGGTGGGCAGTAAAATCATTCACGGTTTTTCAGGCCAATTTGTAGGCTTTATCATATCTTTTAGTCTTTTTGTGTCCATTCATTTCCTTCATGAAGAAAAAGATTTAAGGGGCGCCTGGGTGGCTCAGTCGGTTAAGCATTAGACTCTTGATTTCTGCTCAGGTCGTGCTTTCATGGGTTCATGAGTTCGAGCCCCGTGTCTGCTTGGGATTCACTCCCCTCTTTCTGCCCCTCCTCTGCTCGTAACTCTTGCTCTCTCTCAAAATAAATAAACTTAAAAGAAAAAAGAAAGGAAAATATTTAAATCCTGAGCTCAAAATATTTAGTCAGGTGATGAGAGATGGCCTTGGAGACTCAATTTCCTTCTTCCTTTTGGTAGCTTAGCCAAGAGCTGGCTCAGCCAAGGTCTTTAACTAACACAGCATTCCTGGCAGGCAGGGTTGTTCCCAGGCCCTCAGAGTGCAGACTCCCTGGCACTGTTCCTAGGCCTGGAGATTCCTTGATAGATTTCTCATCACTTCAAGAAAGTAGATGTACCTTGGCCTTTCTTGGGCTTACCCGTAAATATGGAATGTGGTTTCACCACCATCTTTGCTTTTCATCCAACTTCCAGACAAAGAAACAGGTTATTTTCAGACCCGTAAGTATGAGGTATTAAATTTTTTTTTGTGCCCAATAATAACGTTATGTGGAGATTTGTACAACTTGACTGACTCTTCGTTCCAGGACAGATTTGGTCGTAGTTACAGCACAGAGCTTTGCTGCTGGCTACTATTGACAATAACAAGTACTACTTACTATGACTCCCACCTCTAGTACTGCTATGATAACTAATGCTCTCACTGCTATTATATATTATAGAACTACTGCATCTCACTACTGTGGTTGTTGATGCTAGTTGATGTTTATGGAGAGCTTACTGCATGTCAGACACCCTTTTAATTTCTTTTCAAGAATTTACTCATTTAAGTTTTCAACAGCCCAATGAGGTGGGTACTATTCTCACCATTTTAAAATAACAAAAGAGAGGCACCGAGAGTGGTTTGTTGTATTAGTTTCAGTCAAAACTTATCTTCTTTTTATTTATTCATTTATTTATTTATTATTGTTTTTTAATGTTTATTTTTTATTTATTTTGAGAGACAGAGCAAGAGTGTCGGAGGGACAGAGAGAGAGAGAGAGAGAGAGAATCCCAAGCAGTCTCTGTGCTGTCAGCACAGAGCCCAATGTGGGGCTCGAACCCACAAACCCTGAGATCACACATGACCTGAGCAGAAACCAAGAGTCGGACGCTTCACTGACTGAGCCACCCGGGTGCCCCAAAACTTATCTTCTTAATTGACAAACAACACCAGGATTTTCTTCCAGTATAGGAATAACTGGCAGCGAGCATGTTACTTTCATGGAGTATTCAAGAATGTCTTTCAAAAAGACAAGGAGGTTGAGACTTGTTCTCATCTCCACTATAATAAGCTGATACTTTAAAGAAGCATCTAAAGGCAACATTTGCTTTTTAGGTTGTCTGCTACTGCTTACCAATGATTTTCTATTGGGTCATTTCCCTCAGTGTCTTTCATATTTGTCTCTTTTCAAGCTCAAACTCCCTCTTTTAAAGTTTTTAATTCAAGTGTAATTAACAAACAGTGTGATATTAGTTTCAGGTGTGCAACATGATTCAACAATTCTGTACATTCCTCGGTACTTATCATAAATGTACTCTTAATCCCCATCACCTATTTCACCTGTAACCCCACCCACCTCCCTTCTGGCAACCACCAGTTTGTTTTCTGTATTTAAAAGTCTGTTTTTTTAATTTGTCCTTTTCTTTGTTCATTTGTTTTGTTTCTTGAATTCCACATATGAGTGAAATCATATAGTACTTATCTTTGATTGACTTATTTCACTTAGCACTATACCCTCTAGGTCCATCCATATTATTGCAAATGGCAAGATTTCATTCTTTTTTCATGGCTGAGTAATATTCTATTACACACACACACACACACACACACACACACACACCCTACATCTTCTTCATCCATTCATCAACCAATGGAAACTTGGGCTGCTTCCATAATTTAGTTATTGTAAATAATGCTGCAAGAAACATAGATGTGCCTAAATCTTTTTGAATTAGTGTTTTTGTTTTCTTTGGATAAATACCCAGCAGTGGAATTGCTGGATTATATGGTAATTCTATTTTTAAATTAAAAAATTTTTTTTGAATGTTTATTTATTTTTGAGAAGGAGAGAGAGAGAGAGAAAGAGTGTGATCAGGGCAGGAGAGAGACAGAGGGAGATACAGAATCTGAAGCAGGCTCCAGGCTCTGAGCTATCAGCATAGAGCCCGATGTGGGGCTTGAACTAATGAACCACGAGATTATGACCTGAACCAAAGTCAGATGCTTAACCGACTGAGACACCCAGGTGCCCCTATTTTTTATTTTTTTATATTTATATACTTTTGAAAAAGAGAGGGAGAGAGAGAGAACACACAAGTGGGGAAGGGACAGAGAGAGAGGGAGACAGAGGATCCAAAGCAGCCTCTTCACTGACCGCTTAGAGCCTGATGGGCATGAACCTACTTAAGCTGAGGTTGGAGATACTCAATTGATTGAGCCACCTGGGTGCCCTGATTCTTTTATTTTTTGAGGCACTTCCACACTGTTTTCCACAGTGGCTGCACCAGTTTGTATTCCTACCAACAGTGCATGAGGGTTCTTTTTTCTCCATATCTTCACCCACACTTGTTATTTCTTGCCTTCTTGATTTTAGCCATTCTGACAGGTGTGAGATGATATCTCATTGTGGCTTTGATTTGCATTTCCCTGAGGATGAGTGGTGTTGAGCACTCTTTTCATGTATCTGTTGGCCATCTGTAAGTCTTCACTGGAGAAATGTCTGTTCATGTCCTCTTCCCATTTTTAAATTGAATTATGTGTTTTTATGGTGTTCAGCTATATAGGTTCTTTATATATTTTGGGTATTAATTCCTTAGTAGATATGTCATTTGCAAGTATCTTCTCCCATTCAATAAGTTGTCTTTTTGTTTTGTTGGTGGTTTCCTTTGGTGTGCAGAAACTTTTTATTTTGGTGTAGTCTCAATAGTTTATTTTTGCTTTTGTTTCCCTTGCCTGAGAAGACATAGCTAATGTTGCTAAGGCTGAGGTCAAAGAGATTACTGCCTGTGTTTTCTTCTAGAAATGTTATGGTTTCAGGTCACACATTTAGGTCTTTAATCTATTTTGAGTTTATTTTTGTGTATGGTATAAGAAAACAGCCCAGTTTCATTCTTTTGCATGTAGCTATTCAGCTTTCCCAACACTATTTGCTGAAGAGACTGTCTTTTTCCCATTGTATATACTTGCCTCCTTTGCTGTAGATTAATTGACCATAAAAGTGTGGGCTCATTTCTGAGCTTTCTATCTTGTTCCATTGATCTATGTGTCTTATTTTTATGCCAGTACCACACTGTTCTGATATATTATTAAAATATATATATATATTTTAATTTTTTTTTTAACGTTTATTTATTTTTTTGGGACAGAGAGAGACAGAGCATGAATGGGGGAGGGGCAGAGAGAGAGGGAGACACAGAATCAGAAACAGGCTCCAGGCTCTGAGCCATCAGCCCAGAGCCCGACGCGGGGCTCGAACTCACGGACCGTGAGATCGTGACCTGGCTGAAGTCGGACGCTTAACAGACTGCGCCACCCAGGCGCCCCACATATATATATTTTTAAGTTTATTTATTTATTTTTGAGAGAGAGAGAGAGAGAGTGAGAGAGAGTGCAAGTAAGGGAAGGGCAGAGAGAGAGAGAGAATCCCAAACAGGCTCCTCACAGTCAGTGCAGAGCTCCACATGGGGCTTGAACTCACGAACTGTGAGATTATGACACGTGACCTGAGCCGAAATCAAGAGTTGGATGCTTAACCAACTGAGCTACCCAGGTGCCCCTGGTTACTATACCTCTATAGTATATTTTGAAATCTGGGATTGTGATACCACCAGTTTTGTTCTTTTTCAAGATTGCTTTGGCTGTTTGGTCTTTTGTGTTTTCAGACAAATTTAAGGATTATTGTTCCAATTCTATGAAAACTACTGTTGGTATTTTGATAGGGATTAAATCTGTAGATGTAAGATCTACATTACATATAAGTTCTACCATTACCCTATGTCCTTTTATAAAGATGTAATTTTAAAATTATTAAATGTGTAAATAGGAAGTGAAGAATGACACTAAAATCATAAAACCCAGAATTTTTGGCATTTTGGTGCTACTGAGAAGCCCTCTACCACGAGACGCAGAAGTGTGCATAGGAAAGTGCTTAAGTTTGGTTATGACAGGAGGTTGAAATGGTTTGTGGGAGGCAATGTTTTTGTGGGTGTGAACAAAGGAGAAAAAAACCCCACAAAACCTAAAATCAAAGCTAGTGAGCAAACAAAAACAATCGCTGTTTTTTTAGGTGACACTTCATTAAAAAGCAAAAGCCAGCTGTGTGGGTCTGTCCAGACTTGGATGTGTCGCTGATTTCTGTACTCAGCTCTGGCTCATGATTGAGCAAGCTGTGATTCTAATCTGGTTGTTAGCCATTTTCACTCTGAGGCATCTGCAACATCACTAATTCTAGGATGGACAAGAGAACCAAGATTTTCACGGGCAAGACAAGTGCCAGAACATAAAGATGTTTTAACTTTGTGGACTTTTTTTTTTTTTTTTTAAGAAATGTGCTCTTAAAAAAAATTTTTTTTAACATTTATTTACTTTTGAGAGACAGAGCGAGACAGAGCATGAGTGGGGGAGGGGCAGAGAGTGGCGGGGGTGGGGGTGGGCAGGTAAGGTACACTGAATTCAAAGCAGGCTCCAGGCTCTAAGCTGTCAGCACAAAGTCCGATGTGGGGCTGGAACTCATGGACCTCGAGATCATGACCTGAGCTGAAGTCGGCCGCTTAGCCGACTGAGCCACCCAGGCGCCCCTAACTCTGTGGACTTTTATAGGCACAATTTAAATATGAGATTGGCAACTTTGTATAACAGTATTCTGTTAATTTTTCTAATGTTTAAGACCTTCTCAGAATGCAAAAAACCAGAACATTGGCTCCCAAACTTCAAGTATGCTCCCAGAAGGAGAGTTATATTTATATTTAACTGTATGGTATTTAGAAAGAATTAAACACAAAATATCAGTTTATAGGACAGACCAAGATGTTCTGGCTGGGAATAAGTAAACATATAAAGTTGTGAATGAGCTCATCTTAATGAAGAGAGTTATTCTGGCATCTTTTTCTCTGAGCATGAGCCCTTTGCCATCTGTTTACTTACACTGCATAAGATATGTTTGCATGTTGGCTTTTAATATTAAATGCTCAACATGAGGAGAAAAACGTTACTTCATTTTGAGCATGTTTGGATCTTTCAGTGATTTCATATTTATAATTGTCTTGCCTTCTGTCTCTGGACTCAGGAGGTTGGAAGTTGAAGAGGTAGTCAGAGATGATGGGAACTAGCTGCTGGAAAATTTCAGTTTTATGCCAATAGGCTACCTATCCCAACTAGTCTCAACAGATGAGGAGAGAGTTCCAGTCCAAGATGGCAACATGGGAAGACACCGAGCTCACCTCCTCCACGGACACACCAAATCTATACCCATTTATAAAGCAATTCCTCCCGAAGAACCTAGGGCTGCCTGAGTAGCTTCTGTGCAAGTAAAGATAGAACAGCAAGAAAAACAAAGACATGGTAAGGAAGGGCACTATGGGAACTACAGTGGGAGGGACCATGAACAGATCTGTGTACCTTGGGGCGCTGACAAAAACCACGGTTTAAAAGGGCAACTAGGGGCACCTGGGCAGCTCAGTTGGTTGGGCATCTGACTCTCTTGGTCTTGGCTCAGGTCGTGATCTCATGGTTCGTGGATTCGAGCCTGAGATGGGCTCTGCACTGACAGCTCAGAGGCTGCATGGGATTATCTCTCTCACTCTCTGCCCCTCCCCTGTTCACATGCACACGCACATTGTCCCTCTCAAAATCAATAAATAAAAACACTTAAAAAAAATAAAAGGGCAACTCGAATATGAAAGATCCAGCCTTCAAACTCCAGCAAATGGTGGGAGAGCTACTGGAACTCTCTCTGCTGGGAGGGTCTGGCCAGGGTCTTGGTTCGTTGTCCCCCTCCACCTGGATGGAGTACAGGGGAGCATGGCCCAGGTGTCATAGCTGGCCCACCTCCTTAGTGCACATTAGTTTTAGAAGTTCTCTCTGCAGAAAGATGAATAAACTTTAAATATAAACCATATACAGTGAAGCCTTTCTACTCTAGTAAAATTTTGCCACCAACGTTAAGTATATCTATTGAAGAGAATGTTTCTGAGGGGAAAAAAATAAAAGGACAGGCATCCTGAGTCCCCAGTGGCAAATTGGGTAAAATCTCTGTTTTTGGCACTCCTTGTAGCCTATCAGTACTCCATGGCCACATTCCAGATTCCAGCATGGAGAGGAAGAAATACACGTCATGTTTAGCTGGTCACTTTTTCCTCCCACCATCCCACTGGGCTCAAAGAAGTGGCCTCATTCTCTCTTGCAAGAGTTTCTCTGCCTCGTCTTCTTGCTGTGGTAGCCTTCAACCTCTCCCCTTCTCTGGGGTCACAATGGCACGTGCAGTGGAGTAAGATAAACAAAGTGAGTCTGGAGGTTTTTGTTTTGTTTTGTTTTTAAGTTGAGAGAATGAGGAAAACCACAAAAATGAGATTTCTCTTAAAGAAAAAGTGGCAAGAAAAGCCAAGAAAATTTGTAAAAAGAAGCATCAGGACTAGAGTTTGAGACCCATTGCCACAGAACCTGATGGTGGCCTATGCTCCTTGACTCCTCCAAACTCACGCTGCTTGTCTTCATTCCCTCTGCACCCTGCTCTTTGCTAAGAGGCTGATTTGGTAATGGCTCCATGGAGGGAAGAATTTGATTGGCCATTGGGTTCTTAAATCTAACAACTTGTCACGTTTGTTAAGCTCTCTCACTTGAGACAGTAACCCTCTCTTACCGTCAGGTTCCATGCTGACAACTCATGTGGTTCCAGAAGCCTGTGAGACATACTTCATTCACCTTTCTCTCCAGTTGTGGCTGAATTTCTGTATAGGTTGTTTACAATGATGTGAAATGTGGGATTTTTCACTGACAGGGCCACTAAAGGTTTTTAGAGCACAGAGCCTTTCCTAGTACCCCTCACAATACCCCAGAGGTCCCTGCCTTCAGTGCTAAGTGATGAGTGGGGAATACAGTAAAAAATGCCTTCATGGCCTCAAGAAAGTCTTTACAAACACTATTTCCAATTCACCTGACTCCACGAAATTATCTCCATCTTTATCCCGTGAAGTATGAAAGACATCTCTTTGTTTTAAGCACAATCGGAACCAATGTCAATATTTTTCAAATAGAACTTAAAGAATGGCAGGCAAATGAAAGAAAAACAAATACAGGGGAGTTGACAGATACTCCAAATGCAGGCTTCCTTTTGTTATGTAACTAAAACAGGGCTGCCACCAATTTGACAGCCTGTAGGGACCTGGCTCCATGTTTTCTGCGTGAAGCACAGGCAAGGTGAAAGCATCAGGCCCAGCTCCTCAGATGTCTAGGTCCACACTGATTTGGGTGGACCCAAGCCAAGCCTAATGCCAAGCCTAATGGGATCCTCCTTCCCTTTCAGACACTGCTCCTAGCATTTTCTCTGATTAGCAGCCCCCCAGGGCATTTCCTGTAGCTCTGAGCTCCACTGAACTTCTTGTAGCCCCCACAGTCACACTGATCCTGGCCCTTGGGAGAGAAAGAAATATTTTTTAACTTTTTACTTTTATTCTTATTTTGAGAGAGATAGCATGCACAAGCAGGGGAGAGAGGAAGACAGAGAACGGGGAAGAGAGAGAGAGAGCGAGAGAGACTCTTTTTTTCTTGTAATGTTTTTTAATGTTTAGTCATTTTTGAGAGATAGAGACAGAGCATGAATGGGGGAGGGGCAGAGAGAGAGAGGGAGACACAGCACCAAAGCAGGCTCCAGGCTCCAAGTGGTCAGCACAGAGCCTGATGCGGGGCTTGAACCCATGAACTACGATATCATGACTTGAGCCGAAGTCGGGTGCCTAACTGACTGAGCCACCCAGGCTCCGAGAGAGAGAAAGAGAGAGAGAGACAGAGAGAGAGAGAGAGAGAGAGAGAGAGAATCTCAAGAAGGCTCCATGCTCAGTGTGGAGCCTGACACAGAGGCTCAATCCCATGACCCTGGGATCACAACCTGAGCAGAAATCAAGAGTTGGATGCTCAACCCACTGAGCCACCCAGGGGTCCCAAGAAAGACATTTCTATATCTTTGCTTCTCTGCAAACCTTCCTCCCCTGAATGTCTCACATTCATTTCAGTGCCCTTCACTTACTGGTGTCTCTTGCTCCAGGCTGCTTTCTCAAAGCTCCACTGGATATGCTTAGGTTCTTTCCTAGAGTAGAGTGTGCCTTCTCTGCTCTTGTCTCCCGCATCTAGGTCTCATCTTACTTGTCATATGTCTTCTCTCCCTGTAGCCTGTCTGCATAACAAAGGTGCTGTATTTCCTCCCTTTTTCAAAGTCCTTTGTGGTGAACACTCCTAGTCCCTACTTCCTAACTAAGCTGGGATTTTGTTTAGGTATCCTCGTCAGGCAGTCTGTGTGTTTAAGTCAGTGATTCCCAATTGGGGGTAGGGGTGGGGGAATCATTTTGCCCCCAAGAGAACATTGTCTAGGGACATTTTTAGTTGTCACAAGGAGGGAGTGTACTACTGGTTTCTAGCAGGTAGAGGTGAAGAATGGAGTTAGACATCCTACAATGTACAGGACAGCCCCCCCCCCCAACAAATAATTATCTGGCCTGTAATGTCAATAACGTTGAGTTTGAGAAACACCAGTCTTAGAGGAAGATGATCTCATCCTAGTTCTGTAAGGAGGCTTGATTGATCTGTAG
Source organism: Puma concolor (assembly GCF_028749965.1). Taxonomy (NCBI): domain Eukaryota; kingdom Metazoa; phylum Chordata; class Mammalia; order Carnivora; family Felidae; genus Puma; species Puma concolor. The sequence continues at coordinate 99,944,929 of NC_141675.1, forward strand.
GTAAATCTATTCCTTTGCGGTGACTGGTTTAACAAGCAAATGATCCAATCTATGCCAATGAAACATGAGCAGTTACTGGGTGCTTCTGAAAAAGTCCTTCCCTTTGGACATTGTCAGGTGAGGGTGTCAAAGTGATTCATCTCACCACTGGCACTGGAATTAAAGCAGAGCCAGGGGAATGGCAGGGGAAAGGACCAGGGCCACCAGACTCAGTCAGTCCTAAGTGCACCCTTTTGTTCAACTTCCAGGGAGACGAGCATCTATATTGTTTAAGTGTGGTTTGAGATATAATTTGTTGTTATTTGCAGCTATGTGAATCCTAACTGATGCATCTTTACTCTTATCTTCTTTCCTTCCCTCCATCTCTCCCTCCTTTCCATCTTCTTTCTTTTCTTTTCTTTTTTTTTCTTTTCTTTCTTTTCTTTTCTCTTTTCTTCCTTTCCCTTCCCTTTCCTTTCTCTCTCTTTCTCTCTCCCTTCCTCCGTCCCTCTCTCCCTTTCTTCCTTCCTCCTTCCTTCCTTCCTTCCTTCCTTCCTTCCTTCCTTCCTTCCTTCTTTCCTTCCTCCCTCCCTTCCTTCCTCCCTTCCTCCTTTTCTTCTTTCTTTCTTTTCTTGTCAGTCATTCACTTCTGCTTGCCATCTGAAGGATCCCTTCAGAGCTAATTTTCAGAGCTTTCTTGATCTTAGATAATGATCTGAGCTTAAGTTTCAGCTCTGTCTACCTACACTTCACTGTTCAAGAAACTCTTCTGAACACAGAAATTCTTTCAATTATCAATACGGTAATAAAATACTTCATTGATACAATAAAAATAATGGACCATCCTTTCACAGAGCACCAATGGGATTGGACTAATCAGGCTTTCTAAGTTCAACTGGGACCTAAAATAAGAGCAAAACTTGGAAAGCACTAGAAGAAAAAGGAAGAGATCCAGAGAGAAGACAAATTCATTTAAACATTTTACGAATAAAAGGGAAAGTAGCACTTAGTATTTTAAAGACGCTAGAGCAGGTGTCCTTTGATAGTCTTTCATATTGCTAGTCGAATGTTGTCAAAGCCAATTGCCTGGGTGGCTGGAAAATAAACATGCTGACATTGAGGAAGACAAAAGTCAAAGGAAGGCAGGAGAAGCAGAGTGAGAAATGCTCCTGGTGGGTGGGTAGGGGATCAATTTGTGTTTCTCTAAGACTCTGTGGGCTCAGTTAAGTACAGAAAACACAGAACTGAACATCTACTGCATGTGACTTAAAAATCAAGTCTCATTTCATTGTTCCTTTTCTAAATCATCACTCTGTGCCAAATAACTTATGAACACTGAGTAACTCATGCTTAGACTTTTTAAAAATGAGGATATTTACAAAAGGTGTAAACCTCCAGTTATAAACTAAGTCCTGGGGATATAAGGTACAGGCTGGTCATTATATTGTGTATTTGAAAGTTCCTAAGAGAGTAGATTTTTTTTTTTTAATGTTTATTTTTGAGAGATAGAGAGAGACAGAGAGAGACAGAGTGTGAGCAAGGGAGAGGCAGAGGGAGGCACAGAATCTGAAACAGGCTCCAGGCTCTGAGCTGTCAGCACAAAGCCTGACGCAGGGCCTGAACCCACGAACCTCGAGTTCGTGACCTGAGCTGAAGTCAGATGCTTAACTGACTGAGCCACCCAGGCGCAACACCCCTCCCCCCGCCGCCCCTGCCCAAGAGAGTAGATCTTAAAAGTTCTCATCACAAGAAAAAATTTGTAGCTCTGTGTGGTGATGGATGTTAACTAGACTTAATCGTGGTAATCATTTTGCAATATATACAAATATTGCATCATGGTGTTGTATACTCAAAACTTACAATGTTACATGTCAGTTATTTCTCGATTTAAAAAAATGAGGACATTTAATTTTTAAAAAATTTTTATAAAAAGATCAGGTAATTGAGTTTCTTCAAATTATCAGAGTGGAGGAAAGGGCACATTACAATGGTCAAATAATCAATTATTCTGGATTTCCCAAAGTTATTACACTTGTTAGTCTCAAATAATTCAGGTTTTTAGCCTTGAACAACAATAACAAAAAAGCCTCTATTTCAATTTGGGAAAATTGAACTGTGTATTAGAGTTGAGACAATAAATTCTTATTGTTCGCAAGTTGGCTTTGGGATGAAATAGGTGTGAACAATTTACATCCTATAAAAGATTAAACTTCTAAAGAAGATGAATGGCTGATAAATGAGCCATGGACAATTGCAAGGGACACTCTAAGCAAAGGGTCTTAGTAGGAGCTCCATATCTCAGTACTTACCAACTCTGAAAACTGGTTCTCACTAGCTCTGCTTTCTCTAGAAAGACTGTAGATTAGATTAGTCTGTGGGATAGGAACCAAGGGAGGGTTTGGCAATGATGAAAGTCAGAGAGACAAAAGTGCCAAATGGGATGTTGCCGCACACTCTCTATCATTCGAATTGACTTTTCTTACCAGGAACTTTTCTTACCATCACTGGAACCAAAGCTTCCATCAATGGATTTTCTTTGAAATCTGTAAACAAGAACATACACATGCTCCTAAGACCGTGAAAACTTCAGCATTTTACATTTGTTGCAGATTTGTCTGCTAGGATCTCTTAAAACAAGCCTTTGCATGTGGAGAAATTGGAACTCTGACATGTTGCTGGCAGGATTGTAACATGGTACAGCCACTTTGAAAAACTCGAAAGTGAAACAGACTTAACATCTGACCCAGCAATTCTGCTCCTAGGCATGTACATACATACATAAATTCATTTACTTATTTTCAGATTCATTTATTTTCAGATAATTCATACATCATAAAATTCATCCTCTAATGTGCACATTTCAATGCATTTTAATATGTTCACAAAATTGCAACCAGAACATTTTCATCCCCCCCCAAGGAAATTTAAAACCTATTAGCAGTCACTCCCCATTCCCCACTCCTACACTTTCTGACAACCATGAATCTACTTTCTGTAAATTTGCCTGTTCTGGAAATTTCACATAAATGGAATCATAGCATATGTGGTCTTTTTTTGACTGGCTTCTGGTTCATCTATGTGGTAGGATGAATCAATACTTTGGTCTTTTATGTATAAATAATATTCCTTCATTTTATTTATTACTTTATTTATTTATTAGTTTATTTATTTATTTACTTATGTGAAAAAAATTTAAGGTCTATTTTTGAGAGAGAGAGAGAGAGAGAGTGTGAACGGGGTGGGGCAGAGAGAGAAGGAGACACAGAATCTGAAGCAGGCTCCAGGCTCTGAGCTGTCAGCATGGAGCCCGATGTGGGGCCCGAGCTCACAAACTGTGACATCATGACCTAAGTCAAGGTTGGACACAATTGAGTGAGCCACCCAGGTGCCCCTAAATAGTATTCCTTTGTATGGATACACCATGTTTAATTTATATGTTTACATTTGGTGGACATTTGATTATTTCCACTTTTTGGCTATCATGAATAACACTGCTATGAACATTTATGTACAAGTTTTTCTGGGTATATATGTATTAAATTCTCTCGGGTATACACCTAGGTACAGATGTGCTAAGTATGAGGTAACTGTTTTGTGGGTTTTTTTTCCCCAAACTTTTCCACAGCAGCTTTATAGCAGAAACTATTTTATGTTCCTACTAGCAATGTATGGAGTTTCAATTTCTCCACAGCATTACCAACTCTTGTTGTTTTCCATTAAAAAAATATTGTAGCTAGCCTAGTGGGTAAGAAGTGGTATCTCCTTGTTTTTTCTATTTTCATTTCCCTGATAGCTAATGATGTTGAACATCTTTTCATATGTTTATTGGCCACTTGTAGATCTTTGGATAAATATTTATTCAAACTCTTTGCCCATTTTATTTATTTATTTATTTTGTATCACTGGCTTGTAAGAATTCTTTATATCATGTGGATACTAGACTCTTTTTTTTTTTTTTTAATTTTTTTTTTTTAACGTTTATTTATTTTTTTGGGACAGAGAGAGACAGAGCATGAACGGGGGAGGGGCAGAGAGAGAGGGAGACACAGAATCAGAAACAGGGTCCAGGCTCTGAGCCATCAGCCCAGAGCCCGACGCGGGGCTCCAACTCACGGACCGCGAGATCGTGACCTGGCTGAAGTCGGACGCTTAACCGACTGCGCCACCCAGGCGCCCCAAGTGGATACTAGACTCTTACCAGATAGATATATGAGTTGCAAACATTTTCTCCAATTTTGTATGTTGTATTTTCACTTCCTTGATAGCGTTCTTTAAAAGTGTAAAAATTTTAATTTTGATTAAGTCCAATTTATCTAATTTTTTTTGTTACATGTTCTTCTGGTGTCATATCTAAGAAATTGTTGCCTAATTCAAGGTCACAAAGATTTAAACCCAAGTTTTCTTCTCAGAGTTTTATAGATTTAGCTTCTATATTTAGATCTTTAATCTGTTCTGAGTTAATTTTTCATATGGTGTGAGGTAGGGGTAAAATTTCATTTTTTTCAGGTTGATACCCAGTTGTTTCAACACATTTGTTGAAAAGAATATCCTTTCTCTGTTGAATTGTCTTGGTACCCTTGTCAAAAATATATTGATCATAAATGTAAGGCTTTATTTCTGAACTCTCAATTCTATTCTATTGATTTATACGTCTTTCTATATGTCAGTGCCAGAGTTTCAATCATGTAGCTTTGTAGTAAGTTTTGATATCATTAAGTGTAAGACCTCCACTTTGTTCTCTTTTTTTTCATGAGTATTTTACCTATTCTGGGTCTCCCCACCTTGCATTTCCATATGAATTTTAGGATCAGTTTCTCAGTTTCTGTAAGAAAGTCAGCTGGGAGTTTGATAGGGATTATTTTGAATCTCTAGGTCCATTTGGGGACTGTTGCTATGTGTTTTAGTTTGTAGTGTTGCTGTAACAAATTATCACAAACATAGTGGCTTGGAACAATACAAATTTATTATCTTATAGTTCTGGATGTCAGAATTCCAAAGTACATCTTCTGTGGCTAAACTCAAGGTATGAAGCAGGGCTGTATTCCTTCTAGGGGCTGCCAGGGGATTACCCTTTCCCTTGCCTTGTCTAGCTCCTGGAGGCTGCCTGCATTCCTGGACTCATGGCCCTTTCCTCCATCTTCAAAGTATATTGCTCTGGCCCTGCTTCCATCATCACATGTCCTCCTTCTGCCCTAGACCCTCTTGCCTCCCTCTTACAAAGGCCCTTGTGATTAGATTATAACCACATGGATAATCCAAAGCAATCTCCATAACTTTATCATATCTGTAAAATCTCTTTTGCCATGTAAAGTAACATATTCACAGGTTCTGGATATTAGAATGTGGACACCTTTTGGGGGCCATTATTTTACTACACCATCTTAATATTAAGCCCTCCAAACCATGAACATGGGATGTCTATTTACTTAGGTCCTTTTTAATTTCTTTCAAGGATGTTTTGTCATTTTCTTTCTTTCTTTCTTTTTTAAAAATTTTTTTTCAACGTTTATTTATTTTTTTGGGGACAGAGAGAGACAGAGCATGAACGGGGGAGGGGCAGAGAGAGAGGGAGACACAGAATCGGAAACAGGCTCCAGGCTCTGAGCCATCAGCCCAGAGCCTGACGCGGGGCTCGAACTCACGGACCGCGAGATCGTGACCTGGCTGAAGTCGGACGCTTAACCGACTGCGCCACCCAGGCGCTCCGGTTTTGTCATTTTCAATGTACAAGTCTTTAATTTGTTAAATTTATTCTTAAGTATTTTATTATTTTTGATCCTATTGTAAATGGAATTGTTTTCTTAATTTCATGCTTGGATTAGTCATGGCCAGTGAATAGAAATAAAACTGGCTTTTGTATATTGATCTTGTATCCTGTAATCTTGACAAACTCAGGATTTCTTTTTGGAGGTGATGAAAATTAGATAGTGGTTTTAGACAGTTGTGCAACTGTGAATATGCTAAAAGTCATTGAACTTTATACTTTAAAAGGGTGAATTTTGTGGTCTGTGAATTATATCTCAATAAAACTATTACTAAAAAAGCCAGATATATCATTTGGGAACATCTATCAAACATTAAAATGTGAATCACTGTCTTCTCGCAAAATGAGCTTCCCTTTTGGATGTGAGGTTGGTCAGGAAGGAGGAAAGTTAGGGATTAGATGTGTTTGTGCTTTCATACATACTCTTACTTCTAGACAGAGACTCTAGAAATTGCACACCCCAGATCCTGGTATGTCTGGTGGAAGAACTTCTCTTTATACCTCTTTTGTTCCTAGAGACAGCAAATTCATCCCTGCCTCAGGGCCTTTGCTCTTTTTCTTTTCTTTTTTTTTTTTTTTTTTTGAGTGTTTTTTTTTTTTTTAATTTATTTTTGAGAGACAGAGCACAGGGGCGCCTGGGTGGCGCAGTCGGTTAAGCGTCCGACTTCAGCCAGGTCACGATCTCGCGCTCCGTGAGTTCGAGCCCCGCGTCGGGCTCTGGGCTGGTGGCTCAGAGCCTGGAGCCTGTTTCCGATTCTGTGTCTCCCTCTCTCTCTGCCCCTCCCCCGTTCATGCTCTGTCTCTCTCTGTCCCAAAAATAAATAAACGTTGGAGAGACAGAGCACAAGTGGGGGAGGGGCAGAGAGAGAGAGGGAGACACAGAATCTGAAGCAGGCCCCAGGTTCTGGAGCTGTTGCACAGAGCCCAGCCCGGAGCACGGACCCACCAACAGTGAGATCATGACCTAAATCCGAGTCGAATGCTCAAGTGACTGAGCCACACAGGCACCCCAGGGCCTTTGCTCTTGTTCTCTGCCTGGGCCACTCTCTCCCCAGATCCTCACATGGCTAGCCTCTTCTTCCTATTAAAGTCTTCCTTCTGAGATATCTTCCTTGCTGAACAAATCAAACCTAATGTAGATTCCCAATCCAACCATTCCCTCTCACACTACAGTGTTTTTTTTTCCCCTCCTGTCACTAGCTGAAATTATTTGCTTTATTAATACTTGCTTGCTTATATGTTTCCCCTCTGTACAATGTAAAGTCTGTTAGAGTGTCTTGTTCATCACTGTATCCCTGAACGCTAGGACAGAGCCTGGCACATAGAAAATGATAACTAAATATTTGTTGACCGAGCAAGGCAGATTATTAAGAATGGTTACAATTTGGCCTGACTGTTCTAGCTGGCAAATGAGGCTATGGTTAAGTCCCTTTTGGTAAAAATTAAGCTTTAAATTTAATTCCAGTACAGTTAGCACACAGTGTTATATTAGTTTCAGGTGTACAATATAGTGATTCAACACTTCTATACATTACTCAGTGCTCTTCACGGTAAGTGTACTCAATTCCCTTCACCTATTTCACCCATCCCCCTACCTGCCTCCCTTCTGGTAACCATCAGTTTGTTGTCTATAGTTAAGAGTCCGTTTCTTGGTTTGCCTCTCTTTCTTCCCCAGCCCCTTTTACTTGTTTGTTTTGTTTCTTAAATTCCACACAACAGTGAAATCATATGGTATTTGTCTTTCTCTGACTGACTTATTTCACTTAGCATTATACTCTCTAGCTCCATCCATGTTGTTCCGAGCAGCAAAATTTCATTTCTTTTATTATTTATTGCTGAATAATATTCCACTGTATATATACCACGTCTTCTTTATCCATTCATCAGTTGATGGACACTTGGGCTGCTTCCATAATTTGGCTATTGTAGATAGTGCTGCAATAAATATAGGGGTATGTGTGTCCCCTTTTTTAGTTTTTATTTAAATTCTAGTTAGTTAATGTACAGTGCAATCTTAGTTTCACGTGTACAGTACAGTAATTCAACACTTCTATACATCACCCTGTGCTCATCACAACAAGTGCACTCCTTAATCCCCATCACCTGTTTCACCCTTCCCTCATACCCCCCCTCCTCTGGTAACCATCAGTTTGTTCTCTGTAGTTAAGAGTCTGTTTCTTGGCTTGTCTCTCTTTTTTTCCCTGTTTGCTCATTTGTTTTGTTTCTTAAATTCTACACGAGTGAAATCATATGGTATTTGTCTTTCTCTGACTTATTTCATGTGGCATAATACTCTTTTTTTTTTTAAAAAAACCCTTATTTTATTGTTTTATTCTCAAGTTAGTTAACATACAGTGTAGTCTTGGCTTCAGGAGTACAACCCAGTGATTCATCTCTTACATATGACACCCAGTGCTCATCCCGAAAAGTGCCCTCCTTAATGCTGGTCACCCATTTAACCCAGCCCACTATCCCCATCAACTGTTAGTTTGTTCTCTGTATTTATGGTCTCTTATGGTTTGTCTCCCTCTCTGTTTTTACCTTAGTTTTCCTTCCCTTCCCCATGTTCATCCGTTAATTTTTCAAATTCCACATATGAATGAAATCACATGATATCTGTCTTTCTCTGACTTATTTTGCTTAGTATAATACCCTCCAGTTCCATCCATGTTGTTGCAAATGGCAAGATTTCATTCTTTTTCATTGCCAAGTAGTATTCCATTGTATATATAAACCACATCTTCTTTTTTTTTCAATATATGAAATTTATTGTCAAATTGGTTTCCATACAACACCCAGTGCTCATCCCAAAAGGTGCCCTCCTCAATACCCATCACCCACCCTCCCCTCCCTCCCACCCCCCATCAACCCTCAGTTTGTTCTCAGTTTTTAAGAGTCTCTTATGCTTTGGCTCTCTCCCACTCTAACCTCTTTTTTTTTTTTTTCCTTCCCCTCCCCCATGGGTTTCTGTTAAGTTTCTCAGGATCCACATAAGAGTGAAAACATATGGTATCTGTCTTTCTCTGTATGGCTTATTTCACTTAGCATAACACTCTCCAGTTCCATCCACGTTGCTACAAAGGGCCATATTTCGTTCTTTCTCATTGCCATGTAGTACTCCATTGTGTATATAAACCACAATTTCTTTATCCATTCATCAGTTGATGGACATTTAGGCTCTTTCCATAATTTGGCTATTGTTGTGAATGCTGCTATAAACATGGGGGTACAAGTGCCCCTATGCATCAGTACTCCTGTGTCCCTTGGGTAAATTCCTAGCAGTGCTATTGCTGGGTCATAGGGTAGGTCTATTTTTAATTTTTTGAGGAACCTCCACACTGTTTTCCAGAGTGGCTGCACCAATTTGCATTCCCACCAACAGTGCAAGAGGGTTCCCATTTCTCCACATCCTCTCCAGCATCTATAGTCTCCTGATTTGTTCATTTTGGCCACTCTGACTGGCGTGAGGTGATATCTGAGTGTGGTTTTGATTTGTATTTCCCTGATAAGGAGCGACATTGAGCATCTTTTCATATGCCTGTTGGCCATCCGGATGTCTTCTTTAGAGAAGTGTCTATTCATGTTTTCTGCCCATTTCTTCACTGGGTTATTTGTTTTTCGGGTGTGGAGTTTGGTGAGCTCTTTATAGATTTTGGATACTAGCCCTTTGTCCGATATGTCATTTGCAAATATCTTTTCCCATTCCGTTGGTTGCCTTTTAGTTTTGTTGGTTGTTTCCTTTGCTGTGCAGAAGCTTTTTATCTTCATAAGGTCCCAGTAATTCATTTTAGCTTTTAATTCCCTTGCCTTTGGGGATGTGTCGAGTAAGAGATTGCTACGGCTGAGGTCAGAGATGTCTTTTCCTGCTTTCTTCTCTAGGGTTTTGATGGTTTCCTGTCTCACATTCAGGTCCTTTATCCATTTTGAGTTTATTTTTGTGAATGGTGTGAGAAAGTGGTCTAGTTTCAACCTTCTGCATGTTGCTGTCCAGTTCTCCCAGCACCATTTGTTAAAGAGACTGTCTTTTTTCCATTGGATGTTCTTTCCTGCTTTGTCAAAGATGAGTTGGCCATACTTTTGTGGGTCTAGTTCTGGGGTTTCTATTCTATTCCATTGGTTATGTGTCTGTTTTTGTGCCATAAACCACATCTTCTTAATCCATTTATCAGTTGATAGACATTTGGGTTCTTTCCATAATTTGACTATTGTTATTAGTGATGCTATAAACATTGCTATAAAAATTTATCTTTGGATAAATTCCTAGTAGTGCAATTGCTAGGTCATAAGGTAGTTCTATTTTTAATTTTTTGAGGAAGCTTCACACCATTTTCCAGAGTGGCTGCACCAATTTGCGTTCCTACCAACAGTGTAAGAGGGTTCCCCTTTCTCCACATCCTCGCCAACATCTACTGTTTTCTGACTTATTAATTTTAGCCCTTCTGACTGGTGTGAGGTGGTATCTCACTGTGGTTTTGATTTGTATTTCCCTGATGATGAGTGATGTTGAACATCTTTTCATGTGTCTTATTAGCTATCTGGATGTCTTCTTTGGAAAAGTGTCTATTCACACCTTCTGCCCGTTTACTCACCGGATTATTTGTTTTTTGGGTGTTGAGTTTGTAAGTTCTTCATAGATTTTGGATACTGACCCTTTATCTGATATGTTATTTGCAAGTATCTTCTCCCATTCCATCTGTTAGCTTTTAGTTTTGTTGATTTTTTCCTTTGCTATGCAAAAGCTTTTTGTCTTCATGAGGTTCCAATAGTTCATTTTTGCTTTTATTTCCCTTGCCTCTGGAGACGTGTCAAGTAGGAAGTTGCTATGGCCGAGGTCAAAGAGGTTGCTGCCTGTTTTCTCCTGTAGGATTTTGATGGTTTCCTGTCTCACATTTAGGTCTTTCATCCATTTTGAATTTATTTTTGTGTATGGTGTAAGAAAGTGGCCTAGTTTCATTCTTCTGTTTATTGCTGTCCAGTTCTCCCTGCACCATTTGCTAAAAGACTGTCTTTATTCCATTGGATATTCTTTCCTGCTTTGTCAAAGATTAGTTGGCCATATATTTGTGGGTCCATTTATGGGTTCTTTATTTTATTACATTGATGTATGTGTCTGTTTTTGTGCCAATACCATACTGTCTTGATGATTACAGCTTTGTAGTACAGGCTAAAGTGTGGGATTGTGATGCCTCCAGCTTTGGTTTTCTTTTTCAACATTACTTTGGCTATTCAGGGTATTTTGTGGTTCCATATAAATTTTAGGATTGTTTATTCTAGCTCTGTGAAGAATGCTGGTGCTATTTTGATAGGGATTGCACTGAATGTGCAGATTGCTTTGGGTAGTATTGACATTTTAACAATATTTGTTCTTCTAATCCATGAGCTTGGAATGTTTTTCCATTTCTTTGTGTCTTCTTTAATTTCTTTCATAAGCATTCTATAGTTTTCAGCATACAGATCTTTTACCTCTTTGGCTGAGTTTATTCCTAGGTATTTTATGGTTTTTGGTGCAATTGTAAATGGGATCAATTCCTTGATATCTCTTCCTGTTGCTTCATTATTGGTGTATAGAAATGCAACCGATTTCTGTACATTGCTTTTATACCCTGCAACTTTGCTGAATTCACGTATCAGCTCTAGCAGTTTTTTGGTGGAGTCTTTTGGGTTTTCCATGAAAAGCATCATGTCATCTGCGAAGAGTGAAAGTTTGACTTCTTCTTTGCCAATTTGGATGCCTTTTATTTAGTTTCATTGTCTGATTGCTGAGGCCAGGACTTGCAACATTATGTTGAACAACAGTGGGGAGAGTGGACAGCCCCATTGTGTTCCTGATCTCAGGGGAAAGCTTGCAGGATGATATTAGCTGTATAAAGCTGTATAAAACCATATATGACTTTTATGATGTTAAGGTATGTTCCTTCTATCCTGACTTTCTTGAGGGTTTTTATTAAGAAAGGATGCTGTATTTTGTCAAATGTTTTTTCTGCATCTATTGACAGGATCATATGGTTTTTATCCCTTCTTGTGATCCCTTCTTTTTATCCCTTAATGTGATGTATTATGTTGATTGATTTGCAAATATTGAACCAGTCCTGCAGCCCAGGAATGAATCCCACTTGATCATGGTGAATAATTCTTTTAATGTATTGTTGAATATGATTTGCTAGTATCTTGTTGAGAATTTTTGCAGCCAGGTTCGTCAGGGATATTGGCCTGTAATTCTTTCTTAGCATAATACTCTTCAATTAGTGCGTTTGTAATTTTGGGTAAATACCTAGTAGTGTAATTGCTGGGTTGTAGAGTAGTTCTATTTTTAACTTTTTGAAGAATCTCTATACTGTTTTCCACAGTGGCTGTACCAGTTGGCATTTCCACCAACATTGCACGAGGGTCCCTTTTTCTCCACATCCTCACCAACACCTGTTGAAATCCCTTTTTAAAACAATCCTAGTGAGATTAAGTGACAAGCAATTATATGCACTCATAAAAGATGATGTGTTGGGGGCACCTGGGTGGTTCATTTTGTTGAATGTCCGACTCCAGCTCAGGTTATGATCTCACAGTTTATGAGTTCAAGCCCCACATCGGGCTCACTTCTTTCATGGAAGAGCCTGCTTCAGATCCTCTATCCTCCTCTCTCTCTATGCCCCTTCCCCACTTGTGCTCTTTCAAAATAAATAAAACATTAAAAGAAAAAATGATGTGTTTGTGCTAACAGGCTGTACCCACATTTGCTATAGATCTAGGAGCTGATAAGATTCTTCAGTAGAGGTTAAATGATTTAGAAAGCTAGGCTGAGTCAGACTGTATCCAGTGAGCAAAGGAGAAGATCGTAAATGAGAACTCTCCTAGATTGATTGCAAAATGGCTACACCTCATCTTGTATTTAGCTCCTTAAATCAAAAGGTGGAGTTAGTGTGTTCACCTCTTGAGTCTGGACTGTCCTCATACTTGTTTTGGCTAATAGAAAGGAGAAGTGATATCATGCCACTTCTGAACCTACATCTTAAGGAGGCCTTAAAGTCTTCTGCTATCTCTCTTGGCGATACAACAAACAAGAGCTAGCCTGCTGGAATTTGGGAGACCACGTGCAGCTGAGGCTGGTCTAGAAGAGCCAGCGCCTAGCTGACGCCAGGTGATAGCACTCTATAGCCACACCCAACTGCGACCTCTGAGCCCAGTCCGGATTAGCAGTGTCATCCTGCTGGCCCAGAGATTTGTAAGTAAACTTAACTATTTCTGTATGCCATTGGAGCTTTTATGGTTGATTTTTATGCAGCATTATTGTGGCCACAGATAACTGATGCAAGAATCAAGGGAGGGATGAGTACTCAGGGTTGTGCAGTTTGAACTCAATGTCTGGTAGGGTGGTTGAAAGAAATGAATAAGAGAACATGTATCCAGTGTTTGGCCCCGGTCCTGCACATTTATTGTAGTGACTCCTTACATACTTGCTGAATGGATTGTGGCTGGCAATGGGAGGGGGATGGTGTTTAGATTCAAGCCAGTATAGCTAATACTTTGGATTCTTAGCTTCCTGAGAGCAGGGCCATGTCTCTTATCCATATTTTCATCCTAATTTCATAGCATGTACTACAAATCCCATGTGTACTAATAATAAAGTACAGAGAACTTATCAAGCAAATGGCGTTATGCTCCAGGACTAGTTTCATTTGGTTCTGTAGAAAACTTTGTTATTTTTGCTTAGTTCAATGAGAAAGAGTTCTGTTAGCATTTTTCCTCAGTCTATTATTTTATTTAGAATGCCAAATGGTTCTTATGTCTCCAGATTTCAATTTTCACTTTTGCTATATTTGGGAAGAATCTATGCTTGTGCGATTGACTATAGCAAAATAACCTGGCAGCCAGAGGTTTCAACAAAGCCTTATACCACAGCTTTCAAAACCTGTGCTTCCTGCTGTAGCTGCATGACAATGTCAGGGACATTGATATCCATCTCTACTTTTTTTGTCTGTATGCTGATTATGCATGCTAGCTAACTAAAGAAGTGAAATCCTATTTTCTAAAATCTAAAACATCAGGAGTAGAGACAGTCTTCCTAAGACAGCATAAGAGATGAACTTCTTTTTCCATGATCTTGGAGTTCATCTGAGTCCAAATTGACAGCTTTTGGGATCCTTTTCCATTCGAATCCATGCTGGGGTACCAGGCTTTTGGTCTGGCCCCCTTGATCAGGACTGCCCTCTCTCGCATGCCCTTACCACTCCAGACCTGTATTGACCAGCCTGCTTCATCGGTAAGGCTCTGGAGCCACGTTGCCTGGAAATCCAGGCAAATCCCAGCTCCCTCATTTACTGGCTGTGAATTTGTGGTCAAACTGCTTCACCTCTCTGTGCCTCAATTTCCTTAACTGTCAAATGGTGATAATACTAGTGCTTATTGTAGGGCATCAATTGAGATAATCTCAGATAATCACGGTGCCTAGTAAATGTCAGTGATTATGATCTAATAAATTAAGTGGGCTGATAATCAGTTAATGTATATACTTTTAAGATATATTTGCCTGTGAACTGGGGTTTTTGTTTTTAATTTCTTATTAGAAAATAACTTCAAATTTACAGAGAAGTTGTAAGAATAAGAATAAAATATAGAATACTCACATATGCTTTATCTAGATTCATTTGTTAGCATGTTATCCCATTTGCTTTATCATTCTGTATGTGTGTATATGTATATAACTATATATATGTTATATATATATTATATATAATTTTTGGACCATTTGAAAGTAAGTTGCATATGTCATGAACTTTTACTCTTAAATATTTCCGTTTTTAAAAAGTAAGCTCTTGGGGCGCCTGGGTGGCGCAGTCGGTTAAGCGTCCGACTTCAGCCAAGTCACGATCTCGCGGTCCGTGAGTTCGAGCCCCGCGTCGGGCTCTGGGCTGATGGCTCAGAGCCTGGAGCCTGTTTCCGATTCTGTGTCTCCCTCTCTCTCTGCCCCTCCCCCGTTCATGCTCTGTCTCTCTCTGTCCCAAAAATAAATAAACGTTGAAAAAAAAATTAAAAAAATAAAAAGTAAGCTCTATGCCCAATGTGGGTCTTGACTCACAACCCCAAGATCAAGAGTCACATGCTTTACTGACAGAGCCAGCCAGGCGCCCTAAATATTTCCAAAGAATAAAGATATTCTCGTACCTAACCATAGTATAGTTGTCAAATTCAGCAAATCTAACATTGATAAGATACTCTAATCTGTCTGTATTATAATTTTGTCAATTGACCCAATAATGTCTGTTATAGTATATTCTTCTAGTAAAACATCCAATCTGAGACCAGGTGTTGTCTTTAGTTGCCCATATCTCTTTAGTCTCCTTCAATCTGGATCATTTGCACAGCCTTTCATTTGTCTTTAATAGAATGCTTGTCATTTTGGGTTAGTTCGATTTTTCCTCAGGATTATATTCAAAATATGTATTTCTGGCTGGAATACTGCATGAGTAGTGCTGTGTCCTCAGGTTGTCACATGTGGAGGCACACAGTGTCTTACCTTCCCCTTGCTCACATTAATTTTGATCACTCAGTCAATCCTTGTCTGAGTTCTCCATTGTATAGTTACTATGTTTTCCCTTAGAATAACTAAGCAACTCTTGGGGATACACTTTATGGTCATGCACATATTTTGATTTTCATCAGATTTTCCTCTTAGTTTTAGTATCCACTAATTATTCTTAGCCTGATATACGCAAGATGATGATTTTCCAATTCCAGGACTCCCTCCATTTTTTCCAGTCAGTTTTTGGCATTCTTATGTAGGCAAGAGTTCTTCCTTATACTGTGGGCATTTGCTAATGACTCGCTTCCTCAATGTATACCTGTTTTATTGACTTTGGATTGTATCTGGAGATATTTAGGTCCTTCCTTCCTTCCTTCCTTCCTTCCTTCCTTCCTTCCTTCCTTCTCCCATCAATATGGATTCATGAATTTCTACTTTTCTCAATGGTTTATAATTTATTACTCTCCTTAAGTATTCTGATGCTCAGATTGTTCTAGATATGGTTAATGGTAGTCCCAGGGTTTTAAAATTCAATTTCTCAACTGAAAAGCTTTGTAAAGTCACAGAAGAGAATTATTTTTTTCTACTGATGCTGTTAAATTGCCCAATAGTCTGAAAACTCTGGGCTGGCTTTGTTTTCTTCAGATGTTCAAGAGGGGAAAGAACATTTGTTTATTGTAGGCCTTCTGCCATTCTTTTGTAGTTGCTTCACAGAGACCACAACAAAGTACAGAATTTTCAATGTTTGGGCCTGCTCAGAGACACCAGGAAAAACTGGAGCTCTTTTTATTAGGGGCTCCAATCTCTTGGGAAGGGAAATTGTCTTAGTCAAATTACAATATAATCATTTCCTTTTTTTTTCCTTCAAGGGACATTTTACTGGAAAATTGATGCTATAATAGTAAGAAAGCACTTGGCAATGCAATATCAAAGCAGATCACTCCTGCTATTTATTATACCTCAAGGTTTATTTTAGACATTAAATTTACTTGTTGATGGAATTTTTAAAGCTGTTCCTAAATCTCCATATTAGGAAGAACTCCTCATTTCCTACATTCCATAGGATTTACAGTATTTCCTGATCCAAAAAAATACCCAAGCTGTCTTTCTGTTGAGGTTTTATTAACTATGAAAATAACTAATACTCTAAACAGTACTCACTCTGTGCAGGACATTGACGTAAACACTGCAGCTATACAATTCTATGAGGTAAATTATTATCTCATTTTTGAGGAGGAGGAAACTGAAGCACAGAGAGGTTAAGTAACTAGCCCAAGGTCACACAGTTAGTGGTTGAGGTAGAGTTGAATCTGGTCAATATGGCTGTAAAGCCTAATGCTCTACTCACCACACAGAGAGAGGCAAAGGGGGTTAACATTTCTTGATACTCTTGACCTACCTGATATAATGAACAAATGCAATAAGCAGGCATCCCAAGTAGAAGGAGAAGAAGATGAGGAAACTGAGAAGGATGGATTTCACATAAATAGTTTCTGTGGGAAGAGAAACAACTTTGGTCAGGGTGTCCTCAGGAAAAAAGAGAACCATGTTCAGGACAGGATGGCTTCAAGGGCTCATCTCCATCACACCCACTCTTAAGTCCTAATATAATTCCATTCAAAGCAGCAAAGCTACTGGAGGTCACCCAGACATTCTCCACAAATGGCTACCTATCACAGTGATGACTTCCCAATGGAAGCCAGGAAGGGACTTCCTGTATACAATGTCATAATTGAGTTCCCTTTCTTTCTGGAAGAGATTTAACAACATGCTTTGATTCTCTCTTCTATCTCCAAGGTAAATATTAGTTTTCTTATGATGTTTCTCTGGAAGGATGACATTAGTGTTGAAGTATATGATTGCCTTCGGACATAGAAATCTTTCCATGGACTCCTAGAGCCAATACTGACCTTTAATGGAAGGAACAATGGTCACTTTAAGGTTCTTTGCTCGTTGTAGATTCCAGGTTTGGTTCTCCTTTTCTGGTAAAAAAGAAAAAGGCAAAATAGATCAGATACTTGGTTCTTGGCCTCTCATCTGAACAGTTGTTCAAAAACTGCCCACAATTAGCTCTGGTTGTTGAATTTTCTTTTAGCAAGAACTAGAGGAAAACCTAACTCCCAAAGCTGCAAACTATCTAATATGGCTTTTGGCTAAACTTTCACGATAGCGTTTGCCTCACTGCATTTTTGGTAGTATTGAAGAAGTGAGACTGTAGCCTCCCTTCTTGAATAAAGAAAGCTTGACTCATCCTCTGATATCCATGTGGCCCAATATGCCATAGACATCTGAAGAAAATGGCTACAAAAATAGAAAGCTGTCTTGTCTTTTGCTTTGCATTATTCTAGCCAGTGAAAAAAAAATTTTTTTGTTACATAGTCATAAAATGACTTGTAGTTTGCCAAAGAACATTGGACACTGGCAAAACTCTAGAGTTAGGTAATCAAGAGATTAAAGAATACATGAAGAATACATCTGACCTGAATGTCAAGAGAACCATATTATACTGAACATTAAACACCCTCTGTGTTGATCAAATGTGGCTCATCAGCTGCTGGGGGTCTATGTTCTCAATCAATAGCCTCTTGCATTCCCACAGTAGTGACTGGGTAGTTAGCCATAACCATTTGTACTATGCCTAAGGGTATTACACACAGTCCCTGTCATTGGGATAAATGGTCCTGCTTTGCTTTCTTACTATCTTGCAAGGTATAATTTTGGCAACTGAAATTGAGAACTCTGAATTTTCCTTGTATGTCCTTGTGGAAATGAGGACTACTGATTAACACAAATGGCTCCATTACTGCTGGCTACCAAACCAGTCTTAGACAGTGGACCTTGATATGCTACATAAAATCATTATTTCACAACAGCAAATATTTGTTGAGTAAAAGGCAAACTGAGTGAATATACCTCACATGGTCTGATAGAGCCCAAGACTTTGAAAAGATGTAGTGCACTAAATGACATTTTGTAGTATCAGTAATCCTTTTAGATTTATCATTTTCTTCCCTATGTTTTTTTTTTTTTTCAAGGATCTTTCAGACTGCCTTGCAAGTTACTGCTGATGATCCCTAATGAGAATTAGAGATGGTAGTAAGGGGCCATGGGGAGCTTTTGGCTTCCCTTCTCTTCCATTTCATTAGGTTTTTCTAAGTCGCAAACATTCCTCACTATCTCTTACCCTGGATAAAGAAAGATCCTCCACAGGCATAATCTTCAGGCTTTATCACAAATACCACGAAGAACTGCTCGCCTGGAAAATCCTTCTTCTGCATAAGACATAACAACTTATGATAGCAAGAAAGGATAGCAAGAGGGGAGAAAGTCCATGGTGGTGGGGGTGGGAGCAGAAAGAGATGAAAGAGAAGAAAAGTAAAGTTCGCCCTTGCCCCTAGTTTCTTAGAAAGAACTTTCAGATACCTATGATCTACTCCAGGGTTTAGCCACAATAAAATAATTGTTAAATCCAAAAAATTAAACAGGTACACTATTCTAATCTCAATCTATCTTGTGCCCACTTATGTGCTTAGAACTGTAATAGGCCCCATGTAAAAAAATATGTCAACAGCCTATGTTTAATAATAATACTTGTACTTTATATTTTTAAAATTAACATACTTTATTTTTAGTGTGTTTTGGGTTCACTATGTTCAGGTTTTATTATTTGAAAATCCAATGATACATGACTTTCCTAACAGTCACACAGTCACAGTTAAATAATTTAGGTTAGGGATGCAAAAGTGAGACCTGCGTTATAGTCCTGGCTTTGACTTTCTCTAAATGTGCTTCTCTGTGTCCCAGTCTCCTTATTCACAAGTGAACAGGAGCAGAGATGTGAGATTATCAAAACTGAGGCACTAGGAAATCAAAGCCTAAGAGAAGTTTTTATATTTGATAGCTAAATCCTCATTTTTTGTTCTTTTTTTTTTTTTAAATGTTTACTTATTTATTTTGAAAGAGCAAGAGTGTGAGCAAAGGAGGGGCAGAGAGGGAGAGAGAGGGAATCCCACGCAGGCTCCACGTTGATGGCGTGGAGACTAATGCAGGGCTTGATCCCCCAAACCGAGAGATCATGACCAGAGCCAATGCCAAGAGTCGGAAGCTTAATCGACTGAGCCACCCAGAAGCCCTCGTTCTTTGTCCTTTAGTAGACAGTATCACCTTACTTTGGAGAACAGATGAAGTTGTAGGTACCTTAAGTAAATACCACCTTAAAGGCAGGGACAGAATCTTTTTGAAAATCATTTTTGCTATAAAATTACCATTGAAATAATTTAATTACAAATAACAAAAGGGCAAATGGCCATACACATGAGGTCCATATTCCTTTGAACCTATCCATTCTGTCCAGAGTTGAAGTCCTTTTTTGGATACTGTTACAGGTATACAGAGTATTAGAATATGTTTAATTACTTTAAATGGATCAGATAAACTTTACACTAAATCGGCATCTCCCAATAAGTACACTGGCATCTCACCTTACCTCTCTAAGCAATCTGTCAGATATATGTCCCACTGCATCATGGGTTCCCAAGACCCCCTAAGGGGAATGGGGCCCCTGGCAGAGCACTATTGTCCACCATGGCCTGGTCTTTGATTTCAGGAGTAGGAATCCTTGTTTTAAAGCCAATCATAAAGGAAAGAGATCCAAGGACACAGTGAATGACAATACGTTTTGAATGCTCGTCCAGCAGGTAACCTGACTATAAACTGTGCATTGTCTTTGACAATAGTGACCACCAAAGTGATGTCTCACCTGCAGTGTAATGGCAGCTTTCTTGGTCATGGACTGATAGACACCATTAAATTCCACATTGTGGTCGAGATCATATACTGGGCACTACAACATGCATGAAGGATAAAAAGGAAAGCATCACTAAAGCCATACTACACACAACACACATTCTACCCAGAGGATCACAGAGCAAGGGGTTCCTTACTAAGCCAGAAAGCATGAAAAGTTTTCTCTGAGGAAAGTCATGAAACAGTCCTCCTAAAGCTTAGTGTCTTGCCTTCTAAAGTCCTCTAAAGGTCACTTTATATGAAAAAGAACTGAAAAGATGGTCTTCAAGTATATAATACCTTTCCCATTTTTTAACACATTTGAGGCAGAAAAGGGCCCATTTTTAGAGTAAGACTTTTAAAACAGAATAAATGATAGGTTTCGATATTTCTTGTGCAGCCCACAATTTGGTCTTCCTTATTCTTTGTCATAATCCTCCCTCCCTTCTTTCCATTGCTTATTTTGGTGAGGAGTCAACTATTCTCTATCTCCCCAAATCAATGTCTCCAAACAGACAATCCACTTGTGTGTACAAGATACTGTTTTTATTATTTAACAGTTTTGCAGGAGATACATAGTAAGAGGACAACATAGTCCCCACCCTTCTCTTTCATTTACCCTGTGACAACATAATGCTCCATATTGAAAAACTGACAAGTTTTTAAGACTCACCATGATATTCTGGACTGAGACAACAGAACATGGATAAGCCATTTCAGACCTGACTTTAATAATAACTGAGTCCACATCATCAGGAAATTTGTATAGAAAATACTGAGAATAAGAAAAAAGAAAGACATGATTTGTTAATACTAAGTAATGTTTACAGTTATGAATTCAAAACTAGATTTACACGAATAGGATTGTTTCCTTTCTAGTACAAGGCACAAAGTTCAGATGTAAATCTCCATTCATTCCATCAGCCATTCATCTCATACATATTGAGCAACTGCTCTGTGCAGGGCTCTGGGCTCTGTGCCAGATTATTAGGGATAAGCAGTGAACAAAACAAGGTAGCCATTTCAGACAATGTCATTTCATTTGCTAGCATTTCTTTCCCAACTAAACTTGGGTATACTTCATTCCAGTTTCTGCTTAAGAAAATCCCTCCAACCCTCTGAACTAGGGATATTCAAGATGTAATCTGGGCCAAGATTTACTTCCATGGGATCATTTTGAAATAGGAAATTCCACTTTGAAAAGCAGATAAGTGGTTCTTCAAGATTCTTAACCACCTTCCTATAGGCGAGAATTACTACCAGGCCCACCGGGCCCCTAGACTTCTTGCTAAAGAATCTGTTTCCTGCCTGGAATATAGAGAGACAATATTTCCATTCAAAGATCAAGCGCTACATCTATTCCCCTGAAATATGTTCACAATTTTGAGCAGGCTGAGATATTCTTTAAAAGTATTTCTCAGATATCGTAAGAATCAGGAAATCAGAAGTTATACCATTTACCTAGATTAGATTATGAATCCACCGTTTATTAACGCTGAGTTTTAAACATATTGATAATAAATGAAGAAAGGGGACTTTTGTCAATAATTATAAATGTGGTAGCTGGTTGAGAAGCTTAACATTAAATATCTGATTAAGATTTTGAGGATACCAACTAAAACAAGCCCAATATCCTAGGACTCTAATAAATCTATCAGGTTTTTTTTTTTTTTTTTTTAATGTTTATTTGTTTTTGAGAGAGAAGAAGAAAAGAGAGAGCTGAGGGGCGGGAAGTAGAGCTGGGGTGGGGGTGGGGGGCAAAGGATCTGAAGCAGGCTTTGTGTTGACAGCACAGAACCTGATGTGGGGCTCAAACTTATGAACCTTGAGATCATGACCTGAGCCGAAGTTGGAGGCTCAACCAACTGAGCCACCCAGGTGCCACAAATCTATCAGTTTAAAGGAGAGGCAAAACATGTAAAAACTTAATTTTGAATTCTAACATCCTCTTTACTAACCTTATTCTGAGAATCAGAGAATAAAAATAGAATATTTTTCAATAATCCAAAGACTTCTGATGGGGAAAAAAATAACCTCAAGATTAAGGAATGTCATTAACATTGCTGTTTGGAAGTCTGTTCACACCTTGTCACAGATGGCAACACTTCTAAGAACCCACTTCATTTTGACCTTTCATCTTGGACCCTGATTCAATACATGTAAGACAGAGGTCTATCCAAAGGTGAATGGTCTGGAATTCCCAAGAGGTGTTCTTGGTTCCTAGGGAAGCCAAACTTTGTAACCTAAGAGCATTGTTATGATTACTGTTAGCAATAATGAGTATCATATCTATTTCTTTTTATTATAGGAGTTGGTTTTGTGCAAAAATCAGACATCTACTGAAGCTTTCTCTTTTTGCCAAAATATTATCAGTCTTCTTTATCTCTAAATTACCATAAACCTCAAATAAATACTTTTGACCCTTGCCTCGAGAATCTAATCAGAAAGAAGCAAATGACAAGTACCCAAAGCAATGGCTGGAATTTAGGCCACAAATCACCATCTTGGGTCTTCATTACCCACCCAGTTTCTGTAACCTGCTTCTATCTGATAATTAAGGTTCTGTGAGAATGTGCAGTCATTTGGATGGTTTTATATAAATAGAAAATCTTTCCTACAGTTGAAGGGGATATAAAATCTAGGTCAAAATGGGAACAGTTAATAGTAAAGTAAAACTTTCATAGATATCAAATAATTTCTATTTTGTTTTTTAGTTCTAAGTATGTTTTACTTTAGTTTGAGATTTATATACAAACTACTTAGAATTTCATATTTACATACCTTTTTTAAAATGAGAGAAAGCTATAATATATAATCCTCACTGATTTTCTTTTTTAAAAAAAATTTTAATGTTGATTTATTTTTGAGACAGAGAGACAGAGAGCGAGTGGGGGAGGGACAGACAGAGAAGGAGATACAGAATCTGAAGCAGGCTCCAGGCTCTGAGTTGTCAGCACAGAGCCCAATGAGTCGTGAGATCATGACCAGAGCCAAAGTTGGACGCTCAACCCACTGAGCCACCCAGGCTCCCGTCATCACTGATTTTCTACAAACTGAGAGTGCATTTCAGCATTCAGTTAGTTACCATATTTAGTATGTCTCCGTACAGCACTATTACACTATACTCTTTGTGTGGTTGGGATGTAAGTTTCTCCTCTTTTTAGATATCTCCCATTGCACCTAGCAACTAGTGCTTTCACATATTTCATGAATTAAGTGGCCAATAAATGTTGAGGGCAATTCATGTGGGCCTGTAGTCCTCTTTTGTCAGTGGGTGGCAGTATATATGCACTGTGGAGGCCTTCACTGATGGGAAATTGAAGTCTTAAAAGATGCATGGGAGTTGGCCCACACAGGTTTGGGGGGCTGATTGTGCACATCTCATCCCAACTCTGTATTCAAGGGCATCATGTTGGCAGCTTATGATTGGCCATAATGGAGGTATTTACACCACAGAAATGGGCAAATGCTACAAATCAGGGGTTTCTCTCTGGGAACTGGTTGTTAAATATTTACCAACACATAAGTGCTTGTAATAGATTTAAACAGTATCCATATATTGTGTTAATTCCAGTTTTAATACATTCAATGCAAAAATTAAGTAGCCATTTATGACCTAAGCTGTATTACAGCCTACAGAAGATTTACAATAAATATCGGGACATTAAATAAATCTGTGATAAGCCTGCTATTGCATAGACTTAACTCTTTCAGAGGCTGTGAAAAAATAAAAAGGTAGCTAGAAGTGTCCATGGAAAAGCAGCTTAAAGTTTTCATGTATTTTTTTTTCATGTATTTATTCTGCTTATGATTATGGTTTAATGGAGAGCACAACACACATATCTAATTCTTCTAATGTCCGCATTCCTGTTCTCTCTTTATGACAGGAGAAACTATTATACCATAACACTCTAGAAATTAAAGTATGTCCCATTTTTATTGTATTTCTCAGTTGATTAATTATTTGTGTACCTGTTTTGTGTTTGGCCTTCCACTCCCTGTCCCTCCCCATTTTGATAATAAGGTTCATGAGGGCAGGAGTTATATCTCCATCTTCTTCATATCATATCCTCAGCACCTAGTTCAGTCTAGTACTGTCCTTGGTGCATAATAGATGCACAGTTTGCTAACAGTTGAGCCAAGGAACATCTGCAAACAAATTTCATGCCTCTCATTTCACACCAGTTAAGGGGGTAAGATCGAATGTTGTGTCTAAAGTCCCAGTAATATGAACGACATTCCAAAAATACAAATATATCTCAAATTGTGAAAGGTCAAGGGCAATGCCACATGCTGACTCTGCCTATTACCATGGGTTTGTTGGGTAATGTCAGTAGGTAGAATCATGATAACCTTGAAATGCTTCACTTACCTGAGGTTGAGAGGGGCTGGCAGTGAAGTGAAAGGCAACATTTGTCCTGAGAAATGTAAGTGGGAGAAAGAAAAGGGGGAAAAGTGAGAGAAAAGCTAAGTTAGCAAGCAAAAAATATTTATGTAAAAGAAAACCACCCTAAACTAGATGCAAGGAGAGCCTTACTCTTTGTGAAAGGAATTCTAGTCCTGTCAAACTGACCAAGTAAACTGCATGGGGACTTGGTTTCAACTCTCAAGAATGATCAAACTGGGGAGGGATCAATTTTATGTCTCTATATACCCATGATGTCATGCCTATGGAAATAATTACTTTGTTTGGCCTGAATTTTGGGGAACCTGAGCCTGTACTTCTTCTGGGGCCCTTCCCAGCTTCATCCCTTGGTGCTCTCTAACAAGTCTTTCTCCCCACTGCTAGTTTTCCTTTTCAAAAAGTAAAACAGTTTTAAAAACCCTGGGGCGCCTGGGTGGCGCAGTCGGTTAAGCGTCCGGCTTCAGCCAGGTCACGATCTCGCGGTCCGGGAGTTCCAGCCCCGCGTCAGGCTCTGGGCTGATGGGTCGGAGCCTGGAGCCTGTTTCCGATTCTGTGTCTCCCTCTCTCTCTGCCCCTCCCCCGTTCATGCTCTGTCTCTCTCTGTCCCAAAAATAAATAAAAACGTTGAAAAAAAAATTTAAAAAAACCTTATTAAAGATTCCTTTATAAAGGACATGTCAAGACATTTAACAAGAGGTTTATAATTGGAGGTGTTGTTTAGAAGTCATAAAACTTGAGCACTGTTTCTAAATTTAACGACCAACGATTTTAGGCTGTTGGCAGACTGGGCTCAGAATTTAACAATGGGTGCAATGTGTATGTATTTACTCTCAACAGATATTATCAGTGTCAAGGATTCATTCTGCTGAAGCACAGTGGAAAACTTGTGGCTCTAAGTCAGCTAACAAAGCCAAATCTAGTTGTGTGTTTGATCCTGAGATTCCACAACCAGAGTCAGGACCCTGGTGCCGTGCGTGGCTGGGTAGTGTTGTGTCATCTGCTATTACCAGGGCAACATGGGGCCTTCAATTCTGTTCGTTGCCAGGTCAGGGGAAGGAAAACGACACTGATTTTCTTGGCTAGCAACAGACAGCATGAGATTTCCAGATGCAACCAGTATTCTTTGGCCAGGAATTTCTTTTTTATACTCTGAAAGTATGGGCATCGATATGATTTTTTCCCCTTGTCCTTTATGTTTTCTTTACCAGTATCATCACATACAAACTTCCAAAACATTGTTTTCTTTAAGACTATCACACTTAAGTCCTCTCTTTCTCATAGAGTCAACAGTGTGTGTAAAATAAACATCGTGTCTGTTGCAGATGAAACATTTTGCTTCCTTCCCCATGGGCCCTGTCAGAGGCTGGGGGAGGTTGAATTAACCAAGAGTCGTTAACCAACAGAACAAAGCTAACTGAGACTCGCATATACCTCTAGAGAAAGAGGTATAAACATTTCAACTTATTTGTTTAAAAAAATTCAACACAGGAAACAAAGGTTTATTTGATAAATAAAAACTAAAAGCTGACTTTGTTCCCCTGTTTTGGTTAGTTTAAGGGAGGGGGGAAGAGAAAGAGACCAGATGGTGTCAAGAGAGGTGGGTGTGCAAATAAGGGAGGCAGGAAAAGAAGAGGAAGAGAGAGGCCCATGGAGAAGGTAGAAGAGAGAGGAGAGATACATACAAGAGAAGAAGAAAAAAACAGAAGAAAAAAGAAAGGGGGTTTGGAAGAAAGGGTAGGTGGGAAGACAGGCAGGGACAAAAGCTAAGTAGTTTTTGAGGTGGGTACCAGAGAGGACTGTGAGATACACGACATCTTCTTCATCTTAGGATAGCCAGCCCCTGGCACAGAGCCCAGTGGGTGTGCAAAACCCCCACTTTGTTTGTTGAAGGAAATTATGCCCTATTATTCATTTGGACTATGGACTTCAGAATATCATTCCCTGTTATCTCCTTACTGCCATCTGTTATGAACTCCCTTCGCTCACCCCAACCCTTCCACCCACCTTCTGGTCATGTGTAACCCTCCACCTCATCGCTCTGGTCTAAGTAGAAGTACAAACTGCATGGATGTGCTATATCCTATCCTTTCTTCCCTCCTCTGGGACTCTGCTTCTACAAAATTCAACAGTCCTATAAATTTTATACACTCTTGGTTTATAAATATACTAAAATCTCAACCACTTTCAAAATAAATAGTAAACAAAAACGCCCCAACAAAATGCCTCCCTTTTTCCTATATTTTGCTCCTTTGATGTCATTTATATTCTCCCTCTCCTTCACAAACTAGCTTCTTAAAATAGTATTGCGCTCTCATCCCTCATTTGTTTTTTCCTCTCCCCACTGCCATAAGGATTCTTTTCCCACCATCCCCCTGAAGTTGCCTTTGCTGAGGGTAAGTCGCCTCCTAATTGCTAAAGCCAGTGACTTCATCCTTAACTTTACCTCTCTGTGACATTTGACTCTGACGACCACTCCCTCTGCCTTGAAACTTTCCTCCCTTGGGCTATGTGACACCTGCTTTCCTTGGGTTTTCTCTCACACATTTGGCTATGCCTACTCAGCTTCTTGTGATAGTTCTGTTTCTCAGACGACCCCTTACATAAGTACGTTCCCCACAGTCCCATTCTTGACCTTCTCATTTTCCTTAGCCATGTACATTATATATCTATACAATATATAATGGCAATTAAATATTATATATTACATATTATATTTAATACTTTGTCATTAATATAATAGTAAACATTATATTTAATTACTATATATTAAATGTATATTCAATTGCCACAAAATCCATACAAATGTCAGTAAATCTCGGGTTTCCATGTCCAGCCCAGGGCTATCACGTGAACTCCAGTCATGGAGGAGTAATTATCTGCTGGGCTTCTGTATATGGCTATCCCTCAAACATTCAAACTGCACGTAATCAAAATGGAATGTGCTGTAATTTCCCTGTTCCTGAGCCACTAGGTCTCTTTGGTAGGAAACCTCACCAGACTTCTGACATCATTGCTGGAGTCATCTTGGACTCCCTTTTTATTGACTTCCACATTTGATTCATCACCAAGTCTTACTCTTAGTGTAAATGTAACCTGGATGCACCTGACCGACTTGAAGCACTATCTTTGCCCAATATAGCATTCACTAAGAAAACAATTGGAAAAGTAACGGAAATCATTACTGTGGTCTACCCTCAAATACTTAAGGGTGATTACCTAGTGTGACACATGACCAAATGGTCTAAAAGCCTCTTCACTTACTTATTTTCTCAAAAAAATCTACCACTTTTCACAGCTTGGTAGCTGAACTATCTCACTCAAAACTCTCTCAACACAGACTCAAATCCTTGATTAGAAGACTGGAGGAGGGTCAAAGGCTGCAGGTACTCATATAGGACTATATGTTTTTTATTCTGCCACATGTATTTTTTGAATTTGTGAATTATCCTTATGTATATTACTTAACCCCTTTTCTCCCTGACAACTTTATTGCTGCTATAACACATTCAGTCCCTAATCATTGTTTATTCTTCTCTACTCAAATAACTTTTCATTTGTCTATATGTCCCTGCCCTCTCCTCTCTCCAGTTCATCTTCCACATGACTACTAAATTCATCTCTAAAAATCAAATTTGTTTATCTTATTCCGTTGCTTGAAATCCTTTAGTGGCTCCTGTAACCTGAAAGGTGAAGTCCAAACTCCCTGGTTAAGCATAGAAGATCTCAAAATCAAGGATTGGGTACTGCTACCCGTGTCTCCACCCTGTCTCCTCTTATTCCACTTCAGGCACCGTGGGCCTGCCTCCTTGAAGCACTTCTACTCAAGCTGCCCTCTGTAAGCCAGACCTTACTTCTGAGCATCATGCTGCTGTGTATCCAACACCCTGCCAAGCATCTGTACGTCACGTTCAACATGTCCCAGAGTGAACTTATCCTCTCTTCCTTCCTTCCTCAACATTCTCATTTTCCCTTAGTGACCTTTTATGGGGTAGCAGGCCACCCTTGACTCTCCCATTTCCCTTACTCCTCATACCCCATCAAGTTTTGTCAATGTCACCTCTAAATTCTTCCATTCATCTCATTATTATCTTGACTGCTGCATCCACCTTCAATTTTCTGCATCCAGTTTCGTCCCCTTCAAATCCTCCACGCAACCATTCCGACTTAGACAACTGCCAGAATTTCTTCACGGTCCTTCTGAGCTCCGCCCAGCCCATGATCAGGTGCCTGCCTGCTCCAACAGCCTCCTGCTCCTCCCTGTCTGCGACTTCACACTCCGCAACATGAGTGAGGGATGGTTGGATGGCAGGGAGTAATGCTTTAAGACAGAATTTTATTTTTAAGACTCAATTGAAATAACTGCTTCATGGAATTGAGAAATATATTTAGGGCAACATAAACAGTGGGAGGACAGCTTTAAACACAAAGTAGAAATAGCATATTATAGTCGCAATTGCTCAGAGCTGGGAGTCAGAAGTAGCATCTAGTCCTGATTTTATCCTTTCCTAGCTGTGTGTTTGGATTAGTCACTTAACCTCTCTGGGCACCAGTTTGCTCATCTGTAAAAATGAGGTGAGTGGATTCAATTTCAAAAGTTCCTTTCATTGTTAAAATATATGCTTCTAGAAAAAAATCCTGAAACATGGTTCATATACCTTCTAGTGTGCCACTCAAAAACTTGCAACAGAAACTGCCATGTTGGGAATTTTTGAGTTGATTTTTCAGCATCTCTCCCAACACCTAGACTTCAGATCTCACCACAGTCCCCAGCTCCTGCTTGTTATCATCATCCTCTGGATTTCTGAGTCACCAGCAAAGTTGGTGTGGGACAAACCAGAGCCAACAAGAAAGAGACATACATATTTCAGTAACCATCTCTTCTCAGACTTATCTTATTCTCATAAAAACCCTAGTAACCATACAGTTTGAAATGCTCTGAATGTCTGGTTGCTGAGGTCATCACATGATAAGAGGTGGAAGCAGAAAACAACACGAAGGAACAGATTTGCAGTTCCAGCAGCATGCATATCATTCATTAACACTTGCGCAGACCTGTGACCTTATGATTTCAGTTTCACAGAATTCAGTTCTCCAAAGGGTCTAATTAGCCTCACAGGAAAACCAGCCTTAGAATTCTAGTACAGTGCCACCAGATGACAGTCACAGGTCGAAGACACAGAACCAATCAGTAAATGCGATGCTTCTCTGAAGTTCAAACTGTACTCTGTTCAAGTAATGTGCGACAACCTCCTTCAAACGTATCACCGTGAATTCCCACATTGTTTAATATCATAAATAGTTAAGTATTAAAATCATTAAATGTAAGCACCATATTTAGAAATTGCTTA
Source organism: Puma concolor (assembly GCF_028749965.1). Classification (NCBI taxonomy): domain Eukaryota; kingdom Metazoa; phylum Chordata; class Mammalia; order Carnivora; family Felidae; genus Puma; species Puma concolor. The sequence continues at coordinate 99,974,724 of NC_141675.1, forward strand.
GAGGTAGTGGTTCTTAACTCTGGCTACACATTAGAATCACCAGGGGAACTTTAAAATTATATATACTAATGCTCAAACCTCCCTCCTAGAAACTCTGACTTAGTTGATCTGGGTGGATTTTGTCTATCAGAGAAACTTTTTCTGTCTTTTTTGGGGGGAGGGTGGGAGTGAGAGTTTTTTGCTCTTGAAATTACCATGTCACTTTTTTCTACACCAAAATTAATGGAGGGACTTGGAAAAAATGCTGTGACTAATCCTCCATCCTTCTAACCATTCACTTCTCCATCTGTCCATCCATTGCTATGGGCACACATTGTCAAGAGCTGCACAGAAGACCAAGGTAAATATCCGATTCCTATTAGCAACTCTACTGGCTATCGACTTCTTTATAAACTGCCTTAGAAAAGTTAAGGTGAGATTTATAATAGAACAAAACATTCTGATTACAAAAATAAACTGCATAAGTATTATATACTATTTGTAAATATTCTGACTTAAAAAAATTAATCTTTTTATTGAAGCATAAAAAACATATGAAAAAAGCACAAGTCATAAATATGTATCTGAACGAATCCTCACCAGGTAAACAACCATATACTTCCTCTTTCCTCTTCAAAGTTACCACTATCCTGACTTCCAATATTACAGAATAGTTTTGCCTGTTTTTAAACTTCATATAAATAGAACGAAACAGTATGTATTCCCTTTGTCTGGTGTCTTTTGCTTAACATTGTGTTTGTGAGAGTTATCCATGTTGCTAGGTACAGCAATGGTTTGTTCATTTTTATTGTTGTAGAGTATTCCCTGGGATGAATAGGACAATTATATATTTAGGAGTTGGATTTATAATAAGTAGGTGTGAAATTGCATTGTCAGTCTTTGCAAATTATAGAAATTGGTACGTGTAGGGAAATCTCCTTATAGTTTTAATTTGGTAGCTGATAAGGTTGGGTTTTAGGACCATTTGGATACCTTCTTTGGTAAAGTGTCTGTTAAGCTCTCTTGCTTATTTTTTTTCCAATGGGCTTGCTTTATTATATTTTAAAAAACAGGTATAAAAACAATACTAGTCATTTCAAATAATTGACTTGTGATTTGGTTGGTTCTGTCCACTGTTGATTTGTTCTCTATTTCATTGTTTTATGCTCTTATTTTATTACTTTCTTTTACTTTCTTTGAGTTTTATTTTCTAACTTCTTGAAATGGACACTTACCACACTGATTTTCAGCCATTCTTCTTTCTTAACATATACATTTGAAGCTATACATTTGCCTCTAAGCAGTGCTTAGCTGCATCCCAGAAGTTTGGATATGTCATATTTTCATTATCATTTTTTTCTTTTTTTCTTTTTTTTTTCTTTTTTTTTTTCTTTTTTTTTTTCAACGTTTTTATTCATTTTTGGGACACAGAGAGACAGAGCATGAACGGGGGAGGGGCAGAGAGAGAGGGAGACACAGAATCGGAAGCAGGCTCCAGGCCCTGAGCCATCAGCCCAGAGCCTGACGCGGGGCTCGAACTCACGGACTGCGAGATTGTGGCCTGGCTGAAGTCGGACGCTTAACTGACTGCGCCACCCAGGCACCCCTCATTTTTTTCAAAATATTTTCTAATTTTTATGGTAATTACTCTTTGACTCATAATTTATTTAGAAGTAAGCTACTTAATTTCCAAACATTTGGAGACTTTTATAGATATCATCTTGTAGGTGATTTCTACCTCAATTCCATATACAGGATTTCGGTTCTTTTAAATCTATCTATCAAGACCTGCATTAGAGCTTGGCAACTGGTAAATGTTGCATGTGCACCTGAAAAGGTTAGGCTTTCTATCATTTTGAGATACAGTTTCCTAAATACATTAATTTGTTCAAGCTTGTTGTTCATATTCACTTGCTCTTTATATCTTAAAGGGCTAGATAGCAAATATATTAGGCTTCCAGGCCATAATGCCTCCAAACCAACTACTCACCTTTGTCATTGTAGTATGAAAGCAGCCAGAGACAATATGTAAATGAATGGGTGCAGCTATGTTCCTGTAAAACTCTAGTTACAAAACCCAGTGGCCAGTCTGTGGGCCATAGATTGCCAATGCCTGTTCTATCTAATTATGTTTTGGTCTATTTATTCTATTATCTATAGAGAAATCTCTGCAATTGCAAATTAGTCCAATTGTTTTCATTCTGAAATTTTTGTTTGTATATTATGAAGTCATGTTAGCAGGTGCATATAAATTTAGAATTGATTCTTTTAGAAATATGAACTGTCCCCTCTATCTTCAGTAATGCTTCTCGCATTAAGGAATATCTTGTAAATATGATACACTACAAATATGATATATACAAATATGATAAATATGATATATACAAATTTATTTAACCAAACTTTCTCTTGGTTAGTATTAGTATATTTTTTTTACTATCCTTTTATTTACGTTTATATATTCTTTTATTTAAGGTTGTACTCTTGTAAGCAACACATAGTTTCCTTTTTTTTTTTCTAAATCTCATTGACATTCTTAGTCTTTTTCTTGGCATATTTGAGTCTGTTTATATTATATATTTTTTTTTCATTGGGTAAATGTAAACATTGATTCAATTCCTGAGACTCTTCACTCTCTGTTTCAAAGTTCTAGCGAAAAGTCTAGGTCACAGGATTTTTTTTTTCCTCCAGTATAGTTTCTTCCCCTGAGATCTCCTCATTTTTTTCTCAGAAAACATATTGTTCCAGTGAAGCTGAGTCTGGCCCTATGGCCACACAGGCTTGCACACACCTGGGTGCCAGTCTCCATCTTCAGTGGTACCCAAACTCATCAGTTCCAAGATTCTTCCCTGTAAGAAGCCAGAACCACAGAAGGGTGGGTGATAATGGGGGGAGCAGGCAAGAGCTTGCCTGTTTTTTCTTATTGATTTGTAGAAGTTCTTTATATATCCTGCTATGAACCCTTTACAGTTATGTGTCTTTTAGTCTATGGTTTATCTTTTTGTTCTCTTAGTGAAACATTTTGATGAGTAAAATTCTAATTTTAATATAATAAATTTAACAGTATTTTCTTTTAAAATTTATTTAAAAAAGAGAAGAGGAAGTGGTCTGAACCCTTGAGAAGCCTTAGTCTTAGAGGAGAATGAGGCAGAAAATCCCTGAACTTTCTGGCCTTATTAAGGAATGACCTTAGACTTTCTGTTTAAGTATTCACACAGATTTATGCAATATTTTACAAAAGCTACCTTTGGAAGAGAACAGATCCCTTGGAGATAATTCCCCCAATTGACTTTATTATATGTATGTCTAAGATGAACAGTTTGAGATGGTGAATCCCAACTGATTTTGGTTTCAAAGGATGGTAGTGCGAGGAGAAGGAGGAAATTACCATGAGTTTTTGCACAAAGGACAAAGCCACATAACATTATTTTCTACCTGTACACATCCCTACCAGTAAGGACAAGAAAAATAGGTTAAGGTATTCCTTAGAATAAAATCCTTCAGGAGAGTGGAACTGATGCATAATGCAAAAGTACCTGGTCACCAGGGCCTCTTTCTTGGACTACAGACAGACGGGGTCCTCACAGACCCCTGAGAACAGATACACCTATGATGTCAAACACTGTTCCCCTCTGCACCAGTCCCTACCGCTTCCCTGTCGCACAGATTATGACCCTGCTGCCCAGCTGTGAGTAGGTGAGTTCAGAAGGTTCTCAGACAAGACGCCAAGTGAATAGTTTCCTTCTTAAGTGCTGACTTGGAAAGTGGATTGAGCATGCCCAAGCACAGCAGCAGCAGACAAATCAATAGAGAAAGGCCACAATAAGTCCTACTTACTGTAGCTGGAAGTGCTGGATCTTGGTAACCAGCAGTTTGTACTGGGCCCCCAGGGGTGCCATGGAGGCTACATCTACAAATATCAGTTGCTCCAGAGGTCCTGTTTCATTGGTTGCTTCGGAGGGACATAAGGTGCGGCTCACTTCCTGGTAGTTGTAACTCCTCTGGTATCTGTAGCAGCCAATGGAAAGAAAAACCAGCAAAAACAAGAGAAAGAGACTCAGTGAACATGCAGGGAAAAAAGCCGATCTTATTTCATTTCTCTCCAAATTTGTTTTTGAGTCCTTATGTTTTGAATTTCAGACTGGACCTATTGATAGTGATTTAGAACTAGTGTCTTTGGCATAAGCTTGTGTGATGTGATAACAGGGATTTGAGTACTTCTCAGTGCTGGCCAGTTCAATTCAGTCATGCCTACATTATACTCAATGATCTTCCTAATTCAAGGAGGAAAATATACCACATTTTGAAGGGGAAACTGTCCTGGTAAAACAACCAGTTGATTTCATATTTCTACTCAAGCTTTCACTTAATGGAACATAAAAAAAAAGCGCCCCAGAGCCCAAGTCAAGGCTGTGAGAGTGACTATTTTGATTCTCAAATCACTCAGCCACTAAAAATGATTTAACACCATACTATGTACATATGTCTGAATGTCTTCTGGTTTTTTTCTTAGTAGTGCTATATAGTACCTTACATAGTTTCTCTGCAAAAATATAAACTTCCTGAAGGCAGGGATTTTGTTTTTCTTCCCCCCACCTCCCACTGCTGTATTCTTAGCTCTAGAACTTAGTAGTGCTTAATAAATACTATGGAATGAAGAATGCATACTCTGTGGGCATTCTGAAGAATGGAGGAGGTGTTACTCATTTACGTTGACTGATGAGCCTAACCCTATCCTTAGTGGATAATCCACTGACCCAGAGCTATAGAATATTCTGGATATAATCAAAATGCTAAAAGTTCTTCCAGGTGCTACAAATCTAGGCAGAGTGTTTATCTGAATTCTAAGAGGATGGAAGTTGAACATGCTTGAAACGGTCAGGCTATGTGCATGATCATTATTTGCCCTTAGCATACAATGTCAGCATTCCAAAAGCCTGATATGTCTTTACTAGGGAAAATACCAATTAAGGTCTAAATCACTGAAAGAAACCAAATGTGAAATTGTCCAGGAGAAGATCCACTTACAGTCCTTGGAAGAGCAGAGGAACCTGCCAGGACAGAACCGCTTTTTGCTGGCGAACCACAACGAGGACTGGGTAGTCGAGGTTCTCGGAGGAACTGTTCACATATACCCGCACAGCATTCACCTGGGAGCCAGGGCAGAGAGGGGGATAAAGTAAATCACACACACACACACACACACACACACACACACACACACACACACACACAGCATATGCATCATAGCTGCTACCTGACATCATCTTGGGTGAAACCAGATTCTGGAAGCTTCAAATGGCAGGCTGAATATTTCGAATTGGGCAGTCAATACAAGGTTTTGGGAATAAGTCCACAAGAGAAAAAGAAATTGAATATAAACACTACAGATTCAAATACCTTAAAAAAAAAAAAAAAAAGACCTACAAGCTCCTCAATTGCTGACAAACTTTAATTTTGTTTTTGGAAAATCATTCTGTGCTTTAATCCAAAATGTTATTGCCACGTTTTATTCAAGCCTAGCAGATGGCCTGATGCTCCCCTAGCAACAGATAGCATAGGGGCTGAGAATTCTTCTCTTTGCCCTGCTCCGAGGCATAAATCAATCCCTTAGACAAAATGCTTTTCTACATCAGCAGCTCCATGGTTCCTTCTGAATACACATTTCAACCCAAGGATTTAACACTATCAATGCTGTTTTAAAGACAGAAAATTGAACTGTGGCCCTTGATCTAGATAGTTTTGGTGTTTTCCTTCAGTTTTTATAATACCATAGGCTAAATGGAAAGAACAAAATAGAAAAAAGACAAGGTAAGAAAGAAAAAGTAAAACTTGATCTTTCACATGAGACTCCCCCCACCACCCCAATGTTGTATGAAAGCCTTAGTGTTCTCTTGAAAGCTTCTTTATTGGGAAGAAGAAATGAAACAAGAAAATCTTGCATTTAAACCCTGAAGAACTATACATATTGAAAACAGAAATTGAGGGGCACCTGGGTGGCTCAGCTGGTTTAGTGCCAGACTCTCAGTTTTGGCTCAGGTCATGATCTCACAGTTTGTGACATGGAGCCTTGAACTGGGCTCTGTGCTGACTGCAGAGTCTGCTTGGCATTCTCTCCCTCTTCCTCTTTGCCTCTTCCCTTCCCATGCACACTCTCTCTCTCAAAATAAATAAATCAACTTGAAAAAAAATCAAAGTTGAGGGGAAGCAGAACCACATGGATATCATATGCTACTCTTTGGTTCTCGTATATCATTCTTCATTAAACCACTTTGCTATTTTAATGTTGAAACAGTCCAAGAGTAATTAATTTGATAAGAAGCACTTGCTCATGAAGGGAACATTTCCTTGTGCCTAAACTCTACATGTTTCCATGGAAGTTATGGTGCAGCCGATAAATGCCAACACCCTACCTCTAGTGCAGACCTCCTTCCTAACTTCTGGATGTTCCATAGGCACCCCAATCTCAACCTGTCAGAAATGGAATCTATCATTCTCTTCATCTTTAATTTCCTCTAAATTTCTTTGCTTCTTGAACGGCCTCAGCATGCAGCCACTTCATCTAATGACAACCATTCGATGAGAGTCATCCTTGATTCCTAATTCTTTAGCTTTTTTCAGTCAATAGGTCATCAAGTTTTATTGCTTCTACCTCCTTCACTCTGTCCATATCCAGACTCTCCCCGCTACAATGATGCTGTCATAGTTCTCGTAGTTTATCTCCTCATCAACAGTACCTTAGCTAGTCTTATGCCCAGGACTCTGCCCCCTCAGATGTCAATTCCATCTTGGCATCCTCCTATATGAAAAGGCCTTTAGTGGCTCTGGGAATTTTCTGATTTACCCCAACACCTGGATGTGCAATTGGCATCTTTTTTTTAAAGTTTATTTATTTTGAAAGAGAGCGCACATGTGAATGTGCATTCAGTCAGGGGAGGGGCAGAGAGAGGGAGAGAGAGAATCCCAAGCAGGCTCCACACTGTCAGGGCAGAGCCCGACACAGGGCTTGATCTCATGAACCATGAGCTCATGACCTGAGCCAAAATCTAGAGTTGGATGCTTAACCAAATGAGCCACCCAGATGCCATGCAACTGACATCTTAAATGAGGCGATGGGCAGCCTTGTGGGACTGAGCCCTTAACCTCTGAGATCTGATGCTGAAACCAGCTAGACCTGAACTGAACTGCAGGACACCCAGCTGGTGTCACAGTGTTACTTGATGTGTGGAAGATCTACCCATTTGGTATCAGAAGTGTTGAGTAGAAGAAAATGGAAGTGAGTTTTCCCTATAGACAACAACAAAACATTTTTTTTCATGTAGTCAATTATTATTTTTTTCTTGGACACTTCTTCCATCACTTTTAAAATTGAGCTATAATTCACACACCACACAACCCACTCTTAAGGTGTACAATTCAGTATTCACAGAATTATACAACTATCACCACTATTTACTTCCAGAATATTTCATCACTCTAAAGAGAAGCCCTGTACTCATGGCAATGACTCCTCACTCCCTCTTTCCCCTAATCCCTGGTAACTATTAAACTGATTTTTGTCTCTATGAATTTACCTATTCTGGACTTATGGAATATTATATGCTCTTTTGTATTTGGCTTATTTCACATAGCATGATGTTCTCAATGTTCTTCCATGTTGTAGCATGCATCAATGCTTCATTTCTTTTATTGCTAAATGATACTCCATTGTACGCATATCCCACATTTTTTAAATATATTTTTTAGTTTATGGACATTTTGGTTGTTGCCACCTTTTGGCTGTTTCGGTTGTTACAAACAATGCTGCTATGAACATTTATATACACGTTTTTGTATGAATATGTTTTTAATTCTTTTGAGTGTATATCTAGGAGTAGAATTCTTACATGACATGGTAACTCTATGTTTTACTTTTTGAGGAGCTGCCAAAATGTTTTCCAAAGAGATTCATCATTTTACATTCTAGCAATTTACATTACTGGTAATATATAAGTGTTTCAATTTCTCCACATCCTTGCCAACGCTTGTTACTATCTTCTTGCCTATAACTCTCCTAGTAGGTGTGAGTACCTCCTTGTAAACCACATGGTATTTTAACTGTTTACCTGCCTAGCTTTTTTTTTTTTTTTTTTTTTTTTTTTTTTTTTTTTTTTTTTGGTGCAAAAAGATGGTTTTATTAAAGCATGAGAACAGGAACTGTGGGCACTGCACTGGGGTTTTGAAGACTAGTTATATACTATAGAGTTGGGGGAAGTAAAGGCAAAAGGGAGGTCTCCAAAAGGACTTTCATATGCTAAAGAGTACTCCTAAGATACTGGACGCCTTGCTATTTTCCAACTAAGGATGTTTTCTCTTTAGTAAGGCATTAACATTAAGACAGGAGGGAGTTCCTGGAGAAATGTTATACTTTGTGTTTGTCTCAAGTATTCGTCAATGGGATGCAGGTTATAAGGAAATTTAATGTTATTTAAATTTTATTCTTGCCTTTGTTCCCCACATCATATGGAGGGGAGGATGATACTAGGGGTTCCAGGAAACAGAGTATATAGGTTTCTGGAGACTAGGCTGTTGATAAGATTGCCTTTTTCTTGTAATTTACTAAGACATATTGTAAACTGATGGAGACTCCAGTCCTGCATGACAGTGATCTCTATCAGTTAATCATTTGTTTTCCCCTTTCCTTTGTTCTTGGGCAGCCAGGAGTGCCTGAGGAATGTCACACATATCCCACCCGGGGGCTGGGGGAAGGTGTTGCTTGTGCTTTGCCCTCATCTTACCTTATGATCCCTCATCCTATCCCCCTTGAACAGTTTTGATGCTTAAATCTTTAAAGTTGCTGGAGGCAGAAGGTCTCATCTTCTGTAATTTCTTCCTGCTGAATGGGGGAATAAAGACGTCCCTACCTACGGGTCAACATTAGCCAGTCTGGGAATGTATAGGGGAGTTTCGATAGGCGATAGGCAGAGGCAGCTGAATACATCCTGCACTCTTTTAGGAAGGTGTAAACTTTATGTTTGGTATCCCTAGTGTTGACAGAATGAATTAGCTCAGAAGCAAGCTCACTTTTGTGGTGCATAATACGAACACTCACCAGCATTATGCATGCAGCACATGATTTAAAAGCATACTTTTAGGTGGCTTAAATCTACAGCAGTCAGAACTGAGGTACAACCTAAGGAAAGCTGTGAACTAGACAAGCTTCATCTTTAGCCTGTCTGCTCCCTTTTCTGGACCTAGAAATGCAGCCTCCTCTTGCCTTCTTAGGTACTTAGTACCAGAAGGGATTTCCCTCCATTGTTTTTTCACACTTTAAGACAGTGATTCTTAAATTTTAGCGTGCTTTTTTGGCATTCAAATCCCTCAAGCCCACCCCTATAAATTTCTGATTCAGCAGATCAAGAATAGAACTTAAAAGTATGCATCTTAAGCATGTTGCGAGATACTGATGCACATGACTTGGAGCCTACACTTTGGGAAGTACTGTTCCAACGAAACCATCTAGTGGATGACCACATTTGTCAGCAACTTGCCAACTGCCCATTATTATGAGATGCACAACCCTGAGACCACCAAATGTCACTAGCATGTCTGGAAGCTGGTGTCGTCTGGGGCTAAAACTGGGTTGGAAGGAAGGAAGTCTGTAGGGAGAACAGATGTATCACCACCATGGTTACCCCATTCACTGCTCATTGCCACACCCTAATTTTATTCCTTGTCTGGCTCTTGTAATCCACTTACTTTTGTATTATTTAATAATGATCTTACTAATTATAATAAAAACAAACTCAGAGATACTGACATAATAAATTGCAGAAACATATATTAGAGTAGGAGATCGAACTGGGCAGTTTTTTTTTGAGACAAATAAATAACGCATTGCCCCCAGGAAGGGATAAAGAGTCCTGTTGAAATTTTGCTTTGCTTTTTCAGAGGCTAACACACAACTGAGAAGATTGGATTATATTTGCAGCAGTGAAATAAGCCATGTAAAGGCAAAAGTGAATGAAGGACAGTGTTGACCATGCATAATGGATCATGACACCTTGTAACGGACCATTCTTAAGAGCCAAGATTTTCCCTCCTATTGCTTTTTTTTCTGTTGTCGTGAGCACCTAGCAGTGCTCCCCCCTTGCCCATGGGGCCTATGTTCCAAGACCTGTAGTGAATGCCGAAAACTGCAGATAGTACCAAACCCTATTATAGCATCTTTTTCCCACACATACACACTTATGATAAAGTTTATACATTAGGCACAGTAAGAGATTGATAACAATACCTAATAATAAAATAGAACAATATAACAATAATTGTAATAAAAGTTACATGAATATGGTCTCTCTGTGACTCAAAATATCCTACTCTACTGTACACACCCTTCTTGCGATGATATAAGAGGATAAAATTCTCACATGATGAGATTACTTGACACGAATGACATAGGCATCATGACATAGTATTAGGTTACTGTGGACCTTCTGACCATATGTCAGAAGGAGAATTATCTGCTTCTGGACTGTGGTTGACCATGGGTAACCAAAATTGTGGAAAGTGAAACCACAGATAAGGGGGGGGTACTGTATGTATGTATGTATGTATGTGTGTATATATATATATACACATACATACATACACACACACAGTATATATATATACAGTATATGCATATATACAGTATATGCATATATACAGTATATATATATATCTTATTTTCTTTTTATGTTTTTAAAAAAAATTTTTTTTTAACATTTTATTTATTTTTGAGACAGGAAGAGACAGAGTATGAACAGGGGAGGGTCAGAGAGAGGGAGACACAGAATCCGAAACAGGCTCCAGGCTCTGAGCTGTCAGCACAGAGCCCGATGCGGGGCTCGAACTCACGGACGGCGAGATCATGACCTGAGACGAAGTCGGCCGCTTAACCGACTGAGCCACCCAGGTGCCCCTCTTTCTATGTTTTTTACAAGTAAGGGGTTGTGTTATAGCTAAGGGAGAAAAATTATTTAAATATTCTCATTACTGATATTATATAGATCACAATTATGAAAGATCTTAAAGCTTTGAGACTCCCAATTTAATCTTTTGGAACATGTCAATAGGGGAAAGTTCAAAATTATAAGTAATATAATTCTGTTGCATAAAGAGGATGAAAATGAGTTTAATTTAAAATCTGCTTTGGTTTTGCTAAATTAATGAGGCTGTAGGCTCTATTAGTTGGAACATCAGATTATAAATCAGAGATTATTGGTTTCCATTATTAAGCATGGCCCTGTTTTCCTGTGTGATCTTGAAAAACAGAGTCTACTTATAAAATAGCTAAAATAGAATTTGCTTTTCCTAATGTGTGTTGTTTTAGTAACTGTGTTATTTTCAGAAGGTGTATATCTTGGGAGTGTTTAGGTTCTTTGATCTTTCCTTCCTTCCCTCCTTCTTTCCACCCTTTCCTGCTACCCTTCCACGATCTCTCCAACATTCATCAAACATCCCCTGAGTTAAGAGCACTGGGATATGAAGTGGGCATACTAAAGGCAATCTTTTTTTTTTTTAATGTTTATTTATTTTTGAGACAGAGAGAGACAGAGCATGAACGGGGGAGGGTCAGAGAGAGGGAGACACAGAATCTGAAGCAGTTACCTTTTTTTTTTAATGTTTTTTTTTTTTTTTTTTTTTTTTGAGAGAGCGAGCAGGGGAGGTGCACTGGGAAGAGGAGAGAGAGAATCCCAAGCAGACTCCACACTGTCAGCACAGAGTCTGATGCGGGGCTTGAACCCAAGAAACATGAGATCATGACCTGAGCTGAAACCAGGAGTCAGATGTTTAACCGACTGAGCCAGCCAGGTGTACCTTGAAAACAATAATCTTAAATTTGGTGCTTATCACTTCTGTGTATGTATATTTTACTACAGATGGATGATAGGTAGATAGATAGATAGAAAGAAAGGTTTTGCTTGTTTACAAAGTTTATGTAAATGAGATCATGCAGTATGTATTCTTCAGCAACCTGCTCTTTCTCTCAATTGATATTCTTCAGAGTGACCCCATACTGGTCCATATCATAGTTTATTCATTTCATTCTTATTCATAATTCCTTGTGCTTATGTAAGAGGGTTCTTCTTGGGTATAAACTTAGTGGAAATGCTGGCATGTAATGTGAACCCATATTCAGCTTTAGCAGAGATTGCCAACTTGCCCTCTGAAGTGGTTGTACTAAATAACATTTTCATAAGCAATATGCAAGAGTTCCTGTTTCTCTGCATCCTTGAGAATGTGGTATCATACTTTTGAGGCTTTACCTTTCTGTGAGTGTAGAGGGCTAAACATCTTTACACATATTCTTTGGCCATTCTTCACCTCTGCAGTTGCTCTTCATATATATCCTTTGCCTATTTTTCTGTTGGGTTGTTCTGTTTTTCTGTGAGTTCTATATGTTCACGCTCCTGATGTTTTGTCTGTTATATATGTACCAATAACATCTCCTACTCTATGGCTCATTTCTTTCCTTCATTCATGGTGTTTATAGTTTCTTGATTTCACAGTGAAACAATAGGAGAAGCCTATATCCATAGTGGTGCTCAATGGAGTCAGGGATTCAAAATGGTGATAATACCATGATCTGACCAAGCACTGTGTGCAGACTGGGATGCAAGAAGCTTGGGTTCCAGTCATGATTCTTCCATAGCTGAGTATCCCTGGGGAAGTCACACCACCTCTATGTTTTGGGCTCCTCATCTATAAATAGTATCTTGGGACTAGATCATCTTCTTGAGCACCTTCCCAGATACAATAAATTTCTCTAATGAGTCAAGGTCATGTGCACAGGCAGGCAATGACAGGACCTATGTGGACAAGTCCAACTTAACTACAGTTGGGGGAATGACCAACCAGCTTCTGTGCTGTATTGCCTGACTCCCCCACACAGATAGCCACTTTGATCCTTGTGTGCCCACAGTACCTGCTTACATTGCTACCACAACATCACATTATGCTGTTGGTGATAACATCATTTGTCTCTCTGACTAGATCATGAACTCCTCAAGGACAAGATTATCTTTACGGGCACCTGGGTGGCTCAGTTGGTTAGGAGTCCGACTTCGGCTCAGGTCATGATCTCACAGTCCATGAGTTCGAGCCCCGCGTCGGGCTCTGTGCTGACAGTTCGGAGCCTGGAGCCTGCTTCAGATTCTGTGTCTCCCTCTCTCTCTGCCCCTCCCCCACACATGCTCTGTCTCTCTCTGCCTCTCAAAAATAAGAAAACTAATAAAAATAAAATAAAATAAAAGGTAATTGTTTTCAAAAGCTTTGAAGGAGCTGAGACTTTATTTACCCCCATTGCCACAGTTTCATTGATACTATGGAAGACAGACTTCTGGGTTAGGGACAAAGGACTTTATTCCTCTTGTCACAGCAAGCAGCATGAACATCAGCACATTTGCAACAGTTCCTCTTGCCATCAAGTACCACTAAGGTGATGTGAATGGGCCCAGACTGCTGCCCATATATGGGTAGGCTGCACAACAGAAGAGGAACTGTGAGCTTAGGGAATGCATATCTTTTATAATGGGCAGCAAACCTGCCTCACCTTTGCTCCAGAGACTGACACTCTATCTTCTGAGGCTGTTTGCTATACAAATATTCTTGAGACAATAGTATAGAAAAAAATTCAGTCAGTGTCTCCCTGTAAGATGTGCAGAAATCAAGAGACCCATGAAGAACTGTCTCCCCAAAATGATTACTCTGGGGGATGAAGGACATCTGAGGACAGTCTAGAATCTAGCTACTTTAGGGTGGGGACAAATAGAGAATTCTAATTGTCTTTTTGTTTCTAAAAAATTTTTTTTTTACATTTATTTCTGAGAGACAGAGATAGAGCATGAGTGAGGGAGGGGCAGAGAGAGAGAGAGAGACAGAATCCGAAGCAGGCTCCAGGATCTGAGCTGTCAGCACAGAGCCAGACACAGGGCTTGAACCCACGAACTGTGAGATCATGACCTGAGCATGAAGTCATATGCTTAACTGACTGAGCCACCCAAGCGCCCCTTGTTTTTTTTTTTTGTTTGTTTGTTTCTTAAGCTGAGTTGTGGTCACACAGGTGTTGCGTTATTTTCTATACTTGTTTACATATCTAAAATATTTCATTGTAATAATAAAAAGGAAGCCATGATGTTTTACCCATTTCTGAGGGACAGCCCTCAGTTTATGTAGTCTCTTTGTTGTTCAGGGATGCAGCAAACACTCAGTTACCAACACACTCTTGTTGCTCTTCTGGCTTATTTTGTTATAGTCTATCCTTATTTTAGTGCTGGACCTGCTTATGCTAACTTCACTGATTTCTCTCTCTCTCTCTCTCTCTCTCTCTCTCCCTCCATCTCTCTCCCTCTCTCTCTCAGCTAGCTGCAGAACTTTGCATTGTCTTTGCTCTAAATAACACAGCTCATTTCCCCACTGCTTTACCCTGGAAAAGAAATATGGTCAGGGCCATATTGCCCTAATGAAGCTAGCACTGCCCTAAACGGTAAGCTGCCTGACCTAGATTCTGTACCAGGCATATGAATTTCCTAGGTCTGCTATAACAAAGTACCACAAATTGGGTGGCTTGAAACAACAGGAAGGAGGTGGCCTGGAGTCTGGAGGCCAGGAGTCTGAAATCAAGATGTCAGCCAGGCCATATTACCTCTGAAACTCTGGAGAGAATCCTTTCTTGACTCTTTGTACCTTTTGCTGGTGGACATCAATCCTTAGTACTCCTTGGCTGGCAGCTACATCACCATAGTGTCTACCTGTTGTCACATGGTGCTTTTGTTACAGAACCAGGCTGGAACACTGGTGGAAAAACCAAGCAGCACTCGGAGATCTTGGTGGATTGGAGATTTATTTAACATTGGCAGGCTCAGAGGAGACCATTTCCTCCAAAGATCCGAGCACCGAATTCAAGCGGGAAGGGTAATTTATAGCTGTCAGCCTCCATATATGGGGGGGGGGGGGGGTTCATGCACATGGCAAACAGGGCAAGAAGAACCCAGAAGAGGGGTTTCTAAGGAGCTTGTTTTAGTCCCATTGGCCAACTTTGGCACATTACTTTATTCATTTCTCCAACATTCCCCTCTTTGATGCCTTTTAAAAAACTTTCAGTAGGCATCACCTTTCAGTTTTACAGGTTGTACTCTCAGAAGGCTAAGATACGTGCTGCAGTTTGGTGAGCAACAGTGTTTTCAATAAAATGTACTGGGGTATTTAGTATGCAGGAGCCAATGGTCACAAGTAAAATTATGGAAAGGAGGGGCCCTGCCAAGGCAGGGAGCCAGGGTGCCCAGTCTGTGAGATCCCATCTTCTCCACTGACTGATATTTTCCTGTTATCTATGTTGAATTCTTTCCTTGAGTTCCTTAACTTTAGTCCTGACTATTCCTGATTGGCTTACAAAATAGCAACATTCCTCCCCCAGAAAGATACAAGTCCCTCCTTTTTCTGAAGTGAGGAGATCGAGGGCTCGCCTATTTTGGAGGGACACTGCTGCCAGGGAGTTTATTTGGCTTTGTCAGGTTACCAGGGAGTCTGCCATCCGTTCCACGTCCAGCTTGTTGGTGCAGTCTCTCTCAGTCCAACAGCAAGAAGCAAGATCAGGGCTATGACACCAGTAAGGGGCAAGGGCTGGCAGAGTTGCATCCGAACCCCTGGGCTCAGTCCACGCGTTGATTCCTCAAGCTTCTGCCGTGCACAGGCCAGCCAGCTTCTGGGGTGTGGCTGGAGCAGGGCTGGAGATCTCAGGGTCCAGTGTCTTTTTGAGGGTCAGTTTAAGCGGGTTGATTGGATCTGGATCACTTCTCCAGGTTGTGGATTCCCCTGAGTTGGCCTTCTTAACTCTGGAGTGATGGACCCATGGGGTGATAACCTGAAACTGAATCCTCTATTTGGTTGTACATCTGTAAAGTCCACCTCCAAGTCTTCGAAAGGGGTGGGTTTCTGGTAACTGTCAGATCAGGTTTAGGGAAGGTAGGTTTGCATATTTAGAGATCCATCCTGTTTTCCAGTTGTTTAAATAATCATATGCCCATGGGGTCTTATTATTATCCTCATAGAATAACAAGCATAGAAGATTGCCTATACATGAAATACTGTGACGATTTTTCTGTTTACCTCAAGTTGTCTAGTTTAGGCAAACAGCAAACATTTAAAGACAGTCAAAGACTTTAATATCCATAATGGTGCATTGTTGAAACATAGTTTTTCTCTCTAAAAACCCCCCTTTCCAGAGATAGCCAAATTGAGACCAATGCATTTGTAGAACAAGTCCGGTCTTAACAAACCTGGCCTAATTATTTACATAAGCCCAGCAAGAATAGTGATTGATCATGAGGATCTTTTGAAGTTTGCTTTTCTGGAACCTGTCATAAGGAATCTCCAGGTTGAACTTTTAGTAGCCTCTCCAGGCCAGAAGCCAAGCCAAATACTCGCCATCAGACAGGCCTGCAATATCTGTAGAATTGGGCGAATTCCTCTTCATGAGGTCCCCAAGATATCCTGAGGTTCCTGCATCTGCCAGGAAGTGACCTTCTTTACTCACCTGGTGGGGCTGCTGGGAGCTCTGTAAGCAAGGTATCAGGCCAACATTTCCAAGGGTCTTTATGGCTCCATGTTTCATAAAGCCAACCTTAGTTCCTTAAAGTTGTCTGGTCATATCTGAGTCTATGAATGTCACTCTCAAAAATGACCTTCCAGTCAAAGCCTTGGTAAAATAACCAGTATTTCCAATGGTGACCAGTTATAAGATGAACAGATTCTTATTGAATTTATGCAAACAATTGTAATTGTCAGAAAGAAAGAATACTCAGAGAGTTTTTGAATTTCAGGGGAATTATGTAGAGAGAAAAGATGAATGCTTCAGTTTACAAATGAATACTCTATGACATTTTTGTATATCATAGATATCTTAAGAGAAAGTTTCCTTAATCTGTAAAAGGAAACATTAGAGAACCAGCAATATTTTTAACAAGAATCACAAAACTATAATCTTCCTCAGTTCATTTAATCACCATGTTCTTAATCCTTGTTCAATTAGAATGTAGCTTTTTAGTTCTGGAAATTCTTACCCATTTTAGTATTAATCTTAAAGATGTCAAATACCTGTATTTGTCCCCAAAGACCTTTTTATAAATCTCCTTGAAGAAGAAACATGTTCTGGTGAGAGAATAAGAACAATTATAAATGACAAAATCTCAGAAATAGACATTGTTAAAGATCTGATGAAAGTTCATTATGATGCAATTGACAAAGAAATTCAGTTATTTCTGTGATGCATAACACTTCAAGTAATCAGAATATTAAGTGATGACCTTATACCAAAACATTAAAACTTTAGGAACTGCATATATTTGGACAGTTACAGCATTTTTACCTGTGCAATACAACCTAAGGGTTACCATTGTATGGCAGTGCTTTTCCAAGTAACTTAGCATCCCAAATAAAAGGGCCCAATCGGTCAAAAAGACTTCACCTACCATTTAAATCCTGGGAAATTTGTTAAAACCCCAGGATGTCATAAGCACATCCTAAATAGGATTACAGATCATTACAGATCTTAAAATTTTATTTACTCAACCAAGGTGGCAATAAAAGATCCCAAAGGTGAATGTATAGCATTATATAGTTGTTACCAAAACCTAGCTCCTTTAATATTGAGAAGTTTTAACTAAGTAATCAAAGACCTGGTAGAAATGGAACCTAATACTTTCGCTTTCCCGGAAGACAAACCTTTGTTTGCATTGTCTTATCAAGAGCAGATCAATGGTCCAAGAAAACTTTGTAATTTGAGCACGGAGAAAAGCAGAATTTCAACCTTATACCAGTGTACTTGTAAAATTCCATTCATCTCAACCTTAGTCCATCCTGAGCACACATAAAATTCCTTTCCAAAGATTTCCCTTCATGAACCTTCTTTGCTTTGCCTTCAAACTTTGTCCCAAAGCCATTTCTCTCCAAATAACCAGTCTCATTTAGGACAAAATTACTTTCTTCTACCCTCAATAAAACTGTATTTCCATTCCTTATGTCTCTTACATACCTCCTACTTTCCTACATACAGGGTTGCTTTCTTTATTTCCATCAGTCTTAAGTACACTTAGCAGAATTTTAACTCTTAGGAAACCTTAGTCTCCAACTGAGGACTTAGTAACCAACTGAGAGGTGTTTACATCAGAATTTTTTTAGATGGTAAATTCGTGAACCAGTTAAATACAAAGCATGTTTTCCAATAGGTATGAATAGCCTTGATTTCTCAGCAATAAGAAGTTAAAAACACAAACCTATGTCCAATAATCAAAGCTTTAGCATTCCATCCTATTTGGAAAGTTTCAGGTAACCAAGGACCTTGAAAGTTATCTTAACAATTACCCATGAAAACTTTGAGACAGACAAAATTAACTATCATTAACAAATTGCAACAGAGATAACATGAGCTTATTTGACCTTTGCTGATAACTTTAAAGATAGGTCCAACAAACTTAAATTAGTTTAAACACTGAATATGTTTCACCTATGTCCACCTAAAAGTCAATCCATTTTTCCCCATTGTCAATTTTCACCTGGGGCACCAGTGGAGGTATCTGAAATGGGTGGTCCAAGGGGGTGCACTTTGCTCCTTGACCTGGAGGGTGGGAGGAGGAACCAATGGTGCCTGAGACACTGAGGATGGTATAGGACCACATCCAAGTTGGTACAGACACGTGAGGGGGAGGGGAAGGCAGAAGCAGCAACTGCTTGGGAATATTCCTTAAAGTCCCTGTCCCGAGGTAGACTAACCACATTTGGCTCCAATTATAGCCGTTAACCTGGGAAATGAGGGAGAATCCCTCCATCTATTAGGCAGAGGATCAGTGTCCCCTTTAGTCTGATTCTATCTTGGCTAGACCAATAAGGTCCCTTTCTTGGGGGGACCTGATATCGGCTGGTTGGGACACTTATTCTTTTTAATGTCCTTCCCCTGGCAGTAGGTTCATTGACCACTTGCTAAGGAGGTTCTGGGCCTCCCCCCTTTTGGCGGCTAGACCTTCCCCATCCTTTTGTCCTGGCTCTTTTGTGCATCTGGAGCAAACAGGGTTTAAGCCTCGCAAAGTCTCTTATAATAATGCCAGGGGCGTGGGGGGAAATCCCCTTGCTACTGGGCATATTTATGGGCTT
Source organism: Puma concolor (assembly GCF_028749965.1). NCBI lineage: Eukaryota > Metazoa > Chordata > Mammalia > Carnivora > Felidae > Puma > Puma concolor. The sequence goes on from NC_141675.1 coordinate 99,993,873, forward strand.
CTCAGCCCCTGCTCTGATCTCTGGAGGAGAGCCTCTTGGTACCAGCACATGTGGTAGGGGAAGAGAGATGGGCAGCGGTGATGGAGAGACAGGCGGGGAGGAGTTTCAAGCTCAGGGGCAAGGGGGAGGGACCCTGATGAGTCATAAGGAGGAAGAAAGATGATATCTTCCTCTGTCTCCTGTAAACACTAGGGGAGCCGTGGGTCACTTCTTTGGCTCCCTGGGTGAGTTTCCAGATAAAGTGGCCAAAACTCCTGCCTGGCTCCACCCGCCATGGACAAATCACACCCAAGGCGGAGGATTTCGGGAAATTTCAAGCCAGGAGTTGATGCATGGAATTTGATCGGGCTGACCTGGGTCTCTGGAGACAATATGCCAGATGCAGCGGACCATCGGAACATCAAAGGTTCCCCCAGAGGGCCCCCCCACACACCAAAAGTGGGCCATTTCTTTTTTTTTTTTTTTTTAATTTTTTTTCAACGTTTATTTATTTTTGGGACAGAGAGAGACAGAGCATGAACGGGGGAGGGGCAGAGAGAGAGGGAGACACAGAATCGGAAACAGGCTCCAGGCTCTGAGCCATCAGCCCAGAGCCCGACGCGGGGCTCGAACTCACGGACCGTGAGATCGTGACCTGGCTGAAGTCGGACGCTTAACCGACTGCGCCACCCAGGCGCCCCTAAAAGTGGGCCATTTCAACTCACACAGGGCCCCCAACATGCCAGGGGCTATCCCAATTCCAGTCCCCCAAAAACCCCTTCCTTGCTCCGTCCTGACCCCACAATGCTCCCGGGAGGCAGAGTCACAAAGACAGACAGAGGGATGGGGTGCCCCCTCTAATGAAGAGACCAGTCAGATGTCCATATGGCTGTGTCCCAAAGGAACTTAGGTGACGCTTAGCGGTAGCGGTCTCAGCTTTGTGACTTACAATCAGAAACTATTCTGATGCCGCCATAGACTGTGTGCCATTCACCATGGAATCACAGATAGCCCGCTCAGACTTCTTGGGCTTTGGGGGATCTTAAGGGTGCCCGCCCGTGGAGCCACACAATTGAACACAGCAGGCAAGTTAGACCGAGTCACACATTCACATTCACATTCACATTCACATTCACATTCACATTCACATTCACATTCACATACACACCAGAGGTTATTATATTCCCTCCCACAGAATTCCTACCTGTGAGACTTCTGAGGTCTCTGGGAAGTGATCAAGTCCCCCTTCCACTCTTGCAAGTGGGCCTGACTAGATTGGGCCCCAGCCTTACCAGTTCTGACATCGGGTACAGGTCCTTACCTGCCAAGTCTCCTTGAGTCTGGCAGGGATGGCAGAGTGGGGGTCAGTCTGAGGCAACCTAGAGGGAGGCTGCCAAAATTAGGGCAGGGCACGCCTTCTCCCTTGCGATCCCTCATTCAGTCACTGCCTCGCCATTCTCCCAAACCGGTGGCAACAATGGGCCAGCGCAGTTGGGTTTCCCAGGCAGGGAACCAAATATGTTACAGAACCAGCCGGAATGCTGGCAGAAAAACCAAGCGGCACTTGGAGATCTTGGTGGATCGGAGATTTATTTAACGCCAGCAGGCTCAGAGGAGACTGATTCTCCAAAGATCTGAGTGCCGAATGCAAGCAGAAAGGGTAATTTATAGTTGTCAGCCTCCATATTTGGGGGGAGGGAGATTTCGCACGTGTGGCAAACAGGGCAACAGAACCTCGAAGAGGGCTTTCTAAGTCAGAGACCAGAGCTTGTTTTAGTCCCATCGGCCATCTTTGGTGCATTGCTTTATTCATTTCTTCAACACTCTGTGTGTCTCTGTTTCACAAGCTGATGCCCTTTCTGTGCATGTCTGTATCCAAATTTCCCTCTTCTTAGTGCCAGAAATAAAATCTAGGTCTACATATTTTTCTTCACTATGGCGTAAATTTACAGAAGATAGTTTTCTTTTTTTTTTTAATATTTACTTTTAATTTTTTTAATGTTTATTTATTTTTGAGACAGAGAGAGACAGAGCATGAACGGGGGAGGGGCAGAGAGAGAGGGAGACACAGAATCGGAAGCAGGCTCCAGGCTCTGAGCCATCAGCCCAGAGCCCGACGTGGGGCTCGAACTGACAGACCGTGAGATGTGACCTGAGCTGAAGTCGGACGCTTAACCGACTGAGCCAACCAGGCGCCCCAGAAGATAGTTTTCTAAGGCTGATTCAGGAATAAGGAATTTTAAACAGTCACATCAATAACTATAGAAATTATTTTAATGCTTATCTCTCTTTTAAAAAAATCCAGCGTGATTTTTTTCCAGGGTCCACCTGAATGACCTCATCTTTACTTGATTACAGCTGCAAAGACCCTACTTCCAAATAAGGTCACATTCATAGCTTCCAGGGGTTAGGACTTCAACATATATTTTTTTTGGGGGGGGGGAGGGAACATAAATCAACCCTAACATTAGATTTATAGGATTTTTAAACTATAAAGTCATTCTCCAAGACTCTGAATCTCTCCGTGACCATCACTGTATCTTCAACTTGTACCCACCTGCCAAGACCCTTTGAGCTGAGTGAAGCAGGCCTTCTGGGAGGGTCCATTATGTGACTATTGTATGAAAACAGCTTCCTTCCCCTGAGCAAAGTGGCCTTGCAGTTCTGAATCCCTTTCTTTCTTTTTAAAATTAATTTATTTTAGAGAGAAAGAAAGAAGGAGGTGGGGGGGGGGGGACAGGGGCAGAGAGAGACAGAATCTTAAGCAGACTCCACACTCAGTGTGGAGCCCAACATGGGGCTTGATCCCATGACCCTGGGATCATGACCTGACCTGAAATCAAGAGTCTGATGTTCAGCTGACTAAGTCCCTCAGGCACCCTATGAATCCCTTTCTTATTAGAGGTTAGAAAGTCCTATTAAATGAAGCATTTCATCCCCAAATTTTCATAACTACTAGAAGGAATGAAGTTACTTCAATCACAGATTATACCCTTTTTTTTTTTAAAAGAGATAAGCATTAAAATAATTCCTATAGTTATTGATGTGACTGTTTAAAATTCTCTCTGCCTGATTCGGCCTTAGAAAACCATATTATGTAAGTTTATACCATAATGAAGAAAAATATATAGACCTAGCTTTTACTTCTGGCACTGACATCTACTATCTGGGTGACCTTGGACAAATCACTTAAATTCTCTGGGCCTCAGTATCCTCAACTGTAGAATGGGAACAGTAACGCCCAGGCTATCCACCTCCATAGACTATGGGCAACAGTATTCTGTGACCTGCAGAGCACCAGGCCCAGCAGAAAGCAGAGGTGTCCCACCAGGGCTTTGGGTTGGGCAGTGCTTTTCCACTCTCACGGACACACCAATCGGTGTTGATGTCTTTCATGTGTGCAGACACACTTATAAGTCCAATTGTCCCTGGCAAAGGAGAAGTTTATATGGTTCATCTTATGTAAGATATTAATTCCCTCTCACCATTTGGCTTCCAGCTTTCCTGGAACAGTGTATTCATCTTGTTGAAAAGAGCAGTTTACCCTTGGGAACTATTTATTCTCTATAGTTGTAGATTCTCAGCATTTTGCATTCAAAGCACTTTTTTCTTCTTATTTTATTTACTTATTTATTTATTTTTTGAGAGAGAGAGAGAGAGAGCGCGCATGAGTGCGCTAGGGGCAGAGAGAGAGGGAGACACAGAATCCAAAGCAGGCTCCAGGCTCTGAGATGTCAGCACAGAGCCCGATGTGGGGCTTGAACTCATGAACTGTGAGATCATGAACTGAGCCAAAGTTGGACACTTAACTAACTGAGCCCCCAAGGTGCCCCTCAAAGCACTTTTCTAAGCACCATGATTTACATACCTCATCTCACCAATTTCATTATGCCAACAATAATCTACACACAAATATATCTATATAAACTTTCCTCTTTAGGCTTATGATTTAAATTTTATATTGAGCATTTCAATTCCAATAAAAACATGGGAAACATTAAAGAGAGGTATAATAATTGGCAGGCCAGGAGTACAGAACAATACACAGTCTAAATTCCAGCTGCTTAGCAATGGACTTTGTTCATTCATTAAATATTTGACTCCCTGTCCTGTACCAGGCATTGCTCTGGCACAGGAGATACATTACTAGGCAATGTAGATATAGTGTGCCCTCATTGAGATCACAGGTTTGCCTATGGAATGCCAATTAAACAAGGAATTGCATTAATATTTAAGTTCCTGTAGAAGTCCATGACATAGATTTTCAGGTTGAGTATTATCCTAAAGAGTGAGTAACATTAACCAGAACAAGAGAAATGTCCGAACAAAGGGAACAGTGTAGTAGGTATGAGGAAGGAGGGAGGAAAGGAAGGAAGGAGAAGGCAAGAAGGAGGTTTGAAAAATTAAGAGAAAATCAGTTTGACTGAAGCTGACAGTGTACGAGGAATATTACAGTCTCGAAGAGTCTTAAAGCCATGTGGGAGAGGTTGGGGTTTTACTCTAAGGGCAACAGAAAGCCTTTGGAGGGTTTTAAGTGCCACCACCCCATTGCCATGGCCATTTCTGGAAACCAAGGTTGCCTCTGTTGCTGCTGAACAGCTGCTTCCCTGCATCATTTGCCCCCAAATCAAAGTCTGGATTGGTAGTACCGAGGCCATAGGCCATGCTTGAATTTGGTGTGTGTGTGTGTGTGTGTGTGTGTGTGTGTGTGTGTGAAAGCAGGTGCTGCTGTTCCACTTGTGTACAAGAAGGAGCTCTTGCTCCAGCAGAGACTTATGAAATGAGGAATTTCCCCAAACATATAGGAATGGAGCTTAGATGTTTGGCAGTCAAAACATGGCCAAGTTGGAAAGTCTTTTACATGGAACACGAAGACCATTCTATACAACAAATATTCCACACAGCACACTGGGAACTGCTGTCCTACATATTTTCTTCACAAGAATGGGGGTCAAGTATACCCCAAAGACCATAACCTATAAAACTTATGGACTGTATTACCCAATTTTATACTCAATTGTATCATTTTTTCCATGTTTTATATTTGGTCATTGTTCCGTGCATTTGTTTTGTCTCTCTTAGAAGATTTTATCTATGACATATTTGGGGTCTAGCAATGTATCTGACAGTACATACACTACAAGTATTTACCTTTTTAAAAAAATGTTTATTTATTTATTTTGAGAGAGAGAGAAAGAGGACAAGTGGGGGAGGCGCAGAGAGAAAAGGAGAGAGAGAATCCCAAGCAGGCTCCATGTGCTGTCAGTGGAAAGCCCCAAGCGGGGTTTGATCTCATAAACCATGAGATCATGACCTGAGCTGAAATCAAGAGTCAGACGCTCAACCAACTGAGCCACCCAGGCGCCCCAAAATTTCCTGTTTTTATGTGAGTGGGGATAGTCCAGCTAAGCTTGCAGCTTTCAACAAGCCCTAAGAAAGCACTCCCACGATGTTGAGTAAGTGGCTGTTATTAATTCTTCAGCATTATTTCTACAAAGATTTCTTTCTCCCTATTTGTTTTCTTGTAGGGCCTCTATTATGTTGATGTCATGACTGGGTCTGCCCTCCCAATTTCTTAATTTTTCTGTTGATATCCTACATCTCTTTAGGTAGATCCTCCAGTTCTCTAATCCACTGTTCATTCTAATATCCAACCCATTGCTGAGTTCTTTATGTGAAAAGTGTTATTTTTAACTCTGAGGTTTCCAGTTGGCTCCTCTTTATAACTGTAACCTGCTTTACTTTAACAAAGCCCTTCTGTCTCCATCTCTTTCAGGATATTCACTTTGCTTAGTTTAAAGTCTTATTCTTCTTGTTTGTTAATTCAGCTACATCTGGTAAAGGCCATCCAGTTTAACATCTCTCAGGTAGCTTCCTTCTGCAGATGTGTTGTTATTTTATCCTATGAGCTTGAATTCCCTGGGGTATCAGCTACCTGTGGCAGTACTGAGAACCCCAGAAGGGAGGTGTTAAACATCAGGGGGTTTAGAATAGAGGGAGGTTCAGAGAAGGAGAAAGAGGGAGAGAATCCAAAGCAGGCTCCATACTCAGCATGGAAACCAATGTAGGGCCTGATCTCATGACTGTGAGATCATGACCTAGGCCAAAATCAAGAGGGACTGGAAGGAAAGCCCCCTTAGGGTAGACAGCCTCTGAGTTGACCACACCTCTTTTACCCCCACACACGGGTCCAGTCTGTTCCTGCTCCATATAATTTTACTTCTACTCCCCATCCACACACTGTTTTGCTCCCATTGTAATAGGCCAGCCCATGAACTGTGGAGGGGGTTGAGGGGAAGGAGGGAATGCTCAGAGACAGCAGGTGGACAGCCACAGTGGTTATCCTCTACACTCAAGCAGGCCCTCGCAGACCTTAGCTCATGGAGCCCAGGCAGCCCTGGGCTGGGCTGCTGGTTTTCTCTCTCACAAGGGCACTAAGGCAGGGCAGGTGGCAATCCACCTAGGCCAAACTGAGGGAGGCAAAAAGCACAACAAAAAAAGCCTTCCTTCAACCTATTCCTCACCAGTGGCCTCTTACCTTGTGGGCTGCCATTTACCTCTAACTCCAAGAGCTAACCATATTCTGTCTCTCCAGGGTTTCTCATAGACTTTGAATTAGTTCCTCTGTCCCCTGACCCTCCTCCAACTTTAGGCATCTCCAGACTTGGTTCCTGGGAGACAACTCCCAGGTATCAGGATCTGATCATCTCTTGTGCATGATCCCTTTTCTCCTCTTTACCTTTCCTGTCTTTTTCTATCTCCCACTTAAACTCCGTCTCCTTATAATTCCTTCACTCTGGAGTACAAGTGGAGAGGGTTGAAGAGGGAAACATAATTATTTTATGGTTTGAGGCAGAATTCAAGGATCCACTCCTTAGATTTTATTTATATGCTGAGTGATTGCACTGCAGGCAAGTTTCATCTAGAGCTATTCTGAGGCCTAATTAATTAATGCTTTGAAGATGGGAAGGCACTAGAAAATTATTGTTATGGTTGTCAGAGTTATGATCTGACATTTATAAGCAGTTTTTTTCTGCAGTGGCATTAAATTTATTTTATTTATTTAAAATGTTTGAGAGAGAGAGAGAGAGAGCAAGAGCACACGTGCGCACGAGAGAGAGAGAGAGAGAGAGAGAGAGAGAGCGCGTGCGAGCAAGGGAGGGGGAGAAGGAGAGAGAGGGAGAGAATCCAAAGCAGGCTCCATACCCAGCATGGAACCCCATGTGGGGCTTGATCTCATGACTGTGAGATCATGACCTCGGCCAAAATCAAGAGTTGGATGCTTAACCAACTGAGCCACCAAGGCACCCCTCTAGTGGTATTTATTGCTAGACCAGTGCCATTTATAATTTTAAATAAGTATTGTCAGGATATAATTATTACTTATAGGAAACTGCTTTCTAAACAAGACAAAACTGATCGTCTGCAAACATCTTCCGAAAACAAAATTTCTTGAGGTTAGCAGAAGAGGCCTCAGGGAAGGCCATGTTTAAGAGACGAAACTATTTGTAATCGGAATGAACATGGTGACTGGGATGCTATATGCTACTTGAAATTCTCTGATGCTCAGATTAGATGTTCCTCTTTAATGGGCATAGATAGAATGCTATAGCACCCCTTTTTCTCCCTCTCACTTCTTGGTCCCTGACCACATCTGGATTCATATAGCTGTCTTGAGAAGACTCCATGAGAAATTTTGGTGGAGTTGACTCGCGGCCTACCCAGCATCCAGATCCTTTGCATGTTTTAGAGGAGCTTCCTCTACCCTATCGAACTGTGTGAGTTTTGTGGGAGGCAAGGCTGCTGCTGAATGCCAAGGGAGCCAAGAATACCACCTATGCTCAGATAGTTGGATGCTTCCACTTGGTATGTTCAATGATGATTACATGATACAAAGATGAAGGGAGAGTTTAGAATTCGCTGGCAATACAGACACCAGTAGTGTCCATGGCAGCAGGGTCCAGAGGTGACCATATCTAATGGTAGAGGAGGTGGTGGTTCCCAGTGGAGCATCTTGATGAAACCATTCTATAGCGTGACTGTTGCTACAATTTCCTACAGTTTAGTCTCTCTTGGTCTCCAATCATAGTCTGAGTCTGGCATCTCAGGTTTGTGAGCTACCTAATATCCTTCTAATAAGTTATTTTTCTGGTTAAGTTAGCCATTTGATTTCTGTTGCTTGCAACTAAGAACTTTGCCTAATCCTATATTCTCTTTCCTTTTCTACTTCACTCATACCGCAGCTATTTTGGAAACTTACTGTCCACAAGCCAAACCCCCTCTGCATACCCAAATGTCATCCTATTTGCCTCTCTCCTTATCCCCCACTTTTTGTCCCTTTATTATGCAGATAAACATTGTCTCTGTCCTAGAAAGCTGTAATTGCTCTGCTTTGGTGAAAATGGTATGGGGAGAGAGTGGGGACAAACATGGAATTTCTTTTTGCAAATATTGGAAAGGACAAAAAAAAAAAAACCTATGAGCATTTTCATGTCAATTGAAAAAAAATTTTTTTAACGTTTATTCGTCTTTGAGAGACAGAGAGAGAGAGATAAGGATGAGTGGGGAAGGGGCAGAGAAAGGGGGAACACAGAATCCAAAGCAGGCTCCAGGCTCTTAGCTATTAACACAGAGCCTGACACGGGGCTCGAACTCACAAACTGTGAGATCATGACCCGAGCCGAAGTCAGACGCTCAACCGACTGAGCCACCCAGGCGCCCCTCATGTCAATTTTTAATATATTCTCCCAGTTTAGATAACTAAAATGGTTATGAGTCAATTTGTCCACAACAGGGCAGTTAAATCTAGAGGGACAGAAACAGTTGGTCATTCCTGTTTGCTATGGCTTATCTTCATGGCTGTTTAATGGAGATCCAGAAATACCAGTTCTCAGGATTAATCCTGTCCTTGAGTGACACATAGGCTAACTGCTTGGGTCTCCAAGCTGCCCTGTGTCTGTCGCAAAGGTAACCAGCACTGATGAAAATCAACCACAAAAGAGATGAAGATCAGTCCTATGGGTCCACAGGGAGTCCAAGTAACATCATGGTTGGTGGGTGGCTACAGCTCTGAAACACTGAAGAAAATCTGCCAACTTCTACGTTTTACTTAGTGTCAGTCCTGCTGGCCTGACTCAAATAGATGAAGGAAATTGTAAGGGAATCCAACATAAAGCATGATCAAATGACCTGACTGAAAGCATGACTGTGGTATTTTAAATTATTTGCTTTGTTGTTGCTAAGTATATAGATGTGTTCTTGTGGGAGGGAGAGTGGTCTAGTAAAAATATCTTGAAGAAATATATGCGGGAACTGGAGTTATGTTCCGGGATTTGCTTCACACTAGTTACATGATTTTGGACAAGTGACTTATTTCACTGGCTTTCAGTTTTCTCTCCTGTTGAGAAGACACTGGGTGATTTAAAAGGTAGTTTTAGCTCTTAAGTTTTAAAATACAATTATCCCTGGGGTGCCTGGATGGCTCAGTCAGTTAAGTGTCCGACTCTAGCTCAGGTCATGATCTCGTGGTCTGGTCCGTGGGTTCAAGCCCCACGTCGAGATCTGTACAGGCAGCCTAGGGCCTAGAGCCTGCTTTGGATTCTGTGTCTCCCTCTCCCTCTCTGCCCCTTCCCTGCTCACACTCTGTATCTCTCTCAAAAATAAATAAACCTAAAAAAAATTAAAAATAAAATAGGGGCACCTGGGTGACTCAGTCAGTTTAGCATCCAACTTTGGCTCGGGTCATGATCTCATGGTTCATGGGTTTGAGCCCTGAGTCAGGCTGTGTGCTAACAGCTCAGAGCCTGGAGCCTGCTTCGGATTCCATGTCTCCCTCTCTCTCTGGCCTCCCCAGCTTGAGCCCTGTTTCTCTCTCTCTCTCAAAAATAAATAAACATTAAAAAAACAATAAATAAAATAAAATAAAAATAAAATAAAATAAAATAATCCCTTTCCATCCCAATTGTTTCAAGTGATACTTTATATGGTTCTTTTAGTGATAGAAAAAAGAACAGAAAAAAAGTCTCAAATGCAAGCCTAGTTACGCTTCTGTAGCCAAAACGACTTGACAAGAAAATCCTGTTGATGTAAACAAAGGAAATAATGGCACACAAAGTCAACACAAATACATACTGACTTTCCAAATAGCATATGTTCTTCATCCTCCACTATTGGTATTATTAAAAAAATTTTTAAAAATGTTTATTTATTTTAGAGAGAAAGAGGCAGAGTGTGAGCAGGGGAGGGGCCAAGAGAGAGGGAGACACGGAATCTGAAGCAGGCTCCAGGCCCTGAGCTGTCAGCCCAGAGCCTGATGCGGGGCTCGAACTCATGAACTGAGAGATCATGATTAGAGCTGAAGTCAGATGCTTAACCCACGGAGCCACCCAGGCGCCCCTTCACTATTGGTATTACTAAAATTCTATAGCAAAACTTTAAAAATCAGGAGACCGGCTCTCTAGTAACTGAGATTACCCACCATGGCTTTGAATGAGGAAGTAAGAAACAAAACAAAATGAAGAAGAAGGAACGTCTTTGCCAGTATCGAAGCCTCAAACAAGAGGAACAGCCAGAGAAAAGAAAGAACCTTGAAGGACCTACAGTATTTGTAAAAGATTTGCAAGACAAAAAGGATGGGAGAAGCAGGCAGCAGAAGATACACAGAAAAAAGTAGCAACAAGAGAATGGTAGAGATTAGAGGTGGTGGCAGCAGAATGGAAAGCTGGGAATGATGACAAGAATAATGAGCCCCAGGTAAGGAGCTGCTTCAAACTCTTTGGTTCAAGGTGGGCTATAAATGTACACACACGCACATACAACACTGTAATACTAAAAACATAGGGTTTTCTTTTCAACAAATGGTGCTGGAACAATTAGATGTCATATATCAAAAAAAAAAAAAAAAGATTCTAGACAGAGACCTTATACCTTTCACAAAGCAAACCTAAAATGGATCATTAACTTAAATGTAACATTCAAAGCTATGAAATTTTCAGAAGATAACACAGGAGAAAAGCTAGGTGATCTTAGACTTGGTGACAACTTTTGAAATACAACACCAAAGGCACGATTCATGGAAAAAAAATTGGTAAGTAAGTAGTACTTTCTTAAATTTAAATACTTTTTTATTTATTAAAAACTTTTTTAATGTTTTTATTTATTTTTGAGAGAGAGAGAGAGAGAGAGCACAAAGCAGGAGAGGGGCAGAGAGTGAGAGGGAGACACAGAATCCAAAGCAGACTCCAGGCTCTGAGCTGTCAGCACAGAGCCAAAAGAGGGGCTCAAACTCACTAACTGTGAGATCATGACCTGAGCTGAAGTCGGACGCTTGACTAAGCCACCCAGGCGCTTGAGTACTTTCTCAAATTTAAAAATGCCTACTCTGGTAAAAACAAAAACAAAAACAAAAACAAAAACAAAAACAAAAAAACACTACTTTTTTAAAGCTTAATTTATTTTGAGAGAGAGAAAGCCCACAGATGTGGGAGTGGGGAGGGGCAGAGAGAGAGGGAGACAGAACCCCAAGCAGGTTCCTCAATGTCAGCACAGAGCCCGATGTGGGGCTTGAACCCACAAACTGTGAGATCATGACCTGAGCTGAGATCAGGAGTCAGATGCTTAACCAACTGGGCCACCCAGGCACCCCATTTTATTTACACGTTTAATGGTCCAATCAATGGTAAATACTCCAGGTAGCCAGAGGGTGCTTTTACTCAGGACTACATGCTACTTGATGATGTTAGATAAACTTTAATTTTGCCACCATTTTCAGAAATAAAATATTTTATTTAAACACTTATGAGTTTACCCAAAACAAGTGGTCTGTACCTTCAAAGAAGCCAATACTTTCATAATTACATATAGATACCCCTGGCCAGCCTTGGGATCAACTATAGAAGGCTGGGTCCCAAATAAACTTCCTTAAAATTATGGGCTGAGAACTAGTTCTTGAAAAGCTTTTCAGTGGAACAGAGGGAAAATTTCCCAGTTCTTGGGAGCTATGACAGGGAAATGGATTCCTATAGATTTCCTGTCAGAAAAGAAGGCTTACACTCAACTTTCTTTGGACACATTTTTCAATATAAGATACCTTCAAACCAGTTTCACTCTTCTTATCCAACCCATTGAAAAATCCCTTGTTCCATCTTGTGTAAAATCAACATTTGCATATCCTTCTTTCTAACAGCAAAATCAATTTATTTGTCTATTATTGTCACTTCAAATAAACTGAGGGGATAAGGCAAATGAGAATTTGAAGTAATTAATTACTACAGCAAATCATTTCAATTAATTTTATTATTAATAACATTTAATATGTAATGACACTCAGCTTTGCTTTTTCTCTCTCCAGGAATGGAGCACTATCTTTTGACAGGTAAGTCAATTGTTTCTCCTGTATCAATAATTTTTACACATGTTCTTAGAAACTCATTACATATGAAAGCAGAAGGATCTCAGACTGAGGACTTAAGGGTTAAGTCGGACAGTTGGTTCTTATTGCTGACCTTAGCTTTATTTATTATTATTTTTTTAATGTTTATATTTTTGATAGAGAGACAGAGCACAAGTGGGGGAGGGGCAAAGAGAGAGGAAGACACAGGATCCGAAGCAGGCTCCAGGCTCTGAGCTGTCAGGACAGAGCCTGATGTGGGGCTCAAACCCACGAATCATGACTTGAGCCAAAGTCAGATGCTTAACCGACTGAGCCACCCAGGTGTCCCTGCTGACCTTAGTTTATTTAAGCAAAATACAGGTCCTTAGGTTTTTTTTTGGTTTTGGTTTTGGTTTGCATAGCCACTAAAATACCTCAAAAAAAGACCTTCAAATTTTCCATTTTCACAATATCCAAGAAAAGAAAATAACGTTTAAAAATGTATTTTTTTTTTTTTTGGCAAAACAGAAAGGGCTGTGATTCTATTGCCTGAAGCATCATGATATGTTTGATATTTTCCTTCGCAAATGAGCAGAAAGGATGGTGAGGCCCTAATTCGAACAGCTCATTAGATGTGCCTTTAAATCATTAATGCACCATCTTGGTGTGTTGACGTGGAACTTCTGTTAGCCCCAGAGTTAAACAATGTAGGAAGAGCTGGCTGTCAAACTCTGGCTGCTGCATGGCAACGTGTGATAATTATCAATCAGTCTGAAAGGAAAAAAGAAACACTGGCATCTTCTTGAAGCAAAGAAGTTTCACGGTTTCACAAGTATTAAGTCCCTTGGTCTTTTACATTCAAGCCAACGGGGAGAAATGACACAGGAGACCCTTCAGGTAACATGTTGAAACCAAAGCAGGAAAGGAACGAACACTGAAAATCCCTACATATTGTATCAGATACCTTAAAATACCCCTTCAGAAGGGGGCAACACAACAATATCATCAAAACAAAATAACAACCAAAAAACGAAACCCAACACTATAGCAAGCCTACTGACATGGCACTCAGGAGGAAACAAACGGAACGTGAGAGAGAAACAAAATGGAACTTGAATACAAGCTCAGCCCTGGTGGCAAAGGTGGAGGTAAAAGAGGGAGACAAAATAAAACACTTCCAGGTGGTGGAGCCCTACGGGAAGCCTCTCAAAAGAAAAGAAAACCAACCAATGGAGAAAAGAGTAGTGTTTTAGAAACAATAATTTAAAGATTTCATTTACTGGCTTTTATAAGACAAGGAGTTAGAAATGATCTTTTTGGCAAGAAATTTCTCCTACTTGTCAATAGTTAAAAAAATTAGGGATGCCTGCCTGGCTCAGTTGGTAGAGCATACTACTCTTGACCTCAGGGTCGCAAGATTAAGCCCCGCATTGGGCAGAGAGCTTACTTAAAAAAAAAAAAAAAAGTTGTATACATTCTTTACATTCTTTATACTCATATGTGGAATTTAAGAAACACAACAGATGAACATAGGGGAAAGGAAAGAAAAATAAGATAAAAACAGAGAGGGACGAAAACCATAAGAGGCTGTTAAATACAGAGAACAAACTATGGATTGCTGGAGGAGGTGGGGGGGGGGGCTGCTAAATGGATGATGGGCTTTGAGGAGGACCCTTGCTGGGATGAGCACTGGGTGTTGTATGTAAGTGATGAATCACTAAATTCTATTCCTGAAACCATTCTTACAGTATATGTTAACTAACTTGGATTTGAATAAAATAATAAAAAAATATAAAGCCAAGAATTAAAAAAAGGGGCGGGGGGCATCTGGGTGGTTCGGTCAGTTAAGTGTCTGACTCTTGATTTCAGCTCAGAGCATGATCTCATGGTTTGTGAGTTCAAGCCCTGATTTGGACTCTGTGCTGACAGCAGGGAGCCTGCTTGGGATTCTTCCTCTCTCTCTCTCTCTGTCCCTCCCATAAGCACACACTCTCTCATTCTCTCTCTCTCTCAAAATAATAAACATTAAAAGAAAAAAGAAAAAAATTACAGTCTCACACATGGTTAAAAAAAAGAGAGCACTGAACTTTAGTGCTTGAATAAAGATAAAAGATGTAGTTTTCTCTTCTCAGTGGGAGGAAATAAAGCTCGGAGAGGAAACAGGATTTGCTGGAGGCACACAGGTTGTTAAGGAGATAAAAACACACATTTTCTGGTGCCCCACACAGTGTTCTTCCCCAATACTGCTCAGCCTGTCAGTGTTTTGTTGTCCTTGCCTTAGGAATGTAAAACATGTTTTTTTGTGTGAAATATTTAGAAAATACAGAAAAGACCATTAAAATTCACCATAATCTCACCACACAGAGACAATGTAAAGTTTATCATATTTCAAAGATCCCTAATGAAAACCTACATTTAAAAAAACATACTGAGAACTCCATAGTCAAGGACTTGAAATGGATAAAATTATGAAACTGAATTCAGACACTCAGATATTCTAGCCGCAGTGATTACTTATATAATTTGTTTGACTATTCTGGCTTTCAGTTTCTCATGAGTAAAAATAATTATATGCTTATCCTTTTAACTGCAAATTCAAAACTGAGGATCACTATACTTATTAAATGGTCTAGAGAGAGATTTGCTTGGAACCCAACAGATAATCTGGATAATGGGTTGCAATAGATGCCCTAGATGATAACTGATGATGTCATCTTCCTTTGTGATTCCCTAAAAGCCACTGAAATATTATTATTTTGCTAGTGATGGAGAAGTACAAATCTGCACCCCCAGTTACAGTATGTGTTTTTCCCACACCACCAAAAGATTCTCAGACATTAGCTGGGTGATCTGCAACTCAACTCAATTCTGACACTATCTACTATCTACTTGGAGATAGCGTCAGATCCCCAGGTTAAGAGTTCAGTTCTAGAAGACTACCTCTCCACTTCTTCCCACCTTCAGATGCCAATCACAAAGTCCAGGTTGGGGGTACCTGGCCAACTTAGTCAGAACATGCAACTCCTGATCTCAGAGTGGTGAGTTGGAGCCCCAGGTTTGGTGCAGAGATGACTTAAACAAACAAATGAAAAAGAAACTTAAAAAAAAAAGTCCAGGTTGTCACCTGACTAACTAGCTATAGATCAAAGATTCCAATAACCCCCTTCTTGGGTTCAATTAATTTACTGGAGTGGCTCACAGAACTCAGTGAAACATTTTACTTCCAAGATAACCTGTTTATTATTACAAAGGACGTAACTCAGGAATAGCCAGATGAAAGAGATGCACAGAGCAAGGTATGTGGGAAGGGGTGTGGAGCTTCCATGCTTTTGGAGCGCATACCTCTCCCTGAATCTCCACGTGCTCACTGAGAAACTCTCTGAGCTCCATCCTTTAGGGTTTCTATGGAGGCTTCATTATATAGTAAAGATTGATTAAATCATTGGCCATTGGCAATTCAAACTCCAGCCCCCTCCCCACCCAGGAGGTCAAACGGGGTTGGACTGAAAGTTCCAACCCTCCAATTATATGGTTGGTTCCCTCTGGCAACCAATCCCATCTTTAGGGTCTTTCCAAAAATCACTTCATTAACATAAACTCAGGTGCGGTTCAATGATAAGACATCTTTATCACTCTTATCACTTAGAAAATTCCAAGGGTTTTAGGAGCTCTGTGCCAGAAACTGAAAATATATATATATAATATATATATATATATATATATATATATATATATATATATATTATATATATATATGTCTTGTTATAATCATGATATTACAGGAGCAAAGAGAAGAAACCTACTTTCTGGGTTGGAGTTAAAAGAGAGATTCCTTAATATGCCCACGATAGACAAGGAGTGCGACTGACTTGAAGAGGAAAAAAAAATCACCTGTTATCCATAAAAATTTTTTTAAGAAGAATAAATAAATAAATGGGAGAGAAAGAAAAGCTCTTTCTTATAGTAGAATATCAACTGATAAATGTGGAATGATGAATTAGGAAATGACTAGTTGGAAACCACTATGGTAATATCTGATTTAGACAAGAATAATCAATGGATGTTAAAACTGGTGGTTGAAAGTTTGATGAGGGATAGAATATTTATAGTCTCAAGGTATGCTCCACTAATTACTTTTTTGATTACAAAAGGAAAATAGTAACTTTACAGTGGAGAAACCTGGGAGAGACCATCCTAACCACGTAACCCACATTACCCACAATAACAATAGGAAAGCTTAATATCATGTGCCTCTGATATGATGCACTAAGGATACAATATCACTTGTGTGATGATATGCTGAAAATGTATACCCTGAATCTAATCATGAGGAAACATCACACAAATCAAAATTGAGGGACAATCTATAAAATAACTGGCTGGGGGACCAGGGTGGCTCAGTTGGTTAAGCGTCTGGCTCTTGACTTCAGGTCAGGTCATGATCCCAGGGTCATGGTATGGAGCCCTGCTTCAGGCTCTGTGCTTAGTATGGTGCCTGCTTAAGATTCTTTCTCTCTCTTCCCCACTTGGCTGTGCCCCTCCACTCACCCCCCCACCCACCCCCAACTCATGTGCTCTCTCTCTCTCTTTAAAAAAAAAAAATATTGAGCAACATTTAATAAATACATACATACATACATAAAATAAAATAAAACAAAATAAAATAAAATAAAATAAAATAAAATAAAATAAAATAAAATAACTGGCTGTACTCTTCAAAAACATTGAGGTCCACAAGGTAAAAAAAAAACCCCAGACTCTTAACTATAGAAAACAAATTGGTGGTTGCCAGAGGGGAGGTAGGTGGGGGGATGGGTGAAATAGGTGAAGGGGATTAATTTAATTTAATTTAATTTAATGTTAATTTTCTGATTTTCATCATTATTCCATGGCTATATAAGAAAATATTCTTGTTCATAGAAAATATACACTGAAGTATTTAGAGACAAAGGAGCATCATATCTGTAGCTTAGTTTCAAATGTTTTGGGGGAAAATTTGCTTATGGGGAGGGAGACTGATAAAACAAATTTGGCAAAAACAATTGGGAAATTTGAGTGAAGGGCATATTGGAGTTCTTTATATGGTTCTAACTTTTCTGTATATTTGAAGTTATTTCAAAATTATAACTTACAGAAAAGAATGGAGAGAGGATTCTGAGAAGATGGTGTCAGTAGCAGCAGAGAATTTAAATCTCAAGTGTGCCTTGTGAAAATAGGGCAACTGGGAAGACAGAACCAAAATTTCATGGAGAACATTTACCAAGATAAGGTATCCTGCACAAACTCCAAAACATGACTGGGTGGGAAAAATTACCAACAGCTTCAACACCTGTGTGGTATCAGCAATTGTGTGGGTAGAATCAGAAGGAAGCATGGAGCTCTGCTGGCTCTGAGAATCAGAGAACCCAAAATCCATGTAAAAGTGCTCCCTAAAAAGATGGGAGGGCCAACCTGAGAATAGTAGTTGAACCTGGAGGCAGCTTTATAGGCTTCAAGTTGTGAGTAGGTGTAAGAACACTTGAGGAAATCCAGACCCTTCTGGAGTAGTCTGGGCCTCATGGATCCTCAAAACTAATCAAAACTCCCTTCCTAGAAAAAATTCTGCCTGACGAAAAGCTGTGGGAGTGGAAACCAAACTGAACAGGATGAATCAAGAACAAAGGAAAGAGGAAGTCTCCATAAAATGGGGGAGAGGACCTATGAAACTTCTCAGAAAGAAAACCATGTTTTGATCACCTCACCACGATAAGAGAAGAAAGCTAGGAAAGCTATCCAGGTCTATCTTTCCCTTCTAAAGTAAGAAAAACTCAGGGTGCCTGGTGGCTCAGTGTATTGAGTGTCCCACTCTTGATTTCAGCTCAGGTCATGATCCCAGGGTCGTGAGTTGGAGTCCTGAGTCAGGCTCTGCACTGAGAGTGGAGCCTGCTCTCTGTCTCCCTCTGCCCCTCTCTCCCACTCATGTTCTCTCTCTCTCTCTCTCTCTCTCTAAAAAAAATATATATATATATATATAAGTTAAAAAAATAAAATAAGGAAAACTCATCTAAAGTAAAGATGAGCAATAGACAAGGACTGCAGTTGAATCCCACACAAAGTCATTGCAAGTCAAAGAGAATAAGGAAGAGAAAACACCATTTCAGATGGTGAAGGTATGCCAGAAAGCTGTACCTATAAAACAGGTGGAAAGCATAGCCTAATATTTCCAAATTTCAAATTATGAACATTTTAAAATCTATGAAAAAGGCCATAAATCAGAATTTTAAAAATTAAGAAATGAGGCTATTGGAGAAAATGAAGTTTTAAAAAAGAAATGGCAGAACTCAGGAAAAGATTACAAATAAATTTTAAAATTATGTTATAAATGAATATTTAGTATGAAGGAAAAAAGGAAAATAGAAGATGGAAAGGAGAAAAAATGTAGTCTGGGCAGGATATAAAAAAACAATTCTAGAAAAATGGATAGTTATAGGAAACAATAAAGAAGGGCCAACATAAGTATAAAGGGAATTCCTAAAGAAGATAACCAAGCATTGGAATAAACGAATGTTAAAAACTGTAAAGAAGGGTGCCTGGGTGGCTCAGCCAGTTAAGCATCCAACTTCAGCTCAGGTCATGATCTCACAGTCATTAATTCCAGCCCTGCTTTGCATGAGCTCGAGCCCCACTGTAGGCTCTTCACTCTATCTCCCTCTTGCTGCATCTCATGAGATTCTCTCTCTCCCTCTCCCTCTGCCCCTTGCTCACTTGTGCGTGTGCTCTTTCTCTAAAAATTAAATACATACATACATACAATAAAAACTATAAGGAAAATTTCTGGAATTAAAAAAAGATTATTGAAGTTACATATTGAAAGATTACATCACATACCTGGGAAAGACTGACCTACCAGACCCGTCTGTTAAAACTATTGGATTTCAAAGAAAAAGGAAAAAGAGTCAGGAATCCAGGCAGAAAAATGAAATTGCTGCAAAGGGAAGAATCCCTTTTATCATCAGTTTTGCCAGAAGCCAAAGGAATAATATGGTTAAAACTGAAGGAAAAAAAACTGTAAGCCAAGGGTTTTATATTCAGCTAAACAGTCCTATAAGTATAAAGTCTGTGGACAAAGCATTATAAACCTGAAAGGATCCTAGAAGATCCTAGAGAATAAGCTTTAGAGAAAAATGGCTGGAGGACATTAATATAAAGACGAGTTGTGTATTTTTAATATATAAGTACCTGTAGAGCTAAAACTAAATGTTGTTTGTAAGGAAGGTAGTCTAGCTCATAATGACGATATGCTTTGACAATATAGATAAGTACCACGAACCAAAAATGGGATGAGAATGGGAAGAATAATGAAATAATGAAGTTAAATGAAAAGTAGATAATTAATTTTTTTTATAGGTATTAACTAGGGTTTAGATTTTGGAGTTGGAAAAAGAGACGGAGAAGAAGATACTGGCTAATTTCAATATTGCTCATCACAGAGAACTAAGAGATGAAATTAGAAGAGGCTAATGGCATTATATAAATATATTAGTAAAGAGGAAACTATTAGAGCAACAAAAACCTGCTTTATTTGTTTTTAAGTTTATTTATTTTAAGGGAGAGAGGGAGTGAGCGTGCTCATGAGAGAGCTCAAGTGGGGAAGGGGTAGAGAGAGAGAGGGAGAGAGAGAATCCCAATCAGGCTCTGCACTGTCAGCAGACCCTGGGATCATGACCTGAGCTGAAATCAAGAGTCAAATGCTCAATCAACTGAACCTCCCAGGCACCCCAAAACTGCTTTAGTTTATAGGCTATAAAATTTTAAATGGCTACCTATAGAGGAACAGAGGGAATGAGATGCAGGGAACAGAGGTAGAAGCTGGACTTCTGCAAATATATCATGTTTTTTAGATTTTTATTTGTTAGTTTTCAAACAAAATTAAGAAGCATCCCTGAAATTCAAACATAAAAGGACACAAATGAACCTAACAAGTTGATAACATAACTGCCCTGAAAGGGTAACATGACTGTCCTGCTACCTTACTTTAAAACATAGGAATTTGTCTCGACATCAATCATGAAATATGCCCTAAGGTAAAAGGAACTGTAAAAATAAATCTTTAACTGTTGCCAGCAATCTTATTGTTTGTGACAATATTAGTACTGTTATCTAAAACGGTTGTGTGTATATTAAAGCAAATGAGTAAGTTGTTATCATTGAGAAACAGGGTTTTTGGCACAGGAGAAAGGAAATACATACATGTGTAAGATGGATGAGGTTAAGTAAAAACCCTGTGTTTCTGAATTTGAATCAGAAGTACTAGTATGAACTCATGATATGGTCTCTCCTTTAGCTCCATCTATTGAAAAGATTTAGAAAAAAACTTACCAAGCCATTAGCAATACTAATGGCACTAGCAGACTGACTACTAGCATACTGTGGTCTCTATTTGCTACTCAAAGGAACCTGACCTTCTGGAAAAATGGCTGATTCCATGTTGGAGACAAGACCTGAATGTGACGATGGGGTGCCTGGGAGGCTGAGTTGGTTAAGCATCTGACTCTTGATTTCAGCTCAGATCATGATCTCACAGTTGGTGAGTTTGAGCCCTGAATCAGGCTGTATGCTGACAGTGGGGAGGCTGCTTGGGATTCTCTCTCTCTTTCTCTCTCTCTCTCTCTCTCTCTCTGCCCCTCCCCTGTTCACACTCTATTTCTCTCTCTCAAAATAAATAAAATAAACATTAAAAAAAAAGAGAACGGAACCTGATGAATCTGGAATAACTTTTCATACCAGAAAGCAAGGAAGATGTCAGAGAGCACTTGGATTTTATCAAGAGAATTCAGGCTCCAACTCAAATTGGCTTTCACTGGCCAATGAACAATTTGAACATAAAGTTAGTAATGACAATAGGTTGAGGCAAATCAAATCAAATAGGTTTAAATTCATGAGCTCATGATTATGCTAAATGAAATCTCATTGATCATTATTATAGAATGCTAGGAGACCAACTCATTATATTGAAAATTGCTAAATAAAGGTAAAAAAATGAAGACTTTATCTCATGTTTGTTTACATACAGTAGCCTAAGGTGCCCAAATAGCTGATGAGGAGAGGTTTCTTATTATAGAACTATTCCAGATCTTTGGGGCGCCTGGGTAGCTCAGCCAGTTAAGCATCTGACTCTTGATTTCTGCTCAGGTCATGATCTCATGGTTTGTGAGATCAACCCTGTGTTGGGCTCTGCCCTGACAACGTGGAGTCTCCTTGGGATTCTCTCTCTCTCTCTCTCTCTCTCTCTCTCTCCCCCTCTCTCTTTGCCTCTCTCCTGCTCACGTGCACATGCTCTTGAGAGAGAGAGAGAGAGAGAGAGAGAGAGAGAGAAAGAAAGAAAGAAAGAAAGAAAGAAAGAAAGAAAGAAAAGAATAAAAAATGAAGAAGTATTCCAGCTCATAAATAGGGGTGCCTGGGTGGCTCAGTTGGTTGAGCATCATCCCACTTTTGATGCTCTTGATTTCAGCTCAGCTAGTGGGATCCAGTCCCATGTTGGGCTCTGAATTGAGGGTGGAGCCTGCTTAAGATTCTCTCTCCCTCCCTCTTCCCCTCACCCCTGCCCACACTCTCTCTCTAAAATAATTTTTAAAAAACCTCACCCATTAAAAAAAAGAAGAAGTATGTGATAATTAAAATATTATCACCTTGTTGGGGCACCTGGGTGGTTCAGTCAGTTAAGCATCCGACTGCTGCTCAGGTCATGATCTCACGGTTCGTGGGTTCAAGCCCTGAGTCAGGTTCTGTGCTGACAGCTCAGAGCCTGGAGCCTGCTTCAGATTCTGTGTCTCCCTCTCTCTCTGCCCCTCCCTCCCCCACTGGTGCTCTGTCTCTCTCCCTCTTAAAAATAAAGTATTTAAAAAATATATATATTATCACCTGGTTCCTAATGAATTCATGAAACTAGGCAATAATGACCAAAGGTGGCTATCATCACAAAAAGAGACAACTAGACACTATGTGCCTCCTGGTAAAATATACCACCACTTTCAATGTAGTATTGTCAAAACAGAAATCTGATCTATGTTTCCATACCTGAAAGGACTTTCCCCTTTCTTTCTGCCTATCCAAGTTCTGCTTATCCATTATGACCTTTCAAGCTTCATTGCCTCCAACAAAGCTATCTGTGGGATGAATGACTTCTCTAAGGTTCTTGTAGTACTCGGAACAGTGCCGTCCAAAGAAAACATAATATGACCCACATATGTGTTTTTAAATTTTCTAGTGGCTACTTTAGAAAGTACAAAGAGGGGTGCCTGAGTGGCACAGCTGGTTAAACATCTGACTCTTGATTTTGGCTCAGGTCATCATCTCATGGTTTGTGGGATTGAACCCTATTGTCGGGTTCTGCCCTGACTAGTGCAGAGCTTGCTTGGGATTCTCTCTCTCCCTCTCTCTCTCTGCCCATCCCCCACTTGCTCGCATGTGCTCGCTCTCTCTCTCAAAATACTTAAAAAAAATAAAATAGTACAAAGAAACAAAGTTAGTTTTATTACTATATTGATTTAACTTAATATATCTAAAATATTATCATTTAAACATATCAATAAAAAATATTAATTACACATTTCATGTCTTTTTATACTGTCTGAAATCTGGTGTGTAATCTATACTTACAGTACATCTCATTTTGTGACTGGCCACATTTCAAGTGCTCAATAGCCACGTGTAGATAATGGCTACCATATTGGACATCACACACTTACAGAATCCATTATATAATTTAGCACATGACTGTCAGGTCTAGGCAGGAAGAAGATGGGTTCTTTATAAAATCAGACCTGTAACTGAAGTAATGTCAGCCCCTAAACATCCTTATAATATGTTGATACTGCTTTTTCAGAGACACAGAGGAAAATGCGGGAGGTGACTGCTATGGACAGAATGTGTCCCCCTCTGCCACCAAATTCATGTTGAAGCCTAATCCCCCACGTGACAGTATTTGGAGGGGAATTAGATCATGAAGTTGGAGCCCTCATGATGAGATTAGTGCCCTTAAAAATGACGGGAGAGAGCTTGTTTCTCTCCCTGATCTCTGGGCCATGAGAAGACACAGCTGTGAGGCACTGTCTACAAGCTAGGACTCCAGCTGTCACCAGGCACCGAATCTGCTGACACTGTGATCTTGGACTATCTAGCCTCCAGAATTGTGAGAAATGAGGTCTGTTTTTTAAGCCACCCAGTCTACGGTATTCTGTTCAGCCAGATAATGTGCTAATGAGATGATTTCCTCCTCACAAACAAGCAGGTCAGTAAGAGGAAGTATGAAGTATGAAGCCAGCAGAGGGGGCTTCTCTGCCTCAGTATGTAAGGAACACAGGAAGAGTACATCTCAGACTGGGGGAGCTGAGGCTATCACATCCAAGGTTTTAATTCTTTTATGTAACCAGTAACGTGTGGTTAGAAGTTACTACTGGAACATCCTGATATGTATTTCATCGTTCATGAGAATAGGATAGGCTTTTGGAATCTGGATCCAAGAGGCAGTATAACTGGTTCTAGATCTGCAACTACTGGTTGATATGAATAAAGCCAAGGATTGTTCCTTGGGCATAGAAAAGCATATGTCATTAAAAGATACATGTCTCCATGTCTCCATTGAATAAACAAAAGAAGTATGTCCAGGGAAACATTTCAATTTTAAAAATCTATGGTGACCAGTGTATTCTGTTACTGAAAGCCTCCAAGAAGACATCTTGTTGCATGGTAATTTGATTTTTATTTAAAAGCTCCTTATCAGCATCTAGCCCAAGTTTAAACATTTGATTATTGCCACCACCTGTCTCTACAAGAGTATTCTTATTTCTCAATAAACCTGCTTTTGTGCCCTCTGTCCCAGTCAACATATGCCTGGTGACTTTCTCAACAAGGTAATTTCCTTCTAGTTTAGTTCCAGCCCTGTAGTTCTAGAACACTCTGTTTGCCAAAGTAAAACCCTACTCCCCTGGAAAGGAGTCTCCAGATACTTCCCCTCCAGGGAAATGAAATGACTCATGACCTTGCCTAACCTGTAACTTGATCTTTATTTTCATTTTTCTTCTTTAAAGCAGTCACTCCATTCTTTCAGTTTTTTTTTTTTTTTTCTTAATGGCAGCTTCATATTTACATTAGTCTGCCTAGAAGGCCTGTGAGACCTTTCCTGATGCTGACCTCAGCTAATTAGCATGACAAATGCTTGGCTAACTAGTTCCTTGGGACAGTGTTTGGTAAGGGAGATGCAGTGGCTGACAGGAAAGATTAGGGGCAAAGGCTCCCAAAGCAGCTTCCTCTCCTCCCCAAAGCCTAAACTGAGAATAGCTTTTCTCCTCCAAACTGAAGAAAAAATAAAGGCAAACAGAACAATGGCTTGATGAGAAATGGAAAAAAGATTAAAACTCACAAAGTTATACTTTATTACGTCTTTTTCTAAACCAAATTCTTTGTGGCACTGAAGAGCAATAGGTGAGAAATGACCCCTACAGGGAAGGAATCCCTGACCAACACTTTGTCAGATTAAAGGAAAAAGGTCCTGGCCAAGCTGTTGCTCTTGGGTTCATAGATCTTCACTTAGCAGACCCCTTCAGTAATGATGGCAAAACTGCTTCTCATGAATAACAAGAATTTAGAGTGGGAGGCTAGCATTTGGGGTAGGGAAGTAGCCAATAAGATGGTGATAAGGCAGGGCCTAAATAGTAGTGCCACCATCTTGAAATTTCCCTTGGTGGGGAACAGTCGGTAAACGTTATGACAGTATTGCCTAGATTTCTGCTTTCATCTATCACTTACCCTGTGCTGTTCTGTAATTCCATTATGCTATTCCAAACCTTCAATGAAATCCTGCTATCTCCAAAAGCATTGTGTTCATGTTATCGTAAGGTGGGATTGCTAGTATAAACACTTGAGTTATCTACCAGTCCCATGGTTCCCAAATGTATTTCTCAGACTAGTGAACTTTTAGGGACCGCTGGGGTTGTCAACTTTTTATTGTATTATGCAAAGATATTTTACAAACTAATTTTTCATAAAACAAAAGGATTTATTTAATAAAGGTACCATTGTTTCATAAAATAAAAGGTATTTAAAAAAAAATTTTTTAAATGTTTATTTTTGAGAGAGAGAGAGAGAGTGTGTGTGAACAAGAGAGGAGCAGAGAGAGAGAGAGACAGAATCTAGAGCAGGCTCCAGGCTCTAGCTGTCAGCACAGAGCCCGACATGGGGCTTGAACCCACAAACCATGAGATCATGACCTGAGCTGAAGTCAGATGCTTAACCAACTGAGCCACCCAGGTGCCCCAATAAAAGGTATTTAAACATGTAGACAGGCACCATGGAAAGGGCCTAATTTCATAACAACTGTTAAAAATGTTTTTATCTGGAATGGTCTCATACTCTGAACCAATTAAAAAGTACATATTCTATTTTATTTAGTTTTATTCCAGGTTCCTCAAATCTTTCTTTACTTATTTATCCACTTTTCAAAAACATTAGTAAACCTCTCATGTGCCAAGCACTGTGCTAGGTACTGGAATATGGAGATGAATGTGACTCTGCCCTGTCCTCAATCTCTCACACTGTTCTAGGGAAAGTCAAGCAAGCAGTGCACCTGTGCTGTGGTAGAGAAACTCACGAAATATTAAAGGCGAAAAGCCAAGCAACAGTTAAAAAAGCCAATCTATTTCTTCTATTTTAATGTTTATTTATTTATTTATTTATTGAGAGAGAGAGGGAGGGAGAATTGATTGAGGGAGGGGCGGAGAGAGGGAGAGAGAGAGAGAATCCTAAGCAGGCTCCTTGCGGTCAGTGCAGAGCCTGACATGGGGCTTGGTCCC
Source organism: Puma concolor (assembly GCF_028749965.1). Taxonomy (NCBI): domain Eukaryota; kingdom Metazoa; phylum Chordata; class Mammalia; order Carnivora; family Felidae; genus Puma; species Puma concolor. The sequence goes on from NC_141675.1 coordinate 100,020,051, forward strand.
ACGAACAGTGAGATCATGACCTGAACTGAAATCAAGAGTCGGACGCTTAACCAACCGAGCTGAGCGATCCCCCAGGCGACCTCCCAACATGGTCAATCCATTTCTAAGCAGAAGTGCAAGGAACTACTAAAGCCTGATGTCAGAACTTTGCACATACCATTTGAGTTTCCTTACTGATGATTTAGGGGGAAACTGACAGGATACCCCAGAGATCATGGAATTTTTTTCTGATCAAATTATAGGGCTAGTAACACAACTCATGTGCATGTCAGCTGGCCCATACTGCACACTGGACAGGAAGAGATGAGTTGTATGGAACTGGGGCGATAAAAGCTGCCCCTCCTACTTGTTCACAATAGAATGGCTCTGCAGAGTCACCCTGCTCACTTCAGGACATACAACCTGAAGGTCAGCAGAGGACAAGCCAGGGTCAGGGCTCTGCTGCCACGGTGACAGCACCTTAGGATTTGGTGCCAGCCTGGGGCAGGTACACTGGGGATTTTTTTTTTTTTTCTATGCCCTAGAGGGTACCATATTAGAAGGAAAGACCTAACTGTGCATTTTGTTTTTACATTATATAATCAGAATATATGTGTCAAAGGGATAGTTGCTGTGACAGTCATTTCCTCCCCTTGTGTCACCTCCGTTCTTGACAGAAATAGGTCTAGAACTTTCAGACAATTACCCACCCTTATTTCACATCAAAACCTCCATAGATCAGCTGCTGGCTGCAGTTCAGACATCTCTGGCCGGGTCTTGTGGCTTTCCCTGAAGCACATACGTGTGACAGTAGTACAAAAACACAGGAAATGACTATTGAACACACAGAGGCTCGGCAGGCAGCTTGCGTCCATTCTCACACATTCCTATTTTAGATTCTGAGCAGCTCTCCCTCCCCATGCGCTATGAAATAGAAGGGTCTGGCCGAATCATCCAAATGAAATGAGGTTCCTTCTCCGCAGGGGATTAGAAACAGCGGTGCGGACCTTTCCCTCCGCAACCCTACAAACCTTGAGTTTCCTAGAGAAAGGCCCACCAGGGGGCAGGAGCCACGGAAGGTGCAGGGAACCTGCGCCTCTACAAAGCCCCGAAATGCCAGGGGACCAGGCCAGGGAAGGTGCGAGATGAACCGGAGTTGTCCCGGAGGCCGCTTGCGGGGGATTGCGGCAGCTCTGGCAGGGCAGTGATTGCTTTGAAGAGAAAAGGGAGCGAGGGTCCTGTGGTCCCCAAAGGCTCCCGAGGTCAATTCCCGGGGGACCCAAAGGAGCGACGGGGCTCTGAGATCTGGCAAGTTCCTGGGAGTCGAGCGAGGAGAGCGAGTGTCTTACCTGGCCAGGCTGGCTGGTGTAGTTGAAGGAGTAGATGTTCTCGGTGCTGAGGCTCACCACCCCGCTGTAGACGCGATCGAAATCGGCGCCCCTGGCGGGGTCGCGGGGGTCTCCGCGCTCCAGGGGTTGCGCGGGGCGCGGGGGTGCCGCCGCCCGCAGGAGCCAGGGCAGCAGCGCACAGAGCAGCGCCAACCGCGGGCAGCCCCGCATGGTGGGCGCCGCGCCCCTGCCGCGAAGCAGAGCCGCCCTGGCGAGGGGGCGAGCGCAGAGCTGGTCCTTCCAAAGCCCCCTGCGGGCCCCGGCGCTACAGCGCAGCGCGGACGATGCCAGGCAAGCCCCACCGGCGAGTGCTGGCAACGCGCGCGCGGGCGAAGGGTCGATCAAATATTGATGCAGCCGCCTGGGGTCTCCGCGGGAGGTCGCGGGCCGAGAGTAGTGGAGGCGGGGGGTAGGGGGGTCTCGGGCTGCTGCTGTGCTCTCCGGCTTCTACATCGTTTTCCTTCCCCCTTTCTCATTTCTGAGAATCCCCCACTTACCCAGCTAGAATTTCAACAGATCTCTTCCCTACTCAACCTCAAAAAAAAAAAAAAAAAAAAAAAAAAAAAGGCATAAGATACATTAGAAATGTTCACTAGTCTTAAAGAGTCAACCTGACCAGCCACCGAACAGGAAATAACAGTCTGTTTCAAGTAAATGTGTACCCTGGCTGCAAGAGAAGAAATAGAAAGCAACAGAGCCTGTCCCCAAAGAGGGTGCACGAGTTCGCTTTTCCTGTCTGCTACCTGCAGAGAACTCCTGCCCATCTGAATGATGGCTATTAATGCTCAGTTCTTCCTTCTCTAACAGCAACCCTTCCCAGACACCTGTTTTATTTCCTTATCATCTTCTCTTCTCCAGAAGTGCTTCACATCATCGCTTTCTCTCTCCCTCGCTGTATGTATTAAATATGTACAGTCATAAAAGCAATGAATAGACAGGGTAAAGGAGACAATTTCGAACACCGCCTGAAGTCTGTTCCCGGAAGTTGTCAAGGACGACTCAGAGCAGCAAGGTTTATGCAGTGGGCATTTCTTTCCGCCCCAAGTTCTTGCCTACTTTACCTCTGCAATGATTTCTTAAATTCTGGGAGAATCCCTGGGATTCGGGATTGTTTTTCAAAAGAGAGAAACCACAGTCCATCATTAAAAGGAAATACCCTTCTGGCAAAATTTAGGGGATTCAATTTAAACACTTGAAGAGGCAGATGAAGGGTGAGGTGGGCAGAGGATCCCAGGGAAGTCTTTGTGGAATGTCGAACAATCACACTTCAGGTGTAGAAGAGGACTTACTGTTTTATTTCAGCTTCAAGTTATTTGTAAACTAGAAAATAAAATAATTGCATTGAACCTGAAGGAACATTTAAAGAGAAGCCACGAAGAAGAGATGATGTTCAAAGAGTTAAGTTACAGATTGAAATCCTAGCATTTACTGTTCAAAGAAAGGTTTTTTTTTTTTTAATTTAAAACTTCATTGAATTCCTATAACTTACTAAAATATCAAAAATGAGTTCCAAACATTTGGTATAATGTTTTATAACTGTGCAATCAGAAACCAATGCTGATGGAAGATTGAGTTAGAGACTCCTTATTAGGATAATTTTCACTTAAAAAAATAAAGTTTAAAGTGCAGCTCATTGTTTTGAGAAATAAAATAATTTCATCCAGAACTTGAATGATATTAAACTGCTGTATTTCAAATGTCTATGCCTCTTGTTAGGATTTAACAAAATTTCATAAACTTGAAGTTTCTAAAGTTCTTCCAGTTTAACTGGACTGGCCAGTTGAGGCACCCTCTAAGGGACAGGGTCATGGAGTTCTGCTCAATACAAGAGATAAGGAACTCCTTATCCTTCTTTTGGGGGCAAGTGGCTACTTATTAGAATGATATTTCACATTCTAAATTGGAATCTGCCTCTCTTCCACTCACTGGCATGAATTCTGCCCTCTGGAGCCATAGGACTAAACCTAATCCTTCTTCCACATGACAGCCTTGTAGGTATTTGAAGGAGCTATGACCCTAACTGTAAGTAATGAAATTAGAAGCGATGAGAACAGATCCTTTATCTTAGCAAAGAACCCAAAATATTTACTTTAAAGCCATTATAGATGATATATATACTAATTTGAATTATATATTACAAATCACTCTATACTGTGATCTAATCGTCATTCCACAGAATGACCTTAGGTAATTAACCTCCCAGGATCACAAGGGTGCTGTAAGGATAAGGGGGGTGGGAAGAAGAACGTATTTGACATTGTATTAGAAAGTTGAAAATGTCATATATGGCCAAATATTGTTATTGTATGACTCCTAGTTCAACAGCTAAAAAGTTAAATATGGTCCATCAGCCAGGCTTGTAAAATATCTAACAATCCCAAGCTTGCACTGTGAGAGGCTAAATACACAAACAGATCATGACCAGACCATATATGAAAATAGACCTCACCCCAACCTCTACAGCAACTGGTCCCGGAAGACAAAACACAATTTCTGTAGCAAATGGCCCAGAACAATCAGGACTTGGTCAGTGACTGCCAGCTTCCCCAATTTTTGCCTCTGCTTCCAGCTCAGGATCAACTGGAGGAAGCTAAATATGCTCTACAAACCATAAAATGGCCCACTTCTAGTTAGCCTGCTCGCAGCTTCTCTGTGCTACCTAGGTCCAATCAGGGTATTTCTGAAACCTTCCCTTTTTTTCATTATAAAGCTTTCCCAGTCCCCTGCCTGCCTTTGAGTCTTGGTTAAACACAAGTGATGGTGGCTTGCTACAGCAAGCTCTGAATAAAAAACCTCTGTTTTCATTTGAGTGGTTTTTGTTTATGTCCCTAGTTTTCCTTGAAGGTTCCGATGAGATGTTGTCTGCACTGCCTGTCACCGTGGACTCCATCCTTTAACCAGAGGTGATACACACCAAGGCCCCTGCGCCTTACCCCTCGCAGTGTTGAGTGTGTGTTGACATGGTAAGTGAGCTTTGTGTCTGAGCTCCCTTTTCCTCGCTTTTGAGTTCTGTGGCTACCCAGTCTCAGTTGGATACGTGGGTTTTGTTATTGGTTCCCATTTGTTTGGCATCTTTGGTGGAGTCAGGCTGTTCTTTTTCATCCCTTTTTACTCTCTCTTCTGCTTCTGTTTTGTGCTATGTTGTCTAAAAGTATTGTTTGTCACAGCGTAGAACGCTGGGCCAGCATTCTTCTGGACAAACTTTGCTTTGGATCGCCTATTCTTTGTTTCATTTGTTTTGTCCTTAGAGTTTGGTTTTGATCCACAGAGAGCATTCTGTTTTTCCACCTGCCTTCAGGTGTGGGTTGTTGGGTCTACATTTGGAGGCAGCTACCTTCAAGTCGGGATCTCAAGACTCGAAGTGCACAAGCATCGTTTTCAGTTGCCAGCTCTTACAGGCTCAGCTAAGTCTAATTTTTCTCTTCCTTTTGGAGAAGTTCCTGATAAGTGTCTGCTCACTACAGTTCTAATTATTATTTTTTAATTAATTAACTTATTTTGAGAGAGACAGAGATAGTACAAGTGGGGGAGGGCCAGAGAGAGAGAGAGAGAGAGAGAAAATCCCAAGCAGACTCCATGCTGCCAGCACAGAGCCCAATGCAAGGCTCGAACCCATGAAGCCATGAGATCATGACCTGAGCTGAAACCAAGAGTCAGACGCTTACCCGACTGAATCACCCAGGCCCCCCTACAGTTCTAATTCTTGCACCTATGTTTCAAGTGACATAACTTCACCAAGGATGACCTGGGCCTTCAATGGCCACTTTGTGGGACACTAGACTTGAACAAAATCATTTGACAGGTGTCTTAAAAAAGAAAAGGAACGAAGTTTTCTCAGATCCAACGGGGCCTACTTTTTGACTGGTTTGCAGAGGCCTTCAAATGAAATTTTGTGTTCAAAAATTGTTTCACTAAAATATTCTTTGGTCAAAGCTAGTGAAAAACTTGGCAAACTTAAACAATAATCTAGATTCATTTCCATAGTAAGCCTTCCCCCTCCTGGTCCTCCAGTTGCCTTCCTGTGGCCCCCTTCCCCCTAATATTCCTCCTTCTGCACCTCCTCCTTCCTCTTTCCCTTGTCCAGACCTCCTATCTTTTCCCAACAACTCTCTAAAACCTCCAAATGCTAATTGTCTCCAATGGTCTATCCCTCCCATAAGCCAGGTATGCAGATGACTATAGAATTTAAACCTCAGACCCAAGATGAATTAGAAAGATTTTCCTAATCCCAAACAAGACTAGCAAAGATTCATAGAAGAATCTGTAATTCTTTGGGTGCACATAACCCAGAGTTGCCTAACCTATATCAATTTGTATGCATGTTGATCAGAACCTCCAGTGCTAAATCCTGGATAACACAAGCTGATTGGACCGATCTGGAGAGGGACCTACAGGATTCCTCTCTCCACAAAAAGCCTTAGGGTCAGGAAATGGGCTTGAAAAATAAGTCAAAGTCTTCTTAAAGCCATACCTGAAACATTTTTAATAAAAGTTGATTACATCATAATTCAATCGTGCAAACAAAAAGATAAAACTACAGGAGATTTCAGGATAAATAAAAGTGCCTTTCGCCGGCACTAATCTTGCTGTATTAAATCCTGTCATCTTTGCTTAACCTCTTCTTTGGAGAAAATATAGAACACGAGTGTAGGTATTTCAGATAACTCACAGATTTGTCCCTATCTCCCAGCCCTTAACTATAACTCTTGGGTCCTTGATCAAAAAACATCGTTTCCTGCTCTGTGATACCACATCTACAAATTTATTAGCGAGAGATATACTTCACAAATAGAACTGTAATATTAAAAACGGACACCAGAGGGACTATTTCTTGAGGTTTCAGAGGACTTGTCAATTCCTGATCAACTTGTGTCTGTTCTATATAATCCTTTCCTTCTCCACTATACTTAATGTATACTCCAGATACAGATCTTGAGATTGTACTTGACACTCTATGGGCTAATGTTCCCATGGACATAGGAAAAATAATTGGAACAGAATCTATTAAAGTTCAGATAGATATTACCAAACTGTTACCCACATATCACCAAGGGTAGAAACCTAAGCCAAAAAGTCTTTACGTTTTTAGTTGAGGGCCTTATATTGAGAGTCTTTTCATAACGTGCCCTAATCCTTGTAACATTTCTGTCCTGCCAGAAATGGACAGAATATATTGATTTATTCAAGATCTCAGGGTATCAATACAATTGTTATCTTTCCTTCCCCATTGGTACCTAACCCAAATATCATCCTGTCATCAGTTCCTCCCCAAGCCACCTCCCTCAATGTAGTGGATCATTGCTGTGCCTTTTCGGGGTGTATCCCTACACTGAACAGTCAGTATTTTTTTTGCCTTCATCTGAGAGGACATGGATATACATGGATAGCTAGGCCCTAAGGGTTTTTTGAAAGCCCCCTCCTATTTTCTTAGGTCCTTAATCAAGAACGCAAAGATACGAGTTTCCCTTGTGGTTTATTTCTGATATAATATATAGATGATTTCCTACTTTGTTAGAGAAGTCTACAGCTCTCAGTCTTAGCAGAAAAAAGGCGTAATGTCTCAAAAAAGATAAATTACAATTTTGTGAAAACATAGTAGTATATTTAGGGTAGGGAGGGAAAAACATTCTCTCATGACAGGGTAAAGACAATCCACGACTATCGTGGACCTCTCACAAAACTACAACTGAGATGACATCTGGGTCTCACTGGATATTTCAGACAATGGGTGCAATTTTTTTCTGAGACTGTGGCACCTCTTTATGAAATGGCTAAGTCTTCAGTAAGATCCACTGTCTTCTGGGGTCCCAGGTTTTACACAAGCTTTCTTTAACCTGAAGAAGGCTCTTCGACAGTCTGCTTCTCTTGACATCCGTAACAAAAGAAACCCTTTTGCCTATTTGTGCATGAGTGTTCTGGGGCTTAAAGCCTTGGAGTTTTAATTCAATTTCATGGAAACCATCAAAAACCCATCACTTGCTGTAGCCTCACCCTCACCCCATTGCAAAGGCTGATACCCTTTGTGTTAGGGCAATACTGCCACTGCAAAACTTGTCGATGCTTCTGGGGAATTAGCTCCAGGTTCCCTGTTAGACTTTATGGTTCCTCATGCAGTACAGACTTTACTGCTGACTGAAAACACACAACACCTTTCAGTGAGTTGATTAACCTCTTATGAATTTCTGTTGACCCTCTCCCCCTTACATTACTATTGCTGCAACACCCTAAATCCTACCACTCTTGTGTTCTGAAGAAGAGGAACCCCATAACTGTGTTACTTCAGTGATGGGACTTTCCTGTACTTTGCTTGGCTTTATTAGAGACTTACATTGAGAATCTTGACCTAATATTTGTTCATGGGTCATACTTCAAAATTGAAAATGAAGTTATCAAGCCTATCTCTAATGCTGTCACTAATCTAAACTGTCCTTTATAGGATAGTCCTCTATCTGAGGTAAAGTTAGTCCATATGGCAGAATTGATAACACTTAGAACTTGTTAACCAGCCAAAGACAAGAGAGTAAACATGCATGCAGATAGCAGGTATGCTTCTGGAGTAGTACGTGATGCTTTTAGAAACAAAAAGGTTTCCTCACCTCTGCTTTCCTCACCACCCCATCGAAAGTGGACAAATAGCTCAGGAATTTTTAGATGCATTTCTACTTCCTAGTGAGACAGCTATTGTAAAGATTGAGGCCCATGGTAACAGAGATAATATGGAAGTTAAAGGACATGCTTTGGCATATCATTTTGCCAAGAAGCCAACAAGCTGTCTTAACCAAGTTTATGATACTAACTAAACCCCCAAAGGATAAATCTCTGGATTGAGTCAAAGAGGCTATCATCAAATACTCACATTTAGCCTCTGATTTGGAAACAGAAGAATGGAAAAATGCAGCATACCCTTCACTAAGATAATCCTCAGCATGCTCAAGAAGGCCATTTGGTGGCACCAGAAGATTTCATGGATATTAGCTGAATTTCTCCATGAAGCTACTCATCAGGGTAAAGACAAATTGCTTACTATTTCAAACCAACACTGGTGGGGAAACTTTAAAAAGGTAGTGGAGATTATTTGTGGGTTATGTGTTACTTGTGAACAGCATATCCTGGAAAAACTGTAAAGATGAGGCATGGTAGGAACCAAAGCCTCAAGGATCCTTTGAATACCTTCAGATGAATTTTATCCAGCAATCACTCTCCACAGGATTTGTTTATTTTTAGGATGGGTTGAAGCATTTTCTTGCTGAAAATCTTGGCTGAAATTTTTTTCAGTCTCTGAAAAGCTACTTCATTTTGTTTCCAACCTGGGACATACCAATTTTTATATTAAATGACCAAGACATGGTTTATATGAATCCTTTTAAAAGAACTTTGTAAGGCATTACCCTTTCTCAAAAACTGTGCTGTCCTTACCACCTACAAACTTCTGTAAAAATCCAAAGAAACATGGTGTCCTTTAATTAAAATTAGCAAAACTTTCAGAAATACTCGAGCTTCCTTGGGTAAAAGTACTCCCACTAGCCCATATGGCCATCTGATCCATTTCCTCAGGGACACATTGGTTATGTCCTTATGAACTGTTAACAGGAAGGCCCATACATTTAGAAATTATATGCCTGATATTAGACTCTTCTCTGCTGCACGGATATGTGGCAAAATATTGCAAGGGAGTCATGTACTATACCCAGTCCTATCATGAACAGCTTAAGCCCGGCTTCCCACAACACTTCTAAAATAGGCTCTTTATGGCCATTACCCAGAAATTTCATGTTGGAAGAGACATTGGATAAAAAATGCTCTTAAACCTCACTGAAAGGGATCTTATCAGATATTATTACAAATCTTGCCAATATGGAAAAGAATCAATGTCATTAAAAGATATAAGCAGTTGTGGAAACAAAGTCAACTGATATGAGAACAAACAGACTATTTATTCAGAACTTAATATAGGGAGGATTTCGGCCACTATCACTTGCATTTGTCAGAGACTCAAAGACAGGAGGGGAGTGGAAAAGGTTTATAGTGAAATAAACTATAAAGGGAAGACTTCAAAAACACTGATTCGAAGTTGGAATGGGGAAGCTGGAGGTAGACTAAGTAGAAGCAGGATATCTTATGGTTTGGGGAACACATTTGGCTCACATTTGGACCACCCAGAGAGAGCTATATAAACAGCTTTCTTAGTATAACTGACATATTTCTTAGTATAACTTCACATATTTAAAGCACACGTATCACCTGTGTTATATACATACATATCCATGAAATCATTACCTATATATTCATTACTCTCTAAAGTTTCCTTCCTCCTTTATATCTCTCTCCTGCTTCCTTCCTTGTTTCTTTTCTATTCCCAAGTGACAGCTGGTCTGTTTTCTGTCACTATATTAGTTTTCATTTTCTAGAGTTTTATATGAATGGATCCACACAGTATGTACTTTTCTTTAGTTTGGCTTCTTTCGCTCAGCATAATTATTTTGTTAGAAGAGTTTTGTTAAAAATTTTCTAAGAATTTTTACATCTATATTCATAAGAGATATTGGTGTGTAGTTTTTTCTTTTTTTGCTTTTTTTTTTTTTTTTGCTTTGTTTGTTTGTTTCTTTTTTTTTTTTTTTTATTTTTTGTAATGGTCTGGTTTAGGTATCAGGGTAATGGTGGCCTCAGAGTGTGAGTTGGGAAGTATTCCCTCCTTTTCCATTTTTTTTGAGATAGTTTGTTTAGAATTGGTGATATTTCCCCCCCAAATGTTTGTAGAATTCATCAGTAAAGCCATCTGGGCCTGTAGTTTTCTACGTGGGAAGGTTTTTTTGTAACTGAAATTTAAATTTCTTTAATAGATACAGAGCTATTCATTCAGGTTATGCATTTTTTTTTTTTTTGAGAAAGCTTTGGTAATTTATGTCTTTCAGGAAAGTGGTTCATTTTATCTATATTATCAAATGTATTACCATACAGTTGTTCAAAATACATTCTTTTCATCTATAGAATATTTCACCTTTCTCATTTCTGATATTGGTAGTTTATAGGTAATTTTCCTGATTAATTTGTTTAGAGGTTTAGCTATTAATCTTCTCAAAGATTCAACTGTCAGTGTCATTAGTTTTATTATTTTTGGCCTTTCTATTTTATTGACTCAGTTTTAATATTTATTATTCTCTTTCTTCTTACTTTGGATTTAATTTGTTTTATTTATCTAATTTCTGAAGGCAAAAGCTGAGGTCACTGATTTGAGATCTTTTCTAATATAGGCGTTTAGTGCTATATGTTTCTTTTGAAGTACTATTTGAGTTACATTTCACAAATTTTGATATGCTGTATTTCACTTTCATTTAATTCAAAATACATTGTTTTGATTTCTTGTTGACTAATGGCTTTTTAATAAGTGTATTATTTTTCCCCAAATTTTGAGGGATTTGACAAGAATCATTATATTACTGATTTCTAATTTAATTACATTATAGTCAGAGAATATTCCTGGTATGACTTGAATATTTTTGAATTTATTGAAATTTGTTTTATGGTCCAGATTACTGTCCATCATGCTAAAATTTCTGTATATACATGAACGGAATGTGTATTCTTCTGGTTGTTAGAGTAGTGTTCTATAAATATCAATCAGGTCAAAATGATTGATAGTGTTGTAAAGCCTATTATAACTTTGCTGGTTTTCTGCCTACTTGTATTATAAATTATTCAGTGAAGGGCATTGAAATTTATTTAAAAAGTTTTTTTTTAATGTTTATTTTTGAGAGAGAGAGAGAGAGAGAGAGAGCGTGCGTGAGCATGGGTGGGGGATGGGCAGAGAGAGAGGGAGAAAGAGAATCCGAAGGAGACTCCATATTGTCAGCATGCAAAGCCCCATATGGGGCTTGAACTCAAGAACTGTGAGACCATGATCTGAGCTGAAGTCAAATGCCAAACCCACTGAGCCATCCAGGCACTACAGGGCATTGAAATTTTTTACTATAATTATGAATATTTTATTTTACAATGCAGTTCCATCAGTTTTGCTGCATTTATTTTGAAGCTCTCTTATTAAGTGAATAAATGTTTAGGATATATATATATATATATATATATATATAGGATATATATATATATATATATAGGATATATATATATATATATATAGGATATATATATATATATATAGGATATATATATTGGATTTTTACATATTTTTGATTGAATGTCCTTTTTGCCATTGTGAAATCATCTTAAAAAAATTTTTTTAATGTTTATTTTTGGGAGAGAGAGAGAGAGAGTGAGTTGGGGAGGGGCAGAGAGAGGGGGAGACACAGAATCTGAAACAGGCTCCAGGCTCTGAGCTGTCTGCCCAGAGCCCAATGCAGGGCTCAAACTCACAGGCTGCGAGATCATGACCTGAGCAGAAGTCAGCCGCCTAACTGACTGAGTCACCCAGGCACCCCTGAAATCATCTTTTTTTATCCCTGGTAATATTCTTTGCTCTGCAAACTAGTTCATCTAATACTGATAAAGCCACTCCAACTTTCAATTAACTAATGTTAGCATGATATATCTTTTTCCATCTTTGTGCTTTAAACTTCCATTTTTATATTTAGTGTATGTTTCTTCTAATAGGCATCAATTAAAAAAAAATACAATCTGACAATCTCTGCCTTTTAATAGTGGTATTTAGACCATTTGCAATATTTATTTATTTTTAAAGTTTATTTATTTATTTTGAGAGAGACAGAGACAGCATGAGTGGGGGAGGAACAGAGAGAGGGACAGAGGGCGAGAATCCCAAGCAGGCTCCACAATGTTGGCACAGTGGGGCTTGAACTCACGGAAACTGTGTGCTCATGACCTGAACTGAAATCAAGAGTCGGATATTTAATCGACTGAGCCACCCAGGCAACCCTAGACCATTTACATTTAATATAATAATTGATATGAATCTATCATCTCAATATTTATTTCCTATTTCACTAGCCTGTTGTTTCCTCTTTTTGTGCTTTTTCTGTTTCTAGATTAATCAAATAAATTTTAGTATCTCTTTTGTAATGTCTTTTTTTATAAATATCTCTTTTATTATTTTAGTGATGGCTTTAGGTTTATGATGCACATCTTTAACTTATTACATCTACCTGCAAGTAATATTATATATGTCAGGAATAATTTAAGAACCTTATAATAATAGACTTCCACTGGTCTACTCTGGCCTTTATGCAATTGTTCCTGTGCATTTTACTTTTACATATACCATAAACCTCATAATACATTTTTATTATATTTAAGTAGTTAATTACTTTTAAAGAGATTAACATAATAAGAAAAATAATTGTATATATTTATCCCTAAAGTTATTTCTAGTGCTCTTCATTATGTAGACTCAGATTTCTATCTGGTATTATTTTCCTTCTGCTTTAAGTATTTACTTTAACATTTCTCATAGTGAGGATCTCCTGGTGATAAATTGTATCAGTTATGTGTGGAAGCAGTTATGTGTGGAAGCATTCTCATTGAAAAAAATATTTTTGACAGAAAAGAATTCTAGGTTAACAGCTTTTTTCTTTCAATACACTTAAATGTTCTATGCTGTCTTTTTGCTTACAAAGTTCTAATGAGAAATAAAATGTTATCCTTATTTTTGTTTCTCTGTAATGTTTCTTTCTGGCTGCTTAAAACATTTTTTAAAAAATTATTATTACTGGTTCTGAGCAATTTAATTATTATGTATACTGATGTAATGTTCTTCACCTTTCTTTTGTTTAGGTTTTGTTGAGCTTCTGGAAGGCAGATTTGTGGGTAAAGATGTGATAGAAGGACTGAATTAGCAACGGGAGCTTATGGAAATTCTCTTCAGATTGCTTCAGTGTTATCAATGAAGTAGGAAGCAAGGTCACTGGCTAAGACTGAGGACAGAGGAAGATACATTGGCCATGACAGAAGGTATAAAGTGGTCCTGTAGGAAGGTGGGAGAAATCACTGGGGCATCTTTAATATGGTCTTCAGGCATCTTTAAGGGCATACTTAAAATTAGTAATCATGAATTTAAAGTTAGCATGTTGGGTGTTTTTCTCCTTCCAGTTTCAGCTGCAAAGATGCAGGCACTTAGTGAGGAGTTTTGCAATGGCCAGAACTGTGGTTTTCCCCAGAATTACAGTAATTCAGAGAGGGGCAGGGAGTTGAGAATGTATGTAGGGAGTGATTATATTGATTGACCCGTCAATATATGTACATAAAATTTCCCCAATCAGAGTGGAAACTCTTTCAAGGTAGTTCTTCGCATCTAGAAGGTGCTGAAGATGTATTTGCTGATCCCTGTACGGATGTGTCTTAACAGTAGAAAACCAGGGACTAAACGAATTTGTCTTACTGGAGCAAATTAACTCCATTTTCAAATAAAATGCTTTGTAAAGTCCTTACCATAGCCTACACAGCTCTTCCTGTCCTGGGGCTAACCTATTAAGTCAGCTTCTCTAACAAGCTCCCACTGCTCTCTGATCTCCAGATATACTGAACTTCCAGTTTTTGTTTTGTTTTGTTTTATTGCATTTGCCACACAGCTTTGCGTATGTGGCTCCCTCTGCAGGCATGTTTTATTCTTTCCTGGTAGCTGACTCATGCTTTTCAGCTTTCCTGAGTAATTCCAACAAATATTCCTATAAATTTCGTATCTAGTTAGTATCTTCTAGCACTTGTCACAGTCCTAATTTTACATTTGTGTCTGTTGACAGCTGTTTACTACTATGCAGTAAGCTTTCTGAAGACAGGGATCTTGCCTATTTTTAGATCCCGCAGGACCTAGCATTAGTCTATGGCACATTGATAGGCGGTAATATTTCTGGAAAAAAAAAAAAAGGTGAGAGCAAGTCAATATTATATGTGAAGCTTCGTGTGGAGAGCGACATCTTTCTCTTAGAGAATTCACGAGAAACTGGCTAACGTTACATGCCTACCCTCGAAAGCTTTGCCCAGAACCTTGCACAGAGCACACGGACCAGGAACTGCCTCCACCCACCACACTCCCTGCCAGCCTTTGGGACGCGCCTGCGCTCTGGCCCCACCGGAAGTACGGCGCTCGGGTAGCCTAGGCAACATTCCGGAAGTGGCGGGCTACGTTAACCTGTGGCGGGCCCGGCCGTTCTGGAGCCTGAAGTTTTAGTGGCGGTGGAGGCAGCCGTCGGGAAACGGCAAGGCAGGTTGCGATGACGTGGCGAGGCCTTCAGCCTGCAGCCCGACCGAGTCTTAGGGACCGGGCTACAGGGCGGGGAGAACGGTGGTGGCGTCTCCCTTCTGTTCCCTAGAGCTCCGGGCGTCTGGGTGGAGGATCTTTACTACGGAAAGCGCACGGCGACTCTGTGTTTTGCTAGTGTGTGTGCGTGTCAGGTTGCGTGTCTGGGTGTGTTGCTGTCTGGCACGCTCCCCTTACGCGTACCCTGAGTGTGCGCACCGCTGTCGGGCACTTGTGCGCAGAGCTGAGAGTTGGGGCTACCCTGTTGTAGCTTTTAAGGAGTTTACAGTCTAGTAGGAGACAGACTGACTACCCAGGGTACTTGGAGACTGGGAGGGTCATTTAAGTCGACTGATGGCCGGGAAAGAGTGTATCTTGAGGGGCAGCTTGAATGAGTGGGTTAACCGCGTGGAAGGAAGGCAGTGAAAGTCTGAAGGGTGTTCCGCGCGGAACGTAAAGAATGGGTGAAACTACTCGTGAAGACGAGAGCTGAATGTATGGGAGATGTGAGGAGAAAAGACTGGAAAGAAAAGTCAGCCGGGCCACCAGGCAGGGAGAGGGTCCGAGTGCCTAGCTGAGTTGGATTCCTTTCTGTAGGAGGGAGCCATTTAAATCTTTTGGGGAAGAAAGCAAAGGGCTGAGAGCTATATTGCATTCTTACATCTGGATAGAGGATTGATTGAAAGGACAGTGTTTGGAAAGGACAGCGTTTGGACTTGTTTCCCTTTCATCAGTTTTCCACTAGTCAAATCTCATCATAATTTACCTTATCTAAAATCCTCCAGTGACTTCCTATGGGTTCTTTAGGATAAGTGTTCAAATTACTGTAGCTTACAAAGCCATGATCTGGCCTCCGCCTTTCTTTTTATCCTCTTTTTAGCCTCTCACCTCAAATCTGTTCGTCAAACTGCTCAAACCACTTGTAAATGCCTTTTCTGCCACCGGAAACATTTTTCCCCCCACTTCTAGCTTTATTCATACATTAGCTCTCAGCTTAAACATTTTGGGGGCAATTAGAGGAATGCAGTGGTCTTTTCTTACTTTGTAGAGTAAGGTATTTCCATGACACTGAATTTACTTTCTGTGTTACCCATTTATTGTAATTACTCATTTAATTGTGGTCTTCTGATAAACCCTAAGCTCTGTGAGGGTGCAGCCTATTGTACTTTCTTTCTGTATCTCGTGCCTGGCGCTTGGCAGGTGCTTTCAAAATATTTGTTGAAATAACGTATAATGAAATGAGCAAATGGGTGAAAGGAAGTTCAATTAGGAGAAATGAGAGCTTGGACAAAAACAGTGGTGGTAGGAATGAAGTGGGGATAGGGGAGAGACATATTTCAGGGAAAGAATGAATAGATCTGGTATCTGATTGGAACAGAAGATGGTGCTAAGGTTTTAAACCGGATCAACCAGAAGGATGGTAATTCTGTAAGTTCGGAGCACGCCAGTTGTGTATCAAGAACTAGAGGTTGGTGGGGAGGGAGGAGCATGGATGATAAGCTGTATTTTGACTACACTGTATGTGAGATATTTGGAAGATGTGCCCAGAAGGCAGTTGGAAATGAGGTGTGTTGAGGAAAGGTGTGGATCCTTGATTTGTGCTGGTTTGCCCAGTGCATTTGTAGTTTTGCTTAAGGGTGTGGGTGAGATCACCGAGGGAAGAGGGGAACTGCCTATTGGTGATCTAGCAAACAAGCTCCATAAGAATTGGCACCGTATTAGACCTGTTTACTATTTTATTGCCAGTGTCATCCAAAAAGAATTATTGCATGAAGAGAGAGGGTGTCCAATGGAAAGACAAGAGGATTGGGATACAACTGGGTGAGGCTTCTTGGTTATGTGGTATCTGAGGAGGCGCCAACAGAGCCTGCAAAGAAAAGGATAGATGAATAGGAGAGAAACCAGGAGGAAGAGTGCCATGGAAGTCAAGGGAGGGGAGGGCTTCCAGGAGTGGGTGTCTGTAGAGTTGGAAAGGGCTTAAAAGGTAAGACGACGCCAATAATTTTATCTGTTAGGAAGCTATTGATATTTTAGATTTTCTCCGAACAGGCCTAGATTTTCTGGGCTGTGCTGATTTTGTACTCCTTAGTACTACAAACCGTCAGAATATCTCTACAGTCTGACATTTCAACATGTAAACTATAGCTCCCGTATGAAATCTGATTTCTCTGAGTAGCACAAGAATCTCTCTGTCAGACCATAGAGTCTGATCCTGGGTTAAGAAAAATATGGTCATCCTTATTGGTGATGTTCAGGAGAACACTTTTCAGTGCAAAGGTGGTTCCCATGTTACAAAAGTTTGATGTGTAACTGTGGGTTAGTACATAAAAGTGCCAAAATATGCCTCTCCTTCATTCCTTCATGAAATTTGTTGGTGGAAGGAAGTCCATAGGTGGGATAGCAGCTTAGTTCTACCTTTGTGATCTTAGCACACACAGGCTGAACTTAGAGTTGGCCAGTACATTAGTCTCCTGTGCTGTGTAACAAATTACCACACACTTAGTGACTTAAAACAATACTCATTTATTATCTCACAATTCTTGTGGACAGGGTACTGTGCTTAGGGTCTCACAAAGTTGTGATTAAGGTGTTGGTGGTCTGCATTCTCATCTGGAACCCAGCTTGGGAAAAATCTTCCTTGAGGCTCACCTCACTTAGGTTGCTGGCAGAATTCATTTCCTTGTGTTTGTATGCCTTGTATGCCTTGGGAGGGGGGCGTGGTGGTCTTCATACTGACTTTCTGCTGGGGCTTCCCACAGTTGTCTGAATTCCCTGCCATACGGCCCCCTCCCCCCTTTTTAAGTAGGCTCCACACCCAGTGTATGCTCTGTGTGGAGCCCAACGTGGGACTCGAACTCATGACCTTGAGGTCAACACCTGAGCTGGGATCAAGAGTCAGACGCTCAACCAACTGAGCCATCCAGGCACCCTCCCTGCCCCCACCCCCTGCCCCCACCATATGGCCCTTTTTACAGACAGTCACAGTGACAGTTGGCTTCTTCAAGGCCAGCAGGAGGACTCTCTTGCTCTACTCTCCTTATATAACATAAGGCTTATATATAAGACTTATAAGACTATATATAAGACATATATAACATAAGTGATCAAAGGAAGGATATCTCACATTTGTCTTGTTTTACTGGATAAAACAAATCACGGGGGGAAAAAACCTAAATAAGCCATGGATTCTGCCCAAACTCAAGGGTCAGGGATTATACAATGGTCATGATTCATTGTGAGTTGTCTTAGAGTAACCACAGCCAGCTTTGCTAGGCTAAATTGAAGTGAAAAAAAAAAAAAAAAAAAAGATAACAGTTGTATACTCAGCTCATTCAGACTTTCATAACAAAATACCAGACTAGATAGCTTATAAATGAGAGGTTTTTTTCTCATAGTTCTGGAGGCTGGGAAGTTCAGTATCAAGGCTCTAGCATGGTCGTGTTCTGGTAAGGCTCCTCTTCCTGGTTCATAGCCAGCATACCTTGCTGTGTCCTCACATGATGAAAGGGGTTAGAGATCTCTCTGGAGCCTCTTTTATGACGGCACTAGCCCCATTCATGAGGGCTCTGCCTCCCAAAGACCCCACTTTCCAAAGGCTCCATCCATCTCCTAATTCCATCACTTTTGGGGGTTAGAATTTAACATGAATTTTGGGGGGACACATTCAGACCATAACATATCCCTTCATTTCACCACTGTTTTCGGCAGTGAATATGGAGGTGTTTTGGACATAACATTTTCTTATGCTAAAATTGATAATTGTTGATATTTCCACAAATAATACTCAGGCATTTGATCAATTGTTTATATTAATTTCCTTGTCTCTTTGCTTAAGAAAAGTTCTGTTTGAATACATTATATTTATCATCAGAAGTCACCATTAGTGTACAAATAGCTATGATTTAAAAAGTACTGCTTTTCCTAAATTTCAAATATTGTGATGTTGAGGGCCTCACGAACGAAAGAAACAAGACCTGGGCCTTTTGACTGCTCGTAAGTTTTTGCATACTTCAGATTCATGGTAGGTTTTTCACAATTGAGTCTTGTAGAATTTCAGCGCCTGAATAAGTATAGGATTTTAAATAACGTAACATGAAATGAATTATCTTAGGAGTAACCTGGGTTCATTGTAGAGAATTTGGAAAATATAGAACCAATCAGAGATAACACAGTGTTGGTACCATTTTCTAGGCGGTGCATTACATTTAGACCTGGTGTTGAATGTCACCTCCAAGCTGCCCATTATGTGACTTTGAGCAATATAATATACGTAATCTCTCTAAGCCCCATTTTTCTCATTTGAGAAATGGTTAATAGCTACCAGTGACATCATCGTCATTAATCCTAAATAGAACTTAGTATGTGCGAGGCAGGGGATCTAAGCACCTTATGTATTTAATTAGTTCCATTTTACAATTACTGGCAAAGCTGGGATGTGAACCCAGACAGTCTGGTTTCAGAGTGTACTCTTAACCACTGTGCTGTATTGTCTCAAGAAAGTATGTGCCTCATAGCGTTGTGGGATTAAATGTGAAGTGCTTAGCATAAATAAGTGCTTATAAGATATATTAATCAACAATTAATTAATAATGTATGTATATCCCATTATACCGTATATATGCAGTGGAATATTACTTGGTGATGAAAAAGACTGAAATCTTTTCATTTGCAACAATGTGGATGCAACTAGTGTATGATAATAAGCGAAATAAGTCAATCAGAGAAAGACGAATATCATATGATTTCACTCTTATGTGGAATTTAAGAAACACAACAGATGAACATAGGGGAAGGGAAGGAAAAATAAGTTAAAAACAGAGAGGAAGGCAAACCATAAGAGACTCTTAAATACAGAGAACAAACGGAGGGTTGATGGAGGGGAGGTGGGTGGGGGATGGGTTAATTGGGTGATGGGCATTAAGGAGGGCACTTGTGGGATAAGCACTGGGTGTTATACGTATGTTATGAATCACTCGGTTCTACTGAAACGAGTACTACACTATATGCTAACTAACTTGAATTTAAATAAATTAAAAAAATCTTACAACTAAATCACTAATTCAATACATTATGATACACATGCTTAGCTTTTTTAAATGTTGAAAAAAATTAGTGAAACAATTCCACTTTTAAAAAATATCAAGTATGGGGCGCCTGGGTGGCTCAGTCAGTTAAGTGTCCGACTTTGGCTCAGGTCATGATCTCACGGTTCGTGGGGTCGAGCCCCGTGTCAGGCTCTGTGCTGACAGCTCAGAGCCTGGAGCCTGTTTCGGATTCTGTGTCTCCCTCTCTCTCTGCCCCTCCCCCACTTGCACTCTGTCTCTCTCTGTCTCAAAAATAAATAAATAAAAATAAATAAATAAATAAAATTGGAGTATTTGTGTTTCTATTGTTGAGTTGTAAGGTTTTCTTTTTTTTAAAATATATTTTGGATCCAAGTTCCTTATCAGATATGAATTGCAAATATTTTCTCCCATTCTGTTGGCTGTCATTCCATTTTCTTTCTTTTTTTAATGTTTATTTTTTTGAGAGAGAGAGAGAGCATGAGCAGGAGAGAGGCAGAGAAGGGGAGAGAGAGAATCTGAAGCAGGCTCCATGCTATCAGTGTAAAGCCTGTTGTGGACTTGAACCCACAAATGGTGAGATCATGACCTGAGCTGAAGTCAGATGCTCAACTGACTGAGCCACCCAGGCGCCCCCTCATTTCAGTTTCTTCATGGTGTCTTTTGAAGCACAAAAGTTTTAGATTTTGATGGAGTCCACTTTATTTTTTTCTTTGGTTTCTTTAGTGTTCTATATTTAGTGTTATATCTAAGAAACCATTGCTTAACCCAATTTTCATGAAGATTTATGCTTATGTTTTCTGTTGGGAGTTTTGTACTTTTAGCTCTTACACTGAAGTTGGTAGTTTAAGTTAAGTTGTATATATGTTGTGAGGTAGAGGTCTTAATTCATTCTTTTTTGTATGGATTTCCAGTTGTTCCAGCACCATTTGTTGAAAAGACTGTTCTTTCCCTATTGAATTATTTCTCGGCACCTCTGTTGAAAATATACTGATTGTAAATGTAAAGGTTTGTTCTGGACTTTTAGTTCTATTCCACATTTTTAAAATGGTATTTATGGTTCTGCCACTTACTGTGTGACCTTCACAGTTGGTTAACTATTTGTCCCTTAGCTGTAAAATGAGTGACAAATAGTAAATACTTAATGGAATTATTGTTAGAATTAAGGGAAGTACTGTGTAGGAAGAGCTTACATGGAACACTACCTTGTAGACAACATGCACATAATATGTGTTAGCTAATGCCATCATTATCACAATCTTCACTGTCCTCATCATTATCAGCATGATCACTATAACACAAGTTAAAGATTTTTCTCTAACTTGTAAAAGCCAAGCTTCTCTCTTTTGCTGGATTGTAAAACCTGAAAATAGATAACATGTTCGAGGAATGAATATGATGGATTAAGACAGAATGCAAAGAGGACTAAGGAGAAGCCTATGAAAATACTTGCATTTAGGTGTTTTTATTACAGTCGACTAAATAATTTTTTTAAAATGTACATAAGGAAAATACTACAGTCTTTTGTTTTAAGATAATTTGGAATAAGGGGGTCAGCTGGAAAGTTCTGTAATTATTTATCTGTGTAATGGAGTTCATGTATATGTGTTGCTTGTTAAAAGTCATATATACATATTGTAAAATCCTAGTATACAGAGACTATGAGTCTTTTTCGAATTTTGTGTAATGTTTAGTCCAGTATCCTTAGCATTGCTATTTCAAGTGCCAAGCAAATGTTGGCAATTTCCAAATGCTAGTTTAGTATCAATAGTCATCCCCATTTAGTATTATGTGGAAATATACTAGAAATGATATAACTCACTTGTTTTCTAAACTTTAGCCACCTTTATTTTAAGTAAACACATACATATCTGGTAGTGGTTTTGAATGCTAGAATGCTTAATAAAGAACTCCAACTCTGCCTTTTTCCTTTTGCTTTTAGATTGTTAGCATGTTGACTGACATTTTCTCTATTAATTGTGAAGTTTAACTGATGACAAAGCTTGTGACTACTGCCATAGCTCTGTTTTAGGTCATAATTTTTATTCCTGGAGTTCTTTGTTAAGCAAATATACATAAGTTATTAACTTGAAACCTGTTTTATTATAGTTATCAGTACAGTTTTCTAATTGTGAAGTAAAAGAACCAAGTATTTTTGGTAGGCTGTTCCCTTCATAATGCTTAAATTTTTCTACTGACACTTTAGTTTATTTTCTTAGATGTCTTTGTTCCCATCTGGTGATACCTAATTACCACTTTTTATTATATTTTAAAAATGTGGTATGATTATTACTTCTAGATGTCACTTGTCAGAGTGAACCGTTATGGTACCCGAGGAGGAGGAAGGAAAGCGCTGAAAGTAAAGAAGAAGAAAACGTCAGTGAAGCAAGAATGGGATGTAAGTCTAGGCGGGATAATAAACCTGTAAGATTGCTCTGGAGGAATAGATGTGATGACATGAACCTAGTCTACACAAGACAGTGCTTTAAATGTAATAGGGCTCAATAGATTTCTGGGAGTGTTTAAGAGCAGAATCCTTTGGGGATTTTTTTAAGAATACACATGCGAGGCCCGTAACCTCTACCTCCTTTGAAGAGAGAATCTTAAGAGGGTGGGGAGTGTTTTTAAAAATCTCCCCTCCCGAACTTTGAAAACTCACTGCTTAAGGCAACTGTAGCTAACCTGTGTTGCTGAAGTCTGAATTTTTTTGGTACTTTTTTTAGATTTGCCCATGGCAACCAGTGACATCATAATCATATGAGTGGCATTTTTGGCTGATAAAATGGGTGATTCTTACTCTCTCTCCTGAATTGTTTGTTTTTCACCTCCCGAGGCTGGTCAGTTTCAATAGAAAGGTTCTGTTAAGATGTAAGACAAGTCTCAAGTACTTGGGACATGTGATCCCTGGCTTCCACTCCGATACTGTTTGGTATTATCAAGGGGATCTTTATCTTGTGCAGCTTGGTACTTTAGTTTGGACCATAACACTTTAGGTTCCTTTTCTTTCTAGTTGTGGAGAGCAACTAGTCAGGGACTACTTTGGATCTCTGGGATTCTTTTGGACTTGGAAACTTCTGGGCAAACTGACAGCCTTTTTGAAGTGGGTCAGGGGGACTTATCTGCGTTTATATTTGTTGTCATTTGATTTGCTATAAGATATTATAAGGGTGTGACTCTAAGGTAATAAATGAAACTTATTAAAAGAAAAAAAATGCATATGATAACTTAAGTTGTCTACTTCAGAGTGGTTACTTTGGGAAGTTTAATATTCTGATATGCTGCCACTATTGCTCAAAACATAATCGAAACCCACCATTTGAAATTACATTCAGAATTTTCCTCATTTGCTTTTTTATTATCTCTAGTGCTGGAAAAATCTGTTTTTTGTAGACTGAACTTGAAAGTAGTTTTAAGTCATTTGGAGTAAATGGTGAATGAGGGAGGAGAGATCAAACTGAATAATACTGTTTTGCTAAAAATAATGAGATTTTTTTGAAATGGCTTATAATTTATATATAAAGGCAATTTCAAAAGAAAATAGTTTTAAGCAATAGTAGTATTAATGAAATTATATTTTCTCCCATGAGAACTAAATCCAAGCGTATAACTTATATGCTTGAATTTTATTATGATTATTAAGAATAATTCTCAAGATCTTATAGTTATATCTTGTACTTTTTTTTTAAACTCTTTTTTTAAAGTTTATTTTTATTTTGAGAGAGAGCGAGCATGCAGCATGAGCGGGGGAGGGGCAGAGAGAGAGAAGGAGAGAGAGAACCACAAGTAGGCTCCTTGCTGTCAGCACAGAGCCTGACTCTGGGCTTGAACCCATGAACTTTGACATCGCGACCTGAGCCGAAACCAGGAGTCAGACACTCAACTGACTCAGGTATCCAGGTGCCCCTATCTTGTACTTTTATAAATTAATATGAAAGGAATGGCAATTTTAGTATAGAGAACCCTTGAGTTAAGTATGAACTGTGACCAAAAAGTTAGGTCTTTTAATATATCCATCTTCTAATATAAGCCATTTCACCAGACCCAGTTCTATTTCTGTTAGAAGTAGAACTCTAACTTGTTTTATTTCCTGCCTTACCAAATCTGTATGACAAAATGGCTGAAGTCATTTTGGAAAGGGCCAAATCGTAGGGCAGCTACTTAAAGTTGTGTAGGCTGTGCATTGCTTAGTTCCAAGGGGGTACTTTTACATGGACTAGAGTAATAGCGGGAGTTCCTGGAGTTGTGCAGTGTGGTAGACCTGCCATGTAGGTTTAGTACCTTTTTACATAAGTGACTATTTTCATATTTTATGAAATTATACAGTGCACTCGGACTTTATCCTTTATTATGTGTGACAGATTCTATGCTTAAGTTGTTTGCATGGATACAGATTTAACCTCTCTGTAGTGATCACAGTTTATCTTTCAGGAATCTTGAGAGGTGCCTCATTCCGGAGTGCATTTTGAAAACTACAATTTTAGTTAAACTTACTCATTTTGAATTACATACTACTCTGTTTTATTTATTGTTTTAATGGAATGTATGACTGCTTGGTAAATACACTGCTTATTTTCTGTAAGACATCTAAAAATAGCCTGTTATTTTTTAACCAAGACAACTAACAATAATCCATATTAATATTTAAATTGAGGATACTGGTTCCTGGACAGAAATTCGTTTTGGTCCCAGGAGTTTGAATCCATTTTCAGCCATTAAAATCCAGTACATACTCATACCTAACCACACGTAAATGAACAATATAAGGTCATAGGTGTGATATAACTTTCTGGAGGATGTGAAAAAATGTGATAAGAAGTTTGAGTAATAAAACTAACATTTTAATTTAAATAAACGCATTTGTTTTATATATTATGTGAGAATATAAATAATTTTATTTATTTGTTTATTTACTTTGAGAGTGTGTGAGCAGGGAAGAGGGGCAGAGAGAGAAAGAGAGAATCTTAAGCAGGCTCCTTGCTCAGCATGGATCCTGATGTGGGGCTACGTAGGGCTCAATTCCATGACCCTGGGATCATGACCTGAGCCGAAACCAAGAATCAGAAGCTCTACCAACTGAGCCACCCAGGTACCCCTATTTCAGTTTAAAATAGCAGTTTTATCTTGCTAAAATGAGATGATCAGACAAATCCCTAAACTCTTTAAAGAAAGGTTTCTTGGAGGTTAGCTTGCTTATTTAGTTAAGTACATAATCTTTTAACTGAGGCCCATCTGGCATATAGGAGAAAAAAAGGTACAGAAGGCTTAAACTAAGAAAAGGAGATTTTTGAGGGGCACCTGCCTGGCTCATGCAGTAGAGCATTCAACTCTTGATCTCAGGGTTGTGAATTTGAACCCCACACTGAGCATAAGGATTACTTAAAAAAAAAGTTAAAAAATAAAAAAGGTTTTTTTAAAAAAGGAAAATGAATTTATCAAAAATAAACTAAAACTGATTTTAAATGCTTTTTAACCTAGTCTAAAGACAAGTTTTCCTGTAAGAAAATAACCCAAAGAAAGTTAATAAACATTGAAGTCCTATTTTTTTAAAAATCCAATATATACTAATATTTTGCAAGAAATCTTTTTTTTTGTTGTTTTTAAAGAAAGGTCCTCTTTTTTTGCAGAATACTGTGAATGATCTTACAGTTCATCGGGCAACTCCTGAGGATCTGGTAAGTTTAATATCAAAAGTTAAGATTTATTCAATGTTTCATTTAGTATTTGGTTTCTGACATTCAGAATAGAAACCAGAGACACTTCCTGGAAGTTGTTTAGTTTTATTTAATCTTATGTCTATATAAAATTGAAAAGCATATCTTCAGTATTTCCTGAATTTACCTAGGAATGTCACTTAGTGTGTATTAAAATTTTATTAGATAGGTTTGGTTTACAGTTCAAATCTCTGTGGTCAGTATTGTCCTGTACACATCATAGGTATCTCTAGCTTTATTATTACTTCCCTATACAAACGTACTGGTGTAGTCAATGTACTAATTTATTCCTTGAATATGCCATGTATATTTCCACATTTGAGCCTCAATTCATGCCGTTTTCTTTACTTGGAACAGTTTGTCTGCCTTTTTGTGTGCATGTCCAAATATTACTTTGCTTTCTTATCCTAGTTCAAGGCTTACTTTTAGAAAGGTTTCTACTGTAGATTTTTAAAAAAGCAGCTTTATTACAATACAATTCACATACCATAAAATCCACCATTTTAAAGTGTACAACCCATTGGTTTTCAGTATATTCATAGAGTTATATACCTATCATCATTTTCTAATTTTAGAAGATTTTCGTCACTCCCTAAAAGAAACCCTGTACCCATTAACAGTCACTCTGTATACTCCCCCTCCTTGTAATCCCTGTCAACACCTAATCTACTTTATGTCTCTATGGATTTGCCTATTCTGGACATTTCATATAAATAGAATATAGTGTGTGTCCTTTTGTGTCTAGCATAACGTTTTCAAGGCTCATCCATGTTGTAGAATGTATCAGTTCTTCATTCCTTATATTGCTGAATACTATTACATCATATGGATATGCCATATTTTATTTATCCATTTGTCCATTGTTGGATATTTGGGTTATTTTCACTTTTTGACTATTATGAATAATGCTGCTATGAACATTCATGTACAAGTTTTGGGTGAACATATGTTCTTAGTACTCTTGTATACCTGGGAGTAGAATTGCTGGGTCATATGGTGCCTCTATAGTTAGCTTTCTGAAGAGCTGCCAAACAGTTTTTCACAGTTTTTCACAGTGGCTGCACTATTTACATTCTTTTTTTTTTAAATTTTTTAAAATGTTTATTTAATTTTGAGGCAATGCGAGAGACAGAGTGCAAGCAATGGAGGGGCAGACAGAGGGAGACACACAATTTGAAGCAGGCTCCAGGCTCTGAGCTGTCAGCCCAGAGTCCAACGCGGGGCTCGAACTCACCAACTGTGAGATCATGACCTGAGCCGAAGTCGGACGCTTAACCGACTGAGCCACTCAGGTGCCCCTGCACTATTTACATTCTTATCATGCATGAGGGTTCCACTTTTTCCATATCCCTTGCCAACACTTGTTATTATTGTATTTTTGGTTTTAGTTTTCCTGGTGGGTGTAAAGTGGAATCTCATTGTGGTTTAGATTTGCCCTAATGACTCATGATGTTAAGCATCCTTTTGTGTGCATATTGGCTCTTTGTATTATTTTCTTCTTTGGGGAAATGTCTATTGAGATTCCTTAGCCAGTTAAAAATTGGATTACTTGTGTTTTTATTTTTGAGTTGTAAGAGTTCTTTACACATTTTGGATCCAAGTTCCTTATAAGATGTATGATTTGCAAATACTTTCTCCCATTCTGTTGGTTTTCTTTTCATTTTCTTGATGGGTATTTTTGAAGCACAAAAGTTTTTAATTAATTAATTAAAATTTTTTTTAAATTTTAAATTTTTTAATGTTTATTTATTTTTGAGACAGAGAGAGACAGAGCATGAGCAGGGGAGGGGCAGAGGGAGAGGGAGACCCAGAATCCGAAGCAGGCTCCAGACACTGAGCTATCAGCACAGAGCCCGACGCGGGGCTCAAACCCACAAACTGTGACATCATGACCTAAGCCGAAGTCGTATGCTTAATTGACTGAGCCACCCAGGCGCCCCTAAAAGTTTTTACTTTTGATGAACTTGTTTATCTATCTTTTGTCACCTGTGCTTTTAGTGTCATATCTAAGAAACCATTATCTAACCCAAGATTCATAAAAATTTACTTCTATGTTTCCTTTTAAAAGTTTTATAATTTTAGTTCTTATATTTAGGTCTTTGATCCATTTTGAGTTAATTTTTGTATATAGTGTGAGATAGGGGTCCAACTTCGTTCTTTTCTAAATGAATACCCTGTTGTCCTATGTGCCATTTCTCCATTGAATTATCTTGACACCCTTGTTGAAAATCAATGGTCTGTAAACATAAGGGTTTGGTTTGGACACTAAGTTTTATTCCACCAATCTATATGTCTATCCTTATGCCTCACCACGTTGTCTTGATTATTATAGCTCTGTTCTAAGTATGAAGTTTTTTGAAGCTGCCCAACAATTGGTATCTCCTCTGAACTGTGGTTGTACGTACTGTGTATGAGGCATTAAGTATGTGTTGCCTAATGCATATCATTTATTTTTACATGTACAGTTGGCCCTTGAAGAGTGTAGGAGTTACAGGTGCCAGCCCCCTGCACCGTCAAAAATCTGTGTATGAGCTTTGACTCCCCCAAAACCTGACTACTAATAGCCTACTCTTGACAGGAAGGCTTACTGATAACATAAACAGATGATTAACATGTATATTGTATGTAATATGTATTATATACTATATTCTTACAATAAATGAAGTTAAAGAAAGGAAAATGTTACTAAGAAATCATAAGGAAGAGAAATTACATTTATAGTACTGTACTGTATTTATTGAAAAAAGTCCGTGTATAAGTGGATCCACGTAGTTCAAACCCTTGTCATTCAAAGGTCAGCTGTATGTTCCCAATCTCCCTGGGCGGATTGTTAATGCTTTTGAGGGATAGGGGCTGCCTCTTATGTGTCTCTGTGGACCTGGGAATCTTAATCCTAGTAGATACTCATTAAATATTTGTTGAGGATAGTAATGATCCCCTACTGACTTAAATTTTTTTATTATGAAAAATTTCAAATTTATGTGAAAATGGAGACAAAAGTATAAAGATCACCCATACAGTGTTCACCCAGATATAATAGTTATTAAAATTTTGCCATATTTGCTTCATTTTTCATACCCTTTTTTTTCACTGTAGCATTTTAAAGCAAATCTCAGAAAACATGTCATTTTGTGCCAACATATTCAGTTTGCATTTAAAAAAATGCAGATATTTTCTTATATAACCACAATGCTGTTATCATACCTAATAAAAGTAACAATAATTTTTTGGTATTGCCTAATTCCCAGTCCATATTTGTATTTCCCCAGTTGTCTCAAAAATGTCATTTTCATTTGTTTTTGGTCTTCAGAATCTTTACACGGTATTTGGTTGTTGCGGTACGTTTTATCAGATGCCCTATAGATCTTGTTCTCTTCATAGTTCTGAATACTAGAGTGCTTGTGAAGCCAGTATCTGCTCCTATTCCTTAGCCAGCTCTGTGAACTCTCCTCTACCTCTTAAGTTGTGGTTCAAATCTCTGCTTCTGCTTCAGCAATTCTACTTTCTTGGAGTTCTGCATCTCCAGCGACCCTCTTCCACATGCAGCCTTTGCAGGTCTCTAAAAAATAGTGCATTGTTAGTTTTTGGTAGTGATGTGAGTATTATGAAATGGGTGTGACTTTGCCAAAGGTGACTCAGTGGGCTTTGTATCTTTTACATTGTGGTTAGTCACTGTGTGTGTGTGTGTGTGTGTGTGTGTGTGTGTGTGTAATTGTACATATACACACATGCATAACTGAAAAGTTTAATAAAACACAGTTTTTAGCTTTATTAAATGTGATGTATTCTTAATATTTTCTATTCTATATTCTATTTTATTTCAAAAATGTTGATTTGACCCATGAATTGATTTTGCCACCCATTAAATGAGTCTTCACCTGCAGTTTGAAAAATAGCAGTTTATTGAATAGTCTTGTACAAAAGAGGTAAAAATTGATATTTTTTTTCATTTTGTCTTTTTGCTAGGTCTACTAGTTCTAGAGATTTCTTTTTTTAATCACTTTTGAAAATGTAGAAGACTGTGAAAATTTTGGTTGTGAATATGAATAAATATATATGTGTTGGACCAGAAAAATATTTTTTTTTTTTTAATTTTTTTTTCAACGTTTTTATTTATTTTTGGGACAGAGAGAGACAGAGCATGAACAGGGGAGGGGCACAGAGAGAGGGAGACACAGAATCGGAAACAGGCTCCAGGCTCCGAGCCATCAGCCCAGAGCCCGACGCGGGGCTCGAACTCACGGACCGCGAGATCGTGACCTGGCTGAAGTCGGACGCTTAACCGACTGCGCCACCCAGGCGCCCCCAGAAAAATATTTTTAAAAGATGAGGTAGATTAGGTGTTCCCACCATCTGAATAGGTAACATCTTTGTTCCTGAAACATTCTTTTATATTTTTTTCCTTCTGTACAGATACGTCGTCATGAAATACACAAATCAAAGAACAGAGCATTAGTACACTGGGAACTGCAAGAAAAAGCTTTGAAGAGAAAATGGAAGAAGCAGAAACCAGAAATTTCTCATCTTGAGAGAAGGAGATTATCTATCATGAGGGAGGTAATGCTGAGCTGCATAATATTAGAGAAGAAAGTGATAAATGGGGTTCTCTCTTTCCCCCTAAATTTGTTTCACATTGGAGAAGGTCTGGCAGACGATTGTGTCCTTATACAGTGATCTACACATGGACTTTGAAAAAAGCAGCAGAGTGACGATTAGTCTAGTTAGGAATTAGTCTAATTCCTGCTCTGCAAGTTACTGTTTGTGTGACTTATCTGACTGTATTGTTAAGAGATTTTCGTGATATGTAGTAATAAAGGGATTAGGACAGTCCTTGGCACATAATTAGTGTCATATATATAATTACTTTTCTCAGTTCACACAAGTGATGTTAGATTGATTACTTTACTAACATCACACAAGTGATGTTAGATTGATCACACAAGTGATGTTAGATTGATTACTTGCAAAAAAAATGTGTTAGCCATTTGTCTTTGGCTTAATCTTTTGACAGATGTAGGGTGTTTGGATAAGTAATCAGATGTATAGGAATAAACAATATGGCAAATAAGAGGAAACCACAGTAAAAAATCTTTTATTTGGGATGATATCACTGTAATCATTGTAAAAGAAATATACTTTGTCGTGTTGCTTCTTGTTCATTAGTGAAGCTTATGGCACTTGGATGTCTGGGTGACCTTTCACTGCAGCTTTAAATCACTCTGTCTTTTGAGGAATCCATTAGGCTTCTTAGTGAAATGTAAAAGTCTTGATCTTATATATCAGCAGGAAGAATTCTAGCTCCCAAATAAATGTTTACGTGAACTTATAAAAAGAACAGTGGATGGAGGGAATATGGTTCTTTATAGATAAGTATGTTTTGGTGATCTTGGACCGTCATGCATATTTCAACGTTATAGGGTAATTCTCAGTGACCAGGAAACAAGGCAGCCCCTTTGAGGTGGCTCTGGGCTTTTGTGTCCCATCTCTTGTGGCTCCTGCTCAGGTTCTGAATTGCTTATACAAGGAATGGGTGTGGTAGAAGTAGGGATCAGAGGAAGAGCGATGAAAGAGGGTGTGTGAAGTCTCTCTGCCTCCACTCCAGGGCTGCTCCTCAGGCTCTGGTGTCGTGGTTCTCAACACTCACTGCACAGTAGATCAGGGTTGAGAACTTCCATTAAATAATCACCACATTTGGACCACGATGTAGCTATACAAGGATATTCTGATTTAGTGGACCTGTGATGTGGGTATTTTTTAGACAGTTTTTGTGTAATTTTAGTACGTTGCAGGATTGAGAACCTCTGCTGTTAGTAGGATTCAGGTACTTCCATTTAACAATATATTTTGGAGGTTATCCATGTCGGTATTTAGAAATCTACCTTTTCTTTTCTTTTTTTTTTTTTTTTTGGCCAGATAGTATATAGATGTACCACAGTTTATTTATTTACTGCTTTATTTGTGGGCACTTAGGAAGTGTACTGGAGTAAAGCTTAGGCTTCTGGAAGAAGAATGACCCCAAGATATAGTGGTTTAAGCAAAATAGAAATCTATTTCTGTCTATAAAACAATTGAGAAGGAAATGGTAGTTGGTTGGGATGCTGGGGCCCTTTATTCCAGGACTTCCACCTCTTGAGTAGAGAATGGCTGTTCCAGCTTCCTTCAGCTGTATTCCAGCCAGCATGAAAAGGGGAAGAGAATGCATGCTACTCCTTTCACATACTGCCCAGAAATTCTGGCTTGTCTCCCATTATCCAGAAATTCATCACATGACCATTCTCACCTGGAATGATGGTTAGGAAATCTAGCTATGTACTTGGCTAAAACTTGGGGATTCTGCTGTTGAAAGGAAAATGGAAAGAAAGGAGATTGGTGGATAAGTGGCAGGTCTGTCACCCACAGATTATTACCTGTCTTGGTTCTACAAATAATACATTGAATATCCTTGAATGTTTTTAAGTACATGTAAAACTTTATTTATAGGAAAAATTCTTAAAAATGGAATTGCTGAGTCAAAGGATATGTATAGCTGTTATTTCAGTGTTCAATTTGTAATGTCTCTGTTCAGGGATGTGAAGGGATCAAATGAAGAAGGCTTGTTGGGAATATTCATGTAGGCAGTTATCATTATGTATTAAGAGCTACCGCTACCCGTCCAGCCCCCAGGGCTGGACTCCTGGATTAACAAAAATTCAGAGAAAAGCTCTTTGGCATTTGCTGTAGGATGCATTCATGTTATGGGAATCAGGCAAATGAGGGTCCAGATTCAGAGAGAGGGAGACTTTGATGAAGATTTTATAAATTCTAAAAGTGTAATAACTTCCCAAGTCTCTCTGCAATTTCCTATTTCAATCTGGTTTTTATTATCAGAGAACAAAAGTGCTAGGATGGGAAGTTTTTTATAATGTTTTTGAAGGAATCTTGGACAGTCCTTTGCAAATCCAGGCTGTGTCCCACCATTCATAACTTTGGCCTTGTGTTCTGTGAACCCATCTGGGAAAGTAATGTATACAGATGGGCTTGCAGAGATTGGCTTACCTATCAAGAGGATGAGTTTTAACCGAAAGAAGTGATAAGTAAATCTAGAAAGAGCAAAAGAAAGCCAATACACTGATCTCTGGTCTCTCAAACCATCTGCCCCTAGAAGGCTGGGCAGACTGGCAGAGTACAACAGGGCAGCGGCTTTACTGAAGACTTCATTATAATTAATATCAGGTCTTGATATGATAAAGTTATTCCTCTGTAATCTGCTTCTGTCAGTTATATCTCTTTATTTTGATGGAAGGTCAGTGATTTTTTTTTTTAAATAGTAATATCAAACTGCTATTAGGAAATATTCTGTGTGTAGTTTTTCTAGTTTAAATGATAGATTATAATGTTCCATTTACTTTCTTTCCTAAGCTCTAATTGCATGTATTGTATGTACTTGCAAGATCGCTAACCAGGGACTGAAATTTGGTTCATGGGATAAAACAATTTAAGTTGTAACAACATTGTCAAATATCTCTAGAATGATACAGGTTTTCAGTGTGTCTACATCCTGATAATACCCCTTTGGGTTTGGGGAAGGTGGTGGTATTTTCATTTCCATATTAGCAAACTAAGTTTAGAGAGGTTGGATTTTGCTTAGTATCCCTTGACTGGGCCTAGGATCCCAGTCTTCTGGCTCCAAATGTGCTCTTTGCCTTATAGCATTCCAAAGCTTACTCTTTGTGGAAGGAACAAATTCAGGACTTTATTCTCATCTAGTGAGCTAGCCAACATGGTTGGCTACAGCAGGAGAAGAAGGGAAATAGAATTTTATTCTTGTTATTTTTGTCAGTGTCCTAAAACAGTAACTAAGGTTATATTATATACCTGTTTCCATGGGCTAGAGAGATTCTGGTAAGAGCATTTGTTGCCAGATGCTTTATTGTTTTGAATCATTGTTGGAAACTGTGGGTCGTTTCCAATTTTGTGACTCCTTTCAGTTTAAGAATGCCATCTGGCGGTGGTGGCTAGAGTTGACTTGCCTGCATGTCCTTGCTTGTAATTATGAAAGTTCCTAAGTTGAAAGTGCCTAATCAGAGGCACTACTGTAATGGTATTGTTTTGGTTCTCATCCCCCCATGATAAAAATCCATCTTGTTTATAAATACAGAAACATCACTTTGTTTGATGCCCTAAACCTCATATCTTAGCTCATATTCTCTAAGTTGTTGATCATGATCCAATAGTAGGTTATGAAATACACTTTAAAGGTTGAAACGCCTCTGAATTTATGGCTCAGAGATTTATGTCTTTAATCAGTGTTTTTTCAAACTGTGGATCACAACTTTTTAGTGGATTGTAAAATTGAGTTAGTGTGTTGTAGCCCATTATTTAAAAAAATGAAATAGGAGCTAAAAGGAAAATTTCAGAGCGGTTCTCAAAGAGTAAGGTTAAGTAAAACTTTTATTCTGTTATACATTTACATTTGTATGTGTGCTGGTTCGCAGTTAAATAATGTATTTCTTACTTGGATTGTGGCCAAGCACATGAAATCTACTAATTATTGTAATAGCCCCATCTACTGGTACTTAAGGATATTGTCACTGAAGGATTTTAGAAAGGTAGTGGCCTTTGGTTATTTTTATGCCCTCTACCTTTGTATGGACTTTTCCTTTGTGATTTCATAAGTATATGTATATATATTTTTCTGAGTAATATATTTATCATTAACACGTATCTAGATTCTTTCTGATCAATACCAGATGCAGGATGTTTTGGAAAAATCTGATCATTTGATGGCTGAAGCAAAAGATCTATTTGTTGATTTTCCTCGTAGGCGCACAGGTAATGTATTCAATTCAAACAAAAACTTCTTTTTCTTATTAACCATAGCCCATAGCTGGCTACTTGGAAGAATTTTAAATCATTTCTCGGTCACCACTTTATTTATTTATTTATTTATTTATTTATTTATTTATTTATTTATTAAAGTTTATTTATTTTTGAGAGAGGCAGAGACAATGCAAGTGGGAGAGGGGCAGAGAAAGAGGGAGGGAGAGAATCCAAGCAGGCTGTACGTCATCAGTGCAGAGCCTGACACAGGGCTTGAACCCACGAGGACGTGGGATCATGACCTGAGCTGAAACCAAGAGTCATCTGCTTAACCAACTGGGCCACCCGGGTGCCCCTTGGGCACCACATTATTTATATCACAAGTATTCTAGAGTGGATAGCATATAAGAGTTGTTAGGCATAGACTCATTATAATTTGTTTTTTTTCACTAAGAATATTAACTATTACAAATTACTGAGCTAAGCAAAGGTAAATTGTTATTATTTACTAGGATATTTTATAGGGCAATATACAAGATTTTATAATTTAAAATGTGACTTAATTTCCAGTTTATTAATATTAAGTTACCATATAAAGTATTTGTATTTATGTAACTTGAGTAAAACTTAATTTGAAGTCTAAATCTACTTCAATCTCTCTCTAAAAGGGACTTTGCCTCTGTTCAGATACATAGCATTATTCACTTTAATGTGTATGTAATCTATTGTTTAATCCCTAAAAATAGATCACTAGTTTTTAGTGTAAAGTTTCAATCTTGGCTTAGCCATTTATTAGTGTGACTCGGGGCCATTTGCTTCATGTCTCTGAGTTTCAGTTTACTGGTCTGTAAGATAATACTAGTAACAATCTCATCAGATTTTGTGAAGGTAAAATGACTTAATATATGTAAAAGTACTTGGAACAGTGCCTGGCATATAGTGTTATATGAATGTGAGCTGCTATTATTATTTTTAAGATTTTCATGTGATAACAAACTTAGGGCAATGTGTATTGTTTGTAAAGTCAATTTAACTAAATGAAATAAAATCATCATTACTTATTTTCCTTCTGCAGGGTTTCCGAATGTAACAGTGGCTCCTGATTCCTCTCAGGGTCCCATCGTGGTAAATCAAGACCCTGTCACCCAGGCCATTCTTAGTGAATCTGTCTTAGAGCCTCAGGTAATGTGCTATTCTCATAGCCGTCATACTTATGTGGAAATTAAGCTTATGTAGGTATTGTGGTAAACATTTCAAAAGCTTAAATATCAACAGATATCTAGTTATGGTTGTTAGAATTGTTCTTACTGAAGCATATTGCACTCTCTGTGAGTAATGTTTGTACCAAACAAGACAGGACTGGATAATGATAGCTACCTTTTATTGAGTACTTACCTACAAGGTAAGCTATTATTATCTCCGTTTAGCAGAAGAAAAACCTGAGGTTCGGAAAAATTAAGTGCCTTGTCCAAGATCACATAGCTTGTTGGCATCAGAGATGGCCTTCAAGCTGGGCTCCATCTGCCAGTATGAAAGGAGTGGGAAGTCTTTTCACTTGCATTTTGGAATCAGGTGGATCTATGTTTGTATTCTATTACTTACTAGCTCTTTGATCTGGAGTTGATTTCTTAAGGTGTCTGAATTGGCTCAGAGTGTTTTTGTTTTTTTTGTTAAATGGAAATAGAATATACTTACTATGGTTGTTGTGAGGATCAGCTGAGATAAGTTATGTAAAATGCCTAGCATAATTCCAGATACTAGCTCTTCATTAAATGTTAGTCCCTTCTAATAGTGTGTTTAAAAAGTAGCTACCCAGGAAACTTGGGATTTATTGTCTAGTTAGATGGGAAAATTTATTTTAGTAGTAAAATGTTAATTAACCATATCCTAAGCTAATTGAAACCATTAATTAATTAATGATTAATTCATTAATGATTAACTCATGAATCAAAATGTTTAGAATTTTGAGATGGGACACATTTTTTAAAAGCACTTGAAGAATTTAATACTAAAAACAACTTCTTAGAACTGATTAAGACTCAATACCTGTTTAATGCAATTTCCTAGGTTATGTATATGTCCTATGAAGAAAAGGAGAATCATCAATTAGAGGGTTGATCCTAGGGAATTATAAGGTCCAAAATCATAAAAAAACATGTTAAGTATTGTTTTCTATTTACAAAGGCAGTTAAGTAAAATTACACGTTTTAAATAGCCAACACCCATTAGCCGTATCTCTAGCCAAAAACCATTATGTTTCAGCATTTACTAAAAATGTTAGCTTTCAGATATCATGGTCTCTTTTATGGGGATGGGGAATTGGCAAGAGCTGAGATTAGACAGGGAGGAACTAGGTAGTGAAGGGCTAAGGAACCAGAAAGTAAGAGTAGAGCCACCAAAGGATTATAGGAAGAGTAGAGTCATTATGAAATCGACTGTAGAGTGAAAGGTGGGTTTGGGAGGGAGGAGACTGGTGAGAGGATCTGATTAGAAGACTCAGGATAGAATTTTATTTATGTATGTATGTATGTATGTATGTATATTTATTTTTGAGAGAGTGTGAGCAGGAGAGGGGCAGAGAGAGGGAGACAGAAGACCCGAAGCAGGCTCCACACTGGCAGCAGAGAGCCTGATGTGGGGCTTGAACTCAGGAACCGTGAGATCATAACCTGAGCTGAACTTGGATGCTACCCAGGTACCCTAGGATAGAATTTTAGTGAGAAGTAGTGGGAGCCTAACCTAAGCAGTGGCAGTAGAGAAGGAGGTAGAGGGGAAAAGGGATAAATTTGAGAGATTTTAAAAAGGGATAGAATTGACAGGATTTGGGAGCTGATTGGATGTGATATATGAGAAAGAAGGATACCTCCCAGTTTGCTGGCTTGAGCATATCAGTAGATAGTGATGCTGTTCATGGTCTTAGGTAATATGGCAGGAACAAGGCTTCTGGAAGAATAATAGGAGAGGCTTAGGAAGATGACTAATTTGGGACATGTTTATTATATGTATATAGGATGTCTACTAGGGATATCTTTTAGGCAGTTGGATATAATTGCCTAGGGCTCCAGTGAAATCTGGGTAAAGGTAGAAATTTGAGAATTCACAGCATTTTACTTGTGATTGCAGCTTTGGAACTACAATCATTCAGAAAGGGAATCAGACGAGAGGAGAAAAGGTCCAAAGGGAGGACCTTGAGTCCCGTTAGATATTAAGAAATAGTAGAAAGAAGAACGAATAAAGGAGATTGGGAATAGAAAAACAAAAAACAAAAAACAACAGGGAAATCTGGTATCATGCCAATTAAAAGGAAGAGTGTATCAAGAAGATCTTGAAGGGAAGAAAGGAGTGGTAATTAATGTCTAATGAATCAAAGAAGTAAGGGAAGGCAAAAACTAAAAAAAATATCTGTTTGATTTAGGAACAAATCAGAAGAGGATGTTGACCTTGTAGAGACCAGTTTGAGTGGAATGGTAGGGCAGAAGCAAAGTTGTAGGGCACAGATGGTAAATGGGAAGTGGGGGGTGACTCTTTCAAGAGGTTTAGTGGTGAAAGGGAGAAGATACAATGAGAGAGACTTGTTCACATTTAAATATGGATGAGCTGAAGCCAGTACAGAGAGAGAGGTTGGAGAGGCAGGAGATAGAAGGTCATGGAGTAGAATGGAGGTGAGAGGGTTTAGGTTCTAGAGCACTTGTGGAGATGTTAGCCTTAGAAGGAGGGAACTCTCAATTGTTATGATAAAAAGAAAGAAAGGATGAGTGTATATATAACCAACTTGTATTTTTATTTTTATTGTTACGTTGAGAAAGGCTCTTAATGAAGTAGATGATGAAGAAGGAACCGTTAACAGCCAGTCTGGAGAAAGTGAGAATGAATTGGATAACTCTATCAACTCTCTGTCAAATACGAATGTAGACAGGTATGTATATGTGGCATAAATCTCTACAGTGCTTCCCTTTCTTCCAAGTATACTTCTTTTGATTTTCAGCTTTATTGAGATATAATATAATAATATTATATATATATTGACATATGTTATTGACATATTATAATATTGGGTCTATTTCTGGATTTACTATTCTAGTCCATTGGCCTTGTCTCTCTAGTTATGCTCTAATACCACACTATTTTAATTAGTTTGTGGTGTTTGAATAAACTTGCCTCGTAGCTGTTTTTTAATTCAGAGTTTTCTTAATGATTTTTACATGTTTATTTATCCATGTGAACTTTAATATCAATTTGTCCAGCTTCATAAGAAAAGGTTATTGGTATTTTTGTTCTTTTAATAAATTAACTAGGCAGGGGCGCCTGGGTAGCTCAGTCGGTTGAGCCTCTGACTTGGGCTCAGGTTACGATCTTGTGTTTTGTGGGTTCAAGCCCCGGTCAGGCTCTGGGCTGACAGCTCAGAGCCTGGAGCCTGCTTCTGATTCTGCGTCTCCCTCTCCCTCTGCCCCTCCCTCCCCCTTCCCCCCTCCTTCCCCCGCCTCAAAAATAAAGAATAAAAAAATTTAATAAATAAAATAAATAAACTAGGCAGAACTGACATCTTTATTATGTTGGGTTTTACTATCCAGGACAAAGTATATTTTTCCATTTGTTAATGTCTACATTTTTGTTTTTGCAGTGTTTTAATATTTTTCTTATATAGATTTTGCTCATTTTTTGTGGTTTATCCCTAAATAGTTAATGTTTTGTTGTTGTTGTTGTTATTCTCTTAAATGGGATTTTTCTCTTCCATTATACCTTCTAAGTAGTTGTTTGTGTTTATGAAGGCTGTTGATTTCAGTGTGTTATCTTGATATTCTGCTAACTTATTGAATCTTGGTTGAGTTAGTTTTAGCATTGTTTTTCTAGAGTTTTCCAGGTATTCCATCATGTCATCTGCAAATAGACATAGTTTTATATATTTTCTAAGTGTTATATCTCTAGTTGGTTTCTTTTGTATATTGCAGTAGCTATAGGACAGTATTAAATAATAGTGGAAATAGTGAAAAAAAAAATAGTGGAAATAGTGGGCATCTATATGTTGTCCCTGATCTGTGAAAGTGACTCTTTTGTTTCCTCTTAAGTAAGGTGCTGGTTTTAGAAGTGAAGTTTTTGTTGTTTTTGTTTTTTAACAATGCTAAGGAAAGGTCTATCAGTTCTTATTTTGAGGTTTTTTTTTTTTTTTTTTTTTTAAATCAGGAATGAGTGTTGACTTTTTCAAGATCTATAGAGATAATCATATAAGTTTCCTGCTTTAGATCTATTAATATGGTGCATTAGATTATGGATTTCCTAATATTGAACTATTCTTGCATTACTGAAATAAATTCCACTTGGCCATGGTGTATTCTTTTCATTATTGTGGTGTTGGATGTTGTTTGTTAATATTTTATTTAGTATTCTTGCATTAATATTCTTAAATAATATTGTCTATAATTTTTTAAATATATAATATCAGATTGAGGTAACAATATTATACTTGATTTCATGAGAAGCATCCAGAACATTTTCTAATTGTTTAAGTCCTAAAACAATTTATCTAGTTTGGGACCCTGTGTTCTTCAAAAGGTTTGTAGAATTTCCCTGTGAAATTATTTGAATGTGGTGCTTTTTTGTGGTGAAGTGTCATAATAACTTTTCTTCTTCCATGGAGAGTGGATTAAACTTTCTACTTCTACTCAAGTCAATTTTGGTAAATTATATTTTCTTAGGAAATTATCCATTTTTTGTAGGCTTGTCAATGTATTTCCATAGAGGTGTGCAAATAATTTCTGTACTTCTAAAAAATGTCTTTTGCTTTCGTGCTTATCTCCCCTTCTTCATTTCTTTTTGTCCTCCCTCCCATGTTTTACAATTAGGTTAGTTAGTGGTTTGTCTATCTTGTTAAATTTTTTTTTTTTTAATTTTTTTTTTTTCAACGTTTATTTATTTTTGGGACAGAGAGAGACAGAGCATGAACGGGCGAGGGGCAGAGAGAGAGGAAGACACAGAATCGGAAACAGGCTCCAGGCTGTGAGCCATCAGCCCAGAGCCTGACGCGGGGCTCGAACTCACGGACTGCGAGATCGTGACCTGGCTGAAGTCGGACGCCTAACCGACTGCGCCACCCAGGCGCCCCCTTTTTTTTTTTTTTAATTTTTTTTTCAACGTTTATTTATTTTTGGGACAGAGAGAGACAGAGCATGAACGGGCGAGGGGCAGAGAGAGAGGAAGACACAGAATCGGAATATCTTGTTAAATTTTTAAAGAACCAGGATTTTGATTTATTAATTAGAGCTACTGTTTTTCTGATGTCTTCTTATCAATTTTCACTTTTATCTTCGCTTCTTTTAGTTTTCTTTCATTTACTTTGCTTTTTTCTACTTTGCTTTCTTTTGCAGTTGGTAATTTAATATATTTATTTTCATACTTTATTTTTAATTGATAAATATGTTTAAGGTTCTGAATTTTATTCTGGTCTGTGCTTTAAATGTGTAACATATATTCTAATACGTAGTGTTTTATTATTTTAGAAATTAGGTAATTTCAGTTTATATTTTTTCTTTTACCTAAGAGTTGTTTAATAGAAGGTTTTTAAAAAATGTTTCCAGACAGAGGGGCTTCTTTGTTTTTGGTTTTCTTATTTCTAGTTTTATTATACTCAGAGGGTGGTTTATGATATTTCTACTTGTAGAGCTTAATGATGTTTTCTTTGTGGCCTAATATATGATTAAATTTTTGTGAATGCTCCATTTGTGTGCTTGAGAAGAAGGTATATTCTATATTAACAAGGTGTAAAGTTCTATATGCATATCCATAAAATTTACTTCATTGATTATGTTGTTTACTTTTTCTGTCTCATTTTTGCCACGATCTTATATTGAGAGTAGTGTATTAAAGTCTCTGTTAGTGTTTTCTATTTTTCTTCGCATTTGATGTTTACGTATATTTAATTCTCTTTGTAGTTGAATACCTTCATCCTTGTATGGGTGACTGCTGTGTTTTTTGGTACATGGATATCCAGAAGTATTGTATCTTCATTGTGAAGTATGGCTTTTAGCATTATGAGTGTCCTTTTTCACATTTAATACCTGGGGCTTCAGTTCTACTTTGATATCAGGAGTGAAATCTCTGCCTTCCTGCTTCTAATTACCTGGTTCATCTTTGCTCATCCTTTTATTTTAGCGTTTCTAAATTGTTGGGTGCTAGGTGTGTCTTTTATTTTCAGCATAGAGTTGGGTCTTGCCTTGTTAGCCAGTTTGAGAATCTTTTTTTCTTTAATTAGTAAAGTAAGCTTGTAATATTTATTAACATGGTTGATGTGTTTGATGTCAACTTTGTCATATTATTTTATAGTACTATGGTGTTATACTGTAATTACGGTTTTCTTTCTCTATGTGATGTTTTCTCTGTTCTCTTAAAAATTTCTGTTGGTGTCTAGGATGTTGGTAATTTTGTTCTGGTTGGTTGCCTTTATATCTACCTTTTATAGAGGGTTTCAGTCCCCTATTTTCTTTAATCTTTTGTTGTCTGGTGTGTTGGCATTAAGTGGTATTTTGACTTCTACCTGCTTCCTGTACAATAAATAAGTTATTCTGTATTCTCATTCTTTCCCTTTTCTCTCAGGCCTTCTCCTCTTTTAGCTGCGTATTTTTTGCTTTGACAGAACATAAAACATTATTCTTCCCTGTGTATTGCCATTTTGGTTTTAGTTTTGGAGCTACAATTAAATATAGTAAATGGTCATCATTGGTCTTTTTTTGATGTTTCCCTAGTTAACTCTTGGTTGGATCTGTCAGGGCTCATGCTATAGCATTTGTGAATATAGTATTCCTTGAGTTCTTGAAAGGCTTAAAAGTTTGAGGGACAGCTTGGCCAGATAGAAAATCTTTGATTGATGCAGTGTTTCTTTAAATTTCCCCATTTTCTTGAAAATGTTCCTCCATTCTTAGTTTGCTTTGAATGTTGCTTTGACAAGTCTGATGCTAGAATAATGTTCTTGCCCTTATAAATAATTTGGCATTTTTATGTAGGTACTTAATTTCCTTTATATTTAAATTTTGTTTCTTCTGTCTTTAAAATTTAATATTGCTAAGCTGTGTCTTTGGCTTACCTTTCCAGGTCAGTTTTTCCAACACAGCTGCCCCTGTTGTGTATAGATTCAGTTCTTTTCTTTTCTTAGGATTTATCCTGAAGGTTGGACTTAGAGCTAATACTGTCTTACAGAGAACTCTTTCTGATGCTTTGATAACTAGCCCCCTTTGAATGGATTGCATTATAGGCCTTTTGCTAAATATGTTTCGTAGCAACTAATGTGCAATGTGCATAATTTGCTTGAAGGCAACTCCCTTAGGTTGACATTTGTGGAGCCACTAAATAAGATTTCCCTTTTCCTCTTTTTTTTTTTAATAACAGTTTTATTGATTTATAGTTCACATACCATACAATCCACCCACATAAAGTATAACCAATGATTTTTAGTATATGCAGAATTGTGCAACCTATAGTCAATTTTAGAACATTTTCATTACCCTAGAGAAACCCTATATTCTTTAATAGTCAAACCCCATTTCCTCCCAAGCCCTTTAGCCCTGTCTGATCTATCAGATTAATCTATTTCCTATCTCTATATATTTGCCTGTTCTGGACATTTCATATATATGGAATCATTCAATATGTGATCTTTTGTGTCTGGTGTCTTTTACTAAGCATGTTTTCAAGATTCATCCATGTTGTAGCATGTATCTTCGCTTCATTCCTTTTTATGGCTATGTAATACTCCATTGTGTGGTTGTAGTACGTTTTACTTTTCCACTCATCAGTTGGTGGACATTTGGTGTTTCCACTTTTTTGTCTCCTACCTCTTCTAAGCCTCTGTCCAACTGAGAAAAAGACAAAGGAATCAGGTGATTGGAGATAAAATATCAGCCTTATCAGTACTAAAGATGATTATAGCAAAAGGCTTAGTGCTCTAACTCCCTGTACTGCAAGCTCTTCCATTCCTTCCCCTGCTCCCAGAGACTCAGGGCAGAGTCTGCTCCAGTCCCTTCAGTTCAGCGATGAGCGGAGGCTATGTTCTGAGGACAGCCTTCACAGGAGAGAGAAAATAGAAAAGACCAAGCCATGTATTTTCTCTGGGAAA
Source organism: Puma concolor (assembly GCF_028749965.1). NCBI lineage: Eukaryota > Metazoa > Chordata > Mammalia > Carnivora > Felidae > Puma > Puma concolor. The sequence continues at coordinate 100,063,298 of NC_141675.1, forward strand.
GAGGGAGGAGGATGGGGCCCATATCACCGAAGTCCAGAAAGGGCAAATCGCTCCTGTGATTAGGAGCCATGTAGGTAGGAAACTGGGAGGAAGATGGAATGATTTCTTCTAACACTAAGAAGACTGGCATTTTAGTCATCTGTCTTATAAGTTGAAGAAAATGTATTTTTTCTTTGATTATGAAGTATTAAAAGCTCCATCAATCAAATATGTAAGCAGTTGAACAGTTTAAATGACAGCATTTATTAATTCTAATGTAGCTTGTTGTCTCATAATTTATAGGTTTCTCCACCAACTAAAGGAAGATAATTCTGACTTAATTAAAAAATTGTGGACTGATATTCAGCAGAAAATAACAGCACAGTCACAAGTAACAACCCTTCCAGAAACTCCATCATCTGCTCCTCCATCAGGGGAACAAAACGGTTTGCTCCCCCATTGTCTTACTTCTCCCAGAACAGTGACTTGTTTTAGTATGTTCTTTTTTAAACATAGCAATTTTTAAAGCAATGGTATTTAGTCTTGACTGTCTTTACCTAATTGAATAAGATACTGATAGATCTGTTCATTGGAATGCTTAAAACTTTTTTGTTGTTCACTGGAGATTCTTTTGGAAATACTTTTTCTTTTAGCTGCTCTGAATGCTACCAATGCTGTCAAGAGAATCCACACCAGGCTTCAATCTGAAGAATCTACTGAGACTCTAGACTCAAGCTATGTTGTGGGACAAGTGCTGAACTCAAGGAAGCAAAAACAGTTGTTAAATAAAGGTTCAATCCCTTGATTTGCCAAGATGAATTAGTAAACACATAACTTGATACAACTTCTTTAATCTCTTAGTAAAGTTTTTCCCCTTAAACTCATCCAATCAGAGCCAACTGATTAAGACTTTGTTGAATGGTGGCTAAGAAATGTTCTATGCCATGTAACTCTGTAGAAAGATAGTTTTAGTGTGTTTGTTATACACAGTGTAAACCTGTATGGATTTTTATGAACAAATGGTTATAACTTCTATAAAAACCTTTTATAGGGGCGCCTGGGTAGCTCAGTTGGTTAAGTGTCCAACTCTTGATCTCGGCTCAGGTCATGATCTCACGGTTTCATGAGGTCAGGCCCCACGTTGGGCTCTGTGCTGACAGCATAGAGCCTGCTTGGAATTCTCTCTCTCTCCTCTTTCTCTCTGCCTCTCCCTGACTTGCACTGTCTCTTTCTCTCAAAATAAATAAACATTAAAAATTTTTTGTTTATAAATTGTGAATAACAGTCAAAGGTTTCTCTAGTAGCTTTCTGGTATAATTTTTCTTGGTCTTATAATAGAATGACTTCTCTCATTATCAGTGAAAGGAAAACTGGATTCTCATGCTCCTTCCAAGCAGAAAAAGAGCATACTAACAGCTAGCACAGCCTCCACAGACTTACCAAATAGCAATAATTCCAGCCTGGATGTCCTCAAACACATGATAAATGAAGTGGAACATGAAATGGAAGAATATGAACGGTGTACAGGACGTGAGGTCAAGGGACTGCAAAGTAGTCAGGGTCTCACAGGCTTCACTCTGTCTCTGGTGGGCTCCCTCTGTCGCCTGGTTCGGTACCTTAAAGAGGTAAGAGCAAGAAGTTATTAGAGTCTCCTCTTCAGAGTGCGGGTAGATATGCTTAGAGTTGTTTTTTTTGTTTTTTTGTTTTTTTTTGTTTTTGCTCTACCCTTAATTTATTGCAGTCTCCAAATGAAATATAGTCAAATCTGAATAGCTTTATTTAAAATATCTCAGCATGGGGCGCCTGGGTGACTCAGTCGGTTAAGTGTCAACTTCGGCTCAGGTCATGATCTCGCAGTTCGTGGGTTCGAGCTCCGTGTCGGGCTCTGTGCTGACAGCTCAGAGCCTGGAGCCTGCTTCAGATTCTGTGTCTCCCTCTCTCTCTGCCCCTTCCCTACTTGTGTTCTCTCTCTCTCTCAAAAATAAATCTTAAAAAAATTAAAAAAAAATAAATAATAAAATACCTCAACTTTAGATTATCTGCAGTGAACTTTTATCCTCTTAATTTTCCTCTGCATGCTGATTTATGTATCACCCAATATACTGATACATGGTCAGCTAAGTGATGTTGATTTTAATATGAGCTTTAGTAAAATATAATTAGAGGGGTTAATCTGCTATAAATAAGATCATGTCTTATGCTGATATTGAATATTATTGTTTGGCAGTATTAGATTCAGTAGAACTACTCAACGTGTCCTCCTTCTGATGCTTTTTCTGCTTCCTACTCCCACTTTAGTTGAGTTTGGAGAGCGGCATACCTGTAATCTATAGACACAGATGGGGAAAGTTCTTCATGTTATCTGTGTGACTAACTCAGGCTTTGCATTAGTGTCTGATGTGGGAGATATTTTGTTGTTGTGAAAATAATTTATAAAACTAGCAGGAATTGTTTTTTAGTTCATTTGTGAATAATCAGTCTTCAGAATGCTGTGGAATTAGAGTTGGGTAAACATTTCATCTTTCAAAAAATCTATTTAAACTATTATTTTTTTATACATTTAAATTTGTTAAATACAACAAAAAATGTTCAAGGACATTTTATTATTAAAATTGTTGATTCATTGCTCTAATTCAAAATTTTTTTAATGTTTATCCATTTTTTTGAGAGAGAGCACAAGTGGAGGAGGGGCAGAGAGAGAGGGAGACACAGAATCTGAAGCAGGCCCCAGGTTCTGAGCTGTTAGCAAAGAGCCTGACGTGGGGCTCAAACTCATGAACCATGAGATCATGACCTGGCCGAAGTTGGATACTCAACCGACTGAGCCACCCAGGCGCCCCAGTCTCTCTAATTCAGATGTTCCAATTTCTCTGGAGATGTCCTCCTAAAATTTGCTTTTTAGTGAAATATTTATTGTATGGTCAGACTTAGGAAAGTCTTCACATTCTTCCACCCTTAAGTTAGGAATCTCTAGGAGTGTACTTTTGGCTCTCTGAAAGTATTACAGGTTTAGAAGCATATACTTTTTAGCTAATCACTTGCTTTATGAAGTTAAACCATTTAAGCCTGTCATTTATTTTTAATTTTCTTTTAACAAACTTAATTTTTGAATTGGTGATGCACTCATACAGTATGAAATTCAGAGAAACAGAGATAGATAAAAATTCTAATTCTCACCTTTTTTTTTTTTAATGCTTATTTATTTTTGAGAGAGAGCGAGTGTACACACAAGAGGGGGAGGGACAGACAGGGAGACACAGAATCTGAAGCAGGCTCCAGGCTCTGAGCTGTCAGCACAGAGCCCCTCGCAGGGCTCAGACCCACAAGCAGTGAGATCATGACCTGAGTCAAAGTCGGATGCTTAACCGACTGAGCCACATAGGCGCCCCCTACTTCCCATCCTTAACTTCCATTTTACCGGTCTGCTTCCTCGGCGCCAGCTCTGACGACCAGGTGTGAGTGTGTCCTTCTAGAGATGCTCTGTGTGTATTCAACCAATATGTATATGTACTTCCCCCTCCACTTCATTCTGCAAAAGTTGTAGTCATTTAATTCTGCATACCATTGTGTTTATTGTGTTCTATTTAAGGAAGGGAAAAGGATACAGTATTTCATTTTAATGAAATATAAACCTTTTAATAAAAATATTTCATTCTCATTACTGTCACATATACTCTAAGTATTTTTTTGACAGCTTTGAGTAGAAACTTTTAGTTTTCAGTACTTGATGCTGTTGATAGTAATTTAGTTTTGGATGGGAGTTGTATTGATGGAAGTGGATTTTTTTTTTTGTAGAGTGAGCTCCAGCTGCGTAAAGAAGTGGAGACAAGGCAGCAACTGGAACAAATGTTAGGTGATCATCGAGAGCTCATTGATGCTCTTACAGCTGAAATTCTTCTTCTCAGAGAAGAAAATACCGCAACCCAGGTACTTAGATGCAATCAAGCTTTTCTGTGTTTAGTATCATAAAACGTCTAAGGATATATAAGATTCTCCACTGGGTGTTGTATGGAAACCAATTTGCCAATACATTTCATAATAAAGAAAAAAAAGAATATATAAGATTCTCTTCTAGTTGCCTTTGGTTTTGTTATGCTGATGTGATTACCTCTCACTTCTTTATTATCATCAATGGTAGCTTTTATTGAACATTTATTACATTGGAGGTACTATAGTAGAAACTTGGACTTTAAATACATATAGAATAAATCTACTGTCTTTAAGAAACTTATTATTTAGTGGGGAAGACAGAATCTACATTTAAATGGTAACTACCAGTATTCTAGTAGTTGATCCAAAATGTGAAATAAAAAAATGTTATGATAGCTACTTTTAATTTCAAAACATCAGGGGATACCATTTGAGGAAGCTTGCTGTAATCATTTGCCATTTAAAATTGTTTACAGTATCTTCAAATTTATTATAGAAGTCCTCTTTGCCACTTGTCTGGATAATTGCTTTTTTTTTTTTTTTTTAAAACGCTTACACAGGGGGTGCCTGGGTGGCTCAGTTAGTGAAGCATCTGACTCTTGGCTCAGGTCGTGATCTCATAGTCGTGAGAATGAGCCCTGCATCAGGCTGTGCACTGACAGAGCAGAGCCTGCTTGGATTCTCTCTCTTCCTCTCTCTGTCCCTCCCCTGCTCATGCATGCTCTCTCTCTTTCTCAAAAACAAAACCAAAAAACTGAAAATAAAAAAAACTTAAACAGTATTTCTTCTAGGAAATCTTACTGCCTCAATGCTATGTTCTTCATTTGTGCCTTTTGGATATTCTTTGGATATTGCTCTCCACTCTGTGTCTCTATAGGTTTGCCGAATGTGGATATTTCATATAAATGGAATCTTGCAATTTGTGATCTTTTGTGTCTGTGTTTTTTTTTCACTTAGCATAATGTTTTCAGGGCTTATCTATGTTGTAGCATGTTGTCAGTAGCTCATTACTTTTTTTGTCCACTAGTATTCCATTATGTGGATACACCACATTTTGCTTATCCATTCATCAAGTGATGGATTTTTGAATTGTTTCCACCTTTTTGTATATTATGAATGAATAATGCTGCTGTCAACATTCATGTACAAGTATTTGCGTGAACACAGGTTTTCAGTTCTCTTGGGAAAATGAATGGTTTTTAAATGTACTAACTGCCTCAACAAATCTTTATTGATTTGGGCCTGGCACTGGTCTAGGTGTAGGAAGTACAGTAGTGAACAAAGAAGAAATCTTTACCCTCGTGGAGTTTATATTCTAAATAAATCCTGGGGGAAAAAAAAGCGGAGTATATTGTAAGTTAGATGATGGTATGTGGTATAAAGAAGAATAAAGCAGGTAAGAGGCATAGCAAGTACCTAGGATGGGAATTGTAATTGGGTGGGCCATGCCTGTGAGGAAGGCCTGAAGGAGGTGAGGGAGCGAGTGTGCAGATAGCTAAGAGAAGAGCAGTCTCGGCAGAAGAACAGCAGGTGCAGAGGTCTTGAGGTGAGAGCGTGGCTGTTGAGCGCAAAAGCGTGAGGACCAGAATGTCTGGAGTCGAGTGTGGAAGAGTAGTAGGAGGCAAGAGCCAATAGATAAGCTGTGTCATGAGGGCTTGCAAACTGGGTAAGGATTTGGGTTTTTATGTTGGGTGAGAAGGGACACCACCGAAGGGTTTTGAGGAGAGAAGAGATGTGATTGAGGTTTTATGAGGATCACTGTGGGCGGCTGTGTGGAGACTAGATCAGAGATCACTGCCCTTTCTCGGTTCATGGTGCCCTTATTATCTCAAGATCCCCGTAGGCTGAAAGAAATACCCAACAGTTTCCTTTATTAAGTAGTTCGGCTCAAACTACTTAGTATTTATGTCTCAACAACTTAGATGCTGTTTGGAAAAAAACCCGCAAAATATCAAAGTATTGATAGAAAAAGTTTTATTTGTATTCATGATTAAATAACCACAATTATTTACTGATGGGATATGTCTACCTGCTGGGTACTGTACAGCTTCTCAAAGCTTGGAATCATTTTGGATATTGCCATTCTTATTTCCTATTCCACAGTAATTTTTATGCAGTGTTGCTTTTTATCATAGCAGCTACTGACAGCCCAGCTTCATGAAGATACGACATCATGAAAAGGAATGTATTTTGATCTAATATGGAAGCTGTGAACCACCTCAAGCTAGGAGTTCACTGGTGCCTGACAGATGTTGAGCAGCAGTGTTTTCCTTAAAAATATAAGATGTCCTGTGGTGCCCCTGTGGAGGCCCAAAGTGCTTCAAACCTTTTGGGGAACAGTATAGAACTAGACTCTAGGTGGTCAAACATGGAAGCAGAATGTTACAGACAGGAGTTAATGAAATAATCCAAGTGAGACATGGCAGCCTGGTCTAGGTTGGAACTGGGAGAGGCTGTGAAAAGGGACTAAATTGTGAATGTATTTGGAAGGCAAGCAGTAGGATTTGCTGATATGGGGCCAAGGAGAGGATGTGAGAGAAGAGTCAAGGATGATTCCAAAGCTATGGACTGAATATTTGGAAGGATAGAGGTGCTGTTGATGAGGTGGGGGTGTTCAGGGAGAATTTGGTTGTGCACATGTAAAGTTGGAGCCTATGTGAGTTCTAGGTGGAGATGCTGAGCAGGTCATTGGAGAGGAGTGTGGAATTTGGGAAAAAATTTGGGCTGGTATGAAATTGTTTAGTAGATTTCATTCACTAGTCCTACCAATAATACTTCTGACTTCTGGCCATCTCTGATTTTTATCAAATGTCTGTACCTCTTGGATATATATGTATATATCTATGTGTGTATAATATCTCTTCTCTCTGTATATATTTTCTCTTAACATTATTTTATATACATTACTATAAACATTTACAGGATCACGTTTTTTCAGTTTAAATGCCCGTATAATATTCTGTTAAATTTCCTCCACCTGATATACTTGCCTCTTGGGGTAGCTTGAGTCAGTTGATACCATCTATATAAAAGAGGTTTTATAAATCAAAAGCCCTATAAAAGGTTAATCCTTATTATTCTGGCAGTGTATTTATTAATATTCTGTGATACATTTAACCATTCTTCTATCATGAGACTTTTAAAATATTTATGATTACGTGTTCTTACAAAGGCACTATTTTAGTGTTTGAATGGAAGTTCAAAGTTCCTAGACTATTTAAGATAATGATATGATTATACATATCTAGGTGATGATTTGATGTCTGATATGTCAATGATGTTATTTAATTCTTTTTTCTCCAGGCAAGGCTTCAGCAGTACATGGTCACAACAGATGAGCAACTTATATCGCTCACACATGCCATGAAGAACTGTCCTGTGATAAAAAGCAATGAAGAAAATCAGGCATCAGAAAGGGGATCTACGAGTAGGAAAATTATAGACAGTCCAGGTGGGTGTGGTCTTATTACCCCAGGTTGGTATTAAAACACTGATAGAGTAAACAAGACTCTAAACTTACGTGGAGTTATTGGTTGTTGGTACATATGCAGCACTGTCACTACTTTGTCAGTATGGCAATGGCCACTAGTATTTTCAGCTAATATTTATTGGGTTATTGCTGTATGCCAGGCACTTTTTGAGTGTTCTACATGTATTATCTCATATACCCCTCATAATAGTCTTATGAGGTAAGTATCTTTGTTATCCCCATTTTCTCGATGAGAAAACCAAGGCTTAGAGAGAACTGGTAACTTAGCAAGATCATACAACTAGAAAGTAGCAGAACTTGCTTCCTATACCAGTGGGGCTTTCGTGCCAGCACTTTTCATCACTGTGCACCAGGCTCAGGAGGAGAGGAGATGGTCTTGGAAAGAAAAAGAAATACTGGGTTTTAGAAATTCTGATGTTTTGAAAACCTTTCTTCACTTTGTGTACCTTCATATGCCACAGGCTGAATAGGGCATTTAGGCCTTTTCATGTTTTTTGCTTCTAAGTAATATCTTGATGAGTGTCTTGTGTGGAGAGTGTTTTATGTATCGTAGGAGTGTTTTCTCATGAGGGATTCTAAGAAGTGGCTGAGTAAAATTTGATTTGTGTGAGATACACTCAATGGCTAGGGCAGGCCTCAAGGGCTAGGGGCCACCAGTGCTTTTCTCAAAAACGGCCTCTTCTTCCCGGTGCTGCCCCCTCACGAGTTACGGCTAAGGAGGATGTGGCCTAGAAAGGGAAGGCTCTAGAGTCCATGTGATTTTGCCTTTTATGGAAATGCATGTAAGCATAAACACCTGCAGTGTGTCCATGGTGTCTTTAAGTGCTAATGGCCTCTCATCTTCTTCAGAGGGCCCAGCTGTAAATGCTGATGTCTCTGTGCCGTTGGTGTTCCGAGGGGAAGAAGTGGCTGCATTGGCACAGGAAGACTTGCCTGTTAAACTGTCTCAGGTGCCAGCCCCACCGGGTAGTGCGAACGTGGCCACCAGTTTTCCGGCACATGTATTTGAGCCAGCTGTGTTGTTAACACCACCCAGGCAGAAGAGCAGCTCCGGATTCTCTCCCTTGCAGGAAGGTGAGCAGGCTTCTTCTAGAGTGGTGTGCCTGTTGCCTTTTTATGCCTTAAATATGTAACACTGTGTCCATTTTTACCTGATAAACTGAATTTTGAAAGCTGTTGATTGCCGCACATAATCTTTAAGCTGGAGGAGGATTTTTCAGGGTTGTTTATATCATGTGTGTTACATCAATGGTGAAATATCATGTTGAATTTCATTATGTATCTGTTCTGTTGGACATTGTAAATATTAAATCAGATCAAAGGATCAAAGTCCTCAGCATTAAAATGCCGAGTAAGGGAAATCCTCTTTTCCCTATGTTCCAGGAACACAGGAAAGGGTAAGAAACAGGAGGAGATTATCCTCCAGAGAGTAATGAAAGCTTAACCAAAGAAGGGTAAGAGCTGTGACTTTTAGGCATTTGTAATTCAGATGTGGTTAACATCTTTCTCATGGAAACTGTTTAGCTTATTAGTCAGTTGAGGTAATTTTATAATGAAAATTAAAAATAGCTTTAGAGCCACTTTTTGCAGGACATATATAGAGTTAAGAATAAAAACATTTAAATTTAAAATTAGGTCAGAGATTCTTCACTTGGGGGCTCATGGATGGTCTTTAGAAGTTCCATGGAATGCTTCATTGTTTGGAAAATTATATTTATTTTTCCACCTGTGCATTCTTCTAGAACTGTAGCTTTTTTCCCCCCATTTTTAGAACAGTTCTTTAATCAAAAAAGTACCTTAGACTCTTCTCCAGTGTTTTTAGAGAAATATTAATTCAGCCTTGATTTGCCTACATTTTTATTTCTTTAAAAAGAGTGTTTACATTCTTGAATAGGGGAACAGAATAGTAACTTTTTTTTTTTTTTATTTTGAGAGAGAGAGAGAGAGAGAAAGAGTGTGAGCATGAGCAGGGGAAGGCAGAGAGAGAGGATCTGTGCAGTGACAGTGCAGAGCCCAGCGTGGGGCTCAAACTCTTTGAACCATGAGATCATGACCTGAGCTGAAATCAAGTATGGCGTTTAACTGTCTTAACCACCCAGGCGCCCCCACAGTAATAGCTTTTGTGGTCACTGGGACTTACAAATTTTTTCAGATTTTCTGTACTTTTCAATAAAGGACAGGAAGAGGCCATAAAGGTTAAAGAAATGACAAATCCTTACCATTATAAAATTTGTCTTGGCCTTTAATATGTGATTGCAGAATCTGTCAGATCTGTGTGGCATAGGGAGACAGTGCTAGACTGAGAGTCAGAAGTGCTGAAGTCTTGGCCAACCCAATGACTAGCCGTGAGGCATGCATTTTCTGCATTTCATTTTCCTAGCTCTAAAATGAAAGATTTTTCTTTCATCTTTAATGTTCCTCGAGCTCTGTAATTCTGTGATTCAGTATTTCCTCTTCAGAGGCTAGAGAGTATTTTTTTTTTTTTTTTAATTTTTTTTTTCAACGTTTATTTATTTTTGGGACAGAGAGAGACAGAGCATGAACGGGGGAGGGGCAGAGAGAGAGGGAGACACAGAATCGGAAACAGGCTCCAGGCTCTGAGCCATCAGCCCAGAGCCTGACGCGGGGCTCGAACTCCCAGACCGCGAGATCGTGACCTGGCTGAAGTCGGATGCTTAACCGACTACGCCACCCAGGTGCCCCGAGGCTAGAGAGTATTAAGTCTGGTTAGATTTAGGAAATATGATTTCAATTCTGATTTCTGTTCAGGTTAGATTTTCATTCCTTAAAGTAATCTTTCAAATGTTTACATGGTATTAGTAAGCTTGTCTAATGATCTCTTTTGAGATATTCTAAATTATTTTCCATTGGTGATAGTAAAATAGCTTGAAATTCTTTTAAAGAAATGATGACGGTAAATACTTTTACTCTGATTACAAATAATACTAAATGTTTACTAAAGCAAATTATTTGGGGACTATTATAGACAACACTTTGTTAGCAGGTTTGCACTGAAAATAACACTATACATTTCTTTTACAGTGTGCAGATAGGATAACCTTTGAGTGTGTATTGTTAGTTGAAGTTTTATCATCATATTTTTCAGCATTTTGTTTAGAATGCTCACATGTAAAGAATTGTTCAGTTAAACTGAACATGTGGATAAAGGTAGGAGATACATAGGGCCCTTGATCAGCATTTAGTTGTGCTCTAGAACAACTCTGCCTGATAGAACATCCTGTAGTGATGAAAATGTTCTATGTCTTTTCCATTCAGTATGGTAGCCACTAGCCTCAGGGGACTGTTGAGCACTGGAAATGTGGCTAATATTACTGAAGAACTGAATTAATAATTTTACTTAACTTTAATTAATTTGAATTTGTATTTGAATAGCTGCATATGCCCAGAGGCTATCATAATGGACAGGCTCACTCTAGAATTTCCTGTCATAGATATTTTCCTTTAGCTACTAATTGACTTCTACTTACAGCCACACTTTTTGAAAGAGTAGTATATTAAGCTGTTTTCATTTTCTTATCTCCCATTCGTTTTTTACTTTCAGATGTTAATTCTAATTTATATTTCCATGTGCTTAAAAAAAAAAGCACATACAAGGGTCTCTTCCTCTTTCATCTTTAGGCCTGTGCTAAGAGGGAATCATTTTTTTCCAATTTGATTTCTGCTTATCTTGTGGTGGTCTCCATAATTAATAAAAAATATTTTTATATTTCTTTGCTTAGATGTCAGCTTTACACAATAATTATAGACTCTCCTTTATTAAAGAAGAGGGTTTAAAAAATTTATTTTTTATTTTTTTATTTTATTCTTGAGAGAGACAGAGCGCCAGCAAGGGAGGGGCAGAGAGAGACAGGGAGACACAGAATCCAAAGCAGGCTCCAAGGGCTGAGCTGTCTGCACAGAGCCTGACTTGGGGCTCGATCTCACGGATGGTGAGATCATGACCTGAACTGAAGTCAGACGCTTAACCGACTGAGCCACCCAGGCGCCCCGTATTAAAGAAGAGGTTTTAATTAATATTAACCTACTTCTCTTCTCTAATTTGGAAGATTACATTTTAATTTTTAATTCTTCTGTTGTTTAACTTTGTGTTTTCAAATACTTTTTATTTCTTCTTGGTTCACTTTAGGCAGTATATCTCAGCTTTCTGCTATGTAAGACAAGGATCCTGGCTCCCCTTTCTGGCTCTCCTTTGCTTCTACTTCCCACCTTCAGTCAGCCTACCTTTCCTTTTACAGGATCACAGTTGGTAACATTTACGTTGTTCCATTACCACACTTACGTCTGCTGTGTCTTGTCTACAGATGGATACTGAAAGTTGAAAACAAATGACAATTATTTTTTGTTTTGTGATCCATTGTTACTATCAATCCTTGTGCCACAGGAAGGAAAAAGTTCTTCTGAAGATCAAAGTGAAATTTGTGTGTGTGTGTGTGAATTTCTTTATTTCACTTCATCTGTTGCTCAGAATCTTTAAGCTTGCTCTGCATTTATGGTGACTTTCTTGCTCAGTTTTTGTTTTGCCTGGAATTTCAAATTGCTCTTACCTCTTGTTTTCACAAGAATAATGTGCTTTACACGTGAATAATATCTTCTGGTCCTTTTACTGTCTATGGCATGGAATCCACTTTCATCTCAGGGATACTTTGCAAAAGCTCTTCATCCCCTGGTCTGGTCTTGACTGATTGCTCGCTGGGCCCACTGCACGCCTCTTATCTTGGAAATTGCTAACATTACACTCCTGGATTGAATCTACTATTTCCTGGATGCCATTTCTTCTTCTTCTTTGGTTTTCTCCCTCAAGTTTTTGAAAGAAATCATCAGAATGGGTATATAGAAGGTAAACCCTAAGTTCTTAAAAATTTGAGAATATTTTTACTTTTCTATTATACGTGGTTGATAATTTGTCTAGATACAGAATTCTAGGTTCATATTCGTTTCCCCCTGAGAAATCAAAGGCATTGTTCCATTGATTTTTAGTATCTGGTGTTGTGGTTGAGATGTCAGATGCAATATCTAATTTTTATTTCTTTGTATTTGACCTACTTTTTCTCTGTGGAAGCTTTAGGGTTCCTTTGTTGTAATTCTGACATTGCATAATGTGTGTCTAAATAATAGTTGTTTTTTTTTTTTTCTCATTGCACAAAGAGGCACCAGTGAGACCTTTTGGACTAAAGACACATAAATTTCTGAAGTTTTAGAAAACTGTATGTTGACCTTTTGGATTATTTTCTTATGTATTTAGCTTTATATCTTCCTTCTTATATTCTGGAGGATTTTTTTCATTTTGTGTTCAAACCTGTCTTTTAGATTTCTTTAATTCACCAAATTGTATGTTTAATTTCTAAGCAAGAGCCCTTATTGTCTAATCTGTTTTCATTGATGCTTATTACAACTGCATTGTCTTCTAGAAACTCTCTTCTGAGTAGACCATTTAGAATTTTGTTACATTATCTTCTGTACCTGGATTTTCCTTCTCTTCCTCTTAGTCTCTTGTTCTGTTTACCTATCCTGGTTTCTCTCTTTGTGCTGTCAGTTTTCCTCATATGTCTGGTGTTACTTCATGGCCCATGATAGTTAAGAATAAATGACATGACTGAATGTTATAGGTGGTTGGCATACATTTGCTCTTCTGTGTAGGTGAGTCTTGGTCTGTTTTCCCAGTAGGCTTTCCCTTCAGCAGTTACTTTGTATATGTGGACATGCTCTGTTAACTGCTGGCCTCCTTTTGGGGTATGCAATATGCAAGTAAGATCGAGCTGTTCTACTGGGGCTACCACATTTACTTTCCCCAATGCTGTTTTGTTGTTGTTGTTTGTTTGTTTGTTTTTTGTTTTTGCTTTCAAGGATGGGTGGGGGTAAGTAGTGAGCACAGCCTGACTGACGTAACTATACAGTAGACGAACTTCCAAGTTATTCTCCAGTTTTCAGTCCTACTTCTCACTTTCTCCCTCTGTACTGTCGTCTTTGAGCTAACAGCCTTTTTAGGGTTCCCCCAGAAAGACTGGCTTTTACCTGTAGCTTCCTTAGAATACATATATGTGTTCTGCACCGTGTCTTCTGCTCAATTTCATTCTTTCACATCCTTCTCATCTACTTTCAGTCTTTCAGAAATGTGTTGAAGTATCTCATTTGCTAATGACTCTCTTCCTAGACCATTATCTTTACTGATGTGGGTTTTACAATTTTTTAAATTTCATTTCCTTGTTGTCAGTGAAAGGAAGTGAGCCTATGATGTTGAACTAGGAGCATCTGTCTCCCCAGTTCACTCCCTATTAGGTCATTTCACCTAAACTACTCTTGCTAAGAGCTCTGGTGGCCTCCAGGTTAATAACTCCAGTGTATTTTTCTTCTGTCTTTGTGTTCTACTTCTTACAGTAGCATTATATATAATTAATATATAATCATACCACATTTGTTTCCTTCATACCACATTCCTATAATATTTCTCTCTCCTTTCTGGCTGCTCCATTTCAGTCTGCTTTGTTTGCTAGCTTCCCCTCCTTTTTTTTTTTTTTAATTTTTTTAATGTTTATTTATTTTTGAGACAGAGAGAGACAGAGCATGAATGGGGGAGGGTCAGAGAGAGAGGGAGACACAGAATCTGAAGCAGGGTCCAGGCTCTGAGCTGTCAGCACAGAGCCCGACACAGGGCTCGAACTCACGGACAGTGAGATCATGACCTGAGCTGAAGTTGGGCGCTTAACCGACTGAGCCACCCAGGCGCCCCCCCTCCTTTATGAAGCTCTAAACACTGACTTGCTTCTTTGTTGGTATTGGTTTCTTTTCTGACTCTATTCTTTTTCTCCAGATAATCTTGGCTTCTAATACTATGTATATGCCAGTGACTTCCAATTTTGTATCTTAGCCTAGATGAGTCTCTTGAGTTCCTGACCCATGAAGAATCCATCTGCTTGGATGGATATTGGGATAAATCATAAGGCACCTTAAACTTATCCTGTTCAAAATGGAATTCTTTTTTTTTAAATGTTTATTTTTGAGACAGAGAGACCAAGCGTGCATGAGTGGGGGAGGGGCAGAGTGAGAGGGGGACAGAGGATCCAAAGAATTGACAGCATGGAGCCCAATGTGGGACTCAAACTAACGAACCCTGAGATCGTGACCTGAGCCGAAGTCGGTTGCTTAACTGACTGAGCCACCCAGGTGCCCCCAAAATGGAATTCTTGGTAGCTTCCATTCCCCCAAATCTGTTGTTATCTTCTCCATCTCTAAATTGTATCACTACCCACTCAGCTGTGCATGCCATCTTGATCGGTGTTTCCTTTACTCCCCACTTCCAGTTCATCACTCTTAGTTATGTTGCTAAAATGTTTCTCAAATTTATTCACTTCTCCATCTTTGTAATCAACATACCTTCATCAGAGCTACTGTCATCTTTCTTCTAGACTACCATGGCTTACTGGTCTCCCTACTTCCATTCCTGGGCCTTCCAAATAACCACAGCATTTATGAAATATAAATTGAGTCGTTGCCAAACCTTCTCCAGGTTTCATTGCTCTTGGATTGAATTATAAAATTCCAGGGGCGCCTGGGTGGCTCAGTTGGTTAAGTGTCTGACTTCGGCTTAGTTCATGATCTCACGGTCATGGGTTTGAGCACTGCATCGGGCTCTGTGCTGACAGCTCAGAACCTGGAGCCTGCTTCAGATTCTGTGTCCACCTGTCTCTCTCTGCCCCTCCTCTGCCTATGCTCTGTCTCTCTGTCTCTCAAAAATAAATAAATGTTAAAAAAATTATAAAATTCCTAACATGGCTTAAGTTTCTGTATACCTCTCCAGGCTCATATTTTTCCAGTTCTCCCTTATTGCTGTGCTATGCTAAACTGGCCTCATTTCTTTGCTCTTTCCTATTTTGGGACCTTCACATATGTTGTTCTCTCTGCCTGTAATGTTTTCGCTCTGCTTTCTGCCACATACATAACCATTTAAAAATTTTACTTCTTCAGAGATGCCTTTCCTGACCATCCTCAGTTTACATTAGGTATTTATACTCTCCCTACCCCCAGGATTCCCTGGTATGAATTAATACATGTATTAAAATGTGAACTTGGCAGGTTTTTTTTTTTACAAGGATACTGACGAAGCCTTAAGGAATATGAAATTGTCTGTGATTTGATTGTTTAGAGGTGGCATTGCTGAAATATTCCCTGCTGAAATAATTCAGGCATTCAGAAGCCAAACCTGTCTACTGAAATACATCTCTAACTACCATGATGAGTAATGAAAAGATTATAGTGCGAATCTGTGGTTAAATGATGCATGTTTATTCTGATATTTTATCTACAGTATTGAGGAGGACTGTTCAAACTCGCCCTGCTCCACAAATTCCTCCAACTGTGGAAATAATTGAGAAGGAACAAAATTGGGAAAGGAAGACTTTACCTACTGGCACAGACAATCAGAATCCAAATGAAGAAAGTCACCTCTTCACTCAGAGGTGGAGGGTCTCTCACATGGGGGAAGATCTGGAGAACAAAGTCCAGGCTCCTTTTGTTAACCTCTCACAGCCCTTCTATAGTTCCCATTCACACACTCAGCAGGCCAGAAGCCCCGAGTTCTCAGAAGAGCCCCCGGTACTGGGAGAGGGGCAACAGCTTAGAGCAAATGAGGCGTTAATACAAAGAAAGGACATCATGGCCCGGATCGCAGAGTTGACACTGCAGAACTCAGCTATCAAAGCACATCTGAATAATATTATTGGGCCAGGAGGAGAGCAAGGGGATGGACTTCGGGAATTAAACAAACAAGAGACCAGTCATGCAAGCGACGTGGCTGCAGTGAGTACCAGTTAAGGATCGACTAGGAACATTTAGGAGTTTAACTATATTGCTGGAACATCTTAAGGGCCTCCTTTCCTGAAGTGATCCTGGATATCTTTGAGGCTGCTACTCGAAGGTTTATGCTTAGTCATGTCCTCATCACAGAGTAAGGAAAAGTTATTTATCAGTTTATTTAACACATACAGTAAAAGAGGATAATATAAAATAGAACACAAGGAAAATGAATGAGGAAAATAGGACAAGGTAAAATATGAAAGAAAGCCAAAATTAAACTGGGAATGAAGTTGTAAATATAAAATGTAGAATTAGTATGAATTGAAAGTCTGCCACACAGCTACATTTTAACTGAAAGCATTTCTGCTCTTAATTTTTTTTTTAATGTTTGTATATTTTTGAGAGAGAGAGAGAGAGAGAGATAGAGCATGAGCAGGGGAGGGGCAGAGAGAGAGAGGAAGGCGCATAATCCGAAGCAGGCTCCAGGCTCTGCGCTGTCAGCCCAGAGTCCAACACGGGGCTCCATCCCATGAACTGTGAGATCATTACCTGAGCTGAAGTCAGATGCTTAACCAACTGAGCCACCCAGGTACCCCAAAAGCATTTTTACTCTTAAAGGGGCTTATACAAGAGAATTATGTGTAGCTGGCCCTCAACTCATGAGGAGTTAATTTTTTAGGATGCAGAATACATTTTCCTAAAGAAATGATGTTTTAAAGGATTATTAAAGTGAGACTTTAATGTATGTATGAGTCATCTGGAGATTTTTCTAAAATGCAGTTTCTGATTAAATAGTTTTGAGATAGCACCTGTGCATTTCTAGTTAGTTCCCAGATAGTAGACTGAGGATTATACTTTGAATAACAAAAGTCTGCTTATTATAGTCCAGGAGTTTTGTAAGTTAAATAACTGTAGGCTAAGCTGGTAACTTAAAATCTTCATTTTCTTGTTTGTGGGGAGAAAAGGAATTCGAAGTTCCAACTGGTAAGTGTTTATACAGACATGTTCTCATGCTGGTCCTAGTGATGGGGGAGACTTCCTTTTATCCCTTCATGAGCCAAATTGGCTCCTGTGAGGGTTCTGATAGGGGATGGGATAGTGTTTTGGCAGTGGGAAGGAGCTGGGAAACTTTATGGATTAGGGGGGCTCCAGAGGGGATTGCTTCTATAAAGAGCTTTACCAATGTTAGATTCAGGGCTTCTATGAGGAAGTTCAGAAAGGGGCGGGGGAACAAGGGCCACTTCTGTCAGCGCTGGCTCCTGGGAGATAAGGGCAATGTGAGTACGGAGTCACTGAGTTATTACTCGGTCAGAAGGGACTAGCAGAAGAGGAGAAAAAAATTAGGAGTGAGCAGGACATCAGTGTAGATGTGTGTAAGTACAAATTGCCTTAATTTTGAGTCACTGAAGGTGTTTCTATGTTTACAGAGTTTTGACAGTTGTTCAAAACAGGTTAACTAAGTCTTGGTTTTAAAAAGGCAACAGAGTTAAAAATTGAATTTGCCTTATTTTCTAATTAGTATATAGATCGGGCTAGTGGACACAGTCTAATATTTTTGTTTTCACCACCTTCTTTGTCATAATCAGAATTACAAAATGATCTTTAAATTGTTTTGCTTATCTCTCTCTCTCTTTTTTTTTTTTTTTTTACTAATGGGCATAAGCTACAAATTAGTGATTTCTATTAGGAATTGTTTTTTTCCCAAAGGGACATATTTAACTAAATGAAATAAGAATGACACATATATTCCTCTTAGGAAGTTTCATACTAAACGTAGTTATATTCCACATGTATATGTATATGTATATGTATATGTATATGTATATGTATATGTATATGTATATGTATATGTATATGTGGTTTTTTTTCACTCTACCTCCCATATTCCTTCACAGTCATCACCTTTTTCAAATTAGATCTCTGAGGCCAAACGTGGCCTGGGGAGGCTGACCTGTGGTCAAGAAGAGCGATAAGATTCCTAGAAATCTTTGCCAAATAACTCATGGTACATGTATGAAGATTGGGGTGGCAGAATCATCTCTCAAGTACAGCAGATCCTCTTTTGTATGTTGCGATTCAAACTGCACATCTGTCATTATAATTATTTAGAAGCCAGGTCACTAGCAGTATTGTCTTTGCTCATGTGATCTTTTGTGCCCTTCAGCAAACGTGAAGAGATACAGGAAAGCTTTGCCTTACAGTACTCCCCATGGAGAGAGGGAGTAGAAGGTCTGTGTGGTACCAGTAACAGAAGGATTCGTATCCCTTTCCTTTAGCCCTAAGTTTTCTTTTTTTTTTGCCTTTTTTTTTTTAATGTCTATTTACCTTAGAGACAGAGAGAGAGAGCATGAGCAGGGGAGGGGCAGAGAGAGAGAGGAAGGCGCATAATCTGAAGCAGGCTCCAGGCTCTGAGATGTCAGCAAAGAGCCCGACTCTGGGCTCGAACTCACGAACCATGAAATCATGACCGGAGCTGAAGTCGGACACTTAACCGACTGAGCCACCCAGGTGCCCCAGCCCTAATTTTTCAATTAAATGACTTGTAGATTTTATTCTTTGCCTACTATTCAAGTTTACATATAGCAAGGGTGGTGAATACTAACTAGCTGGCTTTTAGTGGAAGAGTTTATGTTTACAAACAGTCAAAATTGTTTGGATTATTTCTGATATGGAATTTGTTCCTTTTTTTTTTTAAGACTTATCCAACAACACAGCCTTTCACACCAAGTAGCATGGAGGAACGGATTGCAGAATTGAATCGGCAGAGTATGGAGGCTCGTGGAAAACTCTTGCAGTTAATAGAGCAACAGAAACTTATTGGTTTGAATCTTTCTTCCCCACCAGTATCACCTATTCCATCACCTCTCAGAGCATGGACTGGTTGGTCACAAATTCATGATTTAAAAGCTAGACACATGAGAGTTTTCACTTTCTTGATTTTGAGCTGAAAGAAATCTCAGAGCATATATTTCAGTGCCTTCAATTTTACATAGAAAGAAATAGACCTGAGTCATGTCAATTTTACATAGAAAGAAAAAGACCTAAGTCTCTGGGTAGAAAGCTATTCCATGGTGCCTGTAGGTAATCTTTGGTGTCTGAGTTCCTAAGTTGCCCTATGTGTAAATGGGATTCATTAAAGTGTATGATTCACTTAGGATATTTGCTGTGGCTAAGTGTAGAACATAAGGATTGGGGTGCCTGGGTATGTCAGTCAATTAAGTGTCCGACTCAAGTTCAGCTCAGGTCATGATCCCACGGTCATGGGATTGAGCCCCATGTCAGGCTCCACACTGAGGGTGGAGCCTGCTTGAGATTTTTTGTCTCTCTTTCTCTCTGCTCCTCCCCGCCCTGCTTGTGCCCTTCCTCTCTCTAAAATAAATAAATAAATAAATAAAAACCAAAAACCTAAGCATCAAAATGATTTAGAGTTTCATCAGCAACAAATTACAAGTTATTTTGTTAAAACTAATTAAAACATTTTTATTTGTAAATTAAACTTTCCATTCTGTTATTACTTTTAGGAATGTGAAAAACCAGAGGGGGTTCTAAATAATAGAACAGCAACTAAAAAATTAGTTGTCATAATATTTACATTCAAAAAGGTACTGATGAAGTGGCTCTCAAGTTGTTCTTTAGGCAAAAACTGAATTACTAAGACCCTCAAGAGAGTCGAGCTGTGTGAAAGCTATAGAGAAACTAATTTTGGCTCAGGATAAAAGAAGGACAATCTTTATATCAGTAAGTGGTATTTTCCCTAAGGTGCTCAAGCATCGGTGTTTTAGAGGGATTCATATGTCCTGTGGTGGTTGAAGAAGGAAGGCTACCTTTAAGGTATCTGCCAATAAGACTTTTAGAAAATTTTTATTCCAGTGTAATCATCATACAGTGTTACATCAGTTTCAGGTGTACAATATAATGATTCAGCAATTGTATACCTTACTCAGTGCTTACCACAACTAGTGTACTCTTTTTTAAAGATATTTATTAATTTTTGAGATGAGAGAGAGAGAGAGAGCGCACTAGAAGGGTGGGTGGAGCGAGAAGGAGAGACAGGATCCCAAGCAGGCTCCAAGCTGTCAGCACGGAACCCAATGCGTGGCTCAAACTGACAAACCTTGAGATCATGACCTGAGCTGAGACCAAGAGTCAAATGCTTAGCCAGGTGCCTGCTGGTTAGTGTACTCTTAATCCCCTTCACCTGTTTGACCCATCCTCCCACCCACCTCCTCTTTGCCAAAAAGAATTTTCCTTTCAGTTACAAATCATTTCTGTTTTGAAACTTCAGACCTAGAGAGCAGACTCTTGAAAATTACTGGAAAATGATGGATAATCCGTTTCCTTGGGGATCTTTCTTTGTTTAGTCTAGGCTTCTTCACATGGCAGCTTTGTCTGTTGTTCTGCATAGTCACGAAGCCTAGAGACGACTTCTGATTAGAATGAGTACATTAAATCACTCAATAAGTCTGAACATTTATTACCTGCCAGCCTGTTCTGGGCCCTGGGGAAACTGCTCCAAACAGGACAAATCCCTGTCCAGCTTGACTACTTTAGCATTCAAGTTGGGGAGCAGGCAGGAAACAAAGAAGCAAATAAATAGATAATGTTAGTGCTAAGTGCAGTGAAGTAGAATAAAGCAAATCACTCTTAAGAATAATTTTGTAATTACATTAGACATCTGTGTGTCAATAGTTCCTTAAGGTTTAAAGTACTTTCATTACTGTTATTTAGTCCTCAATACATCCTGTGAGTAGATAGAGCTGATATTATAGCTATTTGCTACCTGAGTAAAGTGAGGCAAAAGAGGTTAACTGATTATCTAAAGCAAATTGGTAAATTTGCAACTGTGTTCTTTTCATTCCAGTGGTTATATCTCCAAGATATTCTTTTTTAAAGTAAAATTCGTGCTTTCATGAGAAACTTCGTGCACTATGATGATAAAGATAAAAATAAATCATATGCCATGCAAAACCTCTTTTGTTTTCTAGAGTAATGGAGGAATATGTTATACAATTAAATATGTATTAAATATGTAAATATTAAAGCCCAGAAATCACTGGTGTTAAGTAGTGATTCATAGGAGTCTCTGAAACTGGGGGTAAACATTAAGTCTTTCATTAGTAGATAGTAAATATTTGTTAATTGATAACCTTCTTGTGAAATACTGAAAATGAACACAACTATACTTGCCATTGGCCATGTGATCTCCTCAGCTACCTTCCCCCTACCTAAGTTGTCTTCAGGAGTCGAATAATGTAATAGATTTAGAAGATTTGAAGTTTCACTGAATGACTTCAGAAATTTTCCTTTTTCTTTTTCTTTTTGAAAACTTGAGATAAGCTGTTTTGACAAAAATCACAAGTTTTTTTAGGGCTAGCTCTTAATTTCTGTTTTTCACTTCCAGATCTGACATGATACCACTTGTCTGAAGATTCTGGCATTGTATGACCTGGCATGCTACTGAATTGATACTAGTAACTAAAGTTTCTTGTCTCGCAGTTCATTTTGAAAAAAAATTCTTCCAGTGTGTCTGTGGGTCATAATGAAAATATAGAAAGAACCCCCAAATTTATAATGTGAAATTTTACAGTAAGATAGAAATCAAGTTAAATTTTTGCTTTTATTTTAATGAAAATTAATGAAACTAATATTTATTTTTATATTTTAGAAGGAGGAAAGAGGACGATTGAAGTATCCATTCCAGGAGCAGAAGCCCCAGAAAGCTCAAAATGCAGTACTATCTCTCCTACCAGTGGGATAAATTCAAGAAGGTAGGGTTACAATGTGAATAGCTACTTAAAAAAATCAAGAAAGTGATTAAGTGTATTGTCTTTGGGGGAAAAAAGAAAGTGCATAGTATCTGACTTAGGTTCAGGCAGACTCACTCTTGTAGAGAAAATAAAGTAATGGGAGAAGAGAATTTCTGGGGGGGGGAAAGGAGTGAGGACGAGCTTTAAGTAGAGCAGTGTGGGTTGTTACTAAGAACAAAAATAGGATAGTAGCACATATATGGAGCTCTTGGTAGGTTACGAAATTAGGAGATCACATATGACAGGGTGAGTAACTGAACAGTAGTATTTTTCTCTTTTACAGTAAATGAAGCTGAAGCTCAGAGAGCTAGCTGATTGGGTGGTTTTTCTAGATGGGTCACGTGGTTGGTAAATGGTGGCACTGAGGATGGACCTGGCTCTTCTGTCAGCACTCTCTGTGCTTACCATGACGCTGTGCTGCTGATCCAAGGCTCGTTACTCTTCCACCCCCTGGCCTTTTCCCCCTCACCCCCACACATGCACATGCATTTTTCCCCTTTAATATTAAAAATGTTACAACATGATACTATCACAATGGATGCCCTCATTATACATTTGTCCAAACCCATAGAATGTATAACAAAAGCATGAACCCTAATTTAAGCTATGGATTTAATTAATAATAATGTACCAATAGTATCAGTTGTAATAAATGATGCAAATGATGCAATGTGTAGGGGAAACTGAGCAAGGGAGGTGAAGGGTATATTGGAACTCTCTGTTACACTTAATCTTTCTGTAAACCTAAAACTACCCTAAAAAAGAAAATCTATTATTTAAAAAAAAAAAAGACTTAGGTTGGTAAAAATGTTGTAAATAATTTGGATGTAACTCAGCCAATCTTTTTCAAACTCTTGCCAATCCTGAGATTTGTCATTCTTCTATAATTCAAGGTTAGTAATGATAGATCACTCTCCCACCCTCTTTTATTTCTCATTTCTCATAAATAGGTCTTCAGGGGCTACTAGTAATTCTTGTTCTCCATTAAACGCCACCTCAGGAAGTGGGCGATTCACTCCTGTTAATCCAAGAGCAAAGGTATGTGATAAAATGTAATTGTGAAATGTGTGTAAGGGTCAGGAGAGTGAGGGTGGAAGGTGGCCGATTTGGTGATTTCCATTATTAATGTGACATGAAATTCTCAGAAGAATTCCTAATTCACCTTTGCTAAAAAAAACGAAACAGCCATACAGTTTCTTTTGTGTTCTGGGGTAGCTAAGGAACAAGGTGAAATTCAGTAGGATTTCAACATAGACTGGAAATTACTGGTTTCAGGCAGAGCATTCCTACATGGCAGGACATACAGGCGTGCCTTGAAGTAGTAGGTATACTGAGATACTGGTTCCCTCAGTGCTTGCTGTGGCTGTGTGGGACTTGGGATAGACAGAGCCCTGGGGCCACTTTCCTTGTCCCTTTACCCCAGTGTGCTGTATCAGAGTGTGCCACTAGTTAGAGAGGTTACGGTGAATCAATGTTGTACATATTCCTCATGTGTTCTGCTTTGTTCTAGATTAGACCAAATAGTGAATGCTTCAGTAAACACTGAGTATTTATAGCCCAAATTAATCGATAGGCTCATATCCCAGTTGCCTAGCACTAGAAGATTTATCCTTTATTGTTTCCTATATCCTAAAAAAGTTATAAATTATTTTATTTAATTTGCCCTTAGTTTCTGGAATTTAGTAACAGATTTAGTTTACTAAGATCAAATACCTTTGTTATTTTAAGAAGTTGCACATACAAGTTGTATAAAACACTGGATTTATCCTTTATTTAAAAATTAGGTTCCCTCAATCAATAAGGGGATATGTTGACCAGGGAATCAGTTATTTGGGAATTTCTCTATTGGAGAATTAAAATTACCAGTAGCAATTTAATTTTCAGTACCATTTGATGGCATAGGATAACATGATTCTGTGTACTTGATCTAAATAATTGTAAACCTGGAATGGGCTCATGTTTCTGATTACTTTCTAAATCCTTTTTGCATCTTTGTTCAACAGATTGAGAAGCAAAACGAAGAAGGCTGGTTTGCTCTTTCTACCCACGTGTCATAAATGAAGTTAGTTGTACAGTTTGTTCTTGGTAGCATGTTCTTGAACTTCCACTCCCATATCCCTGCCCCTGCTTGCAAGTTTTCATGTCCCTTTAGATAAAACCTTCAAAGATCTTGTGACTTAGTACTTATGGAACAAAGAATAAAGCAATTATTTCAGTTTGGACCTCTGCAAATAAATTTCCAACAACTAACCAACGTACAACCTCCTTTGAATAAAATTTTGACTATAGGAGGGGCGCCTGGGTGGCGCAGTCGGTTAAGCGTCCGACTTCAGCCAGGTCACGATCTCGCGGTCCGTGAGTTCGAGCCCCGCGTCAGGCTCTGGGCTGATGGCTCAGAGCCTGGAGCCTGTTTCCGATTCTGTGTCTTCCTCTCTCTCTGCCCCTCCCCCGTTCATGCTCTGTCTCTCTCTGTCCCAAAAATAAATAAACGTTGAAAAAAAAATTAAAAAAAAAAAAAAATTTTTGACTATAGGAAAATTGAAGTTTTATATTCTGATATTTTCATAACTAAGGTTTTTCTAACACAGTTTTACCTTTATCATCTTTATTCAATAGTTTTTTTTCTTTTTGTCTTAGTATATCTTAAATGATGTATTTCTTTTATTTTTTTCTGAAGAACTAAGTTGCTTTGCATATAGCTTACAATAAAATGGGCTGCGGTAGTTAATGTCTGGCTTTCGGAAAAATTTAACACTCCCTTTGATCTCTTTTTGGGAGGGAAGTCACTGTTGTTCATCACTTTCCCATCAAGTGGAATGTACAGCTTTAAAAAATAGGTGTGGGAACATTTGCTTATATTTACTTACACAGGTAAGAGTGGTTGTACGTATTATAAAATTCTTATATAGCCTTCTAATGTGAAAATGTCATCAATAATGATAGTGCACATCAAATAGATAGTGATCACAGAGCTTATGTTGAAACAGAAATGAGTACAAAAAGTTGCAGTCAACTTTCCCAGCCCTGAATCTACTACACGTTCAAAGTAGTTTTCTTCAAGGCACCTGTTTGGCTCTCAGACACTGGTTTTTATTTTAAAATTACTTTTTAAGTTATTTCTGTCCTTTTGCTGCATGATGAGAATCCTCAGCTTGGAATGGTGGGAGTGGGGTTGGGGAAACACATTGGAACTACTTGGGGAACTTTTTCAGACAACGCTGTCCCTTGTCTTGCAGTTATAAACCACTGTTCTAGGAAGTGGCATATGGGCTTCATCATTATGGTGACAAAAATAAAAATTTTTTCTAGTATCACTGAATGTATTTTCATGAAGTCATCTGACCTCATTTGCATTATTGCAGATTCTTCCATCTGTATTGTACTTTTTGAAACCTGGTATTTAATAAGTACTATCCCTGCCTGGAATATAAAACCATTTTAGTACCATTCCTTCTGTTATTAAATGTCAAGTTATCTGCTTGGTTTGTGAATGAATTCTTTTTTTTTTCTTAATTTTTAAAAGTTTTTACTTAAATTCCACTTAGTTAACATGCAGCATATTATTAGTTTCAGGTGTACAATATAGTGATTGAACACTTCCATACAGCGCCCTGTGCTCATCACAGCGAGTGCACTCCTTAATCCCCATCCCTTATTTAACCCATCCCCACACCCACCTCCGTGCTGGTAACCATCAGTTTGTTCTCACTAGTAAGCAGTCTGTTTCTTGGTTTGCCTCTTTCTCTTTCTTTTTTGCCTTTGCTCGTTTGTTGTTTCTTAAATTCCACATATGAGTGAGATCATAAGGTATTTGTCTTTCTCAGACTGACTTATTTTGCTTAGCATCATACTCTCTAGTTCCATCCATGTCATTACAAATGGCAAGATTCCATGTGAAGGCTTTCTTTTGACATACATTTTTCTTTTTCTTTGCTTTTTTTTGTGTTTATTTATTTTTGAGAGAGAGAGAGTGTCAGCAGGGAGGGGCAGAGAGAGAGGGAGACACAGAATCCGAAGCAGGCTCCAGGCTCCAAGCTGTCAGCACAGAGCCCAACGCGGGGTTCGAACCCACAAACCATGAGATCATGACCTGAGCCAAAGTCGGACACTTAACTGACTGAGCCATCCAGGTGCCCCTGACATACATTTTTCTTAATATTCTTCAACTGGTTGGCTCTTTACTTTTTTCCTTTATAACTCTTTAAGCTTCAAAAGCCATGATTTTCAACTTGGGGAGCACTGAAAAAAGACCAAACTGACTACCTGGGGAGTGAGTCCTTGGCATGACATTTTAAAAAACTGCTTAAGATGATTTAATGTGCAGCCAGAGTTGAGAACCAGTGCTCACAAACCTCCACAGGTTTGTGGAGCTCACATTGAAGTATCTGTCCTGCTAATATTTGTTTTTGTTGATAAAATACAAAAGTAGATTGAAAATACTCCAATAATAACAGATACAGAGAAAAGAGCTTTATTAGGCTTTCTAAAGCAGTGCTTCTCAACTTTAGCCACCATTCATCACTGAGGAACCTTCTAAAATTCCCATTGCCCAACTCTCACTCCAGACCAGTTATACTCTGGGGGCAGGACACAAGCATCAGCATTTTGAGAAACCTCCTCAGATGAGTCCAGTGTATAGCCAAGCCTGGGAAACATTATAAAGATTTATCATCCCTAAATCATAAAGTGGTGCGTGTTTGGTTTTAATTAACACTACCTTGTGCCCTCTTTATTTTATTAGCTTTCAGAGCCAGCTGCATCTGTATGAACCCTGACCAGCACCATCAGTAGGATCACCAGGGGTACTTGTTAGAGATGAAAATTCCTGAGCCCTACCCCAGACCTATGGATCAGAAACTCTGTTTCTGTTTTAATAAGCCCCTCCTGTCATCCTGATGCATGCTCAAATTTGGGAACCATTGGATCTATGGCATCACAAAACGTGTACTCTGCTATATTTGATGATTTGTATTTACTTTTACAGTTCAAACTCAGAGAACTTGTATTGCTTATATATAGATTCATGTTTTTGGTCAACACATGACTTCTCTAGAATGCCCCAGAAAGCTGCTAAGCACTTGCTAAACTTTAGTAAAATTTTCCATTTTCCGTATTACAGCTCGGGAGAGAAACTAGATTGATAATCAAATCCACGGTTAATGATATAATCATTCCTATAGTATATAGTGGAATTCTTTAAGTTAGCAGAATTTAATAATAGTTTATGGTTTACTAAATGCCAGATAGTGTTTCAGCCACTCTTCATGATTTTATGACACCTTTATGAGGTAGATCCTATTATCCTTACTTTGCAGATGAAGAAACTGAGGTACGAGAAGGTAAGTACCCTCTCAAGGTCACACAGCTTGGGAATGGTGGCCCTGGGATGGGACATAGGAAGTCTTTCTACACAGCCTATGCCATGCTGCCATCTTACAGTGAATATGGTGTGGAAGCCCCATAATAGTAATAGCTATCTTTATAGAGTTGTAATTGTGGTGGGCACGGTGCTGAGCCAAAAGTAGCTCCATTATTTCAATAAAACTGTGAGTTAGAGGTGTTTGAATGCCACCCACCTCCCCATTCCAGATGAGGAAATTGAGCCCTAGAGGTGAAGTAAGTTGCCTAATGTCAGAATGTATGAGATAAAGCCACAACTTGAAGCTCTTTTGAAAAAAATTACTGGACTTCTCCTACTTAGGAGAAATAGCTAATCTAGCACAGTGGCTAAGTCTGCAAGTATTGCAAGCAGAAAGCTTGGATCCAAGTGCCATTTCTGCCAGTTGGGCTGTGTCCCTGGGTAAATTAATCTCATTTTTCCCATTTGAGAGTCAGACATGATATGTCTTCTAGGATTGTGAGGAGTAAGTGAGGTGAGTATATGTAAATATGTTAAGAACAGAGCCCGACTCACGATAAGCATTCAGTAATGATGACTGCCAGTTTTTTGGTATACAAAAAAATACACTATTTTCTCTGTGCTTCCAGATTTTTAAAGGTAGTAAATGGTGAATTTATAGTGGTTTTCTCAGATTAACAATTGGACCCAGTGCTTTAAATTTAGAGTTTATTTCACCTGAAAAGATATTTGGAAGTTGAAAGAAAACATGTTGAGAATTTTATTTGAAAATGTAACTAATAAGCTGTTTAATTTTTTCCTGTTTTCTGGCTTTCCAGACACCCTGCATATGCCATTTATAATTAACAGCAAAGATAATGATCCTTTTTTTTTTTTTTTTTAAGTCAGGAGACTTTAAGTCAAGAATAATTGACTAAAGAAAACATTTCAATATTACCAACAAATGTTATAAAGGTCTTGGAAAATTGTTGTGTAACATTATGGAAAACAATAAACAAAAATAGAATATAGCCTTTTAAAATAAACTATTGAGAAATAATTTATATGCAATAAACTACATCCATTTAAAGAGAATAATTCATTGACTTTTGGCAGACAAAACAACCACAAGACACATTTCTTTCATGCCTAGAAGATTCCTCCTGTCTCTGCAGTGCGTCCCACCCTTTGCTCCAGCCTTGGGCAACCACTGATGTGTTTTTGTCATCATAGATTTGTTTACATTTTATCTAAGTGGAATCATAATTGCACTATTTTGTGTCTGGCTTCTTTCACTCACTATTGAGATTCATTCATGTGGGTGTCCATGTCTTCCTTTTTACTTCTGAGTAGTATTCCATTGTATGAATGTTTATCCATTCACCTGTCAATGGCCATTGGCTTTCTTTCCAATTTTTGGCTATTGTGAATATAGCTGCTATGGACATTTACATTCAAGGCTTTGTATGGACATAAATTTTTGTTTCCCTTGGGTAAATACCTTGGACATGGAATGGCTTGGTATATATTTAACTTTTAAAGAAACTACCTTACAGTTTTCCAAAGCGTTGTGCCTTATTACATTCCTACCAGCAGGGCATGAGAGTTACAGTATCTACACATCTCCCACGTTTGGTGCTGGCAGTTTTTGAATTTTTACCCATTCTGGTAGGTGTGTATATGCATTGTGGTGTGCATCTCCCTGAGGACTACTGTGAAGCATGTTACCATATGTTTACTGGCCTTTCATACCGCTGATACGATGAAGTAGTCAAAGTCCTTTGCCCATTTGAAAAATTAACTTGTCGGGTTTGTTTTCTTATTCAATTATAAGAATCCTTTATTCTGGATACAAAGTCCTTTGTCACTTATTGCAATATTGTAGCCGTTTTAATTAAATTCCAGTTAACACGGTTTATTAGTTTCCGGTGTGCAATGTAGCCATTTTAAAATGATGTTTGTAACCAGTGACTTTAGGTACTTAAAATTCAATACCGAGAGCTGCCTGTACCACAGAGCGGCTAAAGAGCAAACTGCTAAACCGAGATCTGTCAAGGTAGCCCTATACTTCGTGTGCCCAGCGTCAGGAGGCCAAGGATCCTACAACATACAATCTGTTACCGTAAAAGCCAACAGAGATAACAGCGGAAAATAAACAACTACTAAATAAAGAAGCCTGGCGATGTACCTTTGAGGATGATAGTGCGCAATCAGGGCTCCTTTGGGCCATTTTTTTTTTTTTTTTTTTTTTTTATTCCTGGGCAGTTATCTAAGAAAGTATTCAAAAGTCACTTCGTTTATCGATATACCATTCTTAGGTTAATTATAATATAAACTGTATATAAAATTAAAAATGGGATGATAAACTCATAGAATGTTGGGCTTTTCTGTTTGTCTCCAACTTGGGTCATGTGGCACGAAACAGCTGGGACCAAAGGGCGAGTGACATTGAGGCTCCCAGTGGCACCGCCGCGGGATCTCCCAGAAAGCCGGCTCCCGGTGGCGCATGCGCCTCATGGCCCCTCGGCTCCGCCCGCCGGGAGGCGAGGCTTCGTTGCCGTGGTGACCTCTGTAAACGGAGACCCGGGGCTGACGCTGGGACTAGAAATGCGTGGCGGCTGTCGGTGCCTTGGGTAAGTTTGGAGCCTGGCAGCAAGGCAGTTCCCGCGAACTCGTCCTCAAATCTGTTAGGCAGTCAGGGAGCAGCTGAGCCTACTAGGGTTTCTCTTAGACTGAGCCAGCGTTGTCCAGACTTGCTGAGACTTAGTCCTTTGTCCTTGCTACGATCCGTTCGACAGACATTGAAACGGCTAGTATTGGCAGGCATGGAGCTAGACACTGTGGGTACAAAGTGGACACGGTTCCTGCCTGCAAGGAACTCCTAATCCGGCTGGCGCGGAAGACAGCAAACCCAGGAGTGCCAGTTAGACCGGGCTAAGCCCAGGCTCCAGAAGCAAGGAGTCTGGTGGGAAAGTGCCTGGGTTCTGGGGTCACGCAAACCAGCCCACACCACACTTAACTGTGTGACACTCGGCACATGGACCCCTCAGCACTTCAGCTTTCTACTCTCTGAAAAGGAAGATGATAATGCTTATTTCATGGGGTTCTTGTTACAACTAAATAGGATATTACAGGTAAAGTGAGTAGCACATTCATGGCATGTAGTTGGTACAGAGTAAATACTTGCTGCATACAAGTGGATATAGTAGCATATGAGTAAGTATTCAGTGTGTCTGGTCAATTGTGAGTTGTCCCAGATGGCTACTAAGACTTTTGAGAAGGAGAAGGAGCTAAGGAGGGACCAGGAAAGGGGAAAGTGACAGGCGATGAGCTGCAGACCTGAAGATGAGGGACCGTTGTGCCATGCCAAGGAATCTGAGTTCTTATTCTGTGGCAGTGAAGAGCCATTAAAGGTTCCAAACAGGAAGAGTAGCACACTAAAAGCTGTGTTTTGAAACTACAAGAGGCAGGTAGAAATGGAGTAGAGAAGAGAGAGAGAGACAAGGTATGAGACTGCGGTAATGGAAGAGGTGAGACAGCATAACCAGAATAGGGTACTGACAGTGGGAATAGAAAGGAGAGGGTGAATTCAAAAGGCTTAATAACTGTTTACTTGGCAACAGAACATAGAAACCAACTGCATGAGTTGAGTGAGAGAGAAGACTTCAAAGAGTAACTGCTCTGCTTTCTCATCTGTAAATTGCACTTAACTCATAGAGTTGTTTTGAGAAACATGTGAAACAGTATGTGCCGAATCCTTAGGACGGTGCTTGACACATGGTAATCATTCAGAAAACATGGGCTATCATTATTCTTTCCACAGTGGTATTTCACATTGTAAAGTAAAAACTGAGAATCTGTTTTATACGACAACCTCAGAGTCTTAACATGGCCAGCTCTGGCACGCTGCTGTGGAGTGTTTGAGTTGGTGAGACTGAAGACTGACCCTAGAATCTGGTGGATGAATCCAAGTGGTGCCATCTTGGGGACCATTCTCTCTGGTTTCCAGCCAACCTCCTTCTAACAACACATGCCTTTGCACCACTGTGTAACTATGACTCTTTTTTTTCTTTCTACTTCCTCAGGGTTGTCTCAAAACTTGACAGTATACTCAATGAGTTGGTTAACAGAATGAGTCATAGGCTGGATCAATGACCCTGAGGGTAATAAAAGAAGATTTAAGATAGTTCTGCAAGTAGACTCCTAAACCTAGCTACTTCAGTTATACGAGATGGGACATGGGTGAGAACACACAAATACGGTGTAGTCATTCTGGTTGGTTACAAGCTGATTATGATGAGTCAGTATGTGATGAACCTACCACCTCCCCACCCCAAAAAGATAATGTAATATCAGGCTGCCTTAAAGGAATACAACGTTGCCACCAGGTAAAGTAATAGTTTATCTCTTTTGGAAAATGCCTGGATCCTTCAAAGAAGATACAAAATTGGGAGGGATATTTAACGCATTGGGAAGTAACTTCTTGAGCTATCAGGATGCTGAAAAGAGTTGAAACCAGGTTAGTGAGGAATAATTGAAAGAATTGGGATGCTTTAGCTGGAAATGAGAGGGTCTAGGGAGACAAGTAAAGTTGCTACAATTATTTGAGTGGTTATGGTACACAGGAACACTTGTATGTGTCCCCAGAAGAACAAGGAGCAAATGGATGTAAATTGCAGGGAGGCAGATTTCAGGTGAGTATAAAATGAACTAAGAACTGGAACTGAGCATTAACCTGCTTACCTGAAATGTTTAAATTGAAGCTGACTGATCATGTTCCTTCATTTTTCCTTTATTCAGGAATGAATACATTTATCCCTTCAATCATTTTATATACTGAGTACCTATGTGCCAGGCACCACTGTTCTTTTTTTTTTTTTTTTTTTTAAGTTTTTATTTAGTTTTGAAGGAGAGAGAGACAGAGCATGAGCCAGGGAGGAGCAGAGAGAGAGGGAGACATAGAATTTGAAGCAGGCTCCAGGCTCTGAGCTGCCAGCACAGAGCCTGACGCGGGGCTCGAACTCATGAACCGTGAGATCATGACCTGAGCTGAAGTCGGACACTCAACTGACTGAGCCACCCAGGCGCCCCCAGGCACCACTGTTCTTAAAACTCTACTGTATTAACTCAATGAGGTCTCAGAACAACCTTATGAAGTAGGCACTAAACTTTGCAGATGAAAATACCAAGACACAGAGAAGTTAAATACCTGTTGAACACCTCACAGGAGGAGTAAGAGGAGAGCCAGGCTGTAAGCACAGTCAGACTGTAGCCAATTCTCAGCCTGGCCAATACACCAACCTACTTTTCTAATGGTGCTGAGCTTGATGTTGTAGATGTGTGATTCTCACGAGTGGGAGGTTGGACTAGATAAGACCTCTTTCAACTCTGAAGATTTCATGGTCACCTTTATTGAGCCCTGGCTGTATTAGAGGGAATTTGTAGTAATTATGGTAAAAACAACTACGATTTTTGAGTACCTACTATGTGCTTTATATGAACCCCTGGTCCTTAAGCCAGGTTCTTCTCTTTGGCTACACAAAATAATTACATAGGGAGTGAGGTCTTGAGAATGCCATGCTGTGAAAGTTTTCCGAAGTGATTCTAAAGTGCAGCCAGAGTTGAGAACTATAGGTACAAAAGATCTCATTTAATACTTAGAATGACTGTGCCAGGCAACCCTACAGTCCCCATTTTACATATAAAAGGACTAAGGGTTAAGTGATGCTGGGGACTTGGCCCTTGGCCAAGCTAAGCTATACCCTTGGCCAAACTAGGATGTGGACCCAAGCCTTTCTGGCTCCAAAGCCTCATCAGGTTACAGTACAACTTCCCAATCCCTTTATTATAAACAACCCAAACCTAACCTAACAAACAAATAAAAACCACCTTATTCCATCTCAGCATTTACACAGCTAATCTCCACATCAGGACCCTACTCAGTTGCCTTTTACAGGTTCTTCAGCCACCCTTTCTGAAACAACAACAACAAAAACTAAGAAAGGATCTCAAATAGTTTAATTTTGTGTCCAGTATTGTTAGTTCAGAACACTGGGAAAATTGCTTGGGTTCCAGTATTTTCTTCCATACTGTAGACAACTTGATATTAACTGTGTTTCTGATATTAAAACTTATTGCTTGGTAATGTTAACCACTTGAGGAGTATATTGTTTGTAACAGAATAGGATAAAGAGTGTACTTTTGTCTTGATACCAATTTACCTTTGATTGTGGTTTAAATCCTTTGTTTACAGAGTGATGTTACCATGATTGTTACCGTATCTGTTACCATAATTGTTTACTATAATTGTTTCTTACCCACTTTATAATTAACTTGTAAGTAAATTTATTAGGTCTTGTAAGCTCTTTATTAGAATATATGTATCCAGGTAATGTTCAGTTACAGTATGGTAAAAATAAATGTATTTAGAAAAAAGAAGACTCAGAAAATGATCTTATGAAGCTTTTATTGGTAAGAAGCAGAAAACTATGAGATTTGTTTATTTATTTGCCTAAATTTTTAAAAAGTTTCTTTATTTTGAGAGAGTAAGCAAGTGGGGGAGGAGCAGAGAGAGAGAATCCCAAGTAGGCATCTCACTGACAGTGTGGAGCCCGATGTGGGGATTGATCTCATGAACTGTGAAGTCATGACCTGAGCCGAAACCAAGAGTTGGATGTTTAACCAATTAAGCCACCCAAGTGCCCCCAAAACTATGAGATTTAAGTCATTGAGAAGTACATGACCTACCACTGCTGGCTTTGAAGGGGGCCATGAGCCACGTGGCCTCTGGAAGCTTAGAACAACTCCTAGCCTATAGTCAACAAGGAAACAGGGACTTTAGTCCTACAACCATATGGAACTGAATTCTGCCAACAACCTAAATAAGCCTAGAAATTGATTTTCCCCAGAGCCTTCAGAACTGAAGGCAGCTCTGCCAACACTTTGTTTCTGACCTTGTGAGACTCTGGGAAGCAGCGAACTGTGCCTAGATTTCTGACCCCCAAAAGTGTGAGGTAAGAAATGGGTGTTATTTTAAGCTGCTAACTTTGTATGGTGGCAATAGGAAACCAGAGCAGAACCTGTTTATAGACTGAAATGTTATTGAAATTTGCAGACTAAAAGTTGTCTTTTGGTTCTTAATTGACTAGCAACAATAGAATATCAGTTGACTTTTGTCAGTAAACCCAATGATTTCTTTGCTCCGCTTATTTGGAGCCTGCATCACATGACAACTTAGAGGATAGTTTATTTTTATTGAAATAATTTAAATGTTGTTTTTTTATCAAGGATATCTTTAGGTATAGTCAGCCTTCATTCAGGACTTTCTAGTCAGCCTCGGATCTGGAGCAGTAGTTTAGAGAAGTGTATTCGAAGACTGTCATAAAAGAGAATTGTCAACTTCTTTTTCTTAGATTGTAAAGTATTTAAGGTCAAGGGCTCTATATTGCTCATTTTTGTATCCTCCGCAGTGACTAGAATACCATTTGCATATAAATGTGCTCAGTAGTTTTAAGAATTGAATTGGTTTACATTATGAAGAACCTTGAAATGGAGGGAGAAAATGGCATTTAGGTATGTTTGTAGCTACTACCTAAAGAAATTTACTCAAGGTGTATGATAATCTGCAATCAAGCTGCAATAACCAATATGACCTTGCCATATCAATTTTTAAAAATTCTTTATTATAATTAAATATTTATTTTCAAATCATCAACTCGTATAAATGTAGAAAGCAGGCTGCATATCCAATCTGG
This sequence comes from Puma concolor, assembly GCF_028749965.1. Classification (NCBI taxonomy): domain Eukaryota; kingdom Metazoa; phylum Chordata; class Mammalia; order Carnivora; family Felidae; genus Puma; species Puma concolor. The sequence continues at coordinate 100,098,407 of NC_141675.1, forward strand.
AAGGGAAGGGAAATTCACTGGATCATTGAATTTGGATTTTAAAGATCTTGCTATGTAAAATGTTTCTATTATTTGATTCCTACACACCTCCCAACCCCAGTAGGCATGTGTTTCACAATCAGGTGAGAGGAAGGAAGGAAGAAAGGGAAGAAGGAAGAAAGAAGAAAGGGAGAACAACTTAAAAAAAAAAAAGGAACACACAGACATACTTTTTGAAAAGTAAAATATCATCTTAATAACACAGCAAAATGGCTCCAAAGTACTAAACACAAAATTTAATAACATACGTGTCATTTTAAGACCTATCTTTCCTGATAATAGCTTTTAAGGAAAACATTTAGACCCTGCTCTATTGTCCCCCAAATCAAGACAGGGCATCATTATGATGTCACTGCCGAAAACAGATGGAATGACCCCCAAGGTCCAAAGGAAAAGAGGTGGGGTTCATACTGCACTCTCAGCTGACCATGTGGTGTGTATCCTATCTGCTCTGGGCATCCAGTCTTTTTTCAGAGACCAGGAAGGGATAAAGATGCACTAGTTCAGTTAATTTTCATAGCAGCCTTGTAAGCCTTGTAAGTTGTTTCTTCTTCGTTTCCATTTACAACTGAGGAATTAACGTAAAGGATTATTAGCTAGTAATATGGCAAAACTGAGATTCAAACCTGAAATGAGCCACAAAATCTGATTCAAATAGAGCTGTCAGCCATGCCATAACAGAATGTTGAGGAAATACGTGATGTTTAGTGTGGAGAAGCAAAGACCTTAGAAGGAAGATAGAGCAGTTGCTTTCAAAGACGTAAGGAAGTGCAACTGACAGAGCACAGGGAAAACCTGCTTTGCCACTCCCCTCCTTAAAACCTTAAGGTGGCTTTCAGTTGCTATAGAAATAAGTTCTAAACTTCTTAGCAAAAGCTTAGAGATAGTTCTACAATCTGCTACCGACTTCCTCCTCACCATCCATTTCACTCTCCCACTCTACAACAGATTGCTTTCAGCCCTTCACGGACACAACCCTCTCTCTGAACTTCCCCCTGCCTAAAACACCCTTTCCAATCTATGCCTGGTCAACCTTTACTCACCACCTCTTCCTTAACCCCAGGACATGATTTAATCATCTGGCTAGGCATGCCTACAGGACCCTATTCTTTCCTTTTTGTAGCACTGATTGCATTTTAATTGCTCATTTAATATCTTTCTTTCTAAACAACAAGTTCCACAAAGTTAGGAATCACATCTCTAGTTCAGTACTGTAATTTAGTGCCTACTGTAAGACTTGATACATAGCAGGTGCCCTGAACAAATATTTTTTAATTGAAATTAATTAGTAACACCAGGGGGAATAAATGATGGGAAGAGGAAATGGAGGGATGAGCCAAAAAAAAACAAAAAACAAAAAACAAAAAAAAACACAAAAAAAAACAGGTGGCAGAGGTTTAACTTTAATGATGGAATATTCTGAGGAAACATGGACTGGCGTGACATTTCACTGTGGACTTCTGAAAAACCAGAGGGAACCCTGGTAAGTTTGCCTAGAGAAAGGGACTAGCTGACTATATTCTGCCATTCTGCAGGTCTCTGCTGGCTGCTCTCCGTCCTCCTGGTGAAGTCATCTCAGATACTGTGCATGCATAGTGATCAACACACATGGTATTTGGTGCTTGTGGAATTTGTTAGGTGAGAAATATCTGTAAAGGACTTTTATTTTATAGCTGTGTCTCTTTCTTTGTCTCAATTTTGTGCTTACAGGGGAAATGAAGGAACCAGGTGATCAGGACACTGATGGGGAGAAATTAGACGGATCAAAGAGTGATGGAAGGCAGTCTCCGAGCTCCTCTAAATCTGCATCAAGATGTAAGTAAAGATTATAATATACCCTTAGGCTTTTACTAAATTTAGGTAAAACCATTTTTAAAGAGTTTTTAAGTTTATACAACAGAAATGGTTTACTTGTTTCGTTCTATTGTTAAATTCTAAGTTCTTTAAGAGGGCAGAGACTGTGTTTTAACCATTTAATCTCCAGAGCCTGACACATAGAAGTTACTATCATCTCTGTGTTGATAATGATCTCTCTGCAAATCTGGTCTTGCTCTCTCCTGTGAGTCTTTACTGAACTTTTCTAATACAGTATAGTAGAAAGAGCTGGACTTTAGGTTTAAGGCCTGGGTCTACCACTTAGAGACACTTGATCTGGAATAAATTATTTTACCTCTTTGAGCCTCAATTTTCTCACCCATTAAGATGATAATTGTGAGTAGTTTGAGGATTAAATTGGATAACATATGTAGAAGAATATCATATACTGCAAATAAAACAGAAATACCCTGATACCAAAACCAGACAAAGACATTACAGAAGAAGAAAACTGCAGACCAATATCCCTGATGAAACTAGACGTGAAAATCCTCAACAAAATATTAGCAAACCACATTCAGTAATACCTTAGAAGAATCATTCACCAGGATCAAGTGGGATTTATTCTCAGGATGTAAGGATGATTCAATATTTGCAAATCAATTAACGTGATACATCATATTAACAAAAAAAAGGATGAAAATCATATGAATACCTTAATAGATGCAAAAAAGCATTTGACATCCAGAATCCAACATCTCTCAACAAACTGGGCTTAGAGGGAACATACCTCCACATAATAGAGGCCATGCATGAAAAAAATCCATGGCTAACATCATATTCAATGGTGAAAAACTGAGAGCTTTTCCTGTAAGATCAGGAACAGGATGAGGATGTCCACTCTCGCCTCTTTTATTCAACATAGTACTGGAAGTCCTAGCCACAGAAATTATACAAGAGAAAGAAATAAGAGACATCTATATTGGTAAGGAAGAACTCAAATGGTCACTATTTGCAGATAACATGATACTATACATAGAAAGCCCTAAAGATTTCACAAAAAAACTTTTAGAAGTAAAAAATGAATTCAGTAAAGTGGCAGGATGAAAAATTAATACCCAGAAATCAATTGTGTTTCTATACACTAATAATAAAATAGTAGAGAAATTAAGAAAATAGTCCCATTTACAATTACACCAAAAAGAATAAAATACCTAGGAATAAACTTAACCAAGAATGTAAAAGACCTGTACTCTGATAAGTATAAAACACTGATGAAAGAAATTGAAGAAAACTCCAACAAAAGGAAAGATATGCCAGACTCTTGGATTGAAAGAATTAATATTGTTTAAATGTCTACATTATCCAAAACATTTTATAGATTCAGTGTAATTGCTATCAAAATACCAACAGCATTTTTCACAGAACTAGAACAAAAGATCCTAAAATTTGTAAGGAACCACAAAAGACCTTGAATAGTCAAATCAATCTTGAAAAGAAGAAAGCTGGAGGTATCAATTCCAGATTTCAAGATATACTACAGTAATCAAAACAGTATGTTACTGCCACCAAAATAAACACATAGATTAATGGAACAGAATAGAGACCAGATATAAACCCATGCTTTTATGGTCAATTAATCTGTGATAAGGGCAGCAAGGATAGACAATGGGGAAAACACAGTCTTTTCAACGAATGGTGCCAGGAAACTGGACAGCTACATGCAAAAGAAGGAAACTATACCACTTTCACTTTCTTACACCATACACAAAAATGAACTCAAAATGGATTAAAGACCTAAATGTGAGACCTCAAACAATAAAACTCCCAGAAGAAAATAGAGACAGTAATTTCTTTGACATCAGCCATGGCAACGTTTTTCTAGGTATGTCTCCTAAGGCAAGGGAGACAAAAGCAAAAATAAACTATTGGGGCTATATCAAAATAAAAAACTTTTGCAGAGCAAAGGACACCATCAAGAAAATCAAAAGGCAACCCACTGAATGGGAGAAGATATTTGCAAATGATATATCCAATAAAGGGTTAATTTCTGAATATATAAAGAATTATACAACTTACACAAAAAAAAACCCCAAAACAACCTGAAGACCTGAATATTTTTCCAAAGAAGGTATACAGGTAGCCAACAGATACATGAAAAGATGCTCAATATCACTCACCACGAAGGAAATGCAAATCAAAACCACAACGAGATAGCTCCTCACACCTGTCAGAATGGCTAGACACAAAAAGATAAGAAACAAGTGTTGGCAAGGATGTAGAGAAAAAGGAACCCTTGTGCACTGTTGGTAGAAACATAAATTGGTCCAGCTACTGTGGAAAACACTATGGAGATTCTCTCCATGGAGATTCTCAAAAATTAAGAATTGAAATACTTATGATCCAATAATTCTACTACTGGGTATTTACACAAAGAAACCAAAAATACTAATTTGAAAAGATCTATGCATGCCTATGTTTATTGCAGAATCACTTACAATAGCCAAGATATGGAAGCAACCCAAGTGTCCATTGATAGAGGAATAGATAGAGAAGATGTGATACACACACACACACACACACACACACACACACACACTGGAATATTACTCAGTCATAAAAAGATGAGATCTTGCCATTTACAACAACATGGATGGACCTAGGGGGTATAATGCCAAATGAAATAAGTTAGAGAAAAACAAATATCATATGGTTTCATTTATATGTGAAATCTAAAAAGAAAACAAATGAATAAACAAAAAGAAGAATCAGGTGATCATATGATTACTATAGCTACAAGGTATAATTTAATGTCTTATTTAAATCTTATGAATTTGAATGTTTTTAACACTAACTTTTCCCAGTAAGGTCCATTATGAAACCAGAAAGTAAATGAATAAATAAAAAGCAGAATCAGACCTATAAATATTGAGAACAAACTGATGGTTGCCAGAAGGGAAGTGGGTGGGGAATGGGCAAAATGGGTGAAGGGGAATGGGAGATACAGGCTTTCAGGTTTGGAATGAACAAGTCACAGGAATAAGTCACAAAAGGCATAACGTAAGGAATACAGTCAATGATATTGTAATGGCATTGTATAGTGACAGATGGTAGCTATATTTGTGATGAGCATAACATATAAAATTGTTGAATCACTTTGTTGTGCACCTGAAACTAATGTAACACTGTATGTCAACTATACTAAAAAAATAGAATAAAATGTGAGGAATTGTGTAAAAGAATTTTTAAAAAATGGCTTGCTCTTTCTGACAGGGCATCATGGTGTTAGGTGTCATAGGGGAGTCTTGACTTTTGTAGCTCTAATCCTAAATACAGTTTCAGAAATATAATTTTGATTATTCACCTAGAGGAGACCAGGTCCTGGGGAAATCAGTTCATTCACAAAATTGACATTACACTATTTCAATGTATCTGAGACATATCTGGTAAATCCATAATTTCTCCATATCATGTTTTATTTGAGGTGTTTATCTCCTCTTGCTTGGACTCAAGCCTTTCTGTTCAAGTCTCTCTCCATACCACCACTATAATTATCTTTCCAAAAAACATGGTTATATCACTGTCTTCAAAACTGTTAGTCTGCTTCTTTCTTGATTTTCCATTTCCACTTTTCTCCACTCCCTAATTTCTGACCCAGGATTGTCTACCTTTTGGTGTCCAGTCCTTTGCAGCATTTTCCTAGATGGATGGATTTAATAATAATGACCCTTTGTCTAGCACTGCCTCAGGATCTTCCCTTCTATGTCAGATCCTTACAGGGGATGGCCTGTCAAGTGTGGCCTGACCTTGCACTCAGCTCATAAATTAGTTCATATATTGTGGTTCTTAGTATCCCAAATGATAACCTGAAGTAATTTGCTGGTATCCTGAAACCCTTTTTCTTGGTCCTGTGAGAAGAGGTATCTCTTCTGGTTTGGCCACATTCCTGATAGCTCCCCCATGCACGCTTTTTTTTTTTTTTTTGCCTGGAGACCTGACCCTGTTCTCAGGCTTGCTAAAATATGAGCAACTTCTTACCCTTTGGAATTCTCATGCAGAGTGAACCAGTTTCCGGGTTGTCCACTAAGTAGAGAGATTAAAGTTGACTCTTCCCATACTCAACAAGAGGTAGAGTTTCTCCATTTGGTAATAGAATGATTTTGGTTTTGCTAATTTTCTCTATTGTTTGCTTGCCTTTTATTTGGTTGATTCTTGCTTTTATTTTTATTATTTCTATGACTTCTATTTTCTTTTTTGCTTTTTCTAGATTCTTGAGGTCTGAGTTTTGACTTTTCTTCTTTTCTTATATGTACAAAAACTATAAATTTCCCTCTAACCATAGCCTTAGCTGCATCCCACAAATTTGGATATGTTATATTTTAATTATCACTTTAAAATATTTAATTTAAAATATTTTTAAATTTCTTTGTTGGTTTCTCCTTGATCCACACATTATTTTTAAATGTTTGATTTCCAAATATTTGTAGGTTTTCCAGATCTTATCACAGTTTATTTTTAATTTACTTCTGTTGTGATCAGAATATATGAGCTACTTTGGAAATAAGGAAATGTTGAATTCAAGATTTAGAAATTATTAAAACAAATTACTTTTAATAGCTGCTATGAAAGAGGATTACAAATTTTTAGAAGATGCCACAGAAGAAACATTTACCGAAGGGAGAGAATCACGTTTAGGCGATGATGATTATTCTATGGAACAATTGGAAGGAAGTTCAAGTTCATTTCAAGATGACTATGTGGAGAGCATTGGAGGTAAGTGTTATTAGTTTCCTATCAGTAATTGTCACTGTTTTAAAGACAAATTGCCTAAAATGAACAGTTATAAATCCATAGAAATAAAAATTTTCAGGATATTTTTCAGTGATAAAAGTAAGAGCTTGGAACATATTCTAATAGGGTAGCATCTCTGGAGCTGTAGATTACACTTCTGAGGATCACATACAGGAAGGACTCTCATACTTGGTTTTCTGGGGGGTAGGATGATCTCAGGAGTGCTCTACCCCAGATTAGTGAATTATAACTCTCCCTTGGAACTGATTGGGAGTTGCTGTTTGAGACTGCAAAACCATGACCAGAGTTCAGCATGCACCCTTTGTTGATTTCTCTTCCTCCCAAGCACAGAGCCATGTTGGTTCCTCTTCCCATGCTCACTGGTGGGTAGCATCCCATGTTCAGGCCACTTGTAGTACTGCTAGAGTATTGCGGGGTACGTATATTCCTCCTGTCTTTGTGAAATACAATTTTAGGACTCACCAGATGCCCTTTTTAGTTAAAATATTTTATTTTTTTAGAATCTCGGTATATGGAAACCCCAGCTCCAGACTCAGAAAGGGCAGAGGAGGAAGTTAAGAAGAAAATATCAGAAAACTTCTTCTATGATTATGCAGAGCTGATTTCGATGCCTTTTGTGACTCCGGATTCAAACATACCACTGGATCTTCTCACACTTGTGTATCCACTCCAGTTACATATGTATAATTTTTGGATTTCAACTTCTTAGGTCAGGGATCGGCAAACTGTAGCCCGTGGACCAAATCTGGCCTCTGGTCTATTTTCCTAAATAAAGTTTTATTGGAACACAGCAATTCTCACTCATTTTCGTTTTATCTGTGGCTGCCATCACACTACAAGGGCAGAATTAAGTAGTTATAACAGAAGTCACCTGGCCCACAAAGCCTAGAATATTTACTATCTGGCCCTTTATAGAAAAAGTTTGCCGATCCCTGTCTTAGGTAATTCTAAGAAGCTTGTCCCTTAGAGAAGCTGAGATAGAAATACGGGACCTTAATTTAAACTAACCTTTTGTTGATGCTAAGTAACCATAAAGAGAAATGATACTTTTCTGGCTGTTCTCTCATGAGACATGATGTAAAGGAGATCAAAAGGCCTCTTATCCTGGTTTACATCCTCTACCAGGCTGGCATCCCTTTCTCAATGCCTACCAAGTTAAAATCATTGATTTCTTAAAACACTGATACAATTGTCAGACATTAGTACTTACACATTATTTATCAGATGAGTATCAGAGAAGACAACCCTGAGGAAATAGGGCACAAAATAACACACTTTAATTGGTCTGGAAAATAAGAGTTCATGAAGAATTGTAAAGGTGGGGATGATTAACAAGGGGATTTAGGGTTTGCTGTCACTGTGTGATGTTAGGTTTGTAAGGTGGTTAGTTAGGAAAATATTTCCATTAATGCTCTTGGCTAGCAGTTTGGTATGCCTGCCTTCAGATGACCACATGGCCTGAAACACTGACTGGCCTCTTATAAAACTGTGCTTAAAGAGGAGGGTGGTGTACTCACTGACTCAGTTTTGGTTTTCATATAAAAATAGAACATGTTATTATAGCTTCTGTTTCAATCCCAGGTGTAACTAGAACTAATTCACCTTATACTAATTCACTAATAACCTGGAATTTTCTCTTTTGAGGACTTCTTTTGTATATGTCATCTTTGGACAAGTTGCTGATAGAAGTTATGCTGTTGCCTTCCTTCTAGCCTATTTGTTTCAAATGAGGTGGTTTAGCAGTCACCTGGAAGATTTTCCTGAAATACACATGTTCTGATACCTTTCCTGGACCAACTGCATCATTTCTGTGTGTAGAGGGACTTGGGCACATGTAGTCTGAAAAAGTTTACCAAGTACTTTTGATTGTGTTGCCTTCTCCCAGCCCCCAACACTGGAGACTTGTTGCTCCAGGATACAGGGATCTCTGTATTAGAGAGATATGCTGCGATTCCAGATAATAGAGTCAGAGTGACCTTGACTTTTGACTCGATATATGAATTACCTCTACTGATGCTGGATGAGTGGCTGTATCTGCTATAGACTTTTCATGAACACTTTCAAAGCCAAGGAAGTCACAAATTCTGGATAGCTCACATTATTAGCTCTTGCAGGCCTTGAATCAAAAACTGCCTCTCTGGAACATCTTGCATTAGACAGTTCTACTCTCCAGGGTTGGAACAAATATGATCTCTATTTCTTGTGAGAAGCTCCAAGGAGAAATTAGCTGTCATGTATCCCCTACACAATCCTTTATACTTTATTAATTCAATTGAGTCAACTTCAGTTTCAAAGTTCAGTGTCTTATAAGTCAAGAAATGTGTCATGTATTACATATTACCTAAACCATAGCATAATTTATACAAGATGTATTTAAACACGATTTTAAAGTGAGGGTCCTAGATGCTCATGAACAGACAGTGAAGGCCCTGGGTCTCAGATAGGAAGTTCAGAAAATGCAAACCAGAAGACAGGATGGGATAAAGCAGAAAGGAGTTGAAGGTATAGCAGAACACAATTTAACATCTTAAAAGCTCTGGTTAGGGGATCCGCTGTCGTTTGGGGTTAAAAGGGAAGGATCAGACTCTAGTTATACATTAATTAATTCATTAATTAATGCATCCAAGAAATGTTTATTGAATGCCTCACAGGCTCAAGACACTGCACTAGGCATTCTAGGAAGTAGAGATGAGCTATGAGAAGAAGCAGGTTGTAATTTGGAGGGGGAGAGTTTGGGAAGTTACAGTCTCACCCATTCTGCATTTGAAAGGGCCTTTGATCAGAACAGCAGCAGGTCAAAGGGAGTCCTACTCTACCCTGAAATTAGAGATGTTAATGCCAGATAAGTGATCACATGCCTGATTCCCAACTGTCACCCAAGACAGTGAAGAGATGGTAGCCCATTTCTACTCTCAGTTATCGACACACTATTAGCCCTCCAAGTGTTACACTGGCACTGGGAAAAGAGGAAGGAAGAGGAGGAAAGAAAGGTGAGAGCAGCAGTTTGGGGAAAGGGAAAAGGAAGGTAGGTGAAACTTCCTGCCCATACCAGGAAGATAAGGAGCATGTGGATCCCATTCTTATTTGTAAGGAGGCCTCAGTACCCATGAGGTCTGAATAGCTTCATCAAGATCTTTGGATCACATGTTCATTTGCATTTCTTTTTTTTTTAAGTTTTAAGTTTGTTTGTTTGCTTATTTATTTATTTAGAGAAAGAGACAGCATGAACAGGAGAGGAGCAGAGAGAGAGAGAGAGAAACAGAATCTCAAGCAGGTTCTCCTCCCTGTCAGTGTGGAGCCTGACATGGGGCTCAAACCCACAAACTGTGAGATCATGACCTGAGCTGAAACTGAGAGTTGGATGCTTAATTGACTGAGTCACCCAGAAATTGTATATAAAAATTAATTTTAGGTGTTCGTGTCTTTAGTGAGTTGATAAAATTCCTTTTTCTTGAACAGATAAAAAAGCCGTGAAATGTTCTGTCTCTTTTTCAATTTAACTCTTAGGCAATGAGGTAGGTATAGTTATGTATAGTTGGTTAATAGTTTGTATAAACCTCACAATTCAAATTGCAGTAATTAAAATTTTCTCCTTTTTTACATTCTATATATTCTTGTTAATAATTCTACTTTGTTTTTTCTCTAAAAATATTCACTTACAAATAAAAATAATCCTCTAAAATGAGAATTTATTTTTTTTAAACAAGGGCAAAAAATAAAGATTTCTCCAATGATCCTTTAACTTTTGTGTTCAACAGTGAACTCTTAGAAAATAAGAAACCATCTACTTAAGATATACTATGTAATATGTTTCTTTTGCAAACTATAATGTTTTGATAGATTAACCTCATTTAACTTATTACATTTATATCTTAGGTTATATTAATTTGAACTTGAACTTGAATTAATTCGAACAATGTACATTTAAAAGATGTCTTATAAAAACTTTGATTATTTTAACCTTTATTTTGAATTAGTGCAGATTTACTGTATGGCATTAATATGCACACACACACACACACACTCATCTATATACCTATACATATTAATGCACTCAGAAAGGAAATGTTAGCATATTTATTATATATACTTATATACCATATACTATTTAGTCCATTTTCATAATTCATATGAATTAAATTTCAATTATATTTATGTAGATTTATTACAATATGTAATATTACTGGTGTTTCAGGATTTCAAAACATGTCAAAATTTTAAACAGCTGGTCTTTCAACATCAAGAGGCCTTTTTGATACTTTTACTTTTATAAAATTAATCTGCTTTCAGGATTTCCCTGGGAAAATTAAAATATTGACTAAATCAGAGTATGAGGATTTTCACTTAATTTGAAAGCAAGGTTGCATTAGTGATAAATAAAAAACTCTGAGTTTCAAAGTAAAATGCAACTACTTCAACACTGAGCCTTTATTAAAGGGCACAGAGTTTAAAAACATATTTATTACATTGCTTTTTCTGTCTCTAGAATGGTTACTTTGTGTCACTTCTTTTCCTTAACAATATTCTCTCAGTCATTCCTTTGGTTATGACTGTAGAAAGCGGGCCAACCTAAAACTTCTGGACAGCAGTACTGTGATGTACATAGCTGGGAACCAGCTGATCCTTTTGAATTTGAAAACCAAGGAACAGATCTACCTGCGAAGTAGCAGCGGTAGAGGAATTGGTGTTATTGGGGTACGCTGTTAGCGACTTCCTAAAAAAATTCCATCCTTTTGTTTGTTTCTTCTGTGGACCAGCCAGGCTGTTAGATGCCAATACCATGGGCAGGATGCCATAATTGCAGGAGATGCAATTCTAAGGCATTTTCAAGTCAACAATTGCAACCACTCCATTCGTTGACATTGTCTCTGTGCAGTATCATACTATCACGTTAATAATACTATCATTTTACTAATACTTATGTTGCAGATAAGGACACTGGGGCTAAAAGAGGGTAAGTGGCTTCCCACAGTCATCAAGTTTTTACATATTAATGCTATGTTGCTATTCTGCAAAAATACTCAAATGAATGGCACAGATGATAATTCAAATAATAAATAGAGATAAGTGCCAGATAAGATATAAGTATATGGTTGCACATTAAGAGATCAAGTATAGATTGTACGTTCAATAATTTTGAGAAGTTGACAGAAGGACTTGTATGTGATTTGAGGCTGTCTCTTCCTTCCTCTTCAGGTGCCTGTCTCCATCAGTCACCTTTTTTCTTGTACCTTCAGCCTCTACTTCCTTAGGGTTTTCATCCTCAGCATTAAAGCACACTAAATCAACTTGTTCTCATCTTAAAAGTCTCCTCTCTAACCATGTATTCTCTTTACACTGACTTTTGATCTTCCCTTCAAAGCCAAGCTTCTGCTGTCTTTTTCCCTATCACCGCACTGAAATTGCCCTTACTAAAGTGACCAATGGCCCTGAATAGCCAAATCTGAAGAATACCTTTCTAACTGTATCTTATCTGACCTCTCAATAGCAATTGGCCCCATGATTGCGCTTTTATCTTGATGACCTTTTGCTTTTTACTCTGATCCTTAAAAGTAGTTGATCCTTAAAAGTCCCTAGATCTTCTCTCATCAATAACAGCCTGAGAAGCACATCTTGGTGTCTTTAGAGTCATGAGAGGGCACCTGTTCAGATTAGGCTGTGTGAAACACGGAGAGGAGGAGAAATGAGCAGGATTTGGGGCTCATACAAGCTACAATTCCGTAGCAGACATTCAAAGGGTTTTTAGAAGGATCATGAACCAAATAGAAGTCTGCCCTGCTCTTGCCCTGCCTGTCAGGTGTGAGCAGCCCATTCAGAACTAGAAGGTGAAGGGTGACATCACCGTACCCTGTGGAGGTGGAGGGCTTCTGGCAGAAAGGCTGATGCAGCTCCAACAGAGAGACTGGGCCAAGCTAGCAGGGAGTAGTGGGAAATGCTCTTGAGTAGACTAGATGGTAGGGTAGCTTACCTGGTAGGATATTTAGATTAGGAGTGGAGATGAGTGGAGAGGTTTGGAAGATTCTTGCTCTGAGAAGCGAAGCAGGAAGATGAACGGGAATGGAGAAGGTAAGGAAAATCAGAGATCCACAAATAGAACTTAGACTGGCTACGGAAACAGGAAATGGTGCGATGGAAGGGTGAAGGAGAGTCTCATGTTTCTGTCTTCCTTGATCATCTATGTATATATAGCAGGTGTAAATAGTAAAGTCCCTGTCCTCAGCAAGAATTTATTATACTACATTGTGAGTCCAACACTAACTCAGAACATGCAGGGATTTAAGTGAAGAAGCATTCGTGACCTCTATGAATTCAAAGAGTTCAAAATCCATCCAAAGAGACAGGAGTCATATCAAAAAGCAGAAAAACCAAAAAACTAGAGGCATAAAAGTACATGATCCTGTGTCACCAGCTGTGTGCAAACACAGGCCTAGCATTAGGGTCACAGGTTCCATGGAGGGAAGTCAGTCAGGGGCCACTCTGAGGTGTCCTGAGCCCTGAGGTCCACATCATCTGCAGGGTATGGAGAAACGGGGAACTATCACTTGTTTTTCTATCACTTTACGGCCAATAGTAGTTTTGAAGTTTCTATTTTGTTATACAATAAGTTGGCCTGAGGTCAGTAGTTAGAGGTGTATTGTGGTCAAGAATGTTAATCCTAATCCTCATCCACGCCTGGACTCTGGGCAGTTGTATGTCCACAGGGACTTTTCTCGGAGTGTGTTGAAGCCTGGATAGTGATGGGGATTTTCCTCAACTGGCCTTGTCGGTTCATTCTTTCTGAAATAGTTATCTATTGTGGATGAGAAGCACTCTCGCAAGGCAATGGGAAATCTATGAGAAATGTGTTCTGGGGGCATATCAACTGTCAGAAAAGATAGGGTGAATCTGTATGTTGAGTATAAAGTAAATGACTCATTAGTTCCTAATAATAATTAGTTCCTAATAATATTAGTTCCTAATAATTAGTTCCTTATTAGTTCCCCACTAAAAATAAAACACCAAACTCAACCCCACAGAGCTTCTGATCTGAAAGGGCTGAAACTTTTTCACTTACTATAGGCAAGATGCAGAAGAGCAAAAGATTTGCCCGAATTCTCATTCAGATTTCTGCGACCACATATCCTATACAATATTCTCCCATAAATAGGCATCTAGAAAAACATATACCTTAACACATTTCCCCCTAAGTTCTTGGTAGCTACTGTTTTTAATTTTTTTTAAAGATTTGTTTTTAAAAAGAGAGAGCGAATGGGGCAGGGACAGAAAGGGAGACAGAATCCCAAGCAGGCTCTGTTTTGTCAGTGCAGAATCTGATGTAAGGCTTGAATTCACGCACTGTGAGATCATGACCTGAGCTGAAATCAAGAGTCGTCATTTTAACCAACTGAGCCACCCAAGTGCCCCAGTAGCCACTGTTTTTTTAGTTCCACTTTCTTTTTGGCTCCAACACCTGGCTTGAATCCTACCTCTCACATTTACCAGCTGTATGACTTCAAGTTACTTAGCTTCTCTGTGCCTATTTCGCATTGGTAAGATGGGAATGATAATGGTATTTGAACTCACAAGGTTGATGTAAAATTTAAGGGGATTAATTCATATAAAGCTTAAACAGTGTCTGGCATATAATAAGCACCCAATAAATGTTGGTTATTCTCTCACTGAGTGTCCATCCTATAAACCCAAGCCTTGTTTCAAGCTGAAGGGATGGGTGTTTACTTGACTGGAAGAATAAAAGACCAGTTGTCAGTAAGAAGACAGCTTATATAGGTCTTTTGGCCCCATGTGTGGAGAGAAGAATGTTATCTTGGGTACCAGAATTTAGAGTGCAATCCTCTAAAGGAAGCTCCTGGCCCCTAGGTATAAAATCAGGAGTTGCAAAATGGTAAGTGAAAATAAGATTCTTTTAAAATCTATTTATTTGTTTATTTATTTATTTTGAGAGAGACTACACAAGCAGGGGAGGGGCAGAGAGAGGGAGAGAGAATCCCAAACAGGCTCCGCACTGTCAGCACAGAACCTGATGCAGGGCTCAAACTCACAAACCATGAGATAATGACTTGAGCCTAAACCAAGAGTTGCATGCTTAATCAACTGAGCCACCTGGCACACCTGAAAATAGAATTTTATAAAGCACAATATGTGTCTTAAATAGTTTGTTTTCTTTTTTTTTTAACGTTTATTTATTTTTGAGACAGAGAGAGACAGAGCATGAACGGGGGAAGGGCAGAGAGAGAGGGAGACACAGAATCGGAAGCAGGCTTCAGGCTCTGAGCCATCAGCCCAGAGCCCGACGCGGGGCTTGAACCCACGGACCACGAGATCGTGACCTGAGCTGAAGTCGGACGCTTAACCGACTGAGCCACCCAGGCGCCCCAAATAGTTTGTTTTCAAAACAGCCTATTTTTATTTTTAGGCTATCCATTTACTCTTCCTGCACATTGGCTTACCAGTGAACAAAAATAACAAGAATAAACATATACTTCACAATTCATACGGCTGTCATTCGAAATGCTAAGCAAATAGTTTATCCACAAATATTTACTATTTTTTTCCTCTGCATCTGGCTTGGAAATATAGTATCTTTCTCACTTTTAGTAAGTTTATATCCATTTGTGGTAAATTTGTCCAAGGTGAAATTTTTTAAACTGAGACGGAACCTACTCTGGAAACATGAGTATTTCTGTACAAAAATTTAGGTTGATTTATTTATGCAGGGTAAACAATTCATCTAACTTGGTTGTTCTCAGAGTGATTCCCAAGCCGGCAGCATCAGCATCACCTGGAACTTGTTAGAAACTTAAATGCAAATTTTGGGCCCCCCCCCACCCCCCCCCCCCCCACCCCGGCCCTCAAGTACTGAGTCGGGAACTCCGGTGCTAGGGCTTACCCTCTGTGCCTTCACGAGCCCTCCCTGTGGTTCCGACACACTCTAATGATTGAGAAACACTGTTCTAGCTCTCCTGATGGCAGTTAAAATAATTGCAGACGTAGAGATGACTTTATTAACAAAAGCAAAACTTAAAATGAATATTCGTAAAGGCTTCAGTTTAAATCACATCCGTTACCAAGTATGTATCAGATGCCCTTTTTTTTTTAGTTTTCTGTTGGAGTGGATCCTAATAAATGATAAAATCACAGATACTGCATTAATAGGGCTATTTATAAGAAAATCTTCCTTTTATTATTTAAGAGAGATTTTACTTTTTATAGGTTCATCCTGATAAAACTTACTTCACTGTCGCTGAAAAAGGAGTTTTCCCAAAGATTATCATCTATGAATATCCTTCTTTGAGGCCCTACAGAATCCTTCAAGGTGAGCCGACTACAACTTTTGAAATATTCCATGTTCAAGGTTAATGATATTCAGGGTCTTCCAGAGAAACCGAACTAGGAGGAGACAGAAGAGAGATTTGTTTAAAGGACTTGCCTCGTGTACTTATGGGAGCTGGCAGGTCTGAAGTTTGTAGGGCAGGCTGGCAGGCTGGACGTTCTTGGGCAGGGGTTGATGCTACATGTTCAGGTAGAATTTCGTCTTCCTCAGGGAAACTTCAGTTTTGACTTTTTAAGGACTTTCAACTGATTGAGGCCCACCCAGATTGAAATAACCTCACATACAATTAATCACCACCATTTTCGTGTAATTTTGTTTTCCATATAATTAATTTTAGTAGTTTTTTAAAAAGACTGCTTTTTGGAGCAGTTTCAGATTTATAGTAAAGTTAAGGGGAAGGTTCAGAGATCTCCCATATCCCTCCTCCCCCACACATACATAGCTTTCCCCATTATCAACATCACTCACCAGGTACATCATTTACTGAAGATCAGTCTACATTAGCACATCATAATCACCCAAAGTCTACAGTGTCCCTTGGGGTTTACTCCTAGTGTTGTATTCTATGGGTTTAGATAAATGTATAATGATGTATATGCATCAGTATATCATACAGTGTATTTTCACTGTCCTAAAATTCCTCTGTGTCCTGCCTATTCATAACTGTCCCCACCTTGGCCACCACTGATCTTTTTATTGTCTCCCCAGTTTTGCCTTTTCCAGAATGTCGTAGAGTTGGAATCATACAGTACGTAGGCTTCGCAGATTGACTTCTTTCACTTAGTAATATGCATTGAAGATTCCTCCCTGGCTTTTCATGGCGTGGTAGCCCATTTCTTTTTGGTGCTGAAAAATATTCCATTGCCTGGATGTACCCCAGTGTACATTTGTGTATTGAGGGACATCTTAGTTGTTTCCAAATTTTGGCAGGTTGTGAACAAAGCTGCAATAAACATCTGAGTGTAGGTTGCTTCTGTGTGAACATCAATTTTCAACTACTTTGGGTAAATACCAAGAGCATAATTACTAGATCCTATGGTAAGAGTACGTTTAGTCTTGTAAGAAACTGCCAAGCTGTCTTCCAGAGTGGCTGTACCATTTTGCTTTCCCACCAGCAACGTATGAGAGTTCCAGTTGCCCCACATCCTCATCAGCATTCGGTGTCCTCAGCGATTTGGATGTTGGCCATTCTAAATACGTGTGTAGTCGTACCTCCTTTTTTAAGTTTGTGTTTCCCCGATGATGTAGAATGTGGAGCATCTTCATATGTTTCTGTGTTATCTGCATATTTTTGGTGAGGCTACATGTTAAGGCCTTTGGCCCCTTCTGTAATTGAGTTGTTCATGTCTTATTGTTTTGTTTTAAGAGTTCTTTGCATATTTTGGATATGCATACTTTGCATAACAGTCCTTTATCGCATATGCTTTTGCAAATTTTTCTCCCAGTCTGTGACTTGTATCGTTTTCTTGACATTGCCCTTCTCAGAGCAGGTTTTCATTTTAATGAAGTTTAGTTATTAGTGATTTCTTTTATGGATCATGTCTTTCGTGTGGAATCTAAAATGGCATCATGATACCCAAGGTCACCTAGGTTGTCTCTTACATTAACTTCTAGGAATTTTACATTTCTTGAATTTTATATTTAGGTCTGTGATCCATTTTGAGTTAATTTTCGTGAAAGATGTAAGGCCTATGTTTTCATTAATTTATTTGTTTGCTTGTTTATTTTTTGCCTATGGATGTCCAGGTGGCCCAGCACATTTGTTGAAGAGACTGTCTTTTCTCTGCTATATTGTCTTCAGGCCTTTGTCAAAGATCAGTTGACTGTATTTCTCTGGGTCTATTTTTGGGCTTTCTATTCTGTTCCATTTGTCTATTTAGTCTTTCCCTAATGTCACACTATCTTGATTACTGTAGTTGTACGGTATATTTTGAAGTCCGGTATTATCAGTTCAACTTTGCCCCTTTCACTCAGTATTATGTTGACTAGTCTGGGTCTTTTGCCTGTCTGTATGAACTTTAAAATCAGTTTGTTGATATCCCCAAACTAATAATACAGTTGTTTTTGCACATTATTAGATTCGATTTGCTAATATTTTGTTGAGGTATTTCACATCTATGTTCATGAAAGATACTGTTCTATCGTTTTCTTTTCTTAGACAAACTGTTATTTGTTACATCAATTAAGAATAGTAAAAATAAAAGTTTTTTATTTTACATTCACTTACTCCTTCTTCAGTGCTCTTCATCTCTTTATGTAGATGTGTGTTTCTGACCTATATTATTTTCCTTCTGTGCAGAGAACTTCTTTTAACTTTTCCTGCAAAGCAGGTCTCCTGGCAACAAATTCCCTCAGTGTGTGTCAGAGAAAGTCTTTATCTGTCACTTTTGAAGGATAATTTCATGGGGTACAGAAGGTCCAGGTTGGTGGGTTTTTTCCCTTCAACACTTTAAATATCTCAGTCCATTCTTCTTGCTTGTGTGGTTTCTGAGGAGAAGTTGGATATAGTTTTTCATTCTTCTCTAGGTAAGGTGTTTTTCCCCTCTTGCTTTTTTCAGGAGTTCTTCCTTTATCTTCATTTTCTGTAGTTTTCTGGGCATTTATTCCAGTTAGTATTCTCTGAGCTTCTTGGATCTGTGGTTTGGTGTCTGATAGTAATTTGGGGGAAATTCTCAGTCATTATTGTTTCACATACTTCTTCTCTTCCTTTCTCTTTTCTTCTCCTTCTGGTATTCCCATTACACATACATTGCATCTTTTGTAGTTGTTCCATAGTTCTTAGATATCGCTTCTGTTTTGCTCTTCAGTTTTAAAGATTCTATTGATATATTCTGTAGCTCAGAGATTTCCTCAGCTGTGTCCAATTTACTAATGAGCCCATCAAAGACATTTTTCATTTCTGTTACAATGTTTTATATCTCTAGCCTTTCCTTGTTGTTCTTTCTTAGGATTTCCATTTTTCTGCTGACATTGCCCATTTGTTCCTGGATATTGTCTGCTTTATTCCCTTGGCATATTAATCATAGTCGTTTTATTTATTTATTTAATATGTATTTATTTTTGAGAGAGAGATAGACAGAAAAAGCGAGAGGCAGAGAGGGAGACAGAGGATCCAAAACCGTTTCTGTGCTGACAGTACAGAACCTGATGTGGGGCTAAAACTCACGAACCATGAGATCATAACCTTAGGTAAAGTCGGATACAACTGACTGAGCCACCCAGACACCCTAATCATAGTTGGTTTAAATTCCCAATCTGATATTTCCGTATCTGTGCCATGTCTGGTTCTAATGCTTGCTCTGTCTCTTCAAACTGTGTTTTTTGCCTTTTTGTATGCTTTGTAGATTTTTCTTGGTAGCCAGACATGGTGTAGTGGATAAAAATAATTGCTGTAAATAGGCTTCTTGTAACATGGTGGTAAGGTGTGGAGGGAGGGGAAGTGTTCTATGGTTCTGTGATTAGGTCTCAAATTTTTAGGGAGCCTCTCTCGACCCAACTTCATAAATGTTTCTTAGCAGTTTTCCCCCCTCAGGTGGGATGGGATGGCTAGAGGGGGCTAGAGTTGAGTATTTCCTTCCCCAGGTTAGTTAGGTTGGTTAGGCTTTTGTTAATTAGTTTCTCCTGAGGACAGGCCTCATTAAGAGAAGCAGAGTGTTCTGGTGTATTTCAGTTTTTTTTAATGTTTATTTATTTGAGAGAGAGGGAGGGAGGGGGAAGGAGCCGTGAGAGAGGAAGACACAGATTCCAAAGCAGGGTCCAGGCTCTGAGCTGTCAGCACAGAGTTCGACACGGAGTTCCAACTCGTGAACTGTGAGATCATGATCTGAGTCAAAGTCAGATGCTTAACTGACTGAGCTGCCCAGGTGCACCTGTTCTGGTGTATTTAAAAATGGTTCCTATTCCCCTCTCCCTGCTGAAAGCCTGAGGGTTTTTTCTAGGTGTTTACTGTGGGGACCTGGTCAAGCTCCTGGAGATAAAGCTCACAATATTTTTGAAGACCATCTTATGACTGGGCCTCCCTGGAGTTTTTAACTCTCAGATTTGTCCATGCTGAGCTTCCAGCAATTCATCAGTGATAGTTCAGGTTTTACTACCTGGCTCGGATATTTTGGCTATTTCTGCTGTGAGTCCCTGCTATAGTAAGTTGCAAATGCTCGTGTTCCCCTGTTGTATCTCTCCAGTCTCGGGAGCAGCCGTTTGCCCTGTGTCCTTCCCTCACTTATGAATCCAAGAAGAGTTGTGATTTTTTAGTGTGTTCAGCTTTTTATTTGTTGTTAGGATGGAATGGTGACTTCCAAGCTCCTTACATGCATAACCAGAAACCTGAAGTCCTCAATTTTTATTTGGTGAATTTTCCAGTGGCAAGTTTCTAATTATAGATTGATTTCTTTCTGCTATCTCACATGATTTTGTGTCCCCCTGCCCCCGTTTCATAAACTGGAATGTGTTCTCAAAAACAATCAAAAGTTTTTCTCTTGCAAAATGTGATTAAGATTTCTTCACTCTCCCCACTCACGTAATATAATTCATTCTAAAGCCAAGGGTGATGAATGATTTTGGATTGTTTCTTTGGGGATTCTTGGCATTCTTTCGTCAATGCTTATCACCAAGGATGCTTGCTTGCTCTCTCTCTCCTTTTCCTTTTCAAAAGAATACACTTTAGAAAATGAGATAAGTGTTGCCTCTGTTCATTGGCCTCCCATTCACCCTTTCAGATGGGACTGAGCTGGCTTATGCTTACGTGGATTTTAACTACAATGGTACCTTGCTAGCCTCTGTTGGCAGCAGCCCTGATCACACGCTGACCATCTGGAACTGGAAAGAAGAACAGCCCATACTGAGGACAAAAGCTTTTTCCCAGGAAGTTTTTAAGGTTACTTTCAATCCTGAAGATGATGAGCAGCTGACTACATCGGGATCAGGCCATATCAAGTAGGTTGTGTGACTGATACAGGTGTTGGTAGATTATCATTAATGATATTTTCTAAGAGGTGACCAGCTGGAGACATCTTTGCTGATGTTAACATTAGGATAATTTTTAAATGTGTTATCTTTAACTGTAGTGCTGCTTTTCTAATTGGATATGGGGATTTTCTTACCTGAGGGGCGCCTGGGTGGCTCAGTTGGTTAAGCGGCCAACTCTTGGTTTCTGCTCAGGTCGTGATCTCACCATTTCGTGGGTTTGAGCCCTGCATCAGACTCTGGGCTAACAGTGTGGAGGCTGCTTGGGATTCTCCCTCTCTCCCTCCCTCTCTGCCCACCCCCCACTTATGCTGTCTCTGTCTCTCTCAACATAAATAAATACACTTAAAAAAAAAGACAGTATAGATAAAAAGAAGGGCTTTTATTTTATTTTATTTTTTTTAAAGAAGGGCTTTTAAATGTAGCCTACTGCCTTATAGGCTTTACCACCTCAAAGGGTTTGTATAATGTCTTACTAACATGGCATGTTGACTTTTCAGACCCACCATTAAACTTGTTGTAGCAATACTGTATGATGGATAAGTCATTTTGACTCTGAACTCAGTCTTCATCTGTAAAATAAGAATTATAACAGAATCATTCCTAACCCAGGGCCCTCAATACTAAATTGCAACAGAGTTTACTGTTGATCTCGGTCTCTGGGTCTAAATTTCATGTCGTTTTCACTTTATCATACTCCGCTCTATTTTCTAGGATGGAATGACTTTGTCCTGTTCTGTCTTCATTCTACCTTGTCTTAAGCATTTATCTAACAACCTTCTACCACCACCCTCGGACTGCTCATAACTAGATTTCCAGCGTCCTTTTTGAGAAAGACATTTTTACCTAAGTTTCTCTTAGTTCAATTTAAACCTGGCCCTATTCTTATTCATTCATTAGAAATATAGAATAATTGAACAGATATTATTTTTAAAAATTTTTTTTAACGTTTATTTATTTTTGAGACAGAGACAGAGCATGAACGGGGGAGGGTCAGAGAGAGGGAGACACAGAATCTGAAACAGGCTCCAGGCTCTGAGCTGTCAGCACAGAGCCCGACACGGGGCTTGAACTCACAGACCGCGAGATCATGACCTGAGCCGAAGTCGGCCGCTTAACCGACTGAGCCACCCAGGAGCCCCTAATTGAACAGATTTTTAAATAGAAACTTGGGCGAATTCTCAAGTAACCTTCTGCTAGCTATAGGCTAAAAATGTCCAATTCTTTCACATTTGCCCATCATTTAGTAAAGTGCATATTTTCTATGTACTGTGTCTTTGTAGAGGGATAGAAATGGAATAATTTCATGTGTGAAGTGCTATGAAAGAAACAAAGTATATGGAAATGTGTGAACAGAGGACCTACCATAGCCTTGGAGAAGGATGTTTGTTATTTAAGCTTTTGGCTTCATATTGGCTTGTTGATATCATCCATGATCTATTTTATATCTAGTTGGTAGACCAGATTCTTTTTCCTACATGGTTTTCATCATCTGACTGTTCATTGCTTAGACTATTAATAAGAAATATTAATGAATAAATGTTGATTATTACTGCTTTTATGTGCTAGGCACTGTTCTAAGCATTTTTCAATAATTTTATGAGGTTGGTACTACTAATATGCTCACTGTATACATGAAGGAATGAGGGCACAGTGTTATTTAGAAACTCACTCTTAAGTTACACAGCAAGTAAATTAGAAATTTTTGGAAAACTTTTACATGTTCTAAAATGGTAGTATCCAATAGAACTTTCTGCCAGGATGGAATGTTCTGTGCTATCCAACCTAGTAGACACTAGCTACATGTAGCTATTGAATACTTGAAATTGGCTGGTCTGACAGAAACACTGAGCTTTAAATTTTATTTAGCCTTAATTTATTAAGTCTAAGTTAAAATAGTCAAACTTGGCTACAATTGACTGCATAGGACAGCAGGAGTCTCAGATATAATATCCACAAAGGCAGGGAGTTTATTTTGTCTGTTTTGCTCAATGCTGAAATCATATTGCCTAGAGCTTTCCTGACAGGTAGTTGATACTTAATACATAGTAGATGAATGAATAAATGAGATAATATGTGACGATGAAACATGTAAATGTTTGGGTGATAATAAAAATAAATACAGCCTCTTTGAGGTACATTCAGTCACCTTCTGGTTTGTTTACAGGTTCTGGGAAATGGCTCTAACATTCACTGGTCTCAAGCTTCAGGGTTCATTGGGTCGATTTGGCAAAACAGCCACTACTGATATAGAAGGTTACATGGAGCTCCCAGATGGGAAGGTGAGTGTAGCCACTATTCTACAATAATAAGATTATGTTTCCAAGTGATGAAAATAGATGAAAGCACATTATACATTGTGAATGTATACTAAATGTGTACTAAATATTATACAAACACATAACATTTAATATATTAACATAGTGACATATTGTCATTTTTTATTACGCCATGGAGTTGCAGTGTTTATGTTTATCTTTCCCTCCTCTTTTGTCATGATGGTCCAAGAGGACTTCCTGGCTCAAAGTTGTATATAGTCTTGCAGCTTTTGTTTTTATTGTCAGATTATTATTTAGGAAGATTGAACCACCCTATAGTGGCTCCTACAGACCCACTGTGCCTGTTTATTCTGTGCCACTGTGCCTCTTACAAAATTTATGGGCATCTTGCCTATAGGGTCAGTTCTGCATTAATGATGCATTTGGCTTTCTATTAGGATGAGTTATATAGTATTATTTGTGAATGTCTCTGTTATAAGTAAATGCCAGCATACAAATATAATTTTGAGGAACAAAATGGGCTACCTAGTAGATATTCTCTACCTAGTATCTACCTAGTAGATATTCTCAATCTGAAATCATGTTGTGTGGGAGGAAATAACAATTCTTGGATGCTGGTTAAATACATATCCAAACCTTTAAAATGATCATAAGTCATTTTAGCTTCAAATTCTGAATCCTACAAGAATTAAGCTAGGATAAAGATGGTTAAAACATGCCACAAGATAGATCTTTAAAAGGTTCAGTAGGATTCATGTGTATGTAGGGAGAAAAGAAGCCATTTTATTTATTTTTAACTTGTTTTATTTTTTATTTTTTTAAATTTATATCCAAATTAGTTAGCATATAGTGCAACAATGATTTCAGGAGTAGATTCCTTAGTGCCCCTTACCCATTTAGCCCATCCCCCCTCCCACAACCCCTCCAGTAAGCCTCAGTTTGTTCTCCATATTTATGAATCTCTTCTGTTTTGTCCCCCTCCCTGTTTTTATATTATTTTTGTTTCCCTTCCCTTATTGTCCATCTGTTTTGTCTCTTAAAGTCCTCATATGAATGAAGTCATATGATTTTTGTCTTTCTCTGACTAATGTCACTTAGCATAATACCCTCCAGTTCCATCCACATCATTGCAAATGGCAAGATTTCATTCTTTTTGATTGCCGAGTAATACTCCAGTGTGTGTGTGTGTGTGTGTGTGTGTGTGTGTGTGTGTGTATCACATCTGCTTTATCCAGTCATCCATCGATGGACATTTGGACTCTTTCCATACTTTGGCTATTGTTGATAGTGCTGCTATAAACATGGGGGTGCATGTGTCCCTTCGAAACAGCACACCTGTACCCCGTGGATAAATGCCTAATAGTGCAATTGCTGGGTCGTAGGGTTGTTTGATTTTTAGTTTTTTTGAGGCACCTCCATACTGTCTTCCAGAGTGGCTGCACCAGCTTGCATTGCCACCAACAATGCTAAAGAGGTCCTCTTTCTCCGCATCCTGGCCAACATAGTGTTGTTGCCAGAGTTGTTAATGTTAGCTATTCTGACAGGTGTGAGGTGGTATCTCATTGTGGCTTTGATTTGTATTTCCCTGATGATGAGTAATGTTGAGCATTTTTTCATGTGTTGGTTGGCCTTCTGGATGTCTTCTTTGGAGAAGTGTCTATTCATATCTTTTGCCCATTTCTTCACTGGATTCTTTGTTTTTTGGGTGTTGAGTTTGGTAAGTTCTTTATAGATTTTGGATACTAACCCTTTATCTGATAAGTCATTTGCAAATATCTTCTCCCATTCTGTCAGTTCCCTTTTAGTTTTGCTGATGGTTTCCTTCGCTGTGCAGAAAAAAGAAGCCATTTTAAATGAGAGACACACAAAAGGAAATGTTTAGAGTTAGGAATAAATAGCTAATATTTGGAATTCTACTTAGGAGGGAGCATTTATGTTGGCAAAGAGTGGGAAACTAGGTTGAGAAGTATGGTTGGGTCCTAGTGTATGAGGAGATTAACAGCCAGGCAGAACTATACATTGGAAGAGTAGAGTTGAAAATGAAGTTATGTATTAATCTGGCCACAAAATGCCAAATGAGTTGGAGGAAGGAAAATCTGGAGTCAAGGAGATGAGCTAAGAAGGAAGATATTACTTTCATTTCATTTTTCAGGACAAATGGAAAAAGAAAGCTAGACATGAGTGACATTTCAGAAGGGAAAGTCTTCCAGGTATCCGTGGCTTTGGGTGGTTTTGTCACTGGACAGAAGAAAGCAAGTCGAGATAAAGATTATCCAAAGTTAGCTGAGGTTTAATAATAGGTAAACCAGGTAGAATGGATAAGATTAGTAGACTGGGGATGTAGAAAAGATGGAGTAAATTACTTGGCATGAAGGAAATGGGGTGCAGAATGCTGGAGCAGGCAGGCAAGAATTAGATCCGAGTTTCCCCAAAGGTGTTTCATGGAACATTAGTCTGCACAGAATCTCTGTAAAAATAAGACTTTCCTGGTCAAATTCCTTTGTATCTAGAAATTTCTTTCAGTGATCTATATTAAAGTTTCCAGGGGATCCTAAAGAAAAGAAAGTTGTCTGATTTTGTTTATCCAAGCATATGTCTTCTGAGTTAATGTTAGTCAGAAGAGGAGCTTTTGAGCCAAGGTTCCTGAGTGAAAATCCTGATTCCTATTGGTATTTTGTGCAAGCCACTTAACTGTTCTGTTCAGTTTTTTTCTTTATAAAATGGGAATAATAATAGTTAGGACTCCTATTGATCCATATGATTCCCTGTGTGAATGAGGAAAACTATGTTTTCTGGGAAAATAAAGTGGCCAACCTGCATAACTGTACATGGTACCCTCAATAAATATACCTAGTTCATATGAGGTTTTAAGATTAACGTATGTAAAGTGCTCAAGTATCACTTGGCACAGAATCGATACTTAATTAGTATGACTTATTAGGTAATACCAGTTAAAATTCCTAAAAACTAGTGTTTGGCGGTACATACTCGGATGTGCTATTAAATGGATTAATAGGAACTGGTTCCAGATGATTGTTCTTGTTTGAAATTGGATATTCTTATGCTATAATCTTCTGAGTTCAGTAATTTTTCTGAGTTCACAGTTTAAAAAACTTGTAACATTTGATATTATCACTCTTAAAAAGTAGAAACTCGTCTATCGAGAGGTTAAAAATGTCTTTAATTTTTGACTCCGTAATTCCACTCCTGGATTAGGCCCTTAAGAACTAGGCAAAGAAGGCTATTTCAGATATATTTGAAAAATTACCAGCAACTTAGAGCGTAATCACGGTGATATAACACTGTGCATAATGCTAGGAGGAAACCCATCACAATGTGATTAGTGCTTGTTTTTGAAGTGGTGAATTTTCATTTCTACATTTTCTTATTTTTCTATACTTACTTTACTTCTCTTGATTATGTAAGTACAAAATCTTTAAAAATAAATCTCACCTGAATGTGAGGCATAAATATCCACGTTTGTCTGTTTTAATGCACATTCCTCCCTTTCTGCATCCCTGCCAGGTGCTCTCAGGGTCAGAGTGGGGCAACATGCTGGTGTGGGAAGGCGGCCTCATCAAAGTTGAGCTCTGTCGAGCTGCAAGAAAGTCTTGTCATCAGGGTCCCATTAACCAGATAGTGCTGGACGAGGGTGAAGTCATCACTATTGGGGCAGATGGATGTA
Organism: Puma concolor; assembly: GCF_028749965.1. Taxonomy (NCBI): domain Eukaryota; kingdom Metazoa; phylum Chordata; class Mammalia; order Carnivora; family Felidae; genus Puma; species Puma concolor. The sequence continues at coordinate 100,125,330 of NC_141675.1, forward strand.
TTAGGGTAAGTTTTCTTGACGCTTGGTCAGGAGCGCCCACATCAAAGATTTACAGGTCGCCCTACTGGTGTTACCAGATTTTTACTTCTCACAAAGGTCACTTTATAAAGGACATCAGTGGCCATTTACTCCTACGGCCAGCGCATTTAAAATTATACTTTCCTTGTGGTAAATATTTAAATTCGAGTCAAAATTAATTTATAGCATCTTAGCAGTGAAATTTTCTGAGGGGACCTTTTGTTATTTTGATTCTCTGGTTGAAATAGTAGTTTGGGAAAATGAAAACCTATTTTAGCAGACTATAAACAGCGGACACAGGTGTCCTTTCAAAACACGCAGTGTGAATGGGTCATGTTTTAGGGATGAAAGTACCAAACATTCTTATTTTTGACTGAGGTTACTAACTAGAAATACACTCAAAAGTGAGCTGATAGGGTTTGCCTGTGGATACTCCCCTCTCTTTTCTCTTTACACTGGTGAACTCACTTGTCCTCCCCTGTGGACACTATCTTGCCCATGGTGTGGGCTAAGCTGGAACATTGCTCCAGCATCTAAGTCCCTCTAGTAGTTATCAGACCACTTCTCCCACCCACCCATGTATATGGACCCTGCTGCTGCTGGCAAACCTGGAGGCTTATGATTTGCCCTGTGGTCCTTTTGGCACATATTCCTACTGGTGCCTTTCCAAGAAAGTGGTAGTATTCTCTGGACTTTCCTTAGGAAGTATTATTTTCAGAAGTAAGACTGTATTTTAGAAAATAATCTCGTCACCCTGTTGACATATATTGAGATTACAACGTCTAGCTATATCTTTCCCAATCTGTCTTCTTACCATTGGCTTTTTGAACCCAAGTATAAAATTTTGCGTTTACCATATTAAACTTAATTTTGTTAGATTTTACTAATTGCTCTGGAAATTTTTATGTCCTTTCTTTTGTCATATAGCGTACTTACTGTCCATCTAAGATATAGGTCACCCCAAAATGTCAAAATACCAACTGAAGGGAAATCTCAAGATTAAAGAAATTAAATACTTCACAGATGGTCCTTTAATGAACACCACTAATTTCTAAACTGGCTTCCTTTTTAAATGTCACCCTAATCTCTTTAGTCTTTTATAGTAAATCTCTACCTCTAACCCTTTGGGAAAAACCTAGCCCAACTCCCAGGAGTCCATCTGACCTGTGGATCTGGGTCTCTCCCCTGTGGAGCTAGTCTATGGGACAGCACCAGTCCTCCCTGAAGTTACTTTCCCTAAGGCTGAGTTATTGAGTATGGGTTAACGGGGTGGTGTGTGTCAACAGATCCATCCAGGGTGGGCTCTGGGACTTTGTGCAGGAAGTCCTTCTCAATCTCTCTGCTGTGTGAGGTGAAACTGCTCCCTCATGCTTTCCATAGTGTTCTGCTGTCTGTCCCAGAACAGCAATCCTTACCTGAATAGTACAGTCTAAATCAATGATGAAAAACACTTTCTCATGACAACCTCATCTACACACCTTTTCTCTGCTTGTAATGAGGATTGAGTATGGATCATGAAGTCTATTTCCCCTTTCCAGAGGCCCACTGGTAAAATCAAAACAGGGCTCATTATAGTGTCTTGCCAAATAACCAAACCATTTACTCCAAATGGCCACTTTACATGCAGAAACACCTGATAGACCCCTTGACATCAAGTTTACTCTGGGCTAATTAGAATTTTTATTCAGTGAGTTTTCTCACTAAGCTCCATCCATACAAAGGAAATGATCATAATTTATTATCCTCCAGTTGGAACCAATATCTCAGGGGTTGAGTTTTGGCTGGTGTTGTCATTACCCCTACTCACTCATTTGCATGCAACAAGAAGAAATGACTTTTGAAAAAAAAAGAGCCTTTTCTTACAGAAAATGTAAATTCAGAAACTGCTGATTGATTGAAATATTTTCTTATTTTATAAGATCTGGGATTTTGAGACCATAGATACTGCTGACACTATAGACGAGACTGGATTGTTAGAGATCGAGCCCATTAATGAGCTTCAAGTAGGCAAGAATGTCAAACTCTTCTCTATGATAAAGATGAGCGACATGGGAAATAACATTTGGTTGGCTCAAGTAAGTTGCATTCTTCCCTCTTGGCTCTTTAAAGTTACCTGCACATAAAATTGAAGTAGTAACAATTTATTGCCACTGTGTTACTAAGTCCATTTTACTATTAAAACTACTATTGATATATCCTTAATTTTGGTATTTGCTGCCCTACAAGCAATTCCCTACAACCGCATTGGAGATGTAGGATTCATTATAGCCACTGGTAAATCTGCCCAGTTTGGCCTGCACCCATGATTTCCACCTGCTATAGAGAAACCTACACCCATCTCCGCCCTATTCTACTCAAGCACCACAGTAGTAGCTAGGGTCTTTCTATTAATTCGCTTCCATCCACTCCTGGAGCACAACACAACCATTCAAACACTCACACTATACCTAGGAGCTCTCACAACCCTATTTACAGCAAACTGTGCTTTAACACAAAATGATATTAAAGAAATCGTTGCCTTTTCTATCTCAAGCCAATTGGGACTTCTACACAGAAAACCACTTAGCATTCTTATTATATTAAACTATTTGTAATACGAAAATGCTTCATTTATTGTGTGTTCTAAGATATATAGAAGTTGCTTTTGTTAAATTTCAATCCCAGTTTATTTTTTATAAATGCTTATTTTTGAGAGATAGAGAGTGGGGAGGGGCAGAGAGAGAGGGGGACAGAGGATCAAAAGCACTCACAGCAGCAAGCCCAATGTGAGGCCTGAACTCCCCAACCTTGAGACTATGACCTGAGGTGAAGTCGGATGCTCAGCTGACTGAGTCACCCAGGCGCCCTCAATCACACTGTAAAATATATGTAAACTTGTGGTATTACTGTTTGTCCTTTATTTTAACTAGATCACAGGAAGAAAATTTCTTTTTATTTGATAAAAGTTCAAAATGATAAACTATTGTTATGTATTTAATTTTTTAGGATGCCAATGGAGCCATATGGAAGCTTGACCTTAGTTTTTCAAATATTGTAAGTTGCCTATTTTTCTTTTTTCCTAATTCTTATAATAACAATCTGTTATTCTTCTTTAAAAGATACTTTATCTTTCTCCATATTTGATCATTGTTCCCATCAAAAACTTGTCCAACATGTCCTGGTCCTGAGAATTTATTATCTCTCTCTCTGATTTTATAAAAAAGAAAAGGAGGTATCTCCTAGCAAAATCCACCAGAGAAGTGGCAATTGACAATGCCTAACGTTATCAAGTGCTTTACAGTTGTCATAAACTTATGGCATTTTCATTTATATGATCTTCTGTAACCCTCACAGTTACCCTGATGAGCAGGTGGGCTTTTGCTATTACCTCATTTTACTGGTGAAGAAATGGAAAGCCTGCAAGTACAATTCCAATACTTGCTTTTCCTAATTCTAAGAGTCCAGCACTCTTTCTAACTTATGCTTTTAAAAATTTCTATTCAGATAAAATCACACGTGTGTTATAGGGTTATATTTATAAATCTATTATTTTTTTAATGTTTATTTTAGAGAGAGACAGAGTGTGAGTAGGGGAGGGGTAGAGAGAGAGGGAGACACAGAATCTGAAGCAGGCTCCAGGCTCCGAGCTGTCAGCACAGTGATGGACACAGGGCTCGGACCCACGAACCATGAGATCATGACCTGAGCCGAAGTCGGACGCTTAATCGACTGAGCCACCCAGACGCCCCAACTATGTATATCTTTTTTAAAACTTGACCTTAATTTGATGTTAACTTATCTTTGAGATCTGATAGGGTCTCTTTTATTATCAGACCCAAGATCCAGACTGCCTCTTCTCCTTCCATTCTGGAGCTATCGAAGCCTTGGCAGTCTCTCCTCTCACTTATCTCATGGCCACTACTGCCTTAGACTGTAAGTAGAACTCTAAATGAAAATATAGCTGGCCTTTTTTGTTTTGTTTTCCACATAAAATTTTCTATGTGTTTGATGAAAAGCACTTGACAGTTTTTCCAAAAGGAAGCCTCTTGCTGCAAGAGAGGTGGGTTTTTACGTAAGGGAGAGAAACTGAAGTGCAGCAGCCTTGGTTATTGTGAGAGATTAAGGGCACAGTAAGTTGCTCAAGAAGATGCTACTCATTTTGGCATTATCCACATTTGTGCTTTTCCTATTTATTTTTCACCTTCTTTCTTTCTTCCTGATGTATGGTGAATCTATGTGGGCTGTGCAAGGTGAACTTGATCGGTAGTTGTTTTCTTTATTATCCATGCTTGCAAATTACCTGGTTGAGGATATACATGTAAAATTTTGACTAAAGAAAGCCTATTAGATTATTGGTTGATTGAACTATTTGTGAAATTTCTTGTTATAATGCTCAACATGTAAAGGAAGCCAAGGTTATTTCAAAAGATTTATATATATATATATATATATATATATATATATATATATATATATATATATAAATTTCTTTTAAAACTGGTTTTCTATAGGCTCTGTTCGAATCTATGATTTTGCTGGCAAAACTCCTTTGGCTCAGATGAGATTCAAACAAGGAGGTACTGCCCTCACCTGGGTACCCCGACTGGTGAGTTTATTATGATGATCTTCTAAGATCTATTGGTAAATATGGCCTATCGGTGCTATTTCTTGGAAATCTATTTTATACCCTGGGTTTTAGAGGAAAATAAAAATTTTGACTTTATTCACTCATAATGTGAATCTAGTTCAGATCTAGTGACAGATCATATCATGACCTTGCTTTTGTGGTTACGGTCCTGTTTTAATAAAAATCTATTTTTATGCCACCTGCAGGTTAGTAATTATTCCATGTTACAAAATTATTGCCCAACAGAACTTTGGGTATCTATCCTCTATCAGACTCTGATTTCATTCATTCTAGTTATATTCCTGGTGTGCCTGCAGTGTGCTGGGGCTTGTTCTAGCTTCTGGGAATGTAACAGGGAACAGAAAGACAAAAATACTTGCCCTCATACACCTTACACTTTAGTGGGAGGGAGGAGGCAGAAATGGACAATACAGAAAATAAGTAACATACGTGATAATGATAAGAGCTATGAAGAAAATTAGGCAGAGGTAGAGAGTTGTTCTTTATCCATTACAATGTAATAAACTACCGTAAAATGTAGTGGCATAAAACAGCAAACATTTTATTTTGCTCACATTTTCTCTGGATTGGGAAATCACGGTATCTGGGGGCTGGAATCACGTAAAGTCTTCTTTATCACAAGCCTGGCATCTGGGCTGAAGGCTAGGCTAAGCTGGGCGCTCAACAGGAGTGCCTGCTTAATGGCTTCTCCTTGTGGCTTGGGCTTTACCACAGCAGGGTGGCCTCAGGACAGCCACATACTTCTTACATGACAGCTAATGACTCCGAGATCTAGTGTTTCAACAAAAGGCCGAAGCTGCTGGCCTTCTATGACCAGTCTTGGAAGTCACATAATGTCATTTATACCATACTCACTTGAGTGAAGCTGTCACAAGCCCCACCCAGATTCAAGGAGGGGATTTCTCCATGGGAGGCATGTCAAAGAATTTGCAGCTATTTTTCAAAATATCATGGGAGTATTTGGGGAATGTTTTATCTTTACTGTTTTGGGTTGAAGTCAAAGAGAAAATGTTTCAGGACCAAAATAAATGTGGACATGGCTAGAATGGAGGAGAATTTAGTGATAGAATCAAGACCAGAAAGACAACTCAGGCCAGGGAATAGAAGCAGAACAATGATGAGGTTTAGAACAAGTAGAAACCACAGAGTATTTGTCTTACCAAACCTGGCTCACTCTATTCCATTTCATTTACACTCTTACCTGAAGTATTTAAAATACAGCTATATAATTAAATAATTTATCAGATGGTCATTCGATGTCCATAGAATGTTTCCCTTTTTTAGTCTCATATCCAAGTAATGATCATTGGATATCATGCTGGAATTGAAATGCCTTTTCTCTATGCCCTCTCGCTTCTCTAGAAAACTCTGTCTTTATGACTCAGCTTAGGTCAAACATCATCTCCTCTGCATAGCCCTCTGTGACCCTATCTTCTAGTAGAGCTAGGTACTACTTCCTCTGATTTTTTTTTTTTAAAGCACTGCTTATATACCAATTTTATGATACTTATCATATCACAATGTACTAAGATAAACTGCTTTATTGTATCTTTCCCACCAGACTGTTATTCATGGTGACAACCACACTTTATTCTTCTTTGAACCTCCAGTACCTCTATAGTATATTTAGACACACAGTATATGTTTATTGAATGAACAACATTCAAGGAATTGGATGGAGTACAGTTTTCTTATTACCAAGATTCTCATAACTGCCTGGCCTCAGGGATGATCGCTCTGCTCTAAAGAACAGCAGGGCTCTTGCCTTTCTCCTGAATGCCTTCCAAGATAGCAGATTTAGTATATTCAGACGTTGCTAGATTTCTATCTCCAGCCCATACTTCTTGGAGCTGCAGACCATGTGCCATCCTCATTTTGAGTTTCCCAGGGGACCTCAATCCCAATGTGTCCAAGACTAGATTCATGATACTCTGTTGGCCTCCCCCCAACCCCCCTCCAAAACAATAATGGCAGCAACAAACCACACACACACACACACACACACACACACACACACACACACACGTGCTTGGCTTCTTCCTAGTGTTACCTAACTCAGTAAATGTCTCAGTAATCCCTCTGTCCTCCTCCCCCATATTCAGTTGTCACCAAATAGGACCATTATAACTCTCTCTAAACTATGCCCATATCCCTCCTCTCTGCAATGCCACCTCAAACCCAGTGATCATAATCACTCTCCTGGAGTAAGGTAGCTATCTCTTAAAAGGTCTCCAAAGGTCTTCCTGCATCCTATCTAGGCCATCTCGGTTCTGTTTTGCACAATGCATCTAGGATGACTTTTCTGAAATATCAAGTCTGGTCACATCACCTCCCTTACCCACACATACCCAAGCCCCCAACTAAAAACCTTTTAATGGCTTCCCACTGCTCTTGGGATGAAGACTATCCTTATAAGCTACTTTTTGACCTGGTGCTTGCTTATCCCCCTCTCTGGCCTGTTGTGGAAGCCCTGTTCCCTCACTCAGTCTGCTGTAGTCAAACTAACTTTTTCCTGAGTTACGTTCTTTCCTGCCACATGACCTTTCCACAAGCTATGTCTTCTCCCAGGAGTGTTTCTCTCACCTCCCTAGACTTAGTTAATTTCTGGGCATCTTCTGATCTCCGCTCCACCATCTCTTCTTTAAAGAAGTCCTCAGTCTAGGTCAGCTTTCTTTGTTATATGCTCTCCGAGATCATTTCTTTCCTTTAGTGTTTATTTCTGTTCAGAATTTAACACTCATCTGTGTGATTAACATCTGTCCTCCTGCTAGATCCTAAACTCTGTGAAACTAGGGACAAACTGTTCATGCGCTCCCTTGGGTGGCTGGTGATAGGTGCCTGGCATGTGGTAGAAGGATGCGCCGCCAACGTTTGCTCCAGTGCTTGAATTGCCATTATTTACCTGTCTCACGATCAGCAATGATAAGGAGCTGTTCTAAAATAGAGGTTACCAGAAAGTGATATAAGGAATTAGCAGTGAACAGTCAATATTAAATTACTTAGCTGAATAAAATACAAAGTTATCTGTTATGTAGCACAACTTTCTGAATCAACTAATTTCACATTTGTTGCATTTAATTTTTATCCAAGGTAAGCTACACTGGAGCACAGATTATCATAGGATTCGAAGATGGAGTTGTTCGAATTCTTGAACTTTATGATCCAAAAGGGCTCACAGTTTTTGCAGGACGGAAGAAAATTTCAGATGCAGATATTAATTTGAAACAGGTTTTCAAGCCCCATACTGCTCGTGTCACTGCCTTAGCTTATGAACGTGATGGAGAAATTCTAGCTACAGGGGTAAGTGGTAGATTTCCTTTTGTTTCCTATTGAGCTTTCATGGTTCAACTTGTCTTATCAGTCTTCCTACTTGATGTAACGTATTTGCTGAGGTACACTTTTTTTTTCTTTTTGCTGACGTGCACTTTTGAGAAAAACGCAGTTTGCTTTCTTTGTGTTCATATTCTTTCAGTGTAGTCAGTGCATGACATTTCAAAATTTTCTTGCAGATTGAGTTCTAATGCTTATTTTAAATGAATGGAAAATTTCAACTGGGAATTATGATCAGTGTTTTATACATAATCAATATTCTATCATATAGGTATGTTCGTATATAAAATTGCCATAAGCGAAGAGAATATGTAAATTTTTCATGCGTTGATAGGGGAGCATATGCTTTGTGGAACTTTTGGTGAGTTAATCTATGTACAGGTATGGTGATTGTTTTTTTCAGAAAGATATTGGAACACTTGGTTTGTCAGACATTTTCATGGGGGACATGAAGCAAATACTTGAAATGTGAATTTTCCCAGCATAATCTGGGATCTCTGATTATCATAGGTATAAATATACAGTGGGTATACTCTATTAAATGCTACTCTATACTCTGTGGGATATATTTCAAAAAGAATACATATTTGATGGGTATTTCTCTTTTTCTTAGAGTAGAGATCAAACCGTCTTCTTCTTTGAGGTAGAAAAGGATTATAAGCCAATCGGTTATATTACTACTCCTGGACCTGTTTGCCAGTTAGTATGGTCTTCAGTTTCCCATGTGAGTAATTATTATTTGTCTTCATGCTTAAATCTCAATTACCGCATAATGAAGTGATCTGGAAGATAGAGAATAGCAGGTAGAATGATTAGTCCCACTCCTGGGTCCTGCAGTGAGGAGTCAGGAATGCTTCTTAGCTTGGCTAGTAGCATATCACTGAGGAGCCCAGTGTCCTACTCACTATCTCCTCTCTCTTGCATGCTCTAATTAATTGGTCATGATCCACTTGAGAACATTGAGGTCTATCAGGCTTTGCTTTAGTAACAATGGTGACTCTATTGAGATACATATGTTGTAATGTGTTGGCTTGGATCTGTCAGTCCTTTTGACATTCAGAAGTTCACTTCAAAGGTCTGAATGTACTTGCCCTCATCTTTATCTCTTTACTTGTCTTCTACCCCCCTTCTACCTCCATTTTGTCTTCTAATCTTCCATTGACTCTTTCCTAACATCAGCTGGTGATTAGATATTAACTATTGATCTTATTTAATACCTCTAATTTCCCTAACTTCAAGCATAGGATAATTCAGTTGTCTAAATATCGATTGTCTAAACCAGGTGCTATACTGTGTTCTAGGATAATAATAGTGATGAACTGGGGTGCCTGGGTGGCTCAGTCAGTTGAGCTTCTGACTTCAGCTCAGGTCATGATTTCATGGTTCATGGGTTTGAGCCCCACATTAGGCTCTGTGCTGACAGCTGAGAGCCTGGAGCCTACTTTGGATTCTGTGTTTCCCTCTCTCGCTGCCCTCCCCTGCTCACGCTCTGTCTCTCTATCAAAAATAAATAAACATTAAAAAAATTTAAAAAAATAGTGATGAACTGCATGGAGGTGTTCTCAGGATTATTGAAGTAACATGTGTAGCCTACTTTAAACTCTTCTAAAGACAAGGGCTATAACAATATAGTGGTATATAGAAAAAACTTTTTTTTAAGTTAACATACTCATTGTTTTCATCTTTGCTAGGCACTGATGTATTCAATAAGCAGTATAAAACAATCTCTTCTGAAAGGGAAAAAAAATGCACCTATTTAAGAAGTTAAATAACTATCACAGAACAATACAAAGTTTTACAAGGGAATTGGTGACTAAAATGTCAGTGGTATAAGACAATATGTGCTCTGAATATAGAGCAGGGAAATGTCAAGAAGGGGATAAGTTAACATAACTTATTTTGTACTATTTTACCTTAATTTTGAGGAATTGGTAGGATGTGGGCATTTCGAGAGAAGGTAAGTGCAGATGGTTTAGGTGAAGGAAACAAAAGCTGCCAAGGGAGCTCTGTGTTAAAGCATGAATGCAACATGTGGTATTATGTACACCCTTTAATCATTTCCCTTAGATTCAAAGTAAAAAATCCAAAAAAGTTAGGAATGGTGGGTGGGAAGATGGTGGGTGGGACTATAGAGGGGCCTCTTGAGGAAGATCTTTATGGTGATGGGATAGTTTTGCATCTTGATTGTGGTGAATGGTTACACAAATCTACATCTATAAAATGACCTAGAACTCTACACACATTCTATATTAATGTCAATTTCCTGGTTTCCATATTGTTGCCTAAGAAGTCACCAATGGGGAAAACTGGGTGAAAGATACATGGTTCCTCTCTGTACTATCTTTGCAACTTCTTGTGAATCAAAAATTATTTTAAAATAAGCTAAAAATTTTTTTTAATAGGCATTAGACGAAACCCCCCCCCCCAACATAATTCAAAAGTTATTTCAGGCAGTGCTGCCAATTAGTGCTTGTATTTCTAATATTATTTGGGAATTACTAATGTCAAAGAAAATTACCCTCATTTCACAATATATACATGTATCAAACCATCTATCGTTATAGTTCAATAGAGATGTGGAAAAAGGTAAATGACCATACGTAGCTGATACCCTGCATACTTTAGTTGTCTAAATTGCCATAGATGTTAGCTTCCACTAGCTCTCAATGGTCAGACCGCCTGCCCTCCTGAATGCATTAAACTTCTGCCCATTATTTATAATTTGTGTTTCCAATAAGGAAACGTGCACAGAGAATCATTTGGCCTGCCGTGGTCACTACCATGATCACTTTGGGCAGATGAGAGGCAGATGGGACAACTGGGCAGCTGTGTTCCAGACATGTGACCAGGGCATGAAATACTATGTGGACGAGAGCTATGTCTGAGGTAGAATTGACAGAATTTGGTGAGCTTTTGAATTTTTGGGGGTAATTTTGAAGTGTCTAAATGAAACTCCTTAGTTTCTCTAAGACATGTTCTTTTGCCTACATTATTCTGGGGCCACTGTTCTCTGTTGCTGAAACCAGAAAATCTTGAGAATCATTCCAGTCTCTTCCTTACCTCTAACCACCCTGCCCTTCAGTGGTTCACTAAGCTTCTTTGATTATGCAACCTAAACATCCCTGCCTTCTCTTCGATATCCTAGATGTAAACATAATACTGTAGGTAAAAGTAAATAGCATTCAAATAAATGAAAGTGAAGTGAAAACTAATGGACCATTTGGAAGAAATGAACAAACCCTGTTCCCATGCAGTTTAGAGGTGTAAATGCTTTACTGCAAAGGCCCAGCAGAACATCAGGCTCACTTTCCTGCATTTCCCGTTTCGCTGGAATCCTGTCCTCTCAAGTCCTAATTTGTTTGAGTAGCTTTGAACTTCAGCTTTTGTCTCTTCATCTCTGAGAGAATCCCCAAAGCTCTAGGACACTGCCTTGTGTTTGGCTTCTAGGTCTCATGCAAACTGTTGGCAATTTGTCCTTAGGAGGCAATTGGTCCTTCCTACTATCCGACATCGATTCCTGTCTACCTCTGCATCTGCCTGCCCTCTTCCCTTTTTTATAATAGAGATGGCCTCTTCCTTCCCACATGGAGCCAATTCTGAGTCCTGTCCTTTGGATTGTACTCTCTCCCACTTTTTTCAAGGTTTCATATTACTTATTTTCTCTTTTCTGTCATATAAATTTAGCCTCACCTGTTTACTGGATCATTTCCATCAGCATTTAAATATATTCAAGTATCTCCCATGGGGAAAAAAAATTGCTTGACCTCCTGTTCTCCTCTAGCTGCTGTGCCATCTTTCTCCTTCTGACTTTTCTAAGAGGATTAATTATTCCTATTGACTTTTGCTAGTATCTACTCTCATCATTCTACCAAATCAGCTCCTGTGAAGACACCAGTGATATCCATCCATTTAACATTTTCCATTCTTATCTTTCTTGACCTCTTAGCCTCATTTGAACCTGTTGACCCTTACTTTCTCTTTTAAAAACCACTTCCCTGGGGGTGCCTGGGTGGCGCAGTCGGTTAAGCGCCCGACTTCAGCCAGGTCACGATCTCGCGGTCCGTGAGTTTAAGCCCCGCGTCAGGCTCTGGGCTGATGGCTCAGAGCCTGGAGCCTGTTTCCGATTCTGTGTCTCCCTCTCTCTCTGACCCTCCCCCGTTCATGCTCTGTCTCTCTCTGTCCCAAAAATAAATAAACGTTGAAAATAAATAAATAAATAAATAAATAAATAAATAAATACCACTTCCCTTTGGCTTTTGTGACCTTATGCTCTCCTAGTTCCCTCGTCTACATCTTGTCATTCCTTTTCAGTCTCCCTCACCCAATTCCTAAGTATTGTTTCCCTAAGGCTCTGTCCTGATCTCTCTTCTCATTCCCAAGCCCATAAATACCTTAAAAGCCCAGATGTGCCACTGGATATTTGCAGATGGTATATCCTTTGTATAGCACACCCTTCAAACCTACCCACAACTTACTGTGTAATTGTCTTCTACTCTCCTTCACCTTGAAGCTTAGATACCACCTTCTCGGGAAGCCTTACACAGCCTCCTTTATTCTGGTGGTGCTCCTGCAACACTTGTTGCAGTTACAATTTACATTTATTTATAGGATTTGTTAAATGACAGGCCCTCTTGTTGGAGGTAAACTCCATCATGCCAGACACTGTATTTATTTTTCTTATAATTTTACCCCTAGTGCACTACAAAATGCTAGATACATAGTCTATACATAATAATTATAGAATGACAGAGTGAATAAAAATTTTGAATAATGTGTCTATGGAGTATCAAGATGGGCCTCTGTCTCCCCCCCCAACCCCGTTCTTCCCCCACTTGTACTCTCCCTCCCTCTCTCTCAACGATAAATAGGCATTAAAAAAAAGATGGGGATTTCCCATACATGGTTAAATATGTGATTTTTGAGCTCAAGGGAGAGGTCTGGCCTAGAGAGATAGATTCACTCAGAATTTAATTGTGCATGAATGGTAATGAAGCTTTGGTTTGCCTATAAGATTTCCCAGGGAATGTTTATGGAGTGAGAGGAGAAGAGGGTAGAGGACAAAAACCTTGGGAATGTCCACAATTAATGAACTTGGGCAGATGGAGGATGATCCATCAAAGGAGGCTGAGACTGTATGTGCCATCCACACACTGCATGTTTCCCTTGGCACTCCTAATTTCAAAATTCTGCCCTTTGGGCAAACATATTTTGCAACTGCATTTTTGGCTCAGAAAATATGTTATGGCATCTATAAGGGAAACAAATATAAATCTAATTTTAACAGTTAGCTTATTAATAGTAATATAATCGATATTAATAACTGTACATAGTGATTAATAAGATGATTTATTACTGAAGTGAGGAATTAAGTATTAATTTTCAAAAGTGTATAGTATATATAGCAATGATATTTTTCCTCGTTTATAATCTTTTTGAGCTATGCTTCTAAAAACTTGCCTAAATGTAAATGATATATTTAATCTTTCTTTTTTAGCCTGAAAGTACTTTACTGATTTTCTGTGAGAATGGCTATGTTCTTGAAACTCCATTTCCAACTATAAAGGAGGAAGAAGATCATGATGCAGTTTCCTATGAAATCAAAGACATGCACATAAAATGTTTTCATTTCTCAAGTGTCAAATCTAAGATCCTGGTATGTAAGATCCTTGAAGCATTACCTTCTAATATGTTTTGTCTTAGAATACAAAATGTCCTATAAAAGTGCTGGTGAAGTACAAAGAAGAATAAGACCTATACCCTGGCTTTAGAGAGCTTGTAAGCTGGTAGGAACCAGCTGACTGTATTAGAAGGCAGTAGTGAACAGATGTCAGAATCAAAGTGCAAAGAAAATAATTTTAGTGGTGTGCAGTGCAACAAATATGCTTTTAATGGAGAGATAAGAGAAGATCAGAGATGACTAGATGCAGGTGACATTTAGTCACTTAGAAAATAGGAAGGATTTTGAAATACAGCATCCTGTCTTGATAAAAACCCTCAAGAAAGTAGGGATAGAAGGAGCATACCTCAAGATCATAAAAGCCATATATGAATGACCCAACACTGATATCATCCTCAATGGGGAAAAACTGAAAGCTTTCCCCCTAAGGTCAGGAACCAGACAGGGATGTCCACTCTCATCACTGTTATTCAACATAGTATTGGAAGTCTTAGCCTCTGCAATCAAACAACACAAAGAAATAAAAGGCATCCAAATCGGCCAGGAGGAGGTCAAACTTTCAGTCTTTGTAGATGACATGATGACATGATACTCTATATGGAAAACCCTAAAGATTATAACAAAAAACTGCTAGAACTGATTCATGAATTCAGCAAAGTTGCAGGATATAAAATCAATGCACAGAAATCGATTGCATTCCTATACACCAACAATGAAGCGACAGAAAGAGAAATCAAGGAATCGATCCCATTTACAGTTGCACAAAAAACCATAAAATACCTAGGAATAAATCTAGCCAAAGAGGTGAAACATCTATACACTGAAAACTATAGAAAGCTTATGAAAGAAATTGAAGAAGACACACACACACACAAAATGGACAAAGATTCCATGCTGCTGGATAGGAAGAACAAATACTGTTAAAATGTTGATACTACCCAAAGAAATCTACATATTCAATGCAATCCCTGTCAAAGTAACACCAGCATTCTTCACAGAGCTAGAACAAATAATTCTAAAATTTGTATGGAACCAGAAAAGATGCCAAATAGCCAAAGCGATCTTGAAAAAGAAAACCAAAGCAGGGGGCATCACAATCCCAGACTTCAAGCTATATTACAAAGCTGTAATCATCAAGACAGTATGGTACTGGCACAAGAACAGACACTCAGATCAATGGAACAGAATAGAGAACCCAGAAATGGACCCACAAATGTATGACCAACTAATCTTTGACAAGGCAGGGAAGAATATCCAATGGAATAAAGATAGTCTCTTCAAGTGGTGCTGGGAAAACTGGACAGTGACATGCAGAAGAATGAACCTGGACCACTTTCTTACACCATACACAAAAATAAACCCAAAATGGATGACTTCAATGTAAGAAGTCATTGTTCTCAGTGTTCTCAGTTCGCCGCTCCGGCTGTCGCCATGGTGAAGCTGAGCAAAGAGGCCAAGCAGAGGCTGCAGCAGCTCTTTAAGGGCGGCCAGTTTGCCATCCGCTGGGGCTTTATTCCTCTCGTGATTTACCTGGGATTCAAGAGGGGTGCAGATCCTGGAATGCCTGAACCAACTGTTTTGAGCTTACTTTGGGGATAAAGGTCATCTGGATTTGGAAGCAATCAGTGAACAGGAACAACATGGAAGGTGTGCACTCTGGCTGGGATGAGAGATGGGACATCGTTCAGACATTCACCAGTTGAATGGCACAGGGCTCTTCTCAGATGAATCGGTGGCAGTGGAACCTCTACCGACTTATTTATCATAGACTGTATCTAAATAAATGTTTTTAACAATGTTATTGTTAGAAGCCATCAAAATCCTCAAGGAGAAAGCAGGCAAAAACCTCTTTGATCTTGCCCACAGCAACTTCTTACTCAACATGTCTCCAGAGGCAAGGGAAACAAAAGCAAAAATGAACTACTGGAACCTCATCAAAATAAAAAGCTTCTGCACAGTGAAGGAAACAATCAGCAAAACTAAAAGGCAACTGATGGAATGGGAGAAGAGATTTGCAAATGACATGTCCGATAAAGGGTTAGTATCCAAAATCTATAAAGAACTTATCAAACTCAACACCCAAAACACAAAGAATCCAGTGAAGAAATGGGCAAAAGACATGAATAGACACTTCTCCAAAAAAGACATCCAGAAGGCCAACCGACACATGAAAAAATGCTCAACATCACTCATCACCAGGGAAATACAAATCAAAACCACCAAGAGATACCACCTTATACCTGTCAGAATGGCTAACATTAACAACTCAGGCAACAACAAATGTTGGCGAGGATGTGGAGAAAGAGGACCTCTTTAGCATTGTTGATGACAATGCAAGCTGGTGCAGCCACTCTGGAAGACAGTATGGAGGTTCCTCAGAAAACTAAAAATAGAACTACCCTATAACCCAGCAATTGCACTACTAGGCATTTATCCATGGGGTACAGGTGTGCTGTTTCAAAGGGACACATGCACCCCCATGTTTATAGCAGCACTATCAACAATAGCCAAAGTATGGAAAGAGCCCAAATGTCCATCAATGGATGAATGGATAAAGAAGATGTGGTGTATATATATATATATATATATATATATATATATATATATATATACATATATATATATATACACACACACACACACACACACACACACACACACACACACACAATGGAGTATTACTCGGCAATTAAAAAGAATGAAATCTTGCCATTTGCAATGACGTGGACAGAACTGGAGGGTATTATGCTAAGTGAAATTAGCCAGTCAGAGAAAGATGCAAAAATCATATGACTTCACTCATATGAGTACTTAGGGAGACAAAACAGATGAACATAAGGGAAGGGAAACAAAAATAATATAAAAACAGGGAGGGGGACAAAACAGAAGAGACATAAATATGGAGAACAAACTGAGGATTACTGGAGGGGTTGTGGGAGGGGGGATGGGCTAAATGGGCAAGGGGCACTAAGGAATCTACTCCTGAAATCATTGTTGCACTATATGGTAAGTAATTTGCATGTAAATTTTTAAAAAAAGTTGTAATAAAAAAGTACGAAGGATTTTGAGAGGATGAAAATGGAGAGGAAGGCAGTAAGAGCTGGAATAACATCCTGAGGGAACGCAGAGTTGTAAGAATTTGTAGTGCTTTCGGAACATGAAGAATGGAATTGCAACGGAGGGATGCATTATGTGGGAGGGATGTGGCAGGAATCTGTGAGCTGCGCATGGGCTCCTTAAATACCAGCCAAGATGTTTCAGTGCAATTCTAGACCATTGAGATCCATTGTGAGTTTTTTTTCCTCCCTATTCTCTGAAGAAATTTGAAATTATTTGACTAGTTGACATAGGTGACATCAGTTTCAGGTATGCAACATAGTGATTTAGCAAATCTATACATTATGCTCTGCTCAGCACAAGTGTGGCTACCATCTGTCACCATAGTTGTTATGATACCACTGACTATATTCCCTGTGCTGTACATTTTGTCCCCGTGATTTATTCATTACATAACTTCAAGCCTGTACCTCCCACTCCCCTTTACCCATTTTGCCCATTGTCCTGCCCCTTCTCATCTGGCAACCATTAGTTTCTTCTCTGTGTTTATAGGTTTGATTCTGCTTTTTGTTAGTTCTGTTTTTTAGATTCCACATATAAATCATACGGTAATTGTCTGTCTGATTTGTTTCACTGAGTGTAATACTCTCTACGTCCATCCATGCTGTCCAAATGGCAAGATCTCTTCCTTTTAAATAGCTGAGTGATATTCCATTATATGTCTACACTCCGTCCTCTTTATTCTTTCCTCTATTAATGGACATTTGGATTGATTCCATACCATGGCTGTTGTAAATAATGCTGCAATAAACATAGGGGAGGGGCTTATGTTTTTTTGAATTAGTGTTTTTGGTTTTTTTTGGGTAAATACCCAGGAGGAACAATTAGATCATATGATATTTCCATTTTTAATTTTTTAAGGAAGCTCTGTCCCATTTTCTGCAGTGGTCACACCAATTTACATTCCCACCAACAGTGCATGAAGGTTCCTTTCTCTTCATATCTTGCCAACACTTACTTTTTTCTGTCTTTTTGATTCTAGCCATTCTGACAGCTGTAAGTTGACATCTCATTGTGGTCTATTTATTTTTGAGACAGAGGGAGAGAGAGAGAGAGACAGAGAGCACATGAGCAGGGGAGGGGCAGAGAGAGGAGACAAAATCCAAAGCAGGTTCCAGGCTCTGAGCTCTCAGCACAGAGCCTGATGCAGGGCTCAAACCCATGAACTGTGAGATCATGACCTGAGCCAAAGTCAGGCACTTAACCAACTGAGCCACCCAGGTGCCCCAAATTGTGGTTTTGATTTGCATCTCACTGATGATGAGTGATGTTGAGCATTGTTTGGGTGTCTGTTGGCCATCTGGATGTTGTCCTTGGAAAAATGTCTATTTGGGTCCTTTGCCCAATTTTTTATTGGATTAATTAGGGGTTTTCTTGGTGTTGGGTTGTATGAATTATATATTTTGGCTGTTAACCCCTTATCAGATGTATCATTTTCAGATATTGTCTTCCGTTCACTAGGTTGCCTTTTGGTTTTATTGATGGTTTCTTTTGCTGTGCAAAAGCTTTTTATTTTGATGTAGTCCCAATAGTTTATTTTTTCTTTTACCTCCCTTGACTGAAGAGACATATCTAGAAAAATGTTGCTACAGTTGGTGTCAGAGACATTACTGCCTATGTTTTCTTCTAGAAGTTTATGGTTTTAGGTTTCATAATTTTTAATTTTTAATGAATTTATAATTCATTTTTGTGTATGGTATAAGAAAGTGGTCCAGTTTTGTTTTTTTGACTATAGCTGTCCAGTTTTCCCAGCACAATTTGTTGAAGAGACTTTTTCCCCACTGTATATTCTTGCCTCTTTTGTCATAGATTAGTTGACCATATAAGCATGGGCTTACTTCTGGGCTCTCTGTTCTGTTCTTTTGATCTACAAGTCTATTTTTGTTCCAGTACTATTCTATTCTGTTTTTATTAACACAGTTGTAATATATCATGAAATCTGGGATTGTGATACTTTCAACTTTGTTCTTCTTTCTCAAAATTGCTTTTTGCTATTTGATGTCTTCTGTGGTTCTGTACAAATTTTAATATTATTTATTCTAGTTCTGTGCAAATTACCATTGGCATTTTGATAGGGATTGTGTTGAAACTGTAGATTGCTTTGGGTGTATTGGAAATTTTAGCAATGTTAATTCTTTCAATCTATGAGCATGGAATATCTTTCCATTTGTTTGTATTATCTTTAGATTCTTTTTTAATCAGTGTTTTAGAGTCAGCATACAGGTCTTTATCTCCTTGGTGAAGTTTTGTTCCTAGGTAATTTTATTCTTTTTGGTGCAATTATAAATAAAATTGTTTTCTTAACTTCTCTTTCTGCTATTTTGTTCTTAAGTACACAACCAATTTCTGAGTATTAATTTTGTATCCTGCAACTTGACTGAACTTATTTATTATTTCTAATAGTTTTTGATGAAGTCTTGAGGGTTTTCTATGTATCATATCATACTATCTGCAAATACTGACAGTTCAACTTCTTCCTTACCAGTATGGACGCTCTTAATTTCTTGTCTGAGGTGACCAGGACTTTCAGTACTATGTTGAATAAAAGTGGCAAGAGTGAACATCCTCATCTTGTTTCTAATCTTAGAGGTAAAACTCTGTTTTACCATCAGGTATGATGTTAGCATGGATTTTTCATATATGACCTTTATTATGTTGAAGTATGTTCTCTCTAAACCCACTTTGTTAAGAGTTCTTATCATGAACAGATGTTGAATTTTGCCGAATGCTTTTTCTGCATCTATTGAGATGATATGATTTTTATCTTTTGTTAATGTGTATCATATTGATTGATTTTTGAATATTGAACCATTCTTGCATCTTTTTTTATTGCTTTTTTATTTTATTTTTTAATTTGTTTATTTTTTATAACATATTTATTGTCAAATTGGTTTCCATACAACACCCAGTGCTCATCCCAACAGGTGCCCTCCTCAATACCCATCCCCCACCCACCTCTCCCTCCCACCCCCCATAAACCCTGGAGCAGCAGGTTTGTTCTCAGTTTTTAAGAGTTTCTTATGTTTTGGCTCCCTCCCTCTCTAACCATTTTTTTCCTTCCCCCTCCCCCATGGTCTTCTGGTAAGTTTCTCAGGATCCACATAAGAGTGAAAACATATGGTATCTGTCTTTCTCTGTATGACTTATTTCACTTAGCATAACACTCTCCAGTTCCATCTACGTTGCTACAAAAGGCCAGATTTCATTCTTTCTCATTGCCACATAGTATTCCATTGTGTATATAAACCACAATGTCTTTATCCGTTCGTCAGTTGATGGACATTTAGGCTCTTTCCATGATTTGGTTATTGTTGACAGTACTGCTATAAACATTGGGGTACAAGTGCCCCTATGCATCATTACTCCTGAATCCCTTGGGTAAATTCCTAGCAATGCTACTGCTGGGTCATAAGGTAGGTCTATTTTTAATTTTTTGAGCAACCTCCACACTGTTCTCCAGAGTGGCTGCACCAGTTTGCATTCCCACCAACAGTGCAAGAGGGTTCCCGTTTCTCCAATCCTCACCAGCATCTATAGTCTCCTGATTTGTTCATTTTAGCCACTCTGACTGGCGTGAGGTAATATCTGAGTGTGGTTTGATTTGTATTTTCCTGATGAGGAGCGACGTTGAGCATCTTTTCATGTGCCTGTTGGCCATCTGGATGTCTTCTTTAGAGAAGTGTCTATTCATGTTTTCTGCCCATTTCTTCACTGGATTATTTGCTTTTCGAGTGTGGAGTTTGGTGAGCTCTTTATAGATTTTGGATACTAGCCCTTTGTCCGATATGTCATTTGCAAATATCTTTTCCCATTCCGTTGGTTGCCTTTTAGTTTTGTTGATTGTTTCCTTTGCAGTGAAGAAGCTTTTTATCTTCATGAGGTCCCAATAGTTCATTTTTGCTTTTAATTCCCTTGCCTTTGGGGATGTGTCAAGTAAGAAATTGCTGTGGCTGAGATCAGAGAGGTTTTTTCCTGCTTTCTTCTCTAGGGTTTTGATGGTTTCCTATCTCACATTCAGGTCCTTTATCCATTTTGAGTTTATTTTTGTGAATGCTGTGAGAAAGTGATCTAGTTTCAATTTTCTGCACGTTGCTGTCCAGTTCTCCCAGCACCATTTGTTAAAGAGACTGTCTTTTTTCCATTGGATGTTCTTTCCTGCTTTGTCAAAGATTAGTTGGCCATACTTTCGTGGGTCTAGTTCTGGGGTTTCTATTCTATTCCATTTGTCTATGTGTCTGTTTTTGTGCCAATACCATGCTGTCTTGATGACGACAGCTTTGTAGTAGAGGCTAAAGTCTGGGATTGTGATGCCTCCTGCTTTGGTCTTCTTCTTCAAAATTACTTTGGCTATTCGGGGCCTTTTGTGGTTCCATACAAATTTTAGGATTGCTTGTTCTAGCTTTGAGAAGAATGCTGATACAATTTTAATTGGGATTGCATTGAATGTGTAGATAGCTTTGGGTAGTATTGACATTTTCAAAATATTTATTCTTCCAATCCATGAGCACGGAATGTTTTTCCATTTCTTTATATGTTCTTCAATTTCCTTCATAAGCTTTCTATAGTTTTCAGCATACAGATCTTTTAAATCTTTGGTTAGGTTTATTCCTAGGTATTTTATGCTTCTTGGTGCAATTGTGAATGGGATCAGTTTCTTTATCTGTCTTTCTGTTGCTTCATTATTAGTGTATAAGAATGCAACTGATTTTTGTACATTAATTTTGTATCCTGCGACTTTGCTGTATTCATGTATCAGTTCTAGCAGACTTTTGGTAGAGTTTATTGAGTTTTCCATGTATAATATCATGTCATCTGCAAAAAGTGAAAGCTTGACTTCATCTTTGCCAATTTTGATGCCTTTGATTTCCTTTTGTTGTCTGATTGCTGATGCTAGAACTTCCAACACTATGTTAAACAACAGCGGTGAGAGTGGACATCCCTGTTGTGTTCCTGATCTCAGGGAGAAAGCTCTCAGTTTTTCCCCATTGAGGATGATATTAGCTGTGGGCTTTTCATAAATGGCTTTTATGATGTGTAAGTATGTTCCTTCTATTGTGACTTTCTCTAGGGTTTTTATTAAGAAAGGATGCTGAATTTTGTCAAAATGGTTTTTCTGCATCAATTGACAGGATCATACGGTTCTTTTATTTTATTAATGTGATGTATCACATTGATTTGCGAATGTTGAACCAGCCCTGCACCTTAGGAATGAATCCCACTTGATCATGGTGAATAATTATTTTTATATGCTGTTGAATTCGATTTGATAGTATCTTATTGAGAATTTTTGCATCCATATTCATCAGGGTTATTGGCCTGTAGATCTCTTTTTTTACTGGGTCTCTGTCTGGTTTAGGAATCAAAGTAATACTGGCTTCATAGAATGAGTCTGGAAGTTTTCCTTCCCTTTCTATTTTTTAGAATAGCTTGAGAAAGATAGGTATTGTCTCTGCTTTAGATGTGTGGTAGAATTCCCCAGGGAAGCCATCTGGTCCTGGACTCTTATTTGTTGGGAGATTTTTGATGACTGATTCAATTTCTTCGCTGGTTATGGGTCTGTTCAAGCTTTCTATTTCCTCCTGATTGAGTTTTGGAAGCGTGTGGGTGCTTAGGAATTTGTCCATTTCTTCCAGGTTGTCCAGTTTGTTGGCATATAATTTTTCATAGTATTCCCTGATAATTGCTTGTATCTCTGAGGGATTGGTTGTAATCATTCCATTTCATTCATGATTTTATCTATTTGGGTCCTCTCCCTTTTCTTTTTGAGAAGCCTGGCTAGAGGTTTATCAATTTTGTTTGTTTTTTCAAAAAACCAACTCTTGGTTTCGTTGATCTGCTCTACAGTTTTTTTAGATTCTATATTGTTTGTTTCTGCTCTGATCTTTATTATTTCTCTTCTGCTGGGTTTAGGCTGTCTTTGCTGTTCTGCTTCTATTTCCTTTAGGTGTGCTGTTAGATTCTGTATTTGGGATTTTTCTTGTTTCTTGAGATAGGCCTGGATTGCAATGTATTTTCCTCTCAGGACTGCCTTCGCTGCGTCCCAAAGCATTTGGATTGTTGTATTTTCATTTTCGTTTGTTTCCATATATTTTGTAATTTCTTCTCTAATTGCCTGGTTGACCCATTCATTCTTTAGTAGGGTGTTCTTTAACCTCCATGATTTTGGAGGTTTTCCAGACTTTTTCTTGTGGTTGATTTCAAGCTTCATAGTGTTGTGGTCTGAAACTGTGCATGTTATGATCTCAGTTCTTGTGTACTTATGAAGGGCTGTTTTGTGACCCAGTATGTGATCTATCTTGGAGAATGTTCCATGTGCATTCGAGAAGAAAGTATATTCTGTTGCTTTGGGATGCAGAGTTCTAAATATATCTGTTAGGTCCATCTGATCCAATGTACCATTCAGGGCCCTTGTTTCTTTATTGATCCTCTGTCTAGATGATCTATCCATTGTTGTCAGTGGAGTATTAAAGTCCCCTGCAATTACCACATTCTTATCAATAAGGTTGCTTATGTTTGTGAATAATTGTTTTATATATTTGGGGGCTCCCACATTCGGCACATAGACATTTATAATTGTTAGCTCTTCCTGATGGATGGACCCTGTAATTATTATATAATGCCCTTCTTCATCTCTTGTTACAGCCTTTAATTTAAAGTCTAGTTTGTCTGATATAAGTATGGCTACTCCAGCTTTCTTTTGACTTCAGTAGCATGATAGATAGTTCTCCATCCCCTCACTTTTATTCTGAAGGTGTCCTCAGGTCTAAAATGAGTCTCTTGTAGGCAGCAAATAGATGGGTCTTGTTTTTTTATCCATTCTGATACCCTATGTCTTTTGGTTGGTGCATTTAGTCCATTTACATTCAGTGTTATTACAGAAAGATATGGGTTTAGAGTCATTGTGATGTCTGAAGGTTTCATGCTTGTAGTGATGTCTCTGGTACTTCGTCTCACAGGATCCCCCTTAGGATCTTGTAAGGCTGTTTAGTGGTGATGAATTCCTTCAGTTTTTGTTTGTTTGGGAAGACCTTTATCTCTCCTTCTATTCTGAATGACAGACTTGCTGGATAAAGGATTCTTGGCTGCATATTTTTTCTGTTCATCACATTGAAGATTTCCTGCCATTCCTTTCTGGCCTGCCAACTTTCAGTAGATAGGTCTGTCACTAGTCTTATCGGTCTCCCTTTATATGTTAGAGCATGTTTATCCCGAGCTGCTTTCAGAAATTTCTCTTTATCCTTGTATTTTGCTGGGTTCACTATGATATGTCATGCAGAAGATCGATTCAAGTTACGTCTGAAGGGAGTTCTCTGTGCCTCTTGGATTTCAATGCCTTTTTCCTTCCCCAGATCAGGGAAGTTCTCAGCTATGATTTCTTCAAGTACACCTTCAGCACCTTTCCCTCTCTCTTCCTCCTCTGGAATCCCAATTATACGTATATTATTTCGTTTAATTGTGTCATTTAGCTAAGTCTCCCCTCACACTCCTAGATTTTTTTATCTCTCTTTTTCTCAGCTTCCTCTTTTTCCATAATTTTATCTTCTAATTCACCTATTCTCTCATCTGCCTCTTCAATCTGAGCTTTGGTCACCTCCATTTTATTTTGCAGGTCATTTCTAGCATTTTTTAGGTCCTCCTGACTGTTTCTTAGTCCCTTGATCTCTGTAGTAATAGATTCTCTGCTGTCCTCTATGCTTTTTTCAAGCCCAGCGATTAATTTTATGACTATTATTTTAAATTCATTTTCTGCCATATTGCTTAATTCGTTTTTGATCAGTTCATTAGCTGTCGCTACTTCCTGGAGTGTTATTTTGAGAATTCTTCCATTTTGTCATTTTGGATAGTCCCTGGAGTGGTGCAGAACTACAGGGCTCTTCCCCTGTGGTGTCTGGAGTAACTTGAGTTGGTGGGTAGGGCTGCAGTCAGACCTGATGTCTGCTCCCAGCCCACCACTGGGCCCACAGTCAGACTGGTGTGTACCTTATCTTCCCCTCTCTGAGGGGCAGGACTCACTATGGAGTGGTCTGGCCCCTGCCTGGGCTACTTGCACACTGCCAGGCTTGTGGTGCTGCTTCAGTGGGATCTGGCATATTAGCCGGGGTGGATCCGCAAGGTGCACAGGGGCAGGAGGGGCAGGCTCAGCTCGCTTTGCCTTTGGTGGTCTGCTTCGGGAGGGGCTCTGTGGCACCGGGAGGGAGGCAGACCCGTCGGAGGGATGGATCCACAGCGTTGGGTGTTTGCGCGGTGCAAGCAAGTTTATGACAGGAACTGGTTCCCTTTGGGATTTTGGCTGGGGGATGGGTGAGGGAGATGGCACTTCCCAGTGCCTTTGTTCCCCGACAAGCTGAGCTGTGTCCTCCAGGGCTCAACAACTCTCCCTCCCATTTTCCTCCAGCCCTCCCACTCTCAGAGCAGTGCTGTTAACTTATAACCTTCCAGATGTTAAGTCCTGCTGGCTGTCAGAACACACTCTGTCTGGCACCTCTGCTTTTGCAAGCCAGACTCGGGGGCTCTGCCTTGCCGGGTGGGCTGGCTGCCCCTCCACTGCCCCGGTTCCCTCCTGCAAGTCCATGTAGCATGCACTGCCTCTCCGCCCTTCCTACCCTCTTCTGTGGGCCTCTCATCTACGCTTGGCTGCGGAGAGTCCGTTCTGCTAGTCTTCTGGCGGTTTTCTGGGTAAATTAGGCTGATGTGGGTGGAATCTAAGCGATCAGCAGGGTGGGGTGAACCCAGCGTCCTCCTACCCCATTCTTGCATCTTGAGGATGAATCCTACTTGATTGTGGTGAATGATCCCTTTAATATACTGTTGAATGTGGTTTGCTAATATCTTGTTGAGGACTTTTGCATCTATGTTTATCAGGGATATTTCCCTGTAGTTTTCTTCTTCTTTTTAAAATGATCTTCATCTGGTTTTGGTATCAGGGTAATGCTGGCCTCTCAGAATATACTTGGAATCTTTCCCTGTTTTATTTTTCTGTAAATAGTTTGAGGGGGAGAGGTATTGACTCTTCTCTAAATGTTTGGTAGAGTTTACCTATGAATCCATCTGGTCACAGGCTTTGCTTTTTGGTAGATTTTTGATTACTGATTCAATTTTATTACTAGTAATTGGTCTCTTCAGATTTTCCCTTTCTTCCTTATTCAGTTTTGGAAGACTGTATGTTTCTAGGAATTTACCCATTTCTTCTAGGTTGTCCAATTTTTTGGTATATAATTTTTCACAGTATTCTTTCATAATTCTTGTATTTTTATGATGCTGGTTGTTACATTTTCCTTTTGTTTTTTATTTTATTTATTTGGGTCTTTTCTCTTTTATTACTGATGAGTCTGACTAAAGGTTTATTGATTTTGTTTGTCTCTTGAAAGAACCAGATCTTGATTTCATTGGTCTTCTCTTTCATTGGTCTGTTTTTTTTTTTTTTTTTTTTTTTTAAGTCTATGTGCCATTTCGTTCTGCTCTGAGCTTTATTACTTCCTTCTATTTACCTAGGACTTTGTCCTTTTTCTAGTTCTTTCATGCGTAAAGTTAGTTTATTTGAACTTTTTCTTGTTTCTTGAGATAGGCCTGTGCTGCTATAAATTTCCCTCTTAGAACTGCTTTCAATGATTCCCAAAGATTTTGGACAGTTTGTGTTTTCATTTTCATTTGTCTCCATGTCTTTTTTTTTTTTTTTTTCATTTATTCTTTGATTTCTTCATTGACTCACTGGTTGTATGTTTAGCCTCCACATGTTTGTGGTTTTTTCTTTTGATTGTGAGTCCTAGTTTCATAGTGTTGTGATTGTAAAAGATGAATGATATGATATCAGTCTTCTTAAATTGATTGAGACTTATTTTGTGGCCTAATGAGAATGAGAATGTTCCACATGCACTTAAAGAGAATGTGTACTCTGTTGTTTTGGGATGGAATGTTCTGTATATATTAAGTCTATCTGGTCTTATATGTCATTCAAAGACACTATTTCCTCATTGATTTTTCTGCCTGAATGACCTATTCATTGATGTAAATTAAGTGTTAAAGTCCCTTACTATTGTGTTACTGTCAGTTCCTCCCTTTATATCTATTAATATTTCCTTTGTTTATTTAGGTACTCCAATGTTGGGTACATAGATATTTACTTGTTGGATTGATCCCTTTATCATTATATAATGCTCTTCTTTGTCTGTTATTATAGTTTTTATTTTAGAGTTTACAGTCTGTTTTATTTGTTATGAGTATTCCTGCCCCAGCTTTTTTTGCTGCTTCCATTTGTAGTGGAATATATTTTTCAATTCTTTCGATCTCAGTCTGTGTCTTTAGGCCTGAAGTGAATCTTTTGTAGGCAGCATGTAGATGAGTCTTTCTTTTTTTCTGATTTGTCACCCTCTACCTTTTTATTGGAGGATTTAGACCATTTACATTTAAGTAATTATCGATATGTATGTACTTATTGTCATTTTGTTAATCGTTTTCTGGTTGTTTTTTTTTTTTTTTTTTTTTTTGGCGTTCTTAGTTCTTTTCTTACTCTCTTTTTTTGTGATTGACTTTCTGTAGTGTCATTATTCCCCCCCCCCCTTTTTTTGTGTGTATCTATTATAGGTTTTGTTTTAGGATAGGTTTGTAGTTACCATGAGGTTTGTATATTGCTTCCTAAGTATATAGCAGTGTATATTAAGTTGATGGTCATTTAAGTTCAAACACATTCTAAAAAAGTTATTTTTTATACCCCTCTCTCCACATTTTATGTTTAGGTTACCATATTTTACATATTTTTATTCATAATTTTCTTCTAATTATGGGCTTTTCTTTTATACTTAAAGAAGTCCTTTTGCATTTTTGTAAGGCCAATTTAGTGATGATAAACTCCTTTAATTTTTGTCTGGGAAACTCTTTCCTTTTATTCTGAATGATAACCTTGCCAGGTAGAGTATTCTTGGTTGTAGTTTTTTCCTTTCAAGACTTTGAATATGTAGTGCTACTCCCTTCTGGCCTGCAAAGTTTTGCTGAAAATCCAACCAATAGCCTATGTGCTTTCCTTTTATACTTCTCTCTCGCTATTTTTAAAATTCTTTTTCTATCTTTAACTTTTGACATTTTAATTATTATGTCATGGTGTGGACATTCTTGGTTTCATCTTATTTTGAATGCTTCGTGCTTCCTAAACCTAGATGTTTATATCTTTTACCAGATAAGTGAAGTTTTTACTAGTATGCCTTCAACTGAGTTTTCTGCCCCATTCTCTCTTTTTCCTTCTGGGACCCCCATAATGCAAATATTTGTTTGCTTGATGTTGTCTAAAAGATCTCTTAACTTATCCTGCTTTTTTTTTCCCCCTTGTTGTTCAGCTTGGGTGCTTTCCATTACCCTCTCTTCCAGATCACTGATACATTCTTCTACACCTTCTAATCTTTTGATTCCCTCTAGTGTTCTTTGTTGTTGTTTATTTGTTTGTTTGTACTTAGGTTATTGTGTTCTTCATCTCTGGTTCTTTTTTATATTTTCCATCTCTTTGTTGAAGGCTTCACTGAGTTCTTTCACTCTTTTCTCCAGCCTAGTAAGCATCTTTATGATCATTGCTTTAAACTCTTTATTAGGCATATTGCTTATTTCCTTTTTACTTAGTACTTATTCTGAGGTTTTGTCTTTTTCTTTCTTTTGGAACATACTCCTGTTTCCCTGTTGTTATTGACTTCCATGTTTATTTTGATGAATTAGCAGAACAGCTACTTCTGAATTTGAAGAAATGGTCTTGTGTCTGGTCATCCCCTGTGTATGCTTGGCGACTTCTGCTGGCTGGCAGGAGCTGTGGTTGGTGTAGGCTGGGGGTTGCAGGGCATTCCATGCTGTGACTGACCTGGTGAGATGACCATAGCTGAAGTGAGTGCAAGTGGGAGGTCCTAGGGGTCTCCATATAGTAGACACCCTGACAGGACAACTAAAGCTGAAGTGGGTGCAAGTTTGAAGGATCCTGGGCCCTTATGTGCAGAGGTGCCCTGGCAGGACAGCTGAAGTTGGTACAAGCTGGAGCGTCCTGCAGTGCCCATTGCAGGGGGTGCCCTGATGGGGTGATAAGCCCAGGCCAGCACAAGCCAGTGTGTCCAAGGGCATTCTTTTCAGGGATGCCCTGGCAGGTCAGCTAAAACTGAAGTGGATGCAAGCTAAGGGGGGGGGGGGTGAGTGGGGGGCTGGACCTTCCATACAGAAGGCACCTTGGCAGGACGGCTGAAGTGGAAATGTGTGCAAGCCAGGGTATTTAGGAGCGTTCCATCCTGAGGATGCCCTGGCAGGACAACTGAAGGTGAAGTAGGTATAAACTGGAGGGTCCCTCAGTGTGCAGCAAAGGGGGTGCCCTTGTGGGGCAATGGAAACCAAGGCTGGTGGAGTCCAATGTGTCCTGGGATGCTCTGTACAGGGGGCACCCTGGTGGGACAGCTGGGCCAAACAGACTTCAGCCAGGAAGTCCTAGGGTACTCTGTGTTGATGGTGCCTAGCAAGCTGAAGCCAAAGTGGGTATGGACCTGGAGTGTTCAGGGATGCTTCGCACCTGTGTCACCTTGGTGCTGTACTGAGTGCTATCGAGAGGTGTCCTGGTATATACCGCCCTAGAGCCTCCTTGGTGGGATTGCTGGGGCCAGGTGTCTGAGGTTCACTGACGTGGTAGGCTGGTTAGGGTGCCCAGACCCTCTCATCCCATTGACACTGTCATGGTGGAGGGGGAGCATAAACTGGGGTGCTTGTCAGCCCTTCTAACCCAGAGAGAGTTCCAGCAGCTCCCTTTAGTTTGGGAGGGTTTTAGGGCTGGTTCTTTCACATACTAGTTGTTCTTTTAAACCTTGGCTTTTTCCCCCTGTGTTCCAGGGCAGATGATTCTGCTCAGGATGTCTCAGTAGTATCCCTTCCCACTGCAGTGCATGGCATTTGGGATTGGAGGTTCCCTTCATTACTGTGTCTCCACCTCTTTTGTTTTGCAGAAGCTTTTCAGTGACTCCTCCCATTGTGAGATTTTGAGGAGGATTGATGTGATGAGATCATATAAATTAGGAAGTAATTCTGAGGGATAAAAAGAATAAAAGATGGGAGGTAGGGATGCTAGTGTTAGGTGACTTTTGAAATCACCATTTGATAGATGTGGAAGGCCTAACTCACAGTTTTCTATTACTATTTTAGTATCTACTAAAATAGAAACACCTTTCCTCCATGGTTATTTTGGTCTACCTAGTTCATGGGTTGATGGTGATGGACTCTGAAAGAAAATGTATTTAGCTTCTCTATTAGGAAAAAAAAGAGAAAATAATTTCTATAAAACTAGGATCGAAGCAGGTAATACAGAAATGATTTGAAAAGTTTAAAGATATACCCCCAAATTGATTTATTTTTAAATGACACTATTTGTTACATCAGAGCTGTGAGTTTTTCCTTCCACTTTCTTTGTCATCCCATTACTGTAAATGAATGAATGCTTTACAGTTTTTTATCTTCTTAATGTCTCTTGTGAAAGAGATTAATAGAAATAGAAAAGAGAAAGAAACAAAAGGAGTTGAAGGAGAAGGAGAAGGAAGAAAGGAGGAAGCAGCTAGCAGCAGAGATGAAAGAAGATGGAGAAAAGGAATTCCAGGTGGAGGAGGAGGAGGAAAGAGAGGAAGAGGAGCCATTACCCGAAATCTTTATTCCATCAACCCCCTGTCGCATACTCTGTGGATTTTACTCTGAGCCAGGGAAGTTCTGGGTTTCTTTGGTGAGTAATAATGTAATACATAATTTTGATTAAATTGTTTCTGATCATGAATTTCCAGCCCATTCTTACTTTCTCTTATGGTGAGACCATTTGTTAAATACTATTGAATAAGTTGTGAATTTTGATGAATGAATGTGACTTACAGTTTTTGTGTCATCTTAATATCTTTTATGTCTGCTTATAATATCTGCTATCATCTATAATGATCATTCATATTTCAGGGGATCAAAGAGAAAAAGAATTAAAGGTAGAAGGAAAGGCAAAGGGCTAAAGAGTCTTCTGGCTGTTTCTATTGTTTCTTTAATTTGAAACTAATTGACATTTTGAAAATAATGGCCACACTATCCTGCAGACTTTCGTTTGCATTTTGTTATCTGCAGCTATGCTGTGTGGCCACGTGGAAGTCTGGGAAGATGACTATTTTTAGATGGTCACATCATCACCCTGAACAAAATTGGAACTTGGCTAATATGGAAGAAGAGAAAAATAGATATCAGAGAGTCAAAGAGGACTGTCACAAAGTTGTGATAATTACATTCTCTAATTATATATTTTCTACTATCATGAAACAATTGATTGCAAAACAAGATTTCCTTCGTTATAAATTTGTCACAAACTTCAGCTCCATTAACAAAAAAACTAATAATTGACATGATTTTATTATACTTCACACATACTGTGATTGTCACAAATTGAAGGTTTGTGGCCATCCTGTGTTGAGCAAGCTAATCAGCATCATTATTTCTACAACATTGGCTCACTTCATGTCTGTGTGTCACATTTTAGTAATTCTTGTGATATTCCAAACTTATTATTATTGTTATGGTGATCTGTGATCATTGATCTTTGTTACTATTTTAATTGTTTTGGGGAGCCATGAACCACACCCATTTAAGACAGCAAACCTAACGATAAATATTGTGTGTGTTTTCACTGCTCCACTAACTAGTCATTCCCCCATCTCTCTCCCTCTCCTTGGGCCTTCCCTGAGATACAAGAATATTTAAATTAGGCCAGTTAATAACCCTACAATAGCTTCTAATTGTTCACTTGAAAGGAAGAGTCACACGTTTCTCACTTTAAATCAGAAACAAGAAATGATTAAGCTTAGTGAGGAACGCATGTCAAAAGCCAAGGCAGGCCAAAAGCTAGGTCTCTTGTGCCAAATAGTAGGCCAAGATGTTAATGCAAAGGAAAAGGTTTTTTTTAGTAGGCTCCATGCCCAACATGGGGTTTGAACTCATTACCCTGAGATCAATAGTCACATGCTCTATCTCCTAACCAGACAGATGCCCTCCAAAGGAGAAGTTCTTGAAAGAAATTAAAAGTGCTATTCCAGTAAACACACAAATACCGAGAAAGCAAAATAGCCTTATTGCTGATATGGAGAAAATTTCAGTGGCCTGGATGGAAGATAAAACCAGCCACAACATTCTCTTCAGCCAAAGCCTAATGCAGAGCAATGCCCTAACTCTCTCCAATTCTGGGAGAGGTGAGGAAGCTTCAGAAGAAAAGTTTGAAGTTAGCAGGGATTGGTCCATGAAGTTTAAGCAAAGAAGGAAAGAAGCCATCTCCATAATAGAGAAGTGTGAGGTACAGCAGCAGGTGCTGATGGAGAAGCTACAGCAAGTTATCCAGAGGATCTAGCTAAGATTAGTCATGGGGTGCCTGGGTGGTTGTCGGTTGAGCGTCTGACTTTGGCTCTGGTCATGATCTCGCGGTCTGTGAGTTCGAGCCCTGCGTCGGGCTCTGTGCTGACAGCTCAGAGCCTGGAGCCTGCCTCAGAATCTGTGGTCTCCCTCTCTCTCTGCCCCTCCCCCGCTCATGCTCTCTCTCTCTCTCTCTCTCTCTCTCTCTCTCTCTGTGTCAAAAATCAATAAACATTAAAAAAAAAGATCAGTCATGAAGGTGGCTACACTAAACAACAGATTTTCTTAAAAAATTTTTTTTAATGTTTATTTATTTTTGAGAGAGAGACAGAGTGCGAATGGGGGAGGGGCAGATAGAGAGGGAGACACAGAATCTGAACTAGGCTCCAGGCTCCGAGCTGTCCACACAGAGCCAGACATAGGGCTCAAATTCATGAACCATGAGATGACCGGAGCCAAAGTCAGATGCTCAGTCAGCCACCTAGGTGCACCACAATAGATTTTCAATGTAGATGAAACAACCTCCTACTGGATGATGTCATCTAGGACTTTCATAAAGGATCTGTCAATTCCTGGCGTCAAAGAATAGGTTGACCCTTTTGTTAGGGGCTAATGCAGCTGGTGACTTAAATTTGAATCCAGTGCTCATTTACCATTCCGAATATCCTAGGGCCCTTAAGAATTGTGCTAAATCCCTACTGCCTGTGCACTATAAATGGAACAACAAAGCTGGGAGACCTGTTCAGAAAAAAAGAAGATTCCTTTTAAAATATTATTGTTCATTGACAACATAGCTGGTTACCCATGATTCCTGGAGACCTATGATGAGATTAATGTTGTTTTTATGCCTCCTAGCACAACATCCATTTTGTAGCCTGTGGATCAAAGAGTAAAGTAGACTTTCAAGTCTTATTATTTAAGAAATACATTTTGTAAGGCTATAACTGCCATAGAGAGTGATTCCTCTAATGGATCTGGGCAAAGCCAATTGAAAGCCTTCTGGAAAGGATTTACCATTCTAGATTCATGGGAATAGGTCAAAATATCGACATTAGCAGGATTTCTTGGAAGAAGTTGATTCCAACCCTTATGGGTGACTTTGAGGGTTCAAGACTTGAGTGGAGGAAGTAACTGAAGATGTGGTGGAAGCAGCAAGAGAACTAGAACTGAGTAGAGCCTAAAGATGTGACTGAATGTCTACTATCTCATGATACAACTTTAACAAATGAGCAGTTGCTTTTTATGGATGAGCAAAGAAAGTGAGATGGAATCCTTCAGCAGCCACCACCTTGATCAGTCAGCAGCCATCAACATCAAGGCAGGACCCCCCCCCCCCCAGCAAAAAGATTAAGATTTTCCAAAAGCTCAGATTATGGTTGGAAATTTTGGGCAATAAAGTATTTTTAAATTTAAGGTATGTACACTGTTAGACATAATGCTATTACACACTTAATAGTCTATGCTATAGTGTAAACATAATTTTTATATGTACCAGGAAACAAAAAAAATCATTTGACTCACTTTATTGCAATATTAATTTCATTAAAGTATTCTGGGATTGAACCCACAACATCCCATATGTGAAAGACTATCACTAATTCATAGTTTGTCCCAGATCCCAGTGCCCCAGGATGCTGACTAGCCAAGGATTGTTGCTACAAGAAGTAACGAGCATTAACTTCTCCCCTGTTCAACTTTTCCTAGAAATGCATCTTTGTTAGAAACTTCTAAGGAGACAAGCAGCAAGAAGAATAGAAAGTAGTGATGGAGGCACCTAGGACTCCACTTATTAGTGCCTTTATACTTTGTCTTTGTTTTATGAAACAGTTGTTGATGGCTATAATTGTGTGGGGTTCTAGGGTAAGGGATAAATAAGACATGGTTCCTGACTTCAGGAAATTTCTTCGTATCACAAGGGAGAGAGGCATAGAAAGAACTGTAATACAGTGTAGTAGAGTTCTAGTGTCCTGGAAACATGCAAAAAGTGTGATTTAACAAATATGAGGAAAAAAAATTTCCTTGTCTTGTCTCAAACAAATCTAAATCTAACATTCTATGGGGATCCATACGAGTCT
The DNA here is from genome assembly GCF_028749965.1 of Puma concolor. NCBI lineage: Eukaryota > Metazoa > Chordata > Mammalia > Carnivora > Felidae > Puma > Puma concolor. The sequence goes on from NC_141675.1 coordinate 100,159,540, forward strand.
TGTCTGCTTTTGTCCACTCTTAGAGTTGATGAATAGTCTCCTGCAATTGTCCAAGGACACTTTCCCCAAAGCCCCTTTGATCCCACCCCTCTCACATCCTCCAGTATCTTGTTCTACAATAAATCACCTAGTCTCCTGTATTATCCACTTCCCTCTGTTTACTCAGTTCTTATCAGCACATAAACATGCTCTACCACCTAACTTGAAATTTTTCCTTCCTTTCCACTCCCTCTTTTAGAGGTGATCCTAAAGATTATATTATGTACCTTGAACTTCATATAGTTTGACATAAATTTACTCTTCTAATTACAGAGAAAAAGATCATAGAGTACTTTAATGCCATGTATCCTCCCCCTCTCCATTGCCATATATTTTCTTAACATATATATATATTTGTATTCCTAAAAGGTATTTTACTATTTTTGTTGTTGTTGATATCATTTTGGTTTTTCCTTTTTCTTACTCTTAATTCCTTTCTATATCTTTGTAGTTGCAGAAGATTCTGCCTAAAAATGTATGTGTATTTAGTGTAGGTCTGCTGGTAATATATTCTCTCAGTTTTGGGAGCTTTTTGGGGGGTCTTGAGGTATCTTCATTTTGTCTTTTTAAAAAAAATCATATTTTTGCTGGATATTTTCTTTGCAAACTTTGATGTCTTTTAATCTTTTGTCCTCCATTCTGCCAGCTGCATCTTTTTATTGTTGTTTCTTCGAAACCTGATGTGTCTTTTTCCTTGGTTGCTTTTAAGATTTTGTGTTAAAAGGTATAATTTCTTCATATTTCTCTTGCTTGTGTTCATAGTATTTCTTGAATCCCAATGTAGTTTCACTCAGTTTTTGAAAATTTTCAGCCATTGTGTACCACAATATTGCTTCTGGCCCATCTTTGTCCTTGTTTCTTCTGGGATTCCAGTTCTATGTACATTAACCCTTATCACTATGACCCATAGATATTTTACACACACGCTGCCCTTGCTTTTGGTATTTGTCATCCTTCTTTTCTTTCTCCTGCTTTGGTCTGACTGATTTATCTGATCTCTCTTCCAGATTCATAATTCTAGCTGTGTCTGGTTGCTTTCAAACTAATCTATTGAATTTTTGTCATTTTATTTTTCAGTCCTACAATTTTATTTTTTCCATTATTCACTTTCTTTACAGATTCCAGGTGACTTCTTACCTTTTTCATAGTGCCTTCAAATTCCTTAAATATATTAATCTTGGTTACTTGAAATCCATTTTATAAACACCTCTCATGATTTTTTCTTTGATCTATTCTTTTGATTTTCAATCAAGTCTTGTCTTAGCAAGTATGCATAGGGTGTTCTTTTTAATTGAAAAAATGACCTTTTATATGAAAAACTGTAGCATTAGCTTGAGAATCTGTATATTGCCATTGTCTCCTGGGAGTTTATTTTTGTTCTGGAAAGCAGCTAGAAATCCTAGATCATGTTCATATAGTCAGTGACTGAGATGACTCATACTTGTAGGGTGTAGTGTTCTAGGGTTGCAATGGAAAGCCCCGTGGAAGGTGTGTTTACAGTGGCTCCTTCTCCTTGGATGACCTTGGGAATTCTTTCCCTCTCCCTAAGCCCGGGAGACAACAGATTGCTGAATTTCAAAGCCTCTCAGATGGCACTTTCAGAGCTGGTAATTGCTTCAGGGAGAAGAGCAATGCCCTAGACTCAAAACTAGCTCTGAGCAGCATGACCTACAAAACTGTATTAAATACTGCATGTGCAGAATAATACTTGAAATAAAATGGAACTCAGTAGGTAGTCAGAAGTGATATCTTCCTTGTATTGACTTTTAAATGGAAGCAAATTATTGTAAGGTGTTTTATTATTGCATAATCATATAGTTCCATATAAATGGACAATGAGTTACTTTATAAGACCTATCTATAATAATAGAAGTCATATAAAAATAGATGTGTTAAGACATCTATTTTTGGTTTTAAAATTTGAAGAATAAAAAAAATCCTTGTGTGGTCATATGTATCTTATATTCAAGTACTACCTTCAATGTTATTTATCTCTTTTCCAGGGTGGCTATGATTCTGGTTTTCTATATCACTGTGAGTTCCCCCCATATGAGAAAAGTATCAATGGCACAGAAAAGAAGGATGAACCTTTTGATTTTCGTTTTCTTGAAGATACAGAGGATAATCCCATCCATACTATCACTTTCAGGTGAACAAAATTTCAGAAAGCTTAAAAAAAAACTCATTTGTGTCTCTGTTGTTGTCCATTATGAATATTGTTCATTTTTAAAGATGTGTCCGAATGGAGGGGCACTCAAATATTTTCTTTTTAAAAAAAATTTAGTGCTTATTTATTTTTGAGAGAGAGAGAAAGAGAGAGAGGGAGGAGAAAGAGAGGGAGACAAAGAATCTGAAGCAGGTTCCAAGCTCTGAGCTGTCAGCACAGAGCCTGATGTGGGGCTTGAACTCATGTACCATGAGATCATGACCTGAGTTGAAGTTGGACGCTTACCCGACTAAGCCACCCAAGTGCCCCAAACATTTTATAGTTAAATAAACTGAATGAATAAATAGAATCAAAGCTAGTCATGAAACACTATTTCAAGTCCCTCTGTCAAATATTCTGTCAGAATTTCTGTTTATCACACAATAGGTTTGTATGGACTTACTTTCTGTTACTTAGGATTCTCCTGCATGGTCAGATAAGGAAGGTTCAGTGTTACAGTGATCCTACAGAAATCACAACTTGAATCCTTAGTCCTTTAATAATTGAGAATTAAGCATATATGCTAGTCATTCTTTTGAAGATCAAATATAATAGCTCTAAATTTCAAATTGGCTTTTTCCCCTCTGTTCTTTTGCAGTAGTTTGTTAGGGCTTAAAAATATGTACAGTGGGGGTGCACAATGAAGTCCATAACATCTTTGTTATTAAAATTCAGTCATGTGTCATTAATTTAAAATTATATATCTGGGGTGCCTGGGTGGCTCAGTTGGTTGAGCGACCAACTTCTGCTCAGGTCGTGTTTTCGGGTCCATGAGTTTGAGCCCTGCGTTGGGTTCTGTGCTGACAGCACAGCACCTGAAGCCTGCTTCAGATTCTGTGTCTCCTTCTCTTTCTGCCCCTCCCCTGCTCATGCTCTTTCTCAAAAATAAATAAATGTTAAAAAAAGGTATAAAATTATATATCTAATTAATATGAACAATTTATGTTTCATAGCATTAACCAAGATCTCATGTTCTGTGGAATGCAAAATGGAGCAATTCGAGTCTATATCCTAAGTCAGAATAATCCTTCATTGACAAATATGGTGGACTACTGGCATTTCAATCTGCATGACAATAATTATGGATGTGTCAAAGGCATATCTACTAGTTTTGATGACCGTTTCTTGGTGACCGCTGGAGCAGATAGTAATATCTTTGTTTTCACCATTTTTTCTGAATTTGAACTAATGAAAGCCATTAAAGCCAAAGTGCCATCTCCAAGGGTATGCAACTAATAACAACGATAAAAAATATTTTAAAATAGTAATGTTAAATTACTCATTCTTTAAAAACTGAAAAGTCTTGGGGCACCTCAGTGGCTCAGTCGGTTGAGCGTCTGATTTTGGCCCAGATCATGATCTTGTGGTTCATGGATTCGAGCCCCGTGTTGGGCTCTGTGCTGACAGCTCAGAACCTGGAGCCTGTTTCAGATTCTGTGTCTCCCTCTCTCTGACCCTCCCCCGTTCATGCTCTGTCTCTCTCTGTCTCAAAAATGAATAAACGTTAAAAAAAAAATTAAAAAAAAAAACCCAAATTAAAAGTCAGATACTTAACCAACTGAGCCACCCTATTGCCCCTAAAAAATATATTTTAAAACCTTCCTGTATACACATAAGGTATTGGGGGGAGAATTAAGCATATATAAAAGGGGATATGCTAAAAAAATAGCATTTTAAAATAAATGACCTAGGAAATTTTGCATGTATCCTTTGTTAATAACACATGATATTAGTAATTCACATTTTGAAGGGGAATTATGGTGATATTAACATTTTGCATGCATATTAGGTTTTAAGACTTTTTCTATGTACCTCTTTAAATCAAGCAGAAACAAATAAATGTAGTCAACTACAAATTTCCCCCTAGTTTTCCCTGGATTATTTCTTGTGAAAATACGTTGCAAGCCTATAATTATTAGAAATTGGGGGCGCCTGGGTGGCGCAGTCAGTTAAGCGTCCGACTTCAGCCAGGTCACGATCTCGCGGTCCGTGGGTTCGAGCCCCGCGTCGGGCTCTGGGCTGATGGCTCAGAGCCTGGAGCCTGCTTCCGATTCTGTGTCTCCCTCTCTCTCTGCCCCTCCCCCGTTCATGCTCTGTCTCTCTCTGTCCCAAAAATAAAATAAACGTTGAAAAAAAAAATTAAAAAAAAAAAAAAAAGAAATTGGCAGAGGGGGGGAAAAAGCTCAGTTTACTTCCTATTAGATATTTTAAGAGAAATATGCAATTTAAAAGTGTTAACCGTTTCTCCCCTTTCTACAGTTTGGAATTGAAGCAGAGCCAATTCCAGAAGATATTGAAGATCCCAAAGCCTATAGGTATGAGAATTTTTGATAAATACTAGCCTTGAGCTGTTGCAAAACAACATTTTATAGAAGTTGACCAAGCCAATGGAATTTCCAAATTATTGAGTCCTGATTCCTCTTATGCTGTTTCTGGATCTTACTATCCTTTTAAATTTCTGTTTTCAGTATTGAGAATGCTAGAAGAAAAAGAGAACATGATAAGCTAATGAAAGAAGTGGAAGAAATAAAAGCTGGGAAGAGAGAAAAACTCAAAGCTTTGAGGAATGAATTTCAGCAACTTCTGGAAATGAATAAAGAATTACCAAAGCATATGCAGTTTAAGCGAACAGTAAGCCTTAATTAAATTTGACTTTAATTTTTAACATACACTATTTATTTAGATCAAGACTATGATTTTTCTGATAAAGAGGAACACTTAAAAAATCTTTAAACTTCCCTTTATCTGGCCAGTGTGTTGGCAGCAGCTAAAATACCGTAGAATTTGACATACAACTTGGTTTGGATATAGAAGAACCTCTTTATATAACACAGTTTACTTCTGGATTTAGGTACTTCACTTTTCTTTTTTCTTGTGGTGACAAGATCTATAAATACAGGTTTGAATCTGGTTTTCAACCCTTCGTGTACCTAGCCAATATATCTAATCTTTGTATAAGTACGCATATATTTTGATTCTCTGTGATTCCATTTCTATAATTCAACAAATCTATCAAAAAGATAGTACCTGGTTGTCCCACAAAGTTTCCGAAAAATGACTTAGTATAGTTGTAGCTATGGGGACGATTAACAAATTATTTAAGCTAATTTTGTATTAATGTTTTTCTTTTCTGACTTATCACAAAGCTTCCATCTACGTGTTAGTGATTTTTTTCCACTGTGTACTTCTTCCTAAGTGGAACTGCTGTCAAGAACTAATCAAATAAACAGCCAGAATTTATCATCCTGACTATGACCTATAATTCTTGAAGCACCTAGTCCATTCCATGTGAAAAATGCTCTGGTGAAATCATAATGGCTAACTCATTGTATTGGTTAAAAGACCAAATCATAATGGTTAAAAGATGTTTATGCTATTTTACTAAGAAAAAGCTGGACAGGGGCACCTGGGTGGCTCCATTGGTTAAGTGTTCAACTTTGGCATAAGTCATGATCTAACGTTTCATGGGTTTGAGCCCTGCATCGGGCTCTGTGCTGACAGTGTGAGCCTGGAGCCTGCTTCGGATTCTGTGTCTCCTCTCTCTGCCCCTCCCCTGCTCATGCTCTGCCTCTCTCGCTCTGTCTTACAAAAATAAATAAAATGAAAAAAAAAGTTGACATTTACAGAATATGGGTAACATAATTCAAAATAAAGAACACCTGAGGTGAGTTCTATGGCTAAGCATTTTTACATACATCATTACTTAAAACAGATACACCCTTGGAAAGAATAACTACTACTTACAATTTAGTCTGAATGAGGGCCCTGATATTTTTCCCGGGGTACAGGTAAAAAACATGACCTTCCCCCTCCCATAAGTATCTTTATGGGAGGAATGGCTCCCCCGGTGACAGACATTCAGCTAGAATTTGGTGACCTCAAGAAGACACCAAAGACTTAGCTGTCTTTCCTGGGTGGGGTCACATGGGAAGGGGTGCCATGAACTTCTACCCTGTGCCCTGCTGGTTATATACCAGTAGTGGCTTTGGGGTGGTGGAAGTTTTTTTTTAAAAACTCTGTATACTCTCCAAATATTCTGTTATCATTCACTGCTTTTACTGTGGGAAAAATCTTTTAAGATACAACTTTATTTACAGTATTGTCAATGATTTCTGAGAACTTTTCTCCATATTTTGTGGAAGTAAGATGAAAAGTATGTTCTTTTCTTTTTCTAGAACAGAGAGAATTAATGATGTCTGGGAGCAAATTATAATGCAACATGAAATTGAGTGCAAAACTGATTCTGTATCTGTGTATGAAATAGGATTGATAATGCACATTGATGAAAGTACCCATTTCGATGAATAAATCTACTTATTTGCAGGATTTTGATCTAGATTCCAAAATTCGTGCTGAGATTGGCAGAAAAACAGCTCATAAGATTCAACAAGTGGAAAAAGAATTAGCATGGGAAAAAGAGAAACATCAACTTGGCCTCATGAAGCTACAGAACAGGTAGGATCCATATTTCCTGCAAGTTCAGATGTTTGAGAACATGTATTTGAATGAAGTTGTTCATAGTGGCTTAATTGAAGTGGTCAGGTAAGAAATACCCTGAGTACCTTCTAACTCTTGAAGTCTCCAGGAATATTCCTGTCACTGCTACTGATATCTTCTTGAGCTTTCTGGGAAATTTGTTTAATTAGTAGATTTTTTTTTTTTTAATTTTTTTTTTCAACGTTTATTTATTTTTGGGACAGAGAGAGACAGAGCATGAATGGGGGAGGGGCAGAGAGAGAGGGAGACACAGAATCGGAAACAGGCTCCAGGCTCTGAGCCATCAGCCCAGAGCCCGATGCGGGGCTCGAACTCACGGACCGCAAGATCGTGACCTGGCTGAAGTCGGACGCTTAACCGACTGCGCCACCCAGGCGCCCCAAATTAGTAGATTTTTGAACTCACCCAAAAAAATGATTTAGAAATGGGCAGAAGACATGAACAGATATTTCTCCAAAGAAGACATCCAGATAGCCAACGACACATGAAAAGATGCTCAACATCACTCATCGTTAGGGAAATTCAAATAAAAATCACAGTGACTTGAAACTAACTAACTAGCTAACTAACACTGTATGTTAACTAAATAGAATTTAAATAAAAACTTGAAACAACAACAACAACAAAAAGAAAATGCTACAGAAAAACCAAGTTTCTTCAACAAATACATTGCCTGAAGAAACAAGAGGGATGGAATAAAAGAAACTTGAGAAATATACCAACAAAGTATCCACCAATGTGCGGATCTTATTTGGATTCTTATTCAAATAAATCAATTGTAAAAGAGCATTTTTGAATCAAAGAATATTTGAACACCAAGTGGATATTGGATATTAAATATTTACTATTAATTTTCCTAGGTATAATGATATTGTGGTAGTTACTTTTCTAAAAAGAATTCTTATTTGAAGTATTTATGGGTGAAATATGTTTTGATATTCCAAAGAAAAAAAACAAAGGGATAGATACATAAAATAAAATTGGGGGGAAAAAGTTGATAATTTTTTAATATGATTTGATGAATTTGTAGGAATTCACTATATTATGCCCTCTACCTTTATGTATGTTAAAACTTTCCATAATAAGAGGCTTTCTCTTTTTTTTTTTTTTTTTCAACATTTATTTATTTTTGGGACAGAGAGAGACAGAGCACGAACGGGGGAGGGGCAGAGAGAGAGGGAGACACAGAATCGGAAACAGGCTCCAGGCTCTGAGCCATCAGCCCAGAGCCTGACGCGGGGCTCGAACTCACCGACCGCGAGATCGTGACCTGGCTGAAGTCGGACGCTTAACCGACTGCGCCACCCAGGTGCCCCGAGGCTTTCTCTTTAAAAATATATTCAACATACCCATATCAAAGAACATTGACTTCTGTTTTTTAATATTAAGTAATATGCTTTAATATGCCTACATATATATATTGTTACATACTAATGCTTTCTTTTAGTTCTACAGAGTAGACTTTGAAAAGTAGAATTGCTAGACCAAAGGGGTATATGCATTTTTTAATTTAAAATCTGTTGCCATATTTCTTTCCAAAAAGGTTGCAACTTTTTACATTTCCATCAGCAATGTGTATAACTTTATCCTGTCATTCTTACCAACATTTGAGGCTAACACTATTAAAGTTTAAATCTGATGGATGTAAAATAGTATAGCTAATTGTTTTTTTTTTAATTTGCATTTTCCTTACTACTAGGGATGTTTAGCACATTTTTAGTGTTTACCAGTCAATTAGATGTGCTCCTTTGTGAATTGCATTTTAATATTCTTATAATTTTTCTATTGGGATATTTTCTTGTTACCAATTTAGAACTTCTTTGTGTAATAGACATTAACTTGTTATTTATCATGTGTGTTTCAAATATTTTTTATTATCTATAATTTTCCTATAAACTTTGTTGATGCTATATTTTTCTAAGCGATATATATTAATGTATATATAGCTAAATATGTCTCTCTTTCCTTTAATATATTTTGGGTTTCCCATCTTGGCTAAAAATTTCTCTCCAAAGCCTAAGTTATACATAAAGTCTTCAAATTTTTCTTCCAAATTTGTATTATTTAATCTTTATTTTTATTTTTTAAAAGAATTTTTTGATACATATTTATAGTGACCCCACTAGGTCAAGGTGAGGTAAGGAAGGTGTCCTCTTTCTCTTTTTTGTTTATTTATTTTTGAGAGAGAGAGAAAGAGCATGTGTGCATGCATGAGCAAGCAGGGCAGGGGTAGAGAGAGAGGGAGACAGAGGATCTAAAGTGGGCACTGCACTGACAGCAGAGAGCTCCATGTGGGGCTAGAAGGGACCACAAGATCATGACCTGAGCCAAAGTTGGATGCCCAACCAACTAAGGCACCCAGGTGCCCCATATTACTTAAATCTTAAAAAAACAACACATATTGAGTATTCCATCAGGAAGGTATTAATCAAGCTTCTAAAGGACTTACTTATTTTATTGTACTTTTTAAAAATCAGGTTTTGGACTTATTTATCCTATTTTTAATTCTTTTTTTTCCATTTCATTAATTCCAATTTTAGCTTTAAGCATTCCCTTCACCTATTTTCTTTTGATTTTATGTCTGTTTTTAAAAATGCCTTGATGGGGCACCTGTGTGGCTCAGTCGGTTAAGCGACCTACTTCAGCTCAGGTCATGATCTTGTGAGTTTGACCCCTGTGTAGGACTCTGTGCTAACAGCTTGGAGCCTGGAGCCTGCTTCAGATTCCGTCTCCCTCTTTCTCTGCCCCTTCCCCACTCATGCTCTAGCACTTTCTTCTCCTCCCCCCCCCCCAGAAATAATAAATAAACATTGAAAAAAATGCCTTGAGATGGATATTAAGTTCCTTTCTTTATACTTTTAACTACAGGGACATTTAAGGCTATGTATATTCCCTTGAGGATTTTTGCAGTGTTCCCTAGGTTTTGCAATTTTTAACTTATTTCTGGATAGTTGGTAATTAAGCTTTTATTCCTTGAGCTAAGAATTATCTAAGATATATTCCTTCATTTCCAAGCAATTAAGGTTTTAAGGTAAACATTTATTATTTATTTCTAATTTTATTGGATTATAATTATAGAATGTATGATAAAAATTTCTCAAAAAAGTGTGTTAAAGTTTCATTTGTAATCAAGGAGAGATTTGTTTTTGGAATTTTTTTGAACTTGTGAAATTTTTTCTTATAAAGGGTCTAAAGTTTACATATATGTACATATATGTGTATTTATAATCAACTTTGTTGATTAACTGCCTTAATTTTTCCATGGCTATGCATTTTCTTTTAGTCAAATTTCTGGAAAAAAAATGTGTATTAAAAATTTTCATTGTAAGAAGGGAAAAAACCCACAATGAGATATCCCCTCACACTTGTCAGAATGGCTAAACTAAAAAACACAAGAAATAACAAATGTTGGTGAGGATGTGAAGGAAAAGGAATCCTTGTGCACTAGTGACAATGCAAACTGGTGCAGCCACTGTGGAAAACAGTATAGAGGTTCCTCAAAAAGTTAGAAATAGAACTATCCCATGATCCAGTAATTGTACTACTGAATATTTACTCAAAAGATACAAAAATGCTAATTCACAGGGATAAATGCACCCCTGTGTTTATAACAGCATTATTTACAATAGTCAAATTATGGAAATAGTCCAAGTATCCATCAACTGATAAATAGATAAAGAAGATGGAATAGTATTCAGCCATAAGAAAGAGTGAAATCTTGCCATTTAAAATGACATAGATTGGAGTTAGAAAGTATAATGCTAAGCTGAATAAGTCCGTCAGAGAAAGACAAATATCATATGATTTCACTCATGGAATTTAAGAAACAAAACAAATGAGCAAAGGAAAAAAAAACAACAACCAGACAACCCAAGAAACAGACTCAACTATGGAGAACAAACTGAACAAACTGGTGGTTGCCAGAGGGGAGGTAGGTGAGGGGATGGGTGAAACAGGTGATGGGGATTAAGGAGTATACTTATGATGGGCATCGGGTGATGTATGGAAGTGTTGAATCACTATATTGTACACCTGAAACTAATAGAACACTGTATGTTAACTCTACTGGCATGAAAATTAAAAAAAAATAATACAATAAAAATCTTTTAATAAATAAAAAATTAGATTTTTTACAAACCAAATTATGAAATACATATTTATTTTCTGTTTTTGGCAAATTATTTTATATCTAGTTAACACATGAGCATATACATCTTAAAATCAAAAATCTAAAGACTTATAACGAAAGCCAACAACTTCCTGTCTAATCTCTCTCATGTACCAATAAGACTGTTCAGAGGAAATTGCTTTTTCTTTGCCTTTTTGAGATGTAATTTACATTCAGCAAAATGCATAAATTCTAACTGAGCAGCTTAATAAATTATATATATGCATATATATACATATATATGTATGTGTGTGTGTATATATATGTACGTATATATCCATATCTATCTATATCCATATATATATATATCTACTACTCCAATTAAGAACATGTATAGCACTCCAAAAAGTTACCTTTGACCCCCTCCCAGTAAATATCTACTCTCCAGAGATGAATGTTTATCACATTAGTTTGGTCTGTGAACTTCATACAAATTGAATGTTGCAGTACTAAATCTTGTATTTGGCTTCTTTTACTTAGCATCATGCCTAAGATTGTCTATGTTGTTGCAGGTAGCAGTAGCTTATTCTTTTTCATTGTTTTGTAATAGTCTTAATGCTTATACCATGATTTATTTATCCATTCTACTGTTGATGCATATTTGAGTTATTTCTACTTCTTGGCTATGATGAATGGCTATGACCATTCTTGTGCATGCTTTTTGGTGGACATAAACACTTATTATATAATCAGGAGTGGAACTGCTGGGTCAAGATTATATGCATGTTTGGCTTTATTAGATACTGCCAAATAGTTTTCCAAAAATGGTTCAACCAATTTTTATACCATGATTATCAGTGTATGAGAATTCCCTTTGATCCCCATTGTGTTAGCTTCTTAGAGTTTCCATAACAAAGTACAACAGACTGGTTGGCTTAAAATAACAGTCAAAAGTTATGAAGGCTGGAAGGCCAAAATCAAAGTGTTGGTTAAGTTGGGGTGCGTTTTCTTGGAGGGGAGATATGTTTTATTTATCTATTTATGTTGAAGTGTAATTGGCATTTGATGTTATATTAGTTTCAGATGAACAGCATATCGATTCAACAATTCTATGTATCACTCAGTACTCACCACAATAAGTGTAGTCACCATACACTATTACAATGTTATTGACTATATTCCCTATGCTATACTTTTCATCTCCATGACTTACTTATTCGTAATTGGAAGTTTCTAATTGCCTCTTTTTTTTTTTTAAGTAATCTTTACACCCAGCAAGGGGCTCAAACTCAATCCCAAGATCAAGAGTTTCATGCCCTACCAACTGAGCCAGCCCAGGCACCCCTATTAATCTCTTCTTAATCCCCTTTGTCTATTTCACCCATCCACCCACCCATCTCCCCTCCAGTTTGTTCTCTGTATTTGAGTCTGTTTTTGTTTGTTAATTTGTTTAAAAAATTCCATATGTAAGTGAAATCTATGGCATTTGTCTTTCTTGTCTGGCTTATTTCACTTTGCATAATATCCTCAAGGTCCATCCAGGTTGTTGGAAGTGGCAAAACCTCATTCTATTTTATGACTGAGTAATATTCCAGTGTGTGTGTGTGTGTGTGTGTGTGTAATATACACATACCACAACTTCTTTATTCATCTATAAATGGACACTTGAGTTGCTTCCATATCTTGGCTATTACAAATACTACTGCTGTAGCATAGCATATATCTTTTCAAATTAGTGTTTTTGTTTTCTTTGGGTAAATAGCCAGTAGTGGAATTATTGGGTCATATAGTAGTTCTATTTTTATTTTTTTGAGGAACCTCAATACTGTTTTCCACAATGGTTCCACCAAATTACATTCCCACCAATAGTATGTGAAGGTTCCCTTTTTTCCACATCTTCACCAACACTTGTTATTTCTTTTTGATACTAGTCATTCTGACAGGTGTGAAGGAATATTTCATTGTGGTTTTGATTTGTATTTCTCTGGTGATTAGTGATGTTGAGCATCTTTTCATGTCTGTTGGCTATCGCTTTGTCTTTGAAAAAATATCAGGTCCTCTGCCCATTTTTTTTAAAAAAGTAAGCTCTATGCCCAACTTGACGTTTGAACTCTCATCACCCTGAGTTTAAGAGTCACATGCTCTACCAATTAAGCCAGCCAGGTGCCCTATCCTTTGCCCATTTTTAAATTGGACTGTTCGGGTTTTTTGGTGCTGAGTTGTATAAATTCCTTGTGTATTTTGAATGTTAACCCCTTATCGGATAGATCATGTGCAAATGTCTTCTTTCATTCACTGGGTTGCCTTTATGTTTTGTTGATTGTTTCCTTTGTTGTACAAAGCTTTTTATTTTGTTGTAGTCTCAACAGTTTATTTTTGCTTTTGTTTCCCTTGCCTCAGGATAAATATCCATAAATATGTTGCTGAGGGTGATGTCCAAGAAATTACTGCTTATGTTTTCTTTTAGGAGTTTTATGGTTTCAGATCTCTGTTTAGATCTTTAATCCATTTTGAGTTTATTTTTATGTATGGTGTAAGAAAGTGGTCCAGTTTCATTCTTTTACATGTAGTGTCCAGTTTTCCCAGCACCGTTTGCTGAGCAGACTGTTTTTCCCATTGTGTATTCTTGTCTCCTTTGTTAAAGATTAATTGACCATATGAGCATGGGTTTATTTCTGGGCTTTCTATTCTGTTCCACTGATCTATGAGTCTATTTTTGTGTCAGTACCATACTATAGCTTTGTAGCATATCATGGAATCTGGGATTGGCATACCTCCAGCTTTGTTGTTTTTTCTCAAGATTGCTTTGGCTATTGGAGGTCTTTTGTGGTTCCATACAAATTTTAGGGTTATTTGTTCTAGTTCCATGAAAAATACTATTTATTAGTTTTTTCTGAGACCTGGGTAGGAGAATCTGTTCCATGCCTCTTTGAGCTTCTAGTGATTTGCCAGCAAACTTTGGTGTTCCTTCCTATAGATGCATTATTCCAAATCTTCTGCCTTTATGTGGTGTTATCTCTCTTTGTTTTCCCCACATAATCTTCCCTCTGTGCATGTCCAAGTCCCCACTTTTTATAAGCACAGCGACATGTTGGATTAGGACCACTCTAATGATCTCATTTCAACTTGATTACCTCTGTCCAGACCCGATTTCCAATAAGGTCACATTCTGATTGACTGGGGGATTTCAAAGTATCTTTCTGGGTAGACGCAATTCAACCATAACACTCATGCTTGCCATCACCTGATATTCTCATCTCTTTAAATTCCAGCCATTCTATCATAGTATCTCAGTGTGATTTAAATTGGCATTTCCCTGGTGAGTGATTATTTTTAGCTCCTTTTCATATACTTCTTGGTTATTTGTGTATTTTCTTTTATTAGGTATTTTTTGAAGTTTTTTTGTTCATTTTTGAAACTGGATTGTAAGAGTTATTCACATCTCCTAGATAGGAGTCTTTTGTCTTGTAGATAAATGACACAGGTATTTGTGACACTGTATATATATGACACATTGTGTGCATGCATGTAAAATATCTTGCTCTAATCTGTGGTATTCCTTTTCATTCTTTTAATGGTGGCTTTTTTTGAGCAGAAGTTTTTACTTTGATAAAGTTCATTTTATCAATATTTTCCTTTATGGTTGATGCTTTTATGTTGTAACTAAGGAATATTTGCCAATTCCCAATTCATGAACTAATTCTCCTATGTTTTATTCTAAAAGCACCATTGTTTTGCCATTATCTATATTGATTTTTTGGGGGGAGGTTTATGATGGATGTCATGTGTCATTTGTTTCTATATGGATATTCAATTGGCCTGGTATCATTTGTTGAAAAGGCCATCCTTTCCTCACTAGATTGCATTGATAGTTTTGTCATAAATCAGGTCAATACATATATATAATATATCTCAGAACTTTTATTTTAATTATTCTTGACATTTGATATTGTAAATCCTATGGCTTTGTTCTTCACCTTCAATACTGTGTAGGTCCTTTAAATAGAATCAACTTGTCAATTTTCATCAAAAAACCCTGCTAAGATGTTGACTGAATTACACTGAATCTATAGATCAACTTCAACATAATAGATTTTAAAAATAAATATTGAGTCTTTCAATCCATAAATGTGATAGATCATGAAAAGAATACACTTTTAATATCTCTTCTAGTGGTTACAACCATACATCTTAATAATGTATTTCTATGAATTTATTAATCATTACTTACTGATTTCCTAGTATCACAGGTAAGGATTTTGTTTACCTTAATACACTCATGTTGGGGTGCCTGGGTGGCTCAGCTGGTTAAGCATCCTGCTTTGGCTCAGGTCATGATCTCATGGTTCGTGAGTTCAAGCCCCACACTGGACTCTGTGCTGACAGCTCAGAGCCTGGAGCCTGCTTTGGATTCTGTGTCTCCCTCTCTCTCTCTCTCTCTGCCCCTCCCCCACTCATGCTCTGTCTCTCTTTCTCAAAAAAAAAAAAAAACATTAAAAAACATATGCTCATGCTTTCCCCTCTACTGTCCTGAGCATATAAAATATAACAACTGATTTAATGTGCTTGTCTGCTAGATATATAGGTAGGTAGGTAGGTAGGTAGGTAGGTAGGTAGGTAGGTAGATAGATAGGCAGGCTTCTGGGTCTGCTTCTATTAATTGAAAATTTTTGTTTATTTTGTGTTATATTTTTCTGCTTCTTTGCCTTCCTGAAAAATTTAGATTGGATGCCAGACATTATGAATTTCACAATGTGGGTGCTCGATATTTTTTATACTTTTAAATATTCTTGAACTTTGTTTTGGGATTCAGTTAAGTTACTTAGAAGTAGTCTGAGTTTTTGAGGCTTGCTTTTAATCTGTGTTAGTGGGGGTCAAGCAGCCTTTAGAGCTGATTTTTCCTCACTACTAAGACAAAATCCTGAGTGCTCTATCCTATTCCTATGTATTATTGGGCTTGTGGGAAAACAAGCTATTTCAACCTGTGTGAGGTCTGGGGATTTTTCTGTGTTCTCTTCTGGTGATTCTTTCCCCAGCCTCAGGTAGACTCCTTACATGCACGTGGTGATCAGTAATTACCTGAAGGCTAGAAGAGAGACGTCTGCAGATCTCCAGAGCTCTCTTCCTGTGCAGCAGTTTCTTCTCTGAAACTCTGCTCTGTGATTCATGGCTTGTTACCTGATATTAAATCTATGAATATTTGAATCTTGGAATGGTATCTAGATGACTACTTATCAAGAGATGAAAGTACCTTGTAAGTTCTCTCAGGAAGAACCTTCGACATAGTATCCTATGTTTGGCTTTAATAAATATGCATACTATATTTGTAAGTGTATATATATTGCAAGTATGAATCTTGACTCAAACCAGTGCAGCTCATTGTCCCAGGCTGCTTGCTTCTTTAATTGTTTGATTCTATGGCTTCTGTGCTCTGCTGGAGCAGGCAGTTTTTGGTGAGGCCAGAAACTCCTGTTCCCAGAATCGAACGCACATGCAACCATTATCCTTGGGAACTTTTGTTTCCCCAGAGGCTGTTGGAAGCAGGGAATATGTACCCACAGCTCTAGGACCCAATTTGCCCATCCTCCTCCTTGTCAGGTGGAAGCTCTTCCTCCCCAGTCTTCTGGCCCTCAAATACTTGTTTCCTTAATTCCTGGCTTTCCCTTCCCTTCCAGGCTGCATCCTCCTTCCTCAGCTTTGCATCTTCAACAAACATATGGAAGGAAACACATTATCTAGATATCTGATGGGATTAGGGGAGAGAATAAAGTGGTACCACTGAGTAACACTGGGTAGTACCAGTGTTTTCATCTTCACCAATCTAATAGAGCAAATGTGATAACTCTCGGTTAAATCATTTGCATTTTTTCTGATTATTGGGGAAGTTAAGCACTTCTTTTCATACACTGATGTTCTTCAGAGGATTAGTCTTCTGAACCTTTCTTTTCGTATGTTTATAGTTCATTTATATTTAATCTTCGGAGGAAGATTCCTTGTTCATTTTCCTTTGAGTTCTGATTTTCTTCTTAATTTGATTCACTACTTCTGTATTTTTCTTTTATACATATTGCAAATGCTTTATCCTCCAATGCCATTTGCCTTAAACTTTGTTCACATTTTTCTAACTGTGCATAAGTTTTATATTTTTATGGGATCAAAACCATGCATATTTTTCCTTCATGTTATCTGTGTCTCATGAAAAGACTAAAATTTAAAGAGTAAAACTCCAGTGGGCAAGAAAATAAAGTTTTATAGTGATGAGAAAGGTACCATGCTATGAGGAAAAAGGGAAAATCAGAAATAGTAAGCCATTTTAAAAGAAGAAATAGAGTTAAAGGATTGAATTAGAAAAATAGTAAGAAAGATAAACTAGGAATAATTACTATATACATAAGTTAAATTCTGAAATTAAAAGATGGGAAAATAATTATGAACCAGTGACAAAAACATAGCAAGAATTAAGCATTAATTGATAAAGAACAAATATCTTTGGGCTATAAAAGAAAAGTGAACTGGAGAGTAGTATGAATTTGAGTTTAATATTTTTTATAGAAGCAAATAGAGTAACATATGTGAGATATATATGTATACATATGATAATAGATATCTCATGAGGTAACAGGCAGTAGAGTATATTTTCTTACAGTTTAAGATCCATTTGCCATTAAATTAGTGTACCTGAAAAATTTTTGTTTTTCTACATATTAGCCAAACAATGGCATTATATACTGATTAATAATGAGTTGTTTAATATTTAGTTAGAAAATTCTACTTGCTCTTTAACAAAGTCCTATGCAACTTCTATCACATTCTTGTTGGTTAATGCATTTTCCAACTTTGGATCCACACAATATAGTATCATTTATAAGCATAGTTATTGTGGTCCTATTTTATTACTTAATCATGCAGAATGATTAAAATGGTATAATTAAATGATTAAAATGGCTATGATCGCAAATACTTGTTCTATTTTTTTTCAGATTTCGTGATTCATTGGAAAGTGATACAATTGTGGTTCACGCCATACAAAGTGATCACAAGATATCCTCCTATAGGCTTGTGAAGCCCTCTAAGTACTCCAAGTCCAAACGACCAAGTCAATCAGAAAGAAGAACAAGCAAATTGGAGAGATTTGAAAAAGAGGGAGCTGGAAGAAAGGATAGCCAGAAAGATACAGGTAGCTTAAATGACAGAAAGTCTTTGAATCCTTATTAAGATTTCAAAACTGAATAATCTTTTTATGGGCAGAACTTTCAAACCCTTTCTGGTTCTGGTGACTTGAGCTCACTCTGTTATTTCCCTTTCCTTAGTCCCTTGGATAATAATCAAGAGAGCTAGATGTGAGTGGTTTGGCTGAGAATGAGAGGCCATGTTCCTCCAGCAAATGTTTCACACCAGGTCTTTGATGCAGGCTGCTAAGGAAAACCCACCCTGGTTATGTGACTGAAGTGGGTAAAGAATACCTAATGCTGCTAATTTCTTACTTCCCGCTTTTAACTCTTCTTAAATCTAAGATTTCCCCAGTTGCTGGTTTCTAGGCAGTGTTTCTTTACAGATTCTTGGGCTCCATCCCAGAGAGTGGGGGTAGAGCATTTCAAACCAGCTTCTAAGTGCTTATGCTTTAAACAGAATGATGAGCTGAGAATTCAGGTGTGAAATGCACTTAATCTCTGTGGCCTGCCTGTTGTAACTGCCCTCAGGGTGACTGCAGATGATTAAGAGGAGGACAAGAATTCTGGGAATGACTTGTAGAGCCCAGTCAAAAATAAATAAAAGGCACTGCAACTAGTGCCCATGACACGGTACTGACATTAATGCTGTTTATCCTCTTTATTGAGAAAATGTTACTGGCTCCTTTCTGCCTCTGGGATAAATTCTGAAATCATTATCCTGGTATTTAATCCTTCCACAGTATATTCCTATTCTGTTTCCTGCAAATTCTGTTTCCTAGTGCATTTTCATACTGTTCTACTGGTGTTTTTAGCCTATTGTCTTGCTTAATGCTCCCTAAATATGCCAGATACTTTTAGACCCAGGCTCTGACTGGAATGACCAATTCACTCCTCTCTTCTCTGAATTCTACCAGTTTTTAGAGATTCCAGATTGAATTATACTTTTGTTATAAAGTCTTTCCATGACCACCCAAGCCACATTAAGCTCTTCCTTTTCCATATTACCGTATATTTGAAATATGAAAAGTGAAATGGTGAGTTATAACTATATGACCATCCCATATTATTATTTAACTTTCCCCCCAAAGTATCTCTAGAGTATATTTCTCCATAGCTTGAACATGAATTAAGAAATTGCCTCAGTAGATATTTAATTTAAAAATTTTTAATTTTTTTTTTTTCAACGTTTATTTATTTTTGGGACAGAGAGAGACAGAGCATGAACGGGGGAGGGGCAGAGAGAGAGGGAGACACAGAATCGGAAACAGGCTCCAGGCTCTGAGCCATCAGCCCAGAGCCCGACGCGGGGCTCGAACTCACGGACCATGAGATCGTGACCTGGCTGAAGTCGGACGCTTAACCGACTGCGCCACCCAGGCGCCCCTAAAAATTTTTAAATCATAGGTTTGATTGTGTGTTCCTGACTACTTTTTTAATTGGCCACAGACCACTGTAATCACTATAGGTCACCTCAAATTACATATGTCAAATAGGACTCGCTGATTCCTCCTTCTCCCACCATATCACAAGCGTTCCTACCCAACTTCCCAGTATATCTATCAGTGCCCCCTCATTATTTACCTTGTTTTCAAATTATTTGATATATGTCTTATCTTGCCAACTTTTCAGTTGTACATTAGAGCAAATATCGTGACTTATATCTCTTTATTTTGATATTGTAAAATACATATTATGGGATTGAATTCATGGTAGTTGTTTAACAAATAATGTGATTTACAGATTCAGTGTATTCTGTTTGTTTTAATGTGGCAGGTTTAAAACATATTTGAGAATTTCATTTTGATGTTTCAAAAAAATTGAAAACAAATAAAAGAAAAATGTTGACTCTCTGTACAGGTGAGAGTATTAATGTACCAGAAGAATCAATTATAGACAAAGGGAAGAAATTTCGGCCTAAAACCCTAAGTGAAATTATGGTGGAAAATCAAATTGAGAAAACGAGGAAACTTATATTAAAAGCTGAAAGGGCCCAATTTAAGATTCAGCAGCGAAGAAAGGAATGGGAGGAACTGTAAGTTTTCTTATTTTTTCCCTAAACTCTTTCATTTTAATATGAGTTCCAAAATATTTTTGAATAGAAACAGAGATGGAGATATTGAAGACAGATCAGCTGGATTTTTCAGAGTGGTGATACCTTGGTAGAACTTCTATGATTCCTAGGGTTTGGGGTCCAGGAATTCCATTTTGTGAATACACTCAGGGATTTTTTTTTTAAGGATTGAGGAATTCTTTTCAATCCCAACAAGTTATTTTTCCTTATGTTCTTCTAACATATAGTTTTTAGCTTTCATTTTTAGATGTCTAGTCATCTTAAGTTGACTTTAAAAAAACTCTGGCATGAAGTACTTTTATTTAACAAGCACATTTTTTACATTTTTTTTTGCCACCTACATATATTTTTGATGAAATATCTCTTCATGTCTTTTGCCCATATTCAAATAAGATTGTTTACTATTTTACTGTTAAGTTTTGAGAGTTCTTCATATATTCTAGATATCAGTCCTTGGTTGGTTACGTGGTTTTCAAATATTTTCTCCCAGGGTGTAGCTTGTCTTTTCATTCCTTTAACATGGTCCTTTGCAGAGCAAAAGTTTTTATCTTTTTAAAGCCAATTTATTAATTTTTCCTTCTATGAATCTTGTTTTTGGTGTCAAGTCTAAGAACTCTGCCTAGGCCTAGTTCCCAACGATTTTCTCCTATTTATCTAAAAGTTTTATAATTTTACATTTTACATTTAAGTCTATGATCCATTTGGTGTTCATTTTTGTATAAGATGTGAGCTTTAGGTTTTTGTTTGTTTTGCCTGTGGATGTGCAATTTCCCTAGCACCATTTGTTGAAAAGCCTCTCTCTCTCCTCCATTGAATTTGTTTTGCAGTTTTGCACCTTTGTCAAAAATCAGCTGGGCGTTTTGTGTAGGTCTACTTCTGGGTTCATAATTTGACTATTATGTGTCATTGATCCCTTTGCCAATAACACACTGTCTTGATTACTGTAGCTATGTAATAGGTCCTAAAATTGGTCCTCTCAATTGTTTTAACTATTCTAGTTACTTTGCCTTTTATATAAATTTTAGAATAATCTTGTCTGTATTTACAAATAAAGTCTTGCTGGAATTATGATAGAAATTGTGTTAACCTGTGTTATCAGTTTGGGGGGTGGAACTGATATATTTATTATGTTGAGTCTTCTAATCCATGGACCTGGTATAATTCTCCATTTATTTAAATCTTTGAATTTCTTTCATCAGTGTTTTGTTTTCAGTCCTACACATATTTTGTTAGAATTAGACATAAACAGTTTACTCTTTTGGCAATTGTAAATGATATTGTGCTTTGTTATTCAAAGCATGTTCATTGCTACAATGGATTTTTGTATGTTTATCTGGTATCCTGTGACCTTGCTGAAGTGTCATATTCTGAGAATTTTTTGGTAGGTTCCTTAGGATTTTCTGTGTAGACAATCTTGTCATCTCTTAATAAGAACAATTTTATTTCTAATCTAATTTGTTTGCCTTATTTCCCTTTATTTTCTTGTTGGACTCATTAAATTTCCAGTATAATGTTGAAACAGGGAAAGCTGGCATCTATAACTTGTATCCGATCTTAGGGGGAAAGAATTCAGTATTCGAACGGTTTTCATGCTCTTCAGCCTACCTATATTATTAGGTTTGAAGTTGGTGTTTTATTGGCAGTATATAGTAGAGTTATGTTTTTTTAACCTACTCAGTTAATCTCAGTTCTTCAATTGGTGTATTTAGCCACTTACACTTATATGATTTACACATGTATTTACTTATGTATTTACACATGTTAGTATTGATATTTCAGGCTTATATCTGCTGTTTTATATTTTGTTTTCTGTTCTCTGTTTTTTGGTTTTGTTTTCTTTTTCATGCTTTCCTGTGGTTTACTTGAATATTTTAGAGTTTCAAAGTGATTATAGTGTTTTTGAGAATATCACTTGTACAGCTTTTTAGCATTTACTCTAGGTATTACATTATGTACACACAACACAGTCCACAAGTTGACATTTTATCAGCTTGAATGAAATGTAGAAACCTTACCTGCATTTATGTCTCGTTACACCTCCCATTGCCACTTGTTTCCTTTGTTTATAATATAATTGTATAAATATTTTCTCACACATTTTAGCACTACATCAGACAGTGTCACGGTTTTTTAAACATTAAACATAACTTAGACAATAGTAGATGTAAAATGTTTTTGCCAATATTTTCACCATTAACATTTTAATCTCTTCCTTCTTCATGTTCTGGAGTTCCCTCTTCTATCATTTCATTTATGGTGAGAAAACTTCCTTTAGTCATTCTTTTAGGGTTGGTATGCCAGTGACAATTTCTTAGGTTTTCTTCATCTGTGAATAGCTTGATTTCGTCTTCATTCTGGAAGGATATTCTTACTAGACATAAAATTCTGTGTTGACAGTTCTTTTCAACATGCAAAAAGTGTTGTGCTTCTTTCTGTCGGCCTGGCCTCCATGGTTTCTTATGATCACTCTTCTGTCATTCAAATTGTTTCCCCCCTTCATATAAGGTATTATTTTTCTCTTTTTGCTTTCAAGGTTTTTTTTTTTTTTTTTTTGTCCTTAGTTTTCAGAAGTTTGACCATTATGTGTCTTGGTACATCTTTTAATTTATCCTTTTTGGGATTCATTAAAACATCTTGAATCTGTATGCTTGTATCTCTGACCAAATTTGGAAAGTTTTCATCTATTATTTCACATAGATTTTTGAAGCCCTGTCCTCTTTTTCTTTCCTTTCTTGGATTTCAATATCACAAATGTTAGATCCCTGAGGCTTTGTGTGCTTTTCTCTTTTTAATTTTTGTTGTTTATTTGTTTGTAGTGTCTTTGGGGGGGGGGGGTTCAGACTGAGTAATTTCTATTGTTGTATCTTCAAATTCAGTGATTCTTTCCTCTGTATCCTTCATTCTGGTGTTGAGCCCATTCATTAAGTTTTATTTGGTTACTGTACTTTTCAGTTCTAAAATTTCTATTTAGTTTTTCCTTGTATCTTTCATTTCTTTCTGAGACTCTATTTTTTCATCTGTTTCAAGCATCTTCCTAGTCACTTGTTGAAGCACTTTATGATGGCTGCTTTAAAATCCTTGCCAGATTATTCTAACTTCTCTATCATGTTGGGGTTGGCAACTAGTAATTGTCTTTTCTTATTCAAGTTAAGATAATCCTGATTCTTTGTATGACAAATGATTTTTTATTATAATATGGACATTTGGGGTATTATGTTATGAGACTCTGAATCTTATTTATACATTGGGTTTTAGCTGACTTTAGCAGGATATATTCTATATTCATAATGAGATGAAGTCCTGTTCCCAGGGCTCACCTTTAACACCATCCCTGTAGGGGTTGTGTTGCCTTGTTAAAACCTGGTGGTGGTAAAAGGGTAGAGTCCCCACTTGACATTTGCTGGCAGGGAGGAGGTAGGCCACATTTGTGTGTATGTGTGCTGTGTGGCTAGAGTTCAGAGCATTTATTATCTAGAAGTTTTCGGTCTTACTATTCTTTTCTTTTATTGATCCTGTAGCTAGGAAGAGCAAGATTTTGTTGGGCTTTTATTGTCTAAACCCCATGGTGTTTCTAGTTGCTATTTTCTTTAGCTCCAAGTTGAGATATATAAGGCAAAAAGAAAGTCTAGAAATCTTACCATCATATACTTCTTTGGGTCCTAAGGTTCTTTGTAGTCTATCTTCTTTTCACTTTTCAGAAACTTCTTATCTTTTAAGTATAATGTTTAGGGGTTTTATCTGCACTTGCCAGGAAAAATAAGAATATGTAAGTCTATTCCATCTTCCTAGAGGTGGAAATTCTTTCCACTGATTTTATTATATTTATCTTAATCCAGTGATCTTGCTAAACTCATTTACTAGGTCTAGTAACTTTTTTCTTTCTTATGAACATGCTCATGTTGTATGTGAGTAAAACAGATTCTTCCTTTCCAATCCCTGTCTTTTATTTTTTGACTCATTGTGCTGTCTAGGATATGCACTAAAATGCATATGTACAATGATATTGTGCAATGCATACAATAAAAATGGTGGGGTAAAAACATCCTTGTCTCTTTTCTAATCTAAGGAGAAACATTAAGTCTTTCTTTATGAAATGTGATATCAGCTCTTTAGAAGCACAGTGTCAGATTGATGAAATTCCCTTTTGTTCTTAGTTTATCGAAAAAAAATTAATTTATTATTTTTATCAAGGATAAGTTGAATTTTATCAAATAATTCTTATATGCATACTGAGATGATCATATGCTTTAAAATTTTTATTCTTTAATATTGTGAATCACTGTTACTGATATCAAATGTTAAATCAGCATTCCTAGGATAAATTTCACTTGATCATGGTGTATTCTCCTTTTAAAAATATTGCTGGATTTTTTTTTTTTTTTTTGTAGTATTCTTGTCTGGTTTTGGTTTTGGTATCAGGGTAATGCTGGCCTCATAAAAAAAAAAAATTGTAACTCTTCCCTCCTCTTTTCTTATTTTTGGAAGAGTTTGAGCAGAATTTTTATTAATTCTTTAAGTATTTGACAGAACTCATCATTGAAACCATATGGTCCTGGGCTTTTGTTTGTGGGGAGGTTTTTGATTACTGATTCAATCTTCTTACTAGTAATTGATCTGCTCAGGTTTTCTGTTTCTTCATGATTTGGTCTTGATAGGTTGTATATTTTTAGGAACTTACTCATTTCTTTAGGTGGTCCAGTTTGGTGGTGTATAATTATTCATAGTAGTCTCTTAGGATCCTTTGTGTTTCTATGGTATCAGTTGTAATATCTCCTTCTTGATTTCTGATTTTATTTAAGTTCTTTCTTTGATGAGTCCAGCTAAAAGTTAGTCAATTTTTTTATATCTTAAAAAATACCCCACTCTTAGTTTCATTGATCTCTCCTTCTGTCTCTTAAATCTCATGTCATTTATTTCTGCTCTGAGTTTCGTTATTTCCTTCTTTCCATTCACTTTGTGCTTTTTTTTTTCTATTTCTTGAGGTATAAGGTTAAATTGGTTATTTAAGATTTCTCTTGTTTCTTGATGTATGCATTTATCACTATGAACTTCCTTGTTAGAACTGCTCTTCTTGAATCCTGAAAGTTTAGGTATGTTGTATTTCTATTTTCACTTATTACAAGGCATTTTTGATTTCTCTTTTGATGTTTTCGTTGGTTGTTCGTAGTGCATTGTTTAATCTCCAGATATTTATGAATTCTAAAGTTTCCTTCTTGTAATTGATTTCGAATTTATACCGTTGTGGTTAGATAAGATATTTGATATGATTTTAGGTTTCTTAAATTAAGACTTGTTTTGTGGCCTAATATGATTTATCCTAGGGAATGTTGCATGTGCATTTAAGAATGTGTATTCTGCTACTATTGAATAGAATGTCTGTAAATGTGTGTTAAGTCCATCTGGTCTAACATGTCATTTAAGTCCCATATTTCCTTATTGATTTTTTTGCCTGGATGACCTCACTGTTGTTGTATGCTTGGATACCTTCTCTTTATGTTGTTTGTATCTGTTATAGGTTTTTGCTTTGTGGTTACTGTGAGACTTAACATAAAACATATTGGTGTATATTAACCTGATAACAACTTTGGACACATGTTAAAACTGTATGTTTAACACCCCCTAACACTTTGTTTTTAATATCACAGTTCACATCTTTACCCTATATATCCATTAACAAATCATTGTAGTTGTTATTTTTTAATATTTTTTTGTCTTTTAACCTTTATACTAAATTGATAAATGATTTACCTACCACCATTAAAACATTAAAGTTCTGAATTTAACTATATAACTGCCTTTATCAATGAAATTTATACTTATATATGTTTTCCTATTACTAGTTAGTGTAATTTTACTTCAGGTAGAAGAAGTGCCTTTAGCATTTCTTAAAAGGTTGGGCTAGGGGCGCCTGGGTGGCACAGTCAGTTAAGGGTCCGACTTCAGCCAGGTCACGATCTCGCGGTCCGGGAGTTCGAGCCCCGCGTCAGGCTCTGGGCTGATGGCTCAGAGCCTGGAGCCTGTTTCCGATTCTGTGTCTCCCTCTCTCTCTGCCCCTCCCCCGTTCATGCTCTGTCTCTCTCTGTCCCAAAAATAAGTAAACGTTGAAAAAAAAAAATTTAAAAAAAAAAAAAAAAAAAAAAAAAAAAAAAAGGTTGGGCTAGTGGTGATGAACTTCTTCAACATTTCTTTGTCTGAAAAGCTCTATTTCCCCAATGCTGAAGGATAACTTTGCTTCTTAGGTTATTTTTGGTTGACAGTCTTTTTCTTTTAGCATCTTGAATTTATCCTGCCACTCCCTTCTGGCCTACAAAGTTTCTGCTAAAAAATCTGCTTATAGTCTTATAGAGCTTCCTTTATATGTAAAAATTTGTATTTCTCTTACTGTTTTAAAAAGATTTTCTCCTTTAATTTTTGACAATTTATTATACTGTGTTTTGGCATGCGTCTTTTTGGCTTTATTTGTTTTAAACTTTCTGGGCATCCTGGATCTGGAGGTCTATTTCTTTCCCCAGGTTAAAGAATTTTTCAGCCATTCTTTCTTTCTTTTTAATTTTTAAAGTGTATTTATTTATTTTGAGAAAGAGCACAAGTCGGGGAGGGGCAGAGAGAGGGAGAGAGAGAGAGAATCACAAGTAGGCACCTCACTGCCAGTGTAGAGCCTGATGCAGGGCTCCAATCCATGAACTGTGAGATCATGACCTGAGCTGAAGCTGGATGCTCAACTGACTGAGCCACCCAGGTACCCCTCAGCCATTCTTTCTTTGAATAAGACTTCTGCTCACCTTTCTCTTTTTGGGACCCCTATAATGTGCATATTAATTTGTTTGATGATGTCTCATAAGTCCCTTAACTTATCTTTATTCTTTTTAATTCTTTTTTCTTTTGCTCCTCTGATTAGATGAATTCCACTGCTCTGTTTTTGGCTTTATCAATCTTTTCTTCTGCTTGATCTAGTTTGGTGTTGAACACCATTTGTAAACGTTTCAGTTCAATTATTGTATTCTTCACCTCCATGTTTTCTATTTGGTGCTTTCTTACGTTTTCTATCACTTTGCTGAAATATTCACTTTGTTTATACGTTGTTTTCCCGACCTCGGTGAGTGTCTTTATAAACATTATATTAAACTCTTTATCAGGTAAATCACTTTTCTCTATTTCATTAAGGTCTTTTTCTACAGTTTTATCTTGTTCTTTTGTTTTGGAACGTATTTTTCTGTTTCTTCATTGTCCTTGACTGCATGTGTTGGTTTCTGCACATTAGATAAAACAGCCATCTCTCCCAGTCTTTATGGAGTGTGTTCTCATGTAGGAGATGTTCACCCTGGTCTAGACTCAATCTCTCTCTCTCTCTCTTTTGTTTTATGTTGAGGTGGGTTAATTGACATGGAAAGATGTTTACACTATATTATTAATGAAAAAGCACATAGGGCAACAGTATAATTTGGGAGTGATAGGATTATGGACCTTACAGGTTTTTTTTTTTCTTCTTTCTTATCTGTATTTCCTAATTTTTTATAGCAACTTTATGGAGATGTAATTTACATATCATACAATTTGCTCATTTCCTGTCCAATTCAATGTGGTTTTTTTGTATATTCAGACTTTCATAACCATTATCACTATTTTCTAATATTGTTATCTGCCCCCCACCCCACAAAACCCTACTCATTAGCATTCACTCTCCATTTTTACAAACTCCCATTCTTAGCCCTAAGCAACTACTTTTTGTCTCTATAGATTTGTCTATTCTGGAAATTATATATATAATGGGTTCTGTGGTCTTTGTGCCTGGCTTTTTTCACTTAGTACATCTTTTTATTTCATCCATGTTGTAACATGTATGCCTCACTCCTCTTTTTTAATAATATTTTTAATGTTTATTTATTTTTTTTTTAATTTTTTTTTCAACGTTTTTTATTTATTTTGGGACAGAGAGAGACAGAGCATGAACGGGGGAGGGGCAGAGAGAGAGGGAGACACAGAATCGGAAACAGGCTCCAGGCTCTGAGCCATCAGCCCAGAGCCCGACGCGGGGCTCGAACTCACGGACTGCGAGATCGTGACCTGGCCGAAGTCGGACGCTTAACCGACTGCGCCACCCAGGCGCCTCTAATATTTATTATTTTGAGAGAGAGAGCGGGGAAGAGGGGCAGAAAGAGAGGGCGACAAAATCCAAGCAGGCTCCACGCTGTCAGCACAGAGCCTGAGGCAGGGTTTGAACTCTCAAACTGTGGATCATGACCTGAGCCAACAATCAAGAGTCAGACACTTAACTGACTGAACCACGCAGGCACCTCAATACTTCATTCCTTTTTATAAATAATAAATAATCCATGTCATATTTATCAGTTCATCAGTGGAAACACATTTAAGGTTATTTCTACCATTTCACAATTATGAATATTGCTACTGTTAACATTTGTGTAATTTTTGTGTAGACATGTGTTTTCATTTCTCTTGGATAGATACCTAGGAGTGGATTTGCTGGGTCTGATATGCTAATTCTGTTTAATCCTTATTTTTTACCTGAAGCGTGGTTGACACACTCCGGTGTACAGCATAGCGATTCAACAACTCTATACATTATGCAGTGCTCATAGGTGTAGCTACTATCTGTCACCATACACTATTACAACACCATTGACTGTATTGCCCATGTTGTAACTTTCATCCCTGTAGCTTATACATTCCATAACTGCAAGCCTGTACCTACCACTCCCATTCACCTATTTGCCCAGTTCCCTACCCCTGTCTGCTCTGGTAACCATAGTTTGTTTTCTGTACTTATGGACCTGTTTTTGCTTTTTTGTTGTTTTTTGTACATTTGGTTTTTAGATTCCACATAGAAGTGAAATCATATATCTGTCTTTCTCTGTCTGACTTACTTCATTTAGCGTAATACCCTCTAGGTCCATCTGTGTTGTTGGAAATGGCAAGATCGCATTCTTTTTTATAGCTGAGCAATATTCTCTTGTATGTGGTGTGTGTGTGTGTGTGTGTGTGTGTGTGTGTGTGTTCATATATATGGTACCACTTAATTAACCCATCATCTATGGATGGACACTTAGGTTGCTGCCATAATTTTTTTTGTAAATAATACTGCAATAAATTTAGGGGCGCCTATATCTTTTTAAATTAGTGTCTTGTTTTCTTTGGGTAAATACCCAGTAGTGGAATTATTTAATTATAAGGTATTTCTATTTTTTTTGAGGAACATCCATACTATTTTCCACAGTGGTTGCACCAATTTGCATTCTTACCAGGAGTGCATGATAATTCTTTTCATTTACATCCTCATGGAGTGTTTTCTTAATTTCTCTTTCTGATAATTTGTTATTAATGTATAAAAATGCAACAAATTCCTCCATATTAATTTTGTATCCTGTGGCTTTATTAAATTCACTTATTACTTCTAATAGTTTTTTGATGGAGCTTTGAGGGTTTTCTATGTATAGTACGTATCATCTGCAAATAGTGACAGTTTTGCTTCTTCCTTACCAATTTGGATACATTTTCTTTTTTCTTATATGAGTGCTGTGGTTAGGACTTCCAGTACTATGCTGAATAAAAGGGCTGAGAGGGGATATCTCTCTCTTGTTCCTCATCCTGGAGGAAAAGCTCTCAGTTTTTTACCATTGAGTATGATGTTAGCCATGTGTTTTTCATATATACCTTTATTATGTAAAGGTGTGTTCCCTCTACAGTCACTTTGTTTAGAGTTCTTGTCATGAGTGGATAGTGAATTTTGTCAGATGCTTTTTCTGTACCTATTGAGATGATCATATGATTTTTATACTTTATTTTGTTAATGTGGTGAATGACATTGATTAGTTTGTGAATATAGAACCATCCTTGCATCCTCAAAATAAATCCTACTTGATCTTGGTGAATATCCTTTTAATGTATTGTTGAATTCAGTTTGCTAATATTTACTTGAGGATTTTTGTATCTGTGTTCATCAGGGATATTAGCCTGTAGTAGTTTTTATTTTCTTCCAAGTTTTTCTTTAAATTCCAGCTGGTTAACACAGTGTAATATTGGTTTCAGGTATACAATATGGTGATTCAACATTTACATACAACACCTGGCACTTATCACAACAAGTGCCCTCCTTAATTAACCCATTAATCACCATTAATGCCCTCCTTAATTCCAATCACCTAATTAACCCATCCCTCCACCTACCTCCCTCTGGTAACCATCAGTTTGTTCTCTATAGTTAAGAGTCTGTTTCTTGGTTTTCCTCTTTTTCCCACCTATGTTTGTTTGTTTTGTTTGTTTTGTTAAATTTCTAGCCACAGCAGTCAGACAACACAAAGAAATAAAAGACATCCAAATTGGCTAGGAAGAAGTCATACTTTCACTATTTGCAGATGACATGATAATCTGTATAGAAAACCCTAAAGACTGTACCTAAAATTTTCTAGAACTAATATATGAATTTAACAAAGTTGCAGGATCAAAAATCAATGTACAGAAATCTGTTTCATTTCTATATACCAATAATGAAGCAGCAGAAAGAAATCAAGGAATTAGTCCCATTCACAATTGCACTAAAAACCATAAGATACCTAGGAATAAACCTAACCAAAGAGGCAAAATATCTGTACTCTGAAAACTAAAAACATTGATAAAAGGAATTGAAGATGACACAAAGATATGGAAAAACATTCCATGCTTATGGATTGGAAGAATAAATATTGTTAAAATATCACACTACCCAAAGCAATCTACACCTCTAATGCAATCTCTACCAAAATACCACCAGCATTTTTCACAGAGCTAGAACGATTCTAAAATTTGTGTAGAAACACAAAAGACCCCAAATAGCCAAAGCAATCTTGGGGAAAAAAAAAAAAAGCAAAGCTGAAGGCATCACAATTCCAGACTTCAAGTTATATTACAAAGCTGTAGTGATCAAGACAGTATGGTACTGGCACACACACACACACACACACAAATAGAACAGAATAGAAAACCCAGATATGAAACCACAACTATATGGCCAACTAACCTTCAACAAAGCAAAGTTCCCTTTGTTACTGTGTCTTCATGTCTCTTGCTCTTCTCTGTGTGGTATATCTTTTATTGTGTAGAAGCTGTTAAGTGAGTCCTCAGTTCTTCTTCAGAAGGAATTGCTTTATAAGTAAGTGTAGATTTGGTGTGTCTGTGGAAGATATGGGTTCAAGGTCTTCCTCTATTGCCATCTTGGACTATATCAACCTGGCCTGAGCTCAGTTGTCTCTCAGAACTTTGTGCTTGTGCAAGCCATCAAAAATCATATAATCATCTCAATAGATGGAGAAAAAGCATTTAACAAAATTCAACATCTACTCATGATAAAAATTCTCACCAAATTTGATATAGCAGAAATATATCTCAGCAAAATAAAGGCCACAATATGACAAGCTGTCAGCTAACATCATACTCAATGGCAAAAATCTGAAAGCTTTCCCTCTGAAATCAGGAACAAAGATGTTCACTCTTGCTACTTGTTTTTAACACAGTAGTATAAGTCCTAGTTAGAACAGTTAGGGGGAAAAAATCAAAATTAGGAAGGAAGAAGTACATCTTTCTATTTGCAGATGACATTATCTATCTATCTATCTATCTATCTATCTATCTATCTATCTATATCTCCTAAAGACTCCACAAAAATACCATTAGAACTAATAAATGAATTCAGTAAAGTGGAAAGATACAATAAATATATAAAAATCAGTGTTTCTATACATTAACAATGAACTCTCAGAGAAATTAGGAAAACAATTCCATCACAATAGCATCAAAAAGAATAAATACATAGGAATAAATTTAACAAAGGAAATGAAATATCAGTACACTTTGAAAGAAATTGAAGAAGACATAAATAAATGGAAAGATATTTCATGCATGAAGCATCTTAATATTGTTAAAATGTCCATACTATCCAAAGGAATTTATAGCTTCAGCAATCACTATCAAAATTCCAAAGGCATTTTCACAGAAATAGTAAAAGAAATCCTAAAATATTGCATGGAACCACAAAAGACCCTGAATAGCCAAAGCCATCTTGAGAAATAAAAACAAAACTAGAAATATACTCCTTGACTTCAAACTATATTACAGAGCTATAGCAATCAAACCAGTATGACATCGGGGCGCCTGGGTGGCGCAGTCGGTTAAACGTCAGACTTCAGCTCAGGTCACGATCTCGCGGTCCGTGAGTTCGAGCCCCGCATCCGGCTCTGGGATGATGGCTCAGAGCCTAGAGCCTGTTTCCGATTCTGTGTCTCCCTCTCTCTCTGCCCCTTCCCCGTTCATGCTCTGTCTCTCTCTGTCTCAAAAATAAATAAAAACGTTAAAAAAAAAAAAACAGTATGACATCAGCATAAAAACAGACATTCAATTAAATAGAATAGAGACCAGAAATAAACCCATTTGTATGTGGTCAGTTTATGACAAAGAACCAAGAATATATAATGGGGAAAGGACAGTCTTTCCAGTAAATGGTGTTGGGAAAACTGAACTGCCACATACAAAAGAATAACACTGGACCAGTGTCTCTCACCATAACATGAAAATCAATGAAAAATGAATTAACAACTTGAATGTAAGACCTGAAACCATAAAACTCCTAGAAGAAAGTCTAGATGGTAAGACCCTCAACATTGGTCTTGTCAATGATTTTTTAGGTTTGACACCAAAAGCAAAGGCAACAAAAATGAAAATAAATAAGTGCAACTACATCAAACTAAAAAGCTTCTCTACAGTGAAGGCAACCATCAAAAAAATGAAAGGGCAACTTAAGGAATGTATTCACGGGGCGCCTGGGTGGCGCAGTCGGTTAAGCGTCCGACTTCAGCCAGGTCACGATCTCGCGGTCTGTGAGTTCGAGCCCCGCGTCGGGCTCTGGGCTGATGGCTCAGAGCCTGGAGCCTGTTTCCGATTCTGTGTCTCCCTCTCTCTCTGCCCCTCCCCCGTTCATGCTCTGTCTCTCTCTGTCCCAAAAATAAATAAACGTTGAAAAAAAAATTTAAAAAAAAAAAAAAAAAAAAAAAAAAAAAAAAAAAAGGAATGTATTCACAATCATACATGTGATAAGGGGTTAATATCCAAAATATATAGAGAACTCTTACAACTTAATAGCAACAAAACAAACAAACAAAACAAAACAACAACAAAAACCCACCCAAAACCCAAACAGATTTAAATGTGGGCAGAGGACTTATCTGGACAGTTTTCAAAAGAGACCTACAAAAGGCCATCATATACATGGAAAGGTGCTGAACATCACTAATCATCAGGGAAATGCAAATCAAAATCACAACAAGATATGACCTCATACCTGTTGAATACCTATTATCAAAAAGATAAGAGATAAGCATTGGCAAAAATGTGGAGAAAAGGAAACCTTGTACACTGTTGATGAAAACATAAATTTGTGCAGCCACTATGGAAAACAGTATGGAATTTCCTAAAACAATTAAAAATAAGACTGCCACATGGTCCAGCAATCTCACTTCTGGGTATATAGCCAAAGAAAATGAAAATTGGACTTTGAAGAGATATCTGCACTACCATGTTTATTGAAGCATTAATAACAATAGTTGAGAAACGGAAACAACCTAAGTCTCCATTAATGGTTGAGTGGATAAAGAAGTTATGATACATATATACGATGGAATATTATTTAGCCTTAAAAAGAGAGAAATGCTTCCATTTGCAATGATACAAATGGACTTTGAGGGCATATACTAAGTGAAATAAGTCAGAGGAAAATAAAAACTGTATGATCTTCCTTATATGTTCAATCTAACAAATCTGAACTCATTGAAACAGGACAGATTGGTGATTGCTAGAGGTGGGGAGTTGGGGATGGAGAAATGAAGGTAGTCAAATGGTACAAACTTCCAGTTATAAGATAAATAAGTTCTGGAGATGTAGTCTACAATATGATGACTATAGTTACCAATAGTGTATTGTATATTTGAAAGTTGCTAAGAAGGTAGGTCTTAAAAGTTCTCATCACAAGGGATGCCTGGGTGGCTCAGTTGGTTAAGCATCTGACTTCAGCTCAGGTCGTGATCTCACGGTTTGTGAGTTTGAGCCCCAAGTCGGACTCTGTGCTGTCAGCTCGGAGCCTGGAGATGTTTCAGATTCTGTGTCTCCCTCTCTCTCTGCCCCTCCTCTGCTCACACACACTCTCTGTGTCTCAAAAATAAATAAAAACATTTAAAAAAGGTTTTCTTCACAAGAAAAAAATTGTAACTGTATGGATCAATGTTAACTAAACTTACTGTGGCAAACATTTTGTAATAGATACATGTATGAAATCATGACATTGTACACCCTAAGCTAATACAATGTTATGTGTTGATCATACCTTAATAAACAGGAAAATAGGCTTTTGATATTTTCCAAAATGCATTTGATTTGCTGGCATTTTTAAAGGGCTTTTGTGTCTTTTTAAATGAAGAATATTGGTCTCTAGTTTCATTGTTTTGTAATATCTTTTCTGGTTTGTTATCAGGATAATACTGGTTTCATACAGAGATGAGAAGTTTTCCTTCTATTTTCTGGAAGACTTTGTGTAGGCTTAATATGATTGATTTCTTAAATATTTGATAGAGTTTATCAGTGAAGGCATCTAGACATGGAATATTCTTTGAGAGAAGTTCATAAATGCAAATTCCAATTTTTCATTGTTATAGTGCTATTCAGATTTTGGATTTCCTCTTGGATCACTTTAGGTAATTTGTGTCTTTCAAGGAATTTGTGAATTTCATCCAGGTTATCAAATTTTTTGGCATAAAATAATTCATACTGTTGCCTTATTATTTTAGTTTCTTTAGTATCTGTTGTCCCCTGTTTTATTCTTGATTTCATGAATTTGTATTGTCTTTTTCTTGGTCATTCCAGCCAAAGATTTATCAATTTTATTAATCCTTTCAAGGAGCTAACTTTTGGTCATAGATTTTTAGAACTATTGCTTGTCAGCTTTCCATGTCATTTTCTTTATTCTAATTAATTTGGGCTTAGTTAATTCTTCTTAAAATTTAGGCTATAAGCTTTGATCTTATACTTTAATTCTTTTATAATTATGAGCATTTACAGTATAAATGGAAGTATAAATTTAAAGTATAAATGAAACACTGAGCTACATTTCACAAGTTCTGATGTATCTTTACCATTATTCATTCCAAAATATTTTCTTTTTTATATATATATATGAAGCCTATTGTCAAATTGGTTTCCATACAACACCCAGTGCTCATCCCAAAAGGTGCCCTCCTCAAT
This sequence comes from Puma concolor, assembly GCF_028749965.1. Lineage (NCBI taxonomy): Eukaryota > Metazoa > Chordata > Mammalia > Carnivora > Felidae > Puma > Puma concolor. Next base: position 100,194,912 of record NC_141675.1, read on the forward strand.
ACCCATCACCCACCCTCCCCTCCCTCCCACCCCCCATCAACCCTCAGTTTGTTCTCAGTTTTTAAGAGTCTCTTATGCTTTGGCTCTCTCCCACTCTAACCTCCTTTTTTTTTTTTTTCCTTCCCCTCCCCCATGGGTTTCTGTTAAGTTTCTCAGGATCCACCTAAGAGTGAAAACATACGGTATCTGTCTTTCTCTGTATGGCTTATTTCACTTAGCATCACACTCTCCAGTTCCATCCATGTTGCTACAAAGAGCCATATTTCATTCTTTCTCATTGCCATGTAGTACTCCATTGTGTATATAAACCACAATTTCTTTATCCATTCATCAGTTGATGGACATTTAGGCTCTTTCCATAATTTGGCTATTGTTGAGAGTGCTGCTATAAACATTGGGGTACAAGTGCCCCTATGCATCAGTACTCCTGTATCCCTTGGATAAATTCCTAGCAGTGCTATTGCTGGGTCATAGGGTAGGTCTATTTTTAATTTTCTGAGGAACCTCCACACTGTTTTCCAGAGTGACTGCACCAATTTGCATTCCCACCAACAGTGCAAGAGGGTTCCCGTTTCTCCACATCCTCTCCAGCATCTATAGTCTCCTGATTTGTTCATTTTGGCCACTCTGACTGGCGTGAGGTGATATCTGAGTGTGGTTTTGATTTGTATTTCCCTGATAAGGAGCGACGTTAAGCATCTTTTCATGTGCCTGTTGACCATCCAGATGTCTTCTTTAGAGAGGTGTCTATTCATGTTTTCTGCCCATTTCTTCACTGGGTTATTTGTTTTTCGGGTGTGGAGTTTGGTGAGTTCTTTATAGATTTTGGATACTAGCCCTTTGTCCGATATATCATTTACAAATATCTTTTCCTATTCCGTTGGTTGCCTTTTAGTTTTATTGGTTGTTTCCTTTGCTGTGCAGAAGCTTTTTACCTTCATAAGGTCCCAGTAATTCATTTTTGCTTTTAATTCCCTTGCCTTTGGGGATGTGTCAAGTAAGAAATTGCTACGGCTGAGGTCAGAGAGGTCTTTTCCTGCTTTCTTCTCTAGGGTTTTGATGGTTTCCTATCTCACATTCAGGTCCTTTATCCATTTTGAGTTTATTTTTGTGAATGCTGTGAGAAAGTGGTCTAGTTTCAATCTTCTGCATGTTGCTGTCCAGTTCTCCCAGCACCCTTTGTTAAAGAGTCTGTCTTTTTTCCATTGGATGTTCTTTCCTGCTTTGTCAAAGATGAGTTGGCCATACGTTTGTGGGTCTAGTTCTGGGGTTTCTATTCTATTCCATTGGTCTATGTGTCTGTTTTTGTGCCAATACCATGCTGTGTTGATGATTACAGCTTTGTAGTACAGGCTAAAGTCTGGGATTGTGATGCCTCCTGCTTTGGTCTTCTTCTTCAAAATTACTTTGACTATTCGGGGCCTTTTGTGGTTCCATATGAATTTTAGGATTGCTTGTTCTAGTTTCGAGAAGAATGCTGGTACAATTTTGATTGGGATTGCATTGAATGTGTAGATAGGCTTGGGTAGTATTGACATTTTGACAATATTTATTCTTCCAATCCATGAGCATGGAATGTTTTTCCATTTCTTTATATGTTCTTCAACTTTCTTCATAAGCTTTCTATAGTTTTCAGCATACAGATCTTTTACATCTTTGGTTAGGTTTATTCCTAGGTATTTTGTGCTTCTTGGTGCAATTGTGAATGGGATCAGTTTCTTTATTTGTCTTTCTGTTGCTTCATTATTAGTCTATAAGAATGCAACTGATTTCTGTACATTGATTTTGTATCCTGCAACTTTGCTAAATTCATGTATCAGTTCTAGCAGACTTCTGGTGGAGTCTATCGGATTTTCCATGTATAATATCATGTCATCTGCAAAAAGTGAAAGCTTGACTTCACCTTTGCCAATTTTGATGCCTTTTATTTCCTTTTGTTGTCTGATTGCTGATGCTAGCACTTCCAACACTATGTTAAACAACAGTGGTGAGAGTATACATCCCTGTCGTGTTCCTGATCTCAGGGAAAAAGCTCTCAGTTTTTCCCATTGAGGATGATGTTAAGTGGGCTTTTCATAAATGGCTTTTATGATGTGTAATTATGTTCCTTCTATCCCGACTTTCTCGAGGGTTTTTATTAAGAAACGGTGCTGAATTTTGTCAAATGCCTTTTCTGCATCGATTGACAGGATCATATGGTTCTTATCTTTTCTTTTATTTGTGATGTATCACGTTGATTGATTTGTGAATGTTGAACCAGCCCTGTATCCCAGGAATGAATCCCACTTGATCATGGTGAATAATTCTTTTTATATGCTGTTGAAAAATGATTTGCTAGTATCTTACTGAGAATTTATGCATTCATATTCATCAGGGATATTGGCCTGTAGTTCTCTTTTTTTACTGGGTCTCTGTCTGGTTTAGGCATCAAAGTAATACTGGCTTCATAGAATGAGTCTGGAAGTTTTCCTTCCCTTTCTATTTTTTGGAATAGCTTGAGAAGGATAGGTATTATCTCTGCTTTAAACGTCTGGTAGAACTCCCCTGGGAAGCCATCTGGTCCTGGACTCTTATTTGTTGGGAGATTTTTGATGACTGATTGAATTTCTTCACTGGTTATAGGTCTGTTCAGGCTTTCTATTTCCTCCTGATTGAGTTTTGGAAGTGTGTGGGTGCTTAGGAATTTGTCCATTTCTTCCAAGTTGTCCAGTTTGTTGGCATATAATTTTTCATAGTATTCCCTGATAATTGCTTGTAGCTCTGAGGGATTGGTTGTAATCATTCCATTTTCATTCATGATTTTATCTATTTGGGTCCTCTCCCTTTTTTTTTTTTTTTTTTTTTTGAGAAGCCTGGCTAGAGGTTTATCAATTTTGTTTATTTTTTCAAAAAACCAACTCTTGGTTTCGTTGATCTGCTCTACACTTTTTTTTAGATTCTATATTGTTTATTTCTGCTCTGATCTTTATTATTTCTCTTCTGCTGGGTTTAGGTTGTCTTTGCTGTTCTGCTTCTATTTCCTTTAGGTGTGCTGTTAGATTTTGTATTTGGGATTTTTCTTGTTTCTTGAGATAGGCCTGGATTGCAATGTATTTTCCTCTCAGGACTGCCTTTGCTGCATCCCAAAGCGTTTGGATTGTTGTATTTTCATTTTCGTTTGTTTCCATATATTTTTTAATTTCTTCTCTAATTACCTGGTTGAGCCATTCATTCTTTAGTAGGGTGTTCTTTAACTTCCATGCTTTTGGAGTTTTTCCAGACTTTTCCCTGTGGTTAATTTCAAGCTTCATAGCATTGTGGTCTGAAAGTATGCATGGTATGATCTCAATTCTTGTATACTTATGAAGTGCTGTTTTGTGACCCAGTTTGTGATCTATCTTGGAGAATGTTCCACATGCACTCGAGAAGAAAGTATATTCTGTTGCTTTGGGATGCAGAGTTCTCAATATATCTGTCAGGTCCATCTGATCCAATGTATCATTCAGGGCCCTTGTTTCTTTATTGACCGTGTGTCTAGATGATCTATCCATTTCTGTAAGTGGAGTGTTAAAGTCCCCTGCAATTACCACATTCTTATCAATAAGGTTGCTTATGTTTGTGAGTAATTGTTTTATATATTTGGGGGCTCCCATATTCGGCGCATAGACATTTATAATTGTTAGCTCTTCCTGATGGATAGACCCTGTGATTATTATATAACACCCTTCTTCATCTCTTGTTACAGCCTTTAATTTAAAGTCCAGTTTGTCTGATATAAGTATGGCTACTCCAGCTTTCTTTTGACTTCCAGTGGCATGATAAATAGTTCTCCATCCCTTCACTCTCAATCTGAAGGTGTCCTCTGGTCTAAAATGAGTCTCTTGTAGACAGCAAATAGATGGGTCTTGTTTTTTTATCCATTCTGATACCCTATGTCTTTTGGTTAGCGCTTTTAGTCCATTTACATTCAGTGTTATTACAGAAAGATATGGGTTTAGAGTCATTGTGATGTCTGAAGGTTTCATGCTTGTAGTGATATCTCTGGTACTTTGTCTCACAGGATCCCCCTTAGGATCTCTTGTATGGCTGGTTTAGTGGTGATGAATTCCTTCAGTTTTTGTTTGGGAAGACCTTTATCACTCCTTCTATTCTGAATGACAGACTTGCTGGATAAAGGATTCTCGGTTGCATATTTTTTCTTTTCATCACATTGAAGATCTCCTGCCATTCCTTTCTGACCTGCCAAGTTTCAGTAGAGAGATCAGTCACGAGTCTTATAGGTCTCCCTTTATATGTTAGAGCACGTTTATCTCTAGCTGCTTTCAGAATTTTCTCTTTATCCTTGTATTTTGCCAGTTTCACTGTGACATGTCATGCAGAAGATTGATTCAAGTTACGTCTGAAGGGAGTTCTCTGTGCCTCTTGGATTTCAATGCCTTTTTCCTTCCCCAGATCAGGGAAGTTCTCAGCTATGATTTCTTCAAGTACACCTTCAACACCTTTCCCTCTCTCTTCCTCCTCTGGAATACCAAGTATGCATAGATTATTTCTCTTTAGTGCATCACTTAGTTCTCTAATTTTCACCTCATACTCCTGGATTTTTTATCTCTCTTTTTCTCAGCTTCTTCTTTTTCCATAATTTTATCTTCTAGTTCACCTATTCTCTCCTCTGCCTCTTCAATCCAAGCCGTGGTTGTCTCCATTTTATTTTGCAGCTCATTGATAGCATTTTTTAGCTCTTCCTGGATGTTCCTTAGTCCCTTGATCTCTGTAGTAAGAGATTCTCTGCTGTCCTTTATACTGTTTTCAAGGCCAGCGATTAATTTTATAACTATAATTCTAAATTCAATTTCTGTTATATTGTTTAAATCATTTTTGATCAGTTCATTAGCTGTTATTTCCTGGAGGTTTTTTTGAGGGGAATTCTTCCGTTTTGTCATTTTGGATAGTCCCTGGAGTGGTGCAGAACTACAGGGCACTTCCCCTGTGCTGTCTTGAATAACTTGCGTTGGTGGGCAGGACACAGTCAGACCTGATGTCTGCCCCCAGCCCACTGCTGGGGCCACAGTCACACTGGTGTGTGCCTTCTCTTCCCTTCTCCTAGGGGCAGGATTCACTGTGGGGTGGTGTGGACCATCTGGGCTACTTGCACACTGCCAGACTTGTGGTGCTGGGGATCTGGCGTATTAGCTGGGGTGGATCGGCAAGGTGCACAGGGGTGGGAGGGGCAGTCTCAGAGCGCTTTTCCTTCAGAGATCTGCTTCGGGAGGGGCCCTGCGGCACTGGGAGGGAGTCAGACCCGCCGGAGGGATGGATCCGCAGAAGCACGGCGTTGGGTGTTTGCATGGTGCAAGCAAGTTCCCTGACAGGAACTGGTTCCCTTTGGGATTTTGGCTGGGGGATGGGCGTGGGAGATGGCGCTGGTGAGTGCCTTTGTTCCCTGCAAAGCTGTGCTCTATTGTCCGGGGCTCAACAACTCTCCCTCCCATTGTCCTCCAGCCCTCCCACTCTCTGAGCAGAGCTGTTAACTTATAACCTTCCAGATGTTAAGTCCCACTTGCTGTCCGAACACACTCCATCTGGCCCCTCTGCTTTTGCAAGCCAGACTCGGGGGCTCTGCTTGGCTGGCAGGCCGCCCCTCCACCGGCTCCCTCCCGCCAGTCCGTGCAGTGCGCATGGCCTCTCCGCCCTTCCTACCCTCTTCCGTGGGCCTCTCGTCTGTGCTTGGCTCTGGAGTCTCCATTCTGCTAGTCTTCTGGTGGTTTTCTGGGTTATTTAGGCAGGTGTAGGTGGAATCTAAGTGATCAGCAGGATGCGCCATGAGCCCAGCATCCTCCTATGCCGCCATCTTCCTAGGATCTCTATTCCTCCCAAAATATTTTCTAATATCTCTTGTGATTTCTTGTTGGCTGTGGTTTGTTTTTAAGTATGCTGTTTAATTTCCAAATATTCAGAGGTTTAAAGAAATATTTTTTATTTCCAATATAATTTTTTTTTAATCTTTTTTTTTTTTCAACGTTTTTATTTATTTTTGGGACAGAGAGAGACAGAGCATGAACGGGGGAGGGGCAGAGAGAGAGGGAGACACAGAATCGGAAACAGGCTCCAGGCTCCGAGCCATCAGCCCAGAGCCCGATGCGGGGCTCGAACTCACGGACCACGAGATCGTGACCTGGCTGAAGTCGGACACTTAACCGACTGCGCCACCCAGGCGCCCCTCCAATATAATTTTTTTGTGGTCACAGAAAATAGTTTGCATGATTTAAATTCTTATAAATTTACTGGGAGTTGTATGGGCCTGCATAAAGTCTGTCTTCATGAAAATTCCATGTGTGCTTGAGAAAGAATGTATATTTTTGTGTTCCTTGGTGTAGTTGTATATAAATGGCAATGAGGACAGAGTGATTGATGAGTGTCTAGATGTTTTATTTTTCCCACTTTGAAGGCATGACTTTTTAAAGGATCTCTACTGAATGTTCCCTACCTTACAAGGTCTCTCCAGCTGATGAATTCATGAGTGATTTCCAGCAATGTGTAAATTATGAGAATTATTTGTCTTATAATTTCCCAGTAATTGTACTTTCCCTAGATGTTCTTTACTTATCTTTATGATATTTTACATTACACATGTATAGGTTAATACTTGGCCAAAAACTCAAGAGAACTCTATGTGAATTTCTGAAGGCATTATTTTGTTTGTAGCTCTAACATTTTTTCCACAAAATTCTAACCACTCTGGCCTCTCTGAACTCTGAACTTTGTATCCTTAATCAGTGAGATTACTGGACTAATATTTGGGATCTCAACACTATTCCATAGTTTGCTAATTTCCTCCATGCAGAAATAGAGACAGTAAGGATTGGCTATTTTGTTTCACTTTTTGCATGTAGTCCTGTGCTGCCTATCCTTCAATGTCATAGTTCCATAATTTTTGTTCAGTTTTCTAGTTATTTATAGCATGAGAATAATAATAATTTATAGCATGAGAATAATAAATAGGCCATGTTTCCCTCACACACAGCCAAAGTAGAAGTATCTGGTTGTTCTTTTCTTTTTTCCTTTCCTTTCCTTTCCTTTCCTTTCCTTTCCTTTCCTTTCCTTTCCTTTCCTTTCCTTTCCTTTCCTTTCCTTTCCTTTCCTTTCCTTTCCTTTCCTTCTTCCCTCATTTCCTTGCTTTTTATTTCCTTCTACCTCTCTTTCTTTCCTTTTAAAAATTTTAATCCTTCCTTTTAGTACTATTTTACACAAAGGAACAATTGTCAATTAATACTTTAGATAACATGTGTTTTCTCTGTTATTGTATATGTTTGTTTTCCTAAGGGCTGACTGCAAGCTCTGTGTACATGTTCATGTTGACTGGCAGACTTCACTTTAAAGAATTATGTAGGTTGGGGTCTTCCAATAAAGATCCCTACAATGGTGTGCCAACCCCTATCCTAGGTGCACTAGCAGTTTCCAAGCAGGGAGGTCAGTTTCTATAGAGATTTGTTCTTCAGTTTAAAAACAAATGCATTTTTTTTTTAATTTATCTTGGGAAGCAGGGAAGAAAAGAGAGAGAGTGAGAGAGAGAATCCCAAGCAGTTATCACACTGTCAGCTTGGAGCCCTTGCAGGGCTTGATCTCACACACTGTGAGATCATGACCTGAGCCAAAACAAAGTTTCGGTCACTTAACCATCTGAGCCACCCAGGCACCCCTCATTCTTCCAGTTTTAATTGAGTTGTAAAAGTTGCTACTCCTTTTTATGTGTGGAAATGAGAAAAGTGAGAAGAAGATTAAATTGGTTCAGGAATTCCTTTTCAATCCTTTAATTAATTTTGCTAAGTAATGTCTAATATTCTATTACCTGCTCCATACCTGCCCGCTCTGTGCTTGGGGCCTCCTAGGAGGCTATGATCTACTAATAAGGTCATATCAAATCCTTTTTATAACCTTACCTTAGGGATATTCTGGGCCACTGTTTTCTCTGGTCTTTAAAATTACTTTAAAATTACTATCATTGGTTTATTCATGGCTTTCTATCTTATTCTCAGCCTTACTGATTTATTCCCTTTAATACCTCTACCCATCATTTTCATGGAACTGGGGGGGGGGGAGAGAGAGGCAAGTATATATGCTCATTATATCATTTTTAATTAGATTCTCTTTTTGAAAATGTAATGACAATCACTTAGGTTATTTTTTAAAAGGTACATTAACTTTTAGTGATTAAAATACACCCACTCCATCTCTATGGTTTAATGTCTATTGAGGGAATAAATAACCATGTTGATATAGATCACTTAGAATTGAACCAAAGCCTAAGAATAATTCAGATTATTTCAGCACCAATTGGTAATTGGTTTTTATTTATTTCATTGTTACTTTGTTTGGGGTGCCTTAAGAATACAGATCATCCCCAAGTTTTGATTGTTTGCCTCATGATTTTTTGGCTTTACAATGGTGTGAAAGTGATATGCATTCAGTAGAAACTATACTTTGAATTTTGATATTTTCCCGGGCTAGTGATGTATGCAGTATGATACTGGTCAGAAGCAGTGAGCCACGGCTCTAAGTCAACCACACGGTCATGAGGATAAGCAATCAGTACATTTAAAACCATTCTGTTTTTCACTTTCAGTACAGTAGTCAATAAATTACATGAGATATTCAACACATTATTATAAAATGGACTTTGTATTTGATAATTTTTCCCAACTGTAGGCTAATGTTTAAGGTGGGCTAGGCTAGACTATAATGTTAGGTAGGTTAGGTATATTGAATACATTTTCAATTTATGGTATTTTCAACTATGAGTTTATTGCTACATAACCCCATTGTAAGCTGTGGAAGGTCTGTAGTCATTAACTTAAAAAAAATGCTTGGGTGCTATGGACAAAGGTAGTACCACACACTCAGAATTATACTTTTGCTTGATGCCTGAATTTGATTATATACATATAGTGGACAAACTGAATTTTATTGTTAAGTTTGTGGCTGGGTTGCCTTATTTTCTGATAGGTACAAGAGTAAACCTCAGGATGACTATGAAGATCCCAAAGATGTTCAAGCCATCAAAGAGGCCCAGTTGTATATGGGAGACTTCAATCTGAAGACAGCCCCAGACTACAAAATACCTGAGCACATGAGAGTAAATGCTGCCAAGAAGGAAGAGGAGCTGGGACATCTAGACTCCATGGTACTTATTACTCATTGCTTACATGACAATGAGAGGCACCCTTGAGTTTTTAGTGGTATTCTGTGCTGAAACCACTTGTTTCACTAGATAGTCTATAGGAATATATAGTCATAGAAACTTAGAAGATCTTCATGATTATTTAGAATAATGCCCCCTTTTTACAAATGAGGAAACTGAGGCCCAGAGAGGACAAGGGATTTATCTGTGATTATTTAGTTAAAATGGCAGAACCAGCCTTCAAGTTAATTACTTGACTCAATATGTTTCATGGGTTAAAGCTCTATATTTTAGAGACTTTGAATTTCTGAAATTCAAACATGTCCTTGGCTGCTGTAGACTTCCAAAGACTTAGGGGAAAAGGCCATTGTTTGACTTTTTTTTCCCAGGACTTATAAATTTTTTAAGTGTCTCTATAATAACCTATTAACATATTCCTTTTTAAAATTTTTATCTACATTCTGCCAAACTGCTTCCAATTATCCTGATTTCTCACCCCCCCTTTTTTACTAAAGTCTCCTCTCTCTGTCATAGTAATTCCTTAATTTGGACTGAAAAGTGACTTTTCACATTTAGAGACTCAGAAAGTATCTGAGCTACCATTTTGAGGAGAATGTGGTACATGGCCACCTACTATGGCCATGCAGTTTGGACACTACAAGGCATCCCATTGGAGAAAGTGCCAGTCATACCACGGATCTAACATATTAGAATATTTTATAATTTTCTAGCAAGTGGCAGTAAAGTGTCTTCAGGAAAAAAAAAGTCTTTCAGTTTCACCAAAAATTCTATATGTGCCAGAAGTAGGAGGATCCTGGTATGGCAAATAATATCCATAAATAAATGTTCATAGCTCATAACTATACCTTTCTGTTTAAACAGACATTTTGAACATTTTCTTAGTGACCATTTAGATTGTTTCTCTTTTTTTTTTTACATGAAATTTATTATCAAATTGGTTTCCATATAACACCCAGTACTCATCCCAACAGGTGCCCTCCTCAATACCCATCACCCACTTTCCCCTCCTTCCCACCCCCCATCAACCCTCAGTTTATTCTCAGTTTTTAAGAGTCTCTCATGGTTTGCTTCCTTCCCTCTCTGTAACTTTTTTTTCCCCTTCCCCTCCCCCATGGTCTTCTGGTAAGTTTCTCAGGATCCACATAAGAGTGAAAACATATGGTATCTGTCTTTCTCTATGACTTATTTCATGTAGCATAACACTCTCCAGTTCCATCCACGTTGCTACAAAAGGCCATATTTCATTCTTTCTCATTGCCACATAGTATTCCATCGTATATATAAATCACAACTTCTTTAACCATTCATCAGTTGATGGACATTTAGGCTCTTTCCATAATTTGGCTATTGTTGAGAGTGCTGCTATAAACATGGGGTACAAGTGCCCCTATGCATCAGTACTCCTGTATCCCTTGGGTAAATTCCTAGCAGTGCTACTGCTGGGTCATAGGGTAGGTCTATTTTTAATTTTTTGAGGAACCTCCACACTGTTTTCCAGAGTGACTGCACCAATTTGCATTCCCACCAACAGTGCAAGAGGGTTCCCGTTTCTCCACATCCTCTCCAGCATCTATAGTCTCCTGATTTGTTCATTTTGGCCACTCTGACTGGCGTGAGGTGATATCTGAGTGTGGTTTTGATTTGTATTTCCCTAATGAGGAGTGATGTTGAGCATCTTTTCATGTGCGTATTGGCCATCTGGATGTCTCCTTAGAGATGTGCCTATTCAAGTCTTCTGCCCATTTCTTCTTCACTGGATTCTTCACTGGATTATTTGTTTTTCGGGTGTGGAGTTTGGTGAGCTCTTTATAGATTTTGGATACTAGCCCTTTGTCCGATATGTCATTTGCAAGTATCTTTTCCCATTCTGTCAGTTGCCTTTTAGCTTTGTTGACTGTTTCCTTTGCAGTGCAGAAGCTTTTTATTTTCATGAGGTCCCAATAGTTCATTTTTGCTTTCAATTCCCTTGCCTTTGGGGATGTGTCAAGTAAGAAATTGCTGTGGCTGAGGTCAGAGAGTTTTTTCCTACTTTTTCTTTTAGGGTTTTGATGGTTTCCTATCTCACATTCAGGCCCTTCATCCATTTTGAGTTTATTTTTGTGAATGGTGTAAGAAAGTGGTCTAGTTTCATTCTTCTGCATGTTGCTGTCCATTTTTCCCAGCACCCTTTGTTAAAGAGACTGTCTTTTTTCCATTGAATATTCTTCCTGCTTTGTCAAAGATTAGTTGGCCATACTTTTGTGGGTTCAATTCTGGAGTCTATTCTATTCCATTGGTCTATGTGTCTGTTTTTGTGCCAATACCATGCTGTGTTGATGATTACAGCTTTGTAGTACAGGCTAAAGTCTGGGATTGTGATGCTTCCCACATTGGTCGTCTTCTTCAATATTACTTTGGCTATTCGGGGTCTTTTGTGGTTCCACACAAATTTTAGGATAGCTTGTTCTAGCTTTGAGAAGAATGCTGGTACAATTTTGATTGGGATTGCATTGAATGTATAGATAGCTTTGGGTAGTATTGACATTTTAACAATATTTATTCTTCCAATCCATGAGCACAGAATGTTTTTCCATTTCTTTGTATCTTCTTCAATTTCCTTCATAAGCTTTCAATAGTTTTCAGTATACAGATCTTTTACATCTTTGGTTAGGTTTATTCCTAGATATTTTATGCTTCTTGGTGCAATTGTGAATGGGATCAGTTTCTTTATTTGTCTTTCTGTTGCTTCGTTATTAGTGTATAAGAATGCAACTGATTTCTGTGCATTAATTTTGTATCCTGCGACTTTCCTGAATTCATATAACAGTTCTAGCAGACTTTTGGTGGAGTCTATCATGTTTTCCATGTATAATATGTCATCTGCAAAAAGTGAAAGCTTGACTTCATCTTTGCCAATTTTGATACCTTTGATTTCCTTTTGTTTTCTGATTGCTGATGGTAGAACTTTCAACACCATGTTAAACAACAGCGGTGAGAGTATACATCCCTGTCGTGTTCCTGATCTCAGGGAGAAAGCTCTCAGTTTTTCCCCATTGAGGATGATATTAGCTGTGGGCTTTTCATAAATGGCTTTTATGATGTGTAATTATGTTCCTTCTATCATGACTTTCTCTAGGGTTTTTATTTTTTTGAAAAAATTTTTTTTTTTCAACATTTATTTATTTTTGGGACAGAGAGAGACAGAGCATGAACGGGGGAGGGGCAGAGAGAGAGGGAGACACAGAATCGGAAACAGGCTCCAGGCTCTGAGCCATCAGCCCAGAGCCTGACGCGGGGCTCGAACTCACGGACCGCGAGATCGTGACCTGGCTGAAGTCGGACGCTTAACCGACTGCGCCACCCAGGCGCCCCTCTAGGGTTTTTATTAAGAAAGAATGCTGAATTTTGTCAAATGCGTTTTCTGCATTGATTGCCAGGATCATATGGTTCTTATCTTTTCTTTTATTAACGTGATGTATCACATTGATTGATTTGTGAATGTTGAACCAGCCCTGCATCCCAGGAATGACTCCCACTTGATCATGGTGAATAATTCTTTTTATATGCTGTTGAATTGTATTTGATAGTATCTTGTTGACAATTTTTGCATCCATATTTATCAGGGATATTGGCCTGTAGTTCTCTTTTTTTGCTGGGTCTCTGTCTCGTTTGGAAATCAAAGTAATGCTGGCTTCATAGAATGAGTCTGAAAGTTTTCCTTCCTTTTCTATTTGAAGGATAGGTATTATCTCTGCTTTAAATTTCTGGTAGAATTCCCCAGGGGAGCCATCTGGTCCTGGACTCTTATTTGTTGGGAGATTTTTGATAACTGATTCAATTTCTTTGCTGGTTATGGGTGTGTTCATATTTTCTATTTCTTCCTGTTTGAGTTTTGGAAGCGTGTGGGTGCTTAGGAATTTGTCCATTTCTTCCAGGTTGTCCAGTTTGTTGGCATATAATTTTTCATAGTATTCCCTGATAATTGCTTGTATCTCTGAGGGATTGGTTGTAATCATTCCATTTTCATTCATGATTTTATCTATTTGGGTCCTCTCCCTTTTCTTTTTGAGAAGACTGGCTAGAGGTTTATCAATTTTGTTTATTTTTTCAAAAACCAACTCTTGGTTTCGTTGATCTGCTCTACAGTTGTTTTAGATTCTATATTGTTTATTTCTGCTCTGATCTTTATTATTGCTCTTCTTCTGCTGGGTTTAGGCTGTCTTTGCTGTTCTGCTTCTATTTCCTTTAGGTGTGCTGTTAGATTTTGTATTTGGGATTTTTCTTGTTTCTTGAGATAGGCCTGGATTGCAATGTATTTTCCTCTCAGGACTGCCTTTGCTGCATCCCAAAGCGTTTGGATTGTTGTATTTTCATTTTCGTTTGTTTCCATATATTTTTAAATTTCTTCTCTAATTGTCTGGTTGACCCATTCATTCTTTAGTGGGGTGTTCTTTAACCTCCATGCTTTTGAAGGTTTTCCAGACTTTTTCCTATGGTTGATTTCAAGTTTCATAGCGTTGTGGTCTGAAACTGTGCATGTTATGATCTCAATTCTTGTATACTTATGAAGGGCTGTTTTGTGACCCAGTATGTGATCTATCTTGGAGAATGTTCCATGTGCACTCGAGAAGAAAGTATATTCTCTTGCTTTGGGATGTGGAGTTCTAAATATATCTGTCAAATCCATCTGATCCAGTGTATCATTCAGGGCCCTTGTTTCATTATTGATTCTGTGTCTAGATGATCTATCCATTGTTGTAAGTGGATTATTAAAATCCCCTGCAATTACCACATTCTTATCAATAAGGTTGCTTATGTTTGTGATTAATTGTTTTATATATTTAGGGGTTCTGTATTCAGCACATAGACATTTATAATTGTTAGCTCTTCCTGATGGATAGACCATGTAATTATTATATAATGCCCTTCTTCATCTCTTGTTACAGCCTTTAATTTAAAGTCTAGTTTGTCTGATATAAGTATGGCTACTCCAGCTTTCTTTTGACTTCCAGTAGCATGATGGATAGTTCTCCATCCCTTCACTTTCAATGTGAAGGTGTCCTCAGGTCTAAAATGAGTCTCTTGTAGACCACAAATAGATGGGTCTTGTTTTTTTATCCATTCTGATACCCTATGTCTTTTGGTTGGCGCATTTAGTCCATTTACATTCAGTGTTATTACAGAAAGATATGGGTTTAGAGTCATTGTGATGTCTGAAGTTTTCATGCTTGTAGTGATGTCTCTGGTACTTTGTGGTCCTTGCAACATTTCACTCACAGAGTTCCCCTTAGGATTTCTTGTAGGGTTGGTTTAGTGGTGCTGAATTCCTTCTGTTTTTGTTTGTTTGGGAAAACCTTTATCTCTCCTTCTATTCTGAATGACAGACTTGCTGGATAAAGGATTCTCGGCTGCATATTTTTTTCTGTTCATCACATTGAAGATTTCCTGCCATTGTTTTCTGGCCTGCCAAGTTTCAGTAGATAGGTCTGCTACTAACCGTATGTGTGTACCTTTGTATGTTAGGGCCTGTTTATCCCTAAGCTGCCTTGAGAGTTCTCTCTTTATCCTTGTATTTTGCCAGTTTCACTATGATATGTAGTACAGAAGATCGATTCAAGTTACGTCTGAAGAAAGTTCTCTGTGCCTCTCGGATTTCAATGCCTGTTTCCTTCCCCAGATCAGGAAAGTTCTCAGCTATGATTTGTTCAAGTACACCTTCAGCCCCTTTCTCTCTCTCTTCTTTGGAATTCCTATGATACGGATATTGTTCTGTATCACTTTGATTGGATCACTTTGATTGGATCACTTTCTCTAAGTCTCCCTTCATACGCCTGGATTTTTTTTATATCTCTTTTTCTCAGCTTCCTCTTTTTCCATAATTTTATCTTCTAATTCACCTATTCTCTCCTCTCCCTCTTCATTCTGTGCTATGGCCGCCTCCATTTTATTTTGCACCTCATTTATAGCATTGCTTAGCATTTATAGCATTATAGCATTTAGTATTGCATCTCATGACTATTTTTAATTCCCTAGATTTCTGTAGCAATAGATTCTCTGCTGTCCTCTATGCTTTTTTTAAGTGCAGCTATTAATTTTATGACTATTATTCTAAATTCTTCTTCCATTATATTGCTTAAATCAGTTTTGATTAATTCGTTAGTTACCTCCTGGAGTTTCTTTTGAGGAGAATTCTTCCGTTTCATCATTTTGGCTAGTCCCTGTGGTAGCTCTAAACTGCAGGACACCTCCCCTGTGCTGTCCGGAGAAACTTGTGTTGGTGGGTGGGGCCACAGTCAGACTGGTGTGTATCTTCTCTTCCCCTCTCCCAGGGGCAGGACTCACTGTGGAGTGGTGTGGCCCCTGTTTGGGCTGCTTGCACACTGCCAGGCTTGTGGTGCTGCTTCGATGGGATCTGGACAGGGTGTATTAGATGGGGTGGATCCACAAGGTGCACAGGGGTGGGAGGGGCAGTCTTAGCTAGCTTTGCCATCAGTGGTCCCTGCGGGAGAGGCCTTGCAGCACAAGGAGGGGGGCAGGCCCATCGGAGGAATGAATCCTTAGAAGCACAGTGTTGGGTGTTTGCGCAGTGCAAGCAAGTTCGGTGTTGGGAACTGGTTCCCTTTGGAATTTCAGCTGGCGTATGGGAGAGGGAAATGGTACTTGCCAGTGCCTTTGTTCCCCTGCTGAGCTCTCTCCTTCTGGGACTCAACAACTCTCCCTCCTAGTATTCTCTCCAAGAGCAGAGCTGTTGACTTTTAACATTCCAGGTGTTAAGTCCCACTGGCTGTCAGAACTCAGGCAGTCCAGCCCCTCTGCCTTTGCAAGCCAGATTTCAGGGGCTTGCCTTGCCCTGTGGGCTGCCCCTCCACCACCCCAGCTCCCTCCCGCCAGTCTGTATAGCACGCACCGCCTCTCCGCCATTCCTACCCTCTTCCGTGGGTCTCTTGTCTACGCTTGGCTCCAGAGAGTCCGTTTTGCTACTCTTCCGGCAGTTTTTGGAGTTATTTAGGCCAGTGTGGGTGGAATCTAAGTGATCAGGATGCAGTGAGCCCAGCGACCTCCTACACTGCCATCTTTCTCTCTTGTGTCTAGATTGTTTTTCCAGCTGTTCCTTTAAGATAATTCTTGTTTCATCTATCATGTCTGATCCATCATCATAGAGAAATGGTTTTTGAGCACAATTGCCAGTCATCCAACCTGAAATTTCATGGTCTAGCTAGAGATGATGGACATGTATCATGTCTTGAACTGAACTGCATTACACTGAAATCCATTTTATTAAAACAGCGTAAATTAATGTAGAGCACGCTATTCTACAAGTCAGAAGATCAGAGTTCTGTTTCCATCTCTGCCACTTAATAGGCACATAAACTTTGCTAGTCATGTAAATCTCCCTAAGCCTCAGTTATATTGTCTGTTAAAAGAGTATTAATACCGGGGCACCTGGGTGGCTCAGTCGGTTGAGCGTCTGACTTCGGCTCAGGTCATGACCTCACAGTTTGTGAGTTCAAGCCCCACATCAGGCTCTGTGCTAACCGCTTGCTCAGAGCCTGGAGCCTGCTTCAGATTCTCTGTCCCCTTCTCTCTCTGCCCCTCCCCTGCTCACGCTTTGTCTCACTCTGTTTCTCAAAAATAAATCAATGTAAAAAAATTAAAAAAAAATCTTTTTAAAAAAAAGAGTATTAATACCAATTAACAACAATAAAACATATCTAGTCTGCCTCACAACGTTAATGTGATGGTCAAAGTCAACAAATGGTCATTACTGTCATGGCTAAATTAAAAATTACTAACATTTCAAGTTTTTTTGGAAATAACATATATCCCACTTCCCTGTGGCCAGTATTTAGGTATGTGTGGTATTTGTAAAACTAAAAAGAAAATGTTGGTATGTAAAAAGGGTTCTTCAAAGAGGCGAGCCTTACAGTCATCAGGCTGGCTTAGATTTGTTCTTTTAAGCTTAATTCTTAGTCCTCCAGGTGCTTCACAGTGGTCCACCATTCACAGAAGTGCTGGATTTTGAGTTTTACTTTCATGCTTGAAAGGTTTGTTCTTAAGAATGTAAAAAAAAATCTCCTCTATTTTGTTACAATGTTCTTGGTTCACAGGTGGTAATTATACAGGTAAGTTTTCTAAGACTGCCTGGAGAAGTGCCTTTTGTTTTTGAAGTATAACATTCAGTGTTATATGAGTTTCAGGTAAACAATATAATGATTCATCAAATCTGTACATTACTCAGTGCTCACCACAATAGGTGTAGTCACCATTTGTTACTAAACAGCATTACTACAATCTTACTATATTCCCTATATTGTACTTTTCATTTATGTGACTTACTTATTTTCTAAATAGAGGTTTGTACCTCTTAATCCTTTTATCAATTTCACCCATCTCCCCACCCCACCTCTGGCAACCACCAGTTTGTTCTCTGTATTTAAGAGTATGGTTTTTTTTGTTTTTTTGTTTCTCTGTTTGTTTTGTTTCTTAAATTCCACATACGAGTGAAATCATATGGTATTTGTCTTTCTCTGACTTATTTCACTTAGCATAATATACTCTACGGCCATCCATGTTGTCCCAAATGGCAAGATCTCATGCTTTTTATGGATGAATAATATTTCATTGTATGTATATACCACCTATTTATCCATTCATCTGTGGATGGACATTTGGGTTGCTTCCATATCAAGATTGTAAATGATGCTGCAATAAACATAGGGGTGCATAGGTCTTTTCAAATTAGTGTTTTCATTTTCTTCAGATAAATATTCATAAGTGGTATTATTGGGTCATATGCTAATTCTATTGTTAATTTTTTGAGGAGCCTCCATACTGTTTTCCATAGTGGTTGCACCAATTTATGTTTCTACCAACAGTATACAAGGGTTCCTATTCCTCCACATTCTTGCCAACACTTGTTATTTCTTGTCTTTCTGTTACTAGCCATTCTGATGGGCATAAGATGATATTGCATTGTAGTTTTGATTTGTATTTCCCTGATCATTAGTGATGTTGAGAATCTTTTCGTGTGTCTGTTGGCCATATGTATGTTTCCTTTAGAAGAATGTCTATTCAGGTTCTCTGCCCTTTTTTTAATTGGATTTTTTTTCATGTCGTATAAGTTCCTTATATAGTTTGGATGTTAACTCCTTATTGCATATATCATTTACAAATATCTTCTCCCATTCACTGGATTGCCTTTCAGTTTTGTTGCTGGTTTCCTTTGCTGTGCAAAAGCTTTTTATTTTGGTGTAGTTCCAACAGTTTATTTTTGCTCTTGTTTCCCTTACCTTAGGAGATAAATCTAGAAATATGTTTCTATGGCTGATGTCAAAGAAATTATTGCCTGTATTTTCTTTATTTTTTTTAAGTTTTTTAAGTTTATTTATTTATTTTTGAGAGAGAGAGAGAGAGAGAACAAGCAGGGGATGGGCAGAGAGAGGGGGAGAGAGAATCCCAAGCAGGCTCCATGCTGTCAGCACTGAGCCCCATGTGGGGCTCAAACTCATGAACTGTTAGATCATGATCTGAGCCAAAACTAAGAGTTGGACACTTAACCAACTGAGCCACCCAGACACCCCTGCCTATGTTTTCTTTTAGAAGTTTTATGGTTTAAGGTCTCACATTTAGGTCTCTAATCCATTTTGAGTTCATTTTTATCTATGGTATAAGAAAGTGGTCTAGTTTCATTCTTTTGCATGTAGCTGTCCAATTTTCCAGCATCATTTGTTGAAGAGACTACCTTTTTCCCCATTGTATATTCCTGCATCATTTATCATAGATTGACTCTATAAGTGTGGGTTTATTTCTGGGTTTTCAATTCTGCCCATTGATCTACATGTCCGTTTTTGTGCTAGTACCATACTGTTTTGATTACTACAGCTTTGTAGTATATCATGAAATCTGGGAGTGTGATACCTCCAGTGTTGTTATTTTTTCTTAAGATTGCTTTAGCTATTTGGGGTCTTTTGTGATTCCATACAAATTTTAGAATTATTTGTTGTAGTTCCGTGAAAAATGCTTTTCATATTTTGATAGGGATTGTATTAGATTTGTGGATTGCTTTAGATAGTGTGGATATTTTTAACAATACTAATTCTTCCAATCCATGAGCATGGACTATTTTTCCATTTATTTGTATCTTCTTCAATTTGTGTCACCAATGTTTTATAGTTTTCAGAGTACAAGTATTCACTTTTTGGTTAAGTTTTGCTAGGTATTTTATTTTTGTTGGTGCAATTGTAAATGAGATTGTTTTCTTAATTTCTCTTTCTGCTACTTCATTATTAGGATATGGAAATGCAACAAATTTTTGTATATTAATTTTTTTATTTTGCAACTTTACAAAATTAATTGACCAGTTCTAGTAATTCTTTGATGGTGTCCTTAGGGTTTTTTCTATGTACGGTATCATGTCATCTACAAATAGTGACAATTTTACTTCTTCCTTACCAATATGGATGCATTTTTCTTTCTTTTTCTTGTCTGATTGCTGTGGCTAGGACTTCTAGTATTATGTTGAATAAAAGTGGTGAAAGTGGACATCCTTGTCTTGTGCTGATCTCAGAAGAAGAGCTTTCAGTTTTTCACCATCGAGTTATGATGTTAGCTGTGGGTTTTTTATATAAGGCCTTTATTATGTTGAGGTATGTTATCTATAAACCTATTTTGTTGGGAGATTTTTTATCAGGAATGGTTGTTGAATTTTGTCAAATGCTTTTTCTGCATCTATTGGGATGATCATATAGTGTGAATTCTTTCTCTGATTAATGTGATATATGACATTGATTTCCAAATATTTAACCACCCTTGCACCCCAAGAATAAATTCTACTTGATTATGGTGAATAATTTTTTCAATGTATTGTTGAATTTGGTTTGCTAATATCTTATTGATTTCTGTGTCTATGTTCATCAGAGATATTGGCCTGTGGCAGTAGTAGTAGTTTTTGTTGTTATTATTGTGATTTTTGTCTGGTTTTAATGTCAGGGTAATGCTGGCTTTATAGGCTGTACCTAGAAGCTTTCCTTCCTCATATATTTTGGAAGATTTGGAAAAGAATAGGTATTAACTCTTCTTTCAATATTCGGTAGAATTAACCTACGAATCCATCTGGGCCTGGACTTTTGTTTTTTGATGACTCATTCAATTTCATTGCTAATAATTAGTCTTCATATTTTCTATTCTTCAGTTTTAGAAAGTTATATGCTTCTAGGAATGTATTAATTTCTTCTAGGTTGTCTAATTTCTTGGCGTATAATTTTCCATAATATTCTCTTATAACTCTTATATTTCTGTAGGTCAGTTGTTATTTCTCCTCCTTCATTTCTGATTTTATTTATTGAGTCTTCTCTTTTTTCTTGATTAGTCTAGCTAAATGTTTATCACTTTTGTTTATCTTTTCAAAAACCAGGTCCTGGTTTAATGATCTTTTATTGTTGTTTGCTTTGTTTTGTTTGTCTCTATTTCATTTACTTTTACTCTAATCTTTATTATTTCATTCCTTTCACTAGCTTTTGGCTTTGTTCTTTTTCTAACTCCTTTAGGTGTAAGATTAGGTTGTTTATTTGAGCTTTGTCTTGTTTCTTGAGTAGGCCTCTACCACTATAAACTTCCTTCTTAGAAATGCTTTTGCTGCATTCTGAAGATTTTGGACTGTTTTTTTCATTTTCATGAGTCCCCATGTATTTTTTTTTTTTTTTTTACTGCTTCTTTGATTTCTCAGTTGATCCATTCATTATGGAGTACATGTTATTTAACCTCCATATATTTATGTTCTTTCTAATATTTTCTTGTAATTTATTTCCAGTTTCATACCACTTTGGTCAAAAAAGATGCATGATATGATTTCCATCTTTTTAAATTTATTGAGATTTTTTTTGTGGCATAACATGTGATTTATCCTGGGGAATATTCCATTTGTACTTGAAAAGAATGTGTATTCCATTTTGAGATGGAATATTTTTTATGTATCTGTTAGGTTCATCTGGTCTAATGTGTCATTCAAAGCTACTGTTTCCTTATTGATACTCTATCTGGGTCATGTATCCATTGATGTGAGTTGGCTGTTAAAGTTCCTGAATAATACAGAATTACTGTCAATTTGGAGAAGTATATTTTGATTTTTTTAAACCTGTATATTTATGCAAAGTAACTCTTAATAGCCTTTGGACCATCTTGTTACCTAATTGTATACAGGATTAGGGTGGCATGTGCCTATAGGCTCTTGTAAGAACATTTTGAAAACAAAGAGTGGGGAAACAGCTCGTAATGAGGGAGCAATGGCTCCTGTGGCTTGAGGTAGGGGCCACAACTTGGCTTAGATAAGTGGATCAGGAACAAAGGAAGTATCCTGGAATCTCTTGGTGTGCTATGATATTGCAATTCTTGTGCCTGCACAAGAAATAACAGTAATAATGTGGCCAAAATACAGAAGAAATATAGGCTAAACTGTAGTTTAGCCATAAGTAGGCAACCGTAAATGTGTCTCAGCCAATGGAATTTGAGTTTCCATCTGGGAAGGGCAGTTATGTGTGTGTGTTCCTGACCAGAGAATGAGCTTTTACTGTCTAGGTTTTGGCTGAGTACAAGCCTTCAGGAAGAACTTCCCCTGGGTGGTGGGAAGAGAACAGCAGAATTTAGCCCTACAGGCCAGCCGAGGGATACCAGAGGTCACATCCATACTGTCTTCCTCTTTTGGAGAAGCTAAATTGGAAACAGCTTAAAAGTTAGACAAAAGAGTAACTTAGTAGAGAATAGGAATAATCCTATATATAATTAGATAACAAAATTTTTATTTTGGCTTTTTGCTAGGGATACCTGTCAAGGGACAGAAATCATATTTCAAACTGGGTTGTCATTTTGTTTCCTTCTGTTCTTTTTATTAGGCCCATTCAAAGAAAATGCACATGAACAAATGCATCCTCTCTCTTCGAGATCTTAAAGTGGCTGTTATTGAGGAAATACAGTGCCTGGTGCAAGAACTGAAGAGCATTCAGTCAACTCTTCACATATCCAAGCACATCCCTATTCCTGAAATCCCTCAGATACACCCAGAAGAAGTTCCAGAAAAGAGATTTCACTATGATGAGGAAATTCTCCTAAATTTTAAGCAAAAGAATATGACGATTCAGGATGAAAAGCCCTCTGAACTGGAACAGAGACGGTCTACAGGCGCAGGTGGAGGATTTCTCAAACTCTCTTCTGGAAAGGATGGTGATTTGACAACAAGAGATTCATTGTCTAGATCATCAAGGGCATTAGCACTAATTGTAGATACTCCAAAGTTAATGGAATTTGAAAAAGCAGATCCAATTGATCTAGAGCTGGAGATTATGAAGAGAGACGAGATTAAGCATGTGTACATGCAAGAGTATTTGACCAACAGGGTAAGGGGTGAAACTGTGCCTTTTTAAAGCTGAAAGAGGGCAGAAGGGAAGAACTAAATCTATCATTTGTGTGTGTGTGTGTGTGTGTGTGTGTGTACACACTCTCTATAATAATCTTTCTCACTGACCAGCCCACTGAAGGCTTGGCTTCCTCCCCATCTCTGGCCTTCTGGAACCCATTGCCCTCTGCCCAAGAACATTGGAGCTTTTAAACCTTTTGCTTTCTGCAAAGCTAAGAATTAAGAGCAAATCCATGTTAATCAGCATCTAACTCAAGTCTTGGTAAAGGGCAAATGATGGAGCAGCTTTCAGATGATGGATGGAACATAATTTAAAAACTTTCCAGAGAAAATGGGGCTCCCTCTGCTTTTTACATACTTCTCTTTCTCTAATGTGTGATTTGCCTCATTAGTGGGAGTGTTCATGGTGATGACTGGCTTCAAAATTGTTCTGGAGCTGGAATGGCACCTATTTTTTTTTCTAGGAAACCAGATCAGGTTGGGACCAGTTGTATAGGAGGTGCTCTAAATCTGGAAGGAAAAGGACCTTTCCCAGATAGACAGCTCTCTGCTGCCAGCAGTGTAGAATTTTGTTCCTAAATGTCTGTCCAGCTCCACCCTGTGAAGACACCCCCGAAAGTTTCCCAAACGTATTTTTCGCCCAATATCTGTACTTCATCCAGCCTTACTCTTCCTCTCTCTCCCTGCTTCTGTTCCCCACCCCCATTCTCAGTTTTATATTTGGTTTTTCCTTTGTTATCTCTTTCTACTTGCATTGCTTTCCTTTCAAATGTGAGTCATCATTCAAAACTCATCACAGTTCCAAATCTTCTCCAGAACCTTCTGTCCACATTACATACTCATCTTTTTTCTAAGCTCCAAGTGCACCTATAAGTAGCACCTCAGGTTTTGCACTTCCTTTTCTTGCTGTTTTATGTGTATTCTTTGTTTTATTGAAGTATAATGAACACACAATATTATATTAGTTTCAGGGGCACAATATAATGATTCAACAATTCTGTACATCACTCAGTGCTCAAATGTGTTATTTTTGTCTTGCAAATTAGATTTCACGGCTCTTGAGAGAAAGGCCACATATAATCATCTTTTGATTTGCCTACAGTGTCTAGGAAATGCCAGACCTATGGTAGATATTCAATAAAAAGTTTGATTGATTTCATTGTAGCTAATGTATTAATGGTATTAACATATGCATTGGACATTCTTTGCGCAGGAATAGTGGTAGTTAGGTAGTAGGGATGTAACTGTACTCTAGCCAGACATATTCTCTATCCTAATTAAGCTTATAGACTATCAGATAAGTGACAGCAAAACAAGTGTGAACCTCACAAACTTAAACACCTATGTGTTTAAGTGGTACAGTTCCAGAATGGTGTTACACTAAAATAAATACAGTCCTGCCTTGAAATAAATATCAAAATAACTCAAATTTGTTGAATAAACATTAAAGAGGAGCCCACTTAGTCTACAACCATAGATAATTAAAAGGTTTCTTCTTTTTTTTTTTTTAAAGTTTATTCATTTATTCTTTCTGAGAGAGAGCACAAGTAGGGAAGGGGCACAGAGAGAGGGAGACACAGAATCTGAAGCAGGGTCCAGGCTCTGAGCTGTCAGCACAGAGCCCGACGCGGGGCTCAAACTCACGAACTGGGAGATCATGACATGAGCCGAAGTCAGACACCCAACTGACTGAGCCACCCAGGTACTCTTTTTTTTTTTAAGCTCTCAAATTCCCTAGCAGTAGTTTCACTGTTCCCAAACTACAGATCTCTTAATTTTTTTCAGCCATGTGCTGGGCCCTCACTCATTACAGGTTTTTGACTGTTGAGGATCCCCATGATTCACAGACTGATGAAAAACATGGAATGGTTTGTCTTCTACCTATGGTACTAGTTTCCTCAGGAGAACCAGACCTTGGGACTCTCTCTTGATGTCTTCCTCTCCTTCGGGATGGGGTGAGGAGGAAACTGCCAAGATCAGCAAAACCAAGCATTTAAAATCATTGGGATGGCCATGGGATAAGGTTTAGACCAGGGCTTGGGGAGTACTTTGTTCTCAGCCCAACTCTATAAAATGAAATCACCTTTAAAATGTTTGAAAATTTTCAGAATAAGAAGTTGAGGGAAATATTTAGTGCTTCCTGTATGAGAGGCACTGTAGAGATACTGTCGGGTAAAGTGGAGGCAGATATAAACACTATGCACAAGGAGCTCATAGTCTCCGATTTAAACCATACAGTACAGCAAGAAGGGCATTCTCAATTAATGGCTTAATCAATGGTAAAGAAACAGCTGGAAGGACTATAGTTACAGAATCCCTACCACTTAAGTTGATTTGTAAGACTTACACATATATGCCAAATGAGCCCATATAATTATTTCTCCATAATAAGGGTATAATGAGAAAATGCTTTTACCTAAACAAAGTGGTATTTTTAGGTAGTTTTAAAAATACAGTTACCTGGTCTTAACTTTTCATATACCCTCAAATCTTTTTCCACCTCAGATCAAAGAACTGATTGTCACCTTTGACGCAGAGCTTCGTCTTCTGAGGCATCAGAAACTGAAACTAGATATTCAGATGAAATTATCTGACCTTCACCATGTCACATTATTTCAAGAAATGCTTCTCCTCAAGAATTTTGAAAAACAGGAGAACATACTTCAAGAGCGTGTTAATTCATTAGACAAAGAAGAACAGGATATGCAAGTATGAACGGACAGGAGAGTGCTGGCTGGCTGTATCCTTTAGTTACACAGGGGATTTGATTCTTCTTTTCCTTCTTCATCTTCTCAGCTTAATTCCCTCCATTGTTCTAATCCTCCACTCTTGTCTTTTCTCCCTCCAAATGTTTGTGAATTGTGACCTTACATTGTAATATACCTTGTTCTCTGAGCCTCGTTTATCAGAAATACTCTATCACTTGTTCCTGTTTTTGTTCATTTAGTGGAAAATAAATGAAACTCTTAAAGAGATGGAAGAGAAAAAGAATGAAATCACCAAGCTCCAGGACCAAGAAAAAGCACTCTATGCTGGTTTCCAAGCAGCTCTTGGAGAAAACAATAAATTTACTAATTTTCTCATGAAAGTCCTGAAGAAGAGGATTAAGCGGGTGAAGAAAAAGGAGGTTGAAGGAGATGCCGGTTTGAATTTCTTTCTAACATATGATCTTATCTTTTTTCTCGTTAGCATGAAATGGAGAAGTAGCTAAGGACATATTTCTCACCTTTTATTCACTAGAACATAGACAGAGGTGCTCTGAGGTTGAAGAAGAGATTATAAACCTGTAGGTCTCTAACCATCTGGAGTTAACTTGTGTGTGTGTATCTGGTCCAAGGTAGCTTTAGGGTAGTTTCATTTAACCAAGCACATCTTCTCATTTCCCAATTGATAGTCATCTTTGATAAAGTATCTCTTCATGTCTTTTGCCCATGTTTGAATAGGATTTTTGCTTTTGTATTCTTGAAGTTTAGGAGTTCTTTGTTATGGTCTGTATACTAGTCCTGTGTCAGATGCTTTGCAGATATTTTTTTCCAGTCTGCAGCTTGTTCTTTTCATTCCCTCAACAGGGTCTTTGACAGAACAAAAGTTTTATTTTTTGTTGAGGTCCAATTTATCAATTTTTCTTTTTTTTTGGATCTTGTTTTGGTGTCAAAGTCTAGGAATTCATGGCCTAGCCCTGGGTCCCAAGGATTCTCTCCTATCTATTTCTAAAATTTTTATAGTTTTACATTAAAGTCTGTGATCCATTTGGGCTTAATTTTTAAATAAGGCGTGAGACTTAGGCCAAGGTCTTTTTTTGCCTACTGTGAATGTCCAATTGCTCTAGCACCATTTGTTGGAAAAGCTTTCTCCCATTGAATTGCTTTTGATCTTTGTCAAAAATCACTTGGGTGTATTTGTGTGGATCTATTTCTGCGTGTTTGGCTCTGTTGATCAATTTGTCTCCTCTTCACCAATACTACAGTCTTAATTACAGAGGCCGTTGAGTTCTGAAGTCAGGTAGACTAATTCCTTCCATTTTATTCATCTTCTTCAATATTATTTTAGCTATTCTATTTCCTGTAACTTCCCATATGTTAGAATATTTTTTTATATCTACAAAAAATCTTGGTGGAATTTTGACAGCAATTGTATTAAACCTTTATATCAGTTTGGAGAGAACCTGCATCCTTACTACATTGAATCATCCAGTGAATGAGCACAGTGTGTATTTAGAGCTTTGATTTCTCTCATCAGCATTGCATCATTTTCAGCATAAAACTCATGTTCATGTTCTGTTCGATTTATACTTAAGTATTTCCTGTTTTAAAAGTGATTTTAAGTGCTATTTAATTTTTTTAACAGTAGAAATATTTTATTAAAATCTCATACACAATCCTAGAAAATGAAATAAGTGGCATACTAATAATACACATTAGTACAATTTTATAATGCTGTTTTATATTTATTTATTTATTTATTTATTTATTTATTTATTTATTTATTTATTTTTAACGTTTATTTATTTTTGAGACAGAGAGAGACAGAGCATGAATGGGGGAGGGTCAGAGACAGAGGGAGACACAGAATCTGAAACAGGCTCCAGGCTCTGAGCAGTCAGCACAGAGCCCGACGTGGGGCTCAAACTCACGGACCGCGAGATCATGACATGAGCCGGTTGGATGCTTAACCGACTGAGCCACCCAGGCGCCCCAATGCTGTTTTATTTTTAATCTTGGTGTCACATGTTCACACTGGCATATAGAAATACAGTTGCTTTGTAGATATTGATCACCTAACTTGTGACATCACTTAGTCTAGGAGTTTTTGATAGATTCCTTGGGATTTTCTATGTAGACAATAATTTCATCTGCAAATATGTTCAGTTTTATTTCTTTCTTTCTGATCTTTATGCCCATTTTCTTTTATTGCCTCATTGCACTGATTAGAACATCCAGTATTATATTGAAATAGAGTGCCAAGAGCTGACATCCTTGC
Organism: Puma concolor; assembly: GCF_028749965.1. Lineage (NCBI taxonomy): Eukaryota > Metazoa > Chordata > Mammalia > Carnivora > Felidae > Puma > Puma concolor. The sequence goes on from NC_141675.1 coordinate 100,222,454, forward strand.
CTTATTCCTAATCTGAGGCGGACAACATTCAATCTTTCACCATTAAGTATGCTACCTGTACGTATTTCATAGATACTCTATCAAGTTGAGGAAGTTCCCCTCTGTTCCTAGTTTTCATTATGAATGAGTATTGATTTTTTTCAGATGTTTTTCTGCATTGGTTGATGATTATGTGATTTTTTTTCTTTAGCCTGTGAATATGGTGGGTTATACGGGCTGATTACTGATTATTGAATCAGACTTACACCCTTGAAATATCCTCTCCCTATGTTACATAATTCTTTTTATATGTTGTTGAATTCTATTTGCTAATATTTTATTTAAAAATGTTGTGTCTAGGGGCGCCTGGCTAGCTCAGGCAGTAGAGCATGCAACTCTTGCTCTTGGAGTTGTGATGTAAGCCCCACGTTGCGTGTGGAACTTACTTAAAACACACACACACACACACACACACACACAGCAAAAATACCTAAACCCCCAAAAAACAAAAAGAAATTTTATGTCTATATATTCATGTGGATCATTGGTCTGTAGCTTGCTTTGTTTCTCCTTTTTGTACTGTCTTTGTCTGGTTTTAGTATCAGGATAACATTAGCTTCAAAGTATGAATCAGGAGGTCTTCTCTTTGATTTTCTAGAAGATAATGTGTATGGTGTTAATCATGTAAATGTTTGGCAGTGTTCTCCAGAGAAACTATTTGGACCTATAGATTTCTTTAGGGTAGTTTTAAAATTACAGAGTCAATGTTTTTAATAGTTACAGAACTTTTCAAATGTGGTAATTTGTATTTTTGTATGTATGAAAGTGGTCTGTCTCATCCAAGTTGCCAAATTTATGTGTGTAGGGATGTTCGTTGTATTTCCATTATCTTTTTTAATGTCTGCAAGGTCATTAGTAATGTCTGTAGTAATATCACCTGTTGCATTCTTGATATTGGTAGCTTTTTTTCTTATTTCCCTACTTTTTTAGACTTGCTAGAGGTTTCTCAATTTTATTGATCTGTTGGAGAACAAACCAGCTCTTTGCTGAAGTGATTTTTTTTCTATTTTTCTGCTTTTAATTTTATTGATTTCTGCTCTTATCTTTACTATTACCTTCCTTCTGCTTGCTTGGGATTTATTCTGCACTTCTGTTTTTAGGTTTTAAGGTGAATTATTGATTTAAGACTTTTTCTCTTTTCTAATTTAGTGCTATAATTTCCCTCAACACTGCTTTAGCTGTATTCCACAAATTTTGGTAAGTTTTTTTTTTCATTTTCATTCATGTTAATGCAGTTTTAAAATTTGCATTGATCTTTCCTCTAGGTCCCATGGATTATATAGAAGTATGTTGTTTGGGTCCAAGTGTTTTGAGATTTTCCTGTTTTCTTTCTGTTTGTGATTCCTAGTTTGATTCTATTGTGGTCAGAGAACACATTATGCATGATTTATACTTCTTTTATAGTTGTTGAAATTTGTTTGATGGTCTAACATATGGTCTGTCTTGGTGTGGGTACTTGAAAAGAATGTATATTCTGCTGTTTTGGGTTAAGTCTTCTATTACTGTCAATTAGATCCTATTGGTTAATGATGCTATTAACCAACTTCTGTAGTCTGTAGTCTGATTTTCTGTATAGTTCTAATCAAATGCTGAGAGAGGCGGTGTTGAAGTCTCCAAATATAATCATGGATTTATCTATTTCTCTTTTCATTTCTGTCAGTTTTTGCTTCATATTTTGTAGCGCTGTTATTTTTATGCATACACATTTAGGATTGCTATGTCTTCTTGGTAGATGGACACTTTTATCATTATATAAGGTCTTTCTCTGTCTAGAGTAATTTTTTTTTTGCTCTGAAGTCTACTTTATCTCATGTTAATATAGCCACTCTTGCTTGGCTTTGGTTAATATTTGCATGATATATCTTTTCTTTTACTTTCAATTTGACTATATTATTAGAAGTGAATTTCTAGCAGATAGCATATAGTTAATGTTTTTCACCCACTCTTTGTCTTTTAATTAGTATACTTAAACCATTTACATTTGATGTGTTAGGGCTTAAGTCTGTTGTTTAATTTTTTTTTTTATTCTCTCTGTTTTCTATCTTCTACATTTTCCTGTCCTCCTGTGGGCTACTTGAACATTTTTTAGAATTCCATTTTAATTTTCTCTAGTGTTTTGAGTGTATCTCATTGTGCAACATCTTTAGTGATTGATTTATAAATTGCATTATATATACATAATTTATCCCAGACCACCAGTGTCATCATTTTACCAGTTTAAGTCATGTATAGAATCCTCATCTGCCTTTAAATCCCCCAAACGGAGGAGGGAAGCCTATTATATTTACCTATAGTTTTGCTTATCATATTTATTCTTCCTTGATGTTCCAAGTTCCTTTAAAAAAAAGAATTTTCCTTCTGTTTAGAGAATTTCCTTTATCTGCTCTTTTGGGGTAGGTATACTAGTGGCAATTTTTTTTCCCCCTTAATCTGAAAGTGTCTTGATTTCCTCTATTTCAGAAAGACATTTTCCCTGGGTATAGGATTTTAGGTTTACTTTTTTTTTTCTTTCTGCATTTGAAAAATATTGTGCTACTTCCTTCTGGCCTCCATGATTTCTGATGAGAAATACCCTGATATTCAAATTGTTCATCACTTATAGGTGAAGAATCACTTTTCCCTCACTGCCTTCAAGATTTTTTGTCTTTAGTTTCCAGAAGATTGGCCATGAGGTGCCTTGGAGTAGATTCTTTGGGTTCATACTGATGGGGCTTCACTCCTTTTATCTGTAGGCTTATGTTTTGCCAAATTTGAGAAGTTTCTAGTCATTGTTTCTTCAAGTGCTTTTGAGAACCCCCTCTTTCTTTACTCCTTTACATGAGTCCTTTTGGGACTCATGGCATGACTGTTTGACATTTCATTATAGTCCCATAGGTCCCTGAGGCTCTGAGGCTTGGGATTTGTTTTTTTTTGTTGTTGTTGTTGTTGTTTTTTTTTTTTTTTTTAGTCTTCTTTCTGTTTTTCAAACTGGCTAATTTCCATTGTTCTCTCTTCAGGTTTACAGATGCTTTCCTGTGTCTCCCTCCATTCTGCTGTTGAGCCCATTCACTAAGTTTCTGTTCTAGTTATTGTATTTTCAGTTCTAAAATTTCCATTTAATTCTTCTTTGTATCATTTATTTCCTGATACTTTTTATTTATTTGAACAGGCTTTGTATTTTTTTATTTGCTTAAAGTGTGTTCATTATTGGTCATTGAAGAATTTTCATTATGGCTGTTTTAAATATTTTGTCAATTAATTCTAACATTTCTGTCGTCTTAATGTTGACATTTATCCATTGTCTTTTCCCATTCAGATGGAGATCTTCCTGGTTCTTGGTATGATTAGTAACTTTCAGTTGAAACCTGGAAACTTTCATATTATGTTAGGAGACTTTGTATCTTACTTAATTCCTCTGTTTTATTTGGCTTTCTCTAACACTGGTCTGACAGAGAAAGGGTATGTGTATATTCCTTATTGCCAGGTGGAGGTACTCGGCCTTCACTGTGACTCAAGGGAAGGAGGATCTCTTTGTTCTGGAGTTCTGATTCTCCATGTAGTCTCTACTGACAACATAGTGGGGATGGCCTTGGTACCTGTGGGCAATGGTGAAAGTCTTGACTCTCCACTAGGGTTGTTGTTGTTGTTGTTGTTGTTGTTGTTGTTCTTCTTCTTCTTCTTCTGCTGCTGCTGCTGCTTCTGCTTCTTCTGCTTCTCCTTCCTCTTCTTATTCTTCCCCTCCTTCTCCTTCCTCTTCTTCCTCCTCCCCCTCCTCTCCTCCTCCTCCTCCTCCTCCTCCATTAGGTTTCTTCTAATATGACCTGTGTGGGAGGAGGAAGTGAGTCTTATTGTTGCCAGGTAAAAGTAGAAATACAGGGTGCCTGTGTGGTCTCCACAGACATCTTGGTGGGGGTTGAAAGCAGGGCTGGTTACCAGCCAGCAGGAACAAATATCCCGGTTCCCTGCTTAGTCTTCTCTGATATCATCCTGGGTGGTGGGAATGTGGGGTACCTGACTGCAGCTTTGCAAGGGTGAATGTCTAGTTCCCCCACTTCACCTTCACCTATGGGGGTGGGAGTAGGACCACATTTTTTTTTCTTGTGGTGTTTATTTAGAGTATTATCTAAAAAATTTGTCTTGTTAGGCTTCCTCTTTCTTGGCTGTTTGGCTAGAGAGAGCAGGCTCTTGTTGGGCCTTTTTATAGCTGTATCTACTGGTGTTTCCAGGCCACTAATTTATTCATTTCTAAGTCTGAAATATAAGAGGAAAAGAAGACCCAAAAAATTCACCACAGTGTTGTTTCTCAGGTCCTGAGGTTCATATTTAGTCTGCCTTCTTTCCATTTTTTAGAATCTTCTGTTTATTTTACATATAATGTCCAAGTTTTAGCTGTATTTTGCAGGAGGAATAGGAAAAAAATAGACCTAATTCATCTTCCTCAAAGTTGAAATCTATGAAAAGAATTTTAGTCTAATTTTAAACTCTGCTGATTTATTTCATAAAATGATACAGACCACCTAAAATAATTTTAAGGAGATAATAAATTTAAGAAATCTTCTAGAGAGTATGAGGTGCATGTCTTATTTCTAATTTGATGTTCCATAAAATAGAAATTGACAATTGGTGATCTATGGCTCATAAATCGCCTCAAAGTGTTTAAAAAGAAAACAGCATAGAGTGGGAATCTACAATCGCTTATCTAAAACTCTTGGGGGCAGATGAGCTTTAGTATTTATTTTTTTATATTTTATAAAAACTTTGTATATGGCACTGTTAAAGAAAAAATGATTTATGGCACTTGTTAAAGAACAATAAAGCAGACTTTATTCAGGGTCACTACCACAAGAGGATTTTATTTTATTTTTAAAATTTATTTTTGAGAGAGAGCATAAGTGGGGGGAGACAGAGAAGGGACAGAGGATTAGAAGTGGGCCCTGTGCTGATAGCAGTGAGACCAACGTGGGCTTGAACCCACAAACCATGAGCTCATGACCTGAGCCAGAGTCGAACGCTCAACCCACTGAGCCACCCAGGTGCCCCCAGTGGGATTTTATAATAGGGGAGAGAGATCAGCACAGCTTTGAATATAACAAGGACAAGTGGAGAGTTATAGCCAAGGAACAGGTTGGGAGTCAGTGGGTGGAAAATTACTAAGAGGTAGGGTAATTCTTTGCAAGACTGACCTAACAGGATTCTTACTGAAGCCTGGCCAGAGTAAAAAGATAGTGAAGATAAGGAATAAGGAGGAATCTGATCAAAAACAAGAGTGTGGGAATTTTACTAAATTGATGCTGCAGGATTCTTGCTAAAACTGGACAAATGGGTCAATAGCCAAACCTATGGTCCACTACTTGTCAGAGAGAGGACTCAGAGGAACCTGACTCAGTTTGGTCAAAGAAGAGAGACTTTGTCAACTAACACCCCCAACAGGGGTTAGTGCAGGATCTCTAAAATCAAACACCTTAATATTTTTGCAGCAAGACAAATATTCACACAAAGTAGGTTAAATAAATATTATAAATAGCATTACTTCTGGGAAGTTGTGAAAATATTCTTTTCAAGGCACTATGATTTAGTAATTGTGGACCTATAAAACCAAGGGTGTGTTAGATGCGTCACAGCATAAGCAGTTTGGCAGCTTGGTCTCAACCCTCTTTGACTCAATGCATTGAAATTAATTGCACAACATTCTGCAGGCATTTGAGCTTATGGTCTGCATCCTCAACCATTTATTTATTTTTTGTTTGTTTTTAATTGGTTATTTTATTTTGTAGAATTTTATTTATTTAAAAATAATTTTTGGGGGCGCCTGGGGGGCTCAGTTGGTTAAGCGTCCGACTTCGGCTCAGGTCATGATCTCACGGTCCGTGAGTTCGAGCCCCACGTCAGGCTCTGTGCTGACCACTCAGAGCCTGGAGCCTGTTTCGGATTCTGTGTCTCCCTCTCTCTCTGCCCCTCCCCTGTTCATGCTCTGTCTCTCTCTGTCTCAAAAATAAATAAACATTAAAAAAAATTTTTTTTAAATAAAAATAATTTTTGATTGAAGTATACTTGACAAACAATATTACATTAGTTTCAAGTGTACAACATAGTGACTCTGTTATACTCTGCTCACCACAAGTGTAGCTACCATCTGTCACCAGACAACACTAGTACAGTACCACTGACAATATTCCCAATGCTGTTCCTTTCGTCTCATGACTTATTCATCCATAACTGGAAAGCCTATGCTTTCTACTCCCATTCACCCATCCCTCTGGCAACCATCAGTTTGTTTTCTCTATTTATGGCTCTGCTCCTGCTTTTTTTGTTTCTTAGTTCATTTGTTTTTGTTTTTTAAATTCCATTTATAAGTGAAATCACATGGTATTTCTCTTTCTCTGACTTACTTCACTTAGCATTATGCCTTCTAGATCCATCCATGTTGTTGCAAGTAGCAAGAGCTCACTTCTCTTTTATGGCTGAGTAATATTCCATTGTGTATATATGTGTGTATTGATGGACACTTGGGTTGCTTCCATATCTTGGCTATTGTAAATAATGCTGCAATAAATGTAAGGGTGCATATATCTTTTTGAACTAGTGTTTTCATTTCCTTTGAGTAAATACCCAATAGTGGAATTACTGGATCATATGGTAGCTCTATTTTTAATTTTTTGAGGAGTCTCCATACTGTTTTCCACAGTGGCTGCACCAATTTACATTCCCACCAACAGTGCAAGAGGGTTCCTTTTCCCCTGCATCCTCACCAACACTTGGTATTTCTTGTCTTTTTGATTCTAGCCATTCTGACAAGTGTAAGGTGATACCTCATTGTGGTTTTGATTTTCATTTCCCTGAAATATGAGTGATGTTGAGCATCTTTTCATGTGTGTCTGTTGGCCATCTGTATGTCTTCTTTGGAAAAATACCTATTCAGGTTCTGTGCCCGTTTCTTAATCAAATTATTTGGGGTTTTTTTGGTGTCATAGAAGTTCCTTATATATTTTGGATGTTAACACATTGTTTATATCATTTGCAATATCTTTTCCCATTCACCATGTTATCTTTTTGTTTTGTTGATGGTTTTCTTCACTGTGCAAAAGATTTTTATTTTGGTGTAGTTCCAATAGTTTATTTTTGCTTTTGTTTCCCTTGCTTTAGGAGGAATATCTAGAAAGATGGGTTTTTTTTTTTTTGCCAGTGTCAAAGAAATTACCTCCTATATTTTCTTCTAGTAGTTTTATAGTTTTAGGTCTCACATTTAGGTCTCTAATCCATTTTAAGTTCATTTTTGTGTATGGTATAAGAAAGTGCCTCCCCGCCCCCCCCCCCAAAGAAAGTGGTCTAGTTTCATTCTTTTGCATGTATCTGTCCAGTTTTCCCAGCACCATTTATTGAGCAGACTGTTTTCCCCATTGTCTATTCTTCTCTCCTTTGTCACAGATTGATCATATAAATGTGGGTTATTTCTGGGCTCTGTATTTTGTTCTCTTGATCTAGGTGTCTATTTTTCTGCCAGTGCCATGCTGTTTTGATTATTATAACTTAGTAGCATATCTTGAAACCTGGGATTGTGATACCTCTGGTTTTGTGCTTTTAAGACTTGTTTTGGCTATTCAAGGTCTTTTGTGATTCCATACAAATTTTGGGATTATTCATTCTAATTTTGTGAAAAATGCTATTGGTGTTTTGATAGGCATTGCACTGAATCTGTAGATTGCTTTGGATAGGATTGTCTTTAACCATTTTAAACTCTTCCAAACATATTGACTAAGTGCCTGATTTCTCTGTTATTTTCCTAATGACCAACTCATTGGAAAAAATACTTTTTTTTTTAAATCTGGGATTTAGCTTAACACAGGAACTTCTCTGCTTATTAACAATGCCTTCCTCTCAATTTAGATGAAGAAGAAGATAGTGATGAATCAAGTGAAGAAGAATCCAGCCTAGAGAGTGATGAAGATGAGTCTGGATCTGATGATGAGGTTTTTGATGATTCTATTTGCCCAACAAGTAAGTTGGAAAAAGCCATGTGTTCTCTGTGAAATGTGGAGATGGACTGACCATACCAAGGGGGTCCTTTTTTGGTTTCTCAGTTGTCTCATAATAAAATTTAAGGCAAGACTGGTTTAAGTTGTATGAAGTATAGTCAATGATTATTTATTTATTTTTTTTGGCTCTCTGGATGATTTATTTTCTTTTCCCTTAGGCAGCCATTAATGAATGACAAATAATTTGCAGATAATTTATAGTTTATTCACAGTCAAATTATGCAGAAATTTTCATTTTATAGAGAAATGATCGATTGTACTGTGTGTGTATATTTTTAATGAAGCTTTCCCATTTTGACAAACCCATTCAAATTTTCTTTTTTTACTTTTATTTTTAATTTAGTTTATTTTTAACTTATCAATATATCATGATCACCTTTATTTTTTAAGCCTATTTTTGTTTATTTTTGTTTCTTTTTAGTATATGTGCTGCCGAAGCGAGCACCTTTTGTTTCTTTTTAATATGAAATTTATTGTCAAATTGGTTTTCATACAACACCCAGTGCTCATCCCAACAGGTGCCCATTCAAATTTTCATATTTAAAATCTGCTTTGTATAAGGGTACTTTGTACCAGTTTCATGGAGACGCTTAGTTTATGTTCACTGTTTTCCCTGGTAAAAGCAGTCTGAAGCAGCTAGACCAATATTCTTACAGTCTCAATAGATGAATAGTCCAGTGCAGGAAAAACAGTTTCTTTTTGGTCTGAAATTTATCTTCCTAGCCATTTTATATAAATTTTAAAGTTTCATTTCAAATAAAGTTTAAATCTTGTTTTAATGTTGTAAACAAGAGACTTCCTAAAATCACATGCATGAGTGAAATAGAGCTCAAAAGATTAAATACAGCTTATTTTACAGCAGGATTAAATGGTCTGAAAAAAGTCTCACAGCTCGTCTATTAGTGGTGGAACTAGGGTCAGAACTAAGGTTTCTAAATTCTATTGTAATACTCTTATTTTCACATTCTTTATCTATTGCTTGGTGTATAAATGTGGCTGTGATGTGATATAGTGGAAATTAATAGAGAGATAATGTGAATCCCACTGTGTCACATATCAGTTACATGACCTCTCTGAGACTTAGGGTCCTCACCTATAAAGTAGGAACAACAGTTTCTACCTTGCAGGGGCCTATGAGTTTTGAGTGAGATAATGTGCATAAAGGGCTTAACAGAAAGCCTGGCTCATAGTACTGCTCAGAATGTCAATACTGTATCATAATTGCTATCATGATTACTTATACTATTAATAATTTCCACCTGGAACAATGGAGCCCTAAGTGTAGTCATTATTAATTCTTTATTTTTAAGTTTATTTATTTATTTGGGGGGGGCACAGAAAGAGAGAGAGAGAGAGAGAGAGAATTCCAAGCAGGCTCTACACTAACACCATGGAGCCCAAAGTGGGGCCCAATCTCATGGACCATGAGATCATGACCTGAGCCAAAAACAAGAGTCAGATGCTTAATCGACAGAGCCACCCAGGCATCCTGGTCATTATTAATTCTGAAGCTCCAAAGTCTACACTTCTAAACTTACCACATTCTATAGCAATGGGGCTTCTTTTTAATTTTGACTGTCTTTTCAGATTGTGATGTGGGTCTTTTTGAACTGGCCCTTCAACTTCGAGAGAAAAGGCTGGACATCGAGGAGTCCTTAGTTGAAGAAAAGAAAATTATCGATAACCTCAAAAAGGAATATGACACACTATCCAAAAAAGTATGGTTGTGTGCCTACTTGTTTATCCTTTCCCAACATGCTGTTTTTGTCCTTCCAGCTGCAGTACTGCCATGTCATAGCAATGACCTAAGTTAGGACTTCTCTCCAGAGAAGAAACATTTTAATTATTACATTTTAAGTGTTTCCTCTTCAAGTGTATTTGTGGTGGCAGCTGTTGCCCTTTTGAAGACTGGATTCCTTTATCTAAATCACTGACCTCTAAACTTTTTTTAATGTTTATTTATTTTGAGAGAGAGAGAGAGTGCATGTGCACATGTGTGCCTATGAGTAGGGGAGGGGCAGAGAGACAGAGGGAGAGAGAGAATCTCAAGCAGGCTCCATGGTGTCTAGGGGCTTAAGCCCACAAACCATGAGATCATGACCTGAGCTAAAAGCAAGTCAGATGCTTAACCAATGGAGCCCCCCAGGCATTCCTAAACTTTTTTTTACTACATACTTGTATATGTAAAGAAAATTGTGGAGCATGTATCCCCACAATAAATGTACATTTATTTACAAATTATATTCATGAATTACTGTACTAATATATTTTGTACATTAGATAACATTCACAAACACAGAAATGAAAAAGAATAAGATAAAAATAAATGGGAATGGAAACTGGTCTTTCTGTACCCCATTACATCACTTTGTTGACCCTCTGGGGTGCGTGCATCCCATGTTGGAGACCATGCAGCTAAACTGGTATAATTATGTTGAGGGATGGCCGCCTTATTTGCTCATTTTCCCTCTTAGATACTCTTTTCTAGAGACACATCGCTTAAATCATATTCACAAATATTTTTAATAGATTGTTTCTCCTCTTGCAAATAGGAAATGATTTGGAGGATTTTCAAGTTTTTTAAATGAAGAACATGCTTTATGAATGCTTTAGTTAGTAGTTTTGTTGCTTTAAATGGGCTTTTTTCCTTTCATATATTGAGGTCATTATGGCCAAAAGAGATTCCCACCATTTTGACAAAGACATTCCATGCCAAGTGCTGCTTTTCATGCAGCAAATAAAGGGAGATGAGGATAGGCCTTCTGAACTTTTATTCACAACACCTTTACAACCTTGGGGATATAGGAATGATTGAAAAAGTGGTGTGGATCATGACTTAGCAGAAAGAAAATAACATACATTTCTGGGCTGCAAACTGGGATCATTCATTTAATCACAGCCCAGGTCCTGCTCATCTCCCAAGATGTCCTCCTTTATCACCTGAGGTATGTGTTTGCTGGTTCTTGCCCACATTTCACACATGGGGCTTTCCACAGGTAAAAATTGTGGCAACTAATCTGAATGCAGCGGAGGAGGCCCTGGAAGCTTACCAACGAGAGAAGCAGCAGCGTCTGAATGAACTGCTCGTTGTGGTTCCCCTCAAGCTCCACCAGGTGATGGGTCTGGAGTGGATGCCCCGCCCCATCTGAGCAGAAAAGCCACCACACCCAGGCTTTTTCAGGAAAGATTCACAGATCACTAGTGGAAAGAAGTGCAGTCCTTTGCTGAGAATTCTGCCTGAATAATGACACTCTAACTTTTCTTATCCATTCTCAGATTGTTATGAAAGAGTAATAGCCAAACACAGGTATTTCCCTATGGCCCATTATGACTTCAAAAGTCCAATTAATTGTTTCAGTCTGATGAAATGAGCAGCCTATGACTCAATTTGTTTTTAATTTATCTTTTTAGTTTATTTATTTTTCTAGTAACCTCAAACCCAATGTGAGGCTTGAACTCACGACCCCAAGGTCAAGAGTCACATGCTCTTCCGAGCCAGCCAGGTGCTCCGAATAGCCAGCCAATGACTTAAGAAAGAAACGTCTTAGAAGTTGAAATCTTGGATCTTGTGTACAGGTCACTTTTCACACCATCTTTAAGTAGACAAGAACTAATGGTGCAAGAATTATCTTAACAGCTGCTTGTTAATGAGGAAGGGCAAGACAAAAGAAAAACGTCCTTTTTCTTTTTTCCCTCTTTGCCCATTTCCACACTCTATTTGAATTACAACTTACATTTAAATGCAAAGATACATATCAGAGAAAAGGCCTATCAGGTCTTTTGTCAGGTAAAGAGGGAAAGCTGTATTTTAGAAGGGAAGCCTTAGATCAGCCTCACATATATTTTGTGTAACCTGACCCAAACTGGATTAGCCATATAAAGCAATTTGTCTAATATCCCCACCCTGAAATGCTTGTTCCTTGGTTATGCAGTAGACATTAGGCATAGTCTGTGGGAAGATTTGCTGTCTCTAAAGGGACATAATGTGGCTTACTATCTGAAGGCAACTTCCTGCTTTCCTTTACTCAGTAGTGGGAATGATAGAAGTCCAAAGGCAATGACCTAAAACAAGGGACAGAGAAGGAAGTGCTTTCTGTGATCTTACATTTCATTCGGTCTTTGTTTTTGTTTTGTTTTTGTTTGTTTGATAGATAGAGCATATAGTGTTTGGAGAAATACCTAATGATCTTTCTGGAACCTTGGTCTTTTCTAACCATTCCTTGGGACGGCTGCAAGAGCGAATCAGACAGCTTCATGAGGAAAATTCCAAGCAGCAAAAACTCAACAAAGAATGCCGGGAGAGGCGTAAACAGCTTATCCGAGAAAAGAGAGAGATGGCAAAAACTATAAGCAGTGAGTAACTAAACCCATGGTTTATCTAGCACTATCTATTGATAAGAGAAGGAACTATTAAGTGACCATCTCCAACTCTGAAAACAGTAATAATCACAGAATCAGAACCACTGAGAGCAAGGAAACACCTTCTCGTCTTCCTAGCTGCCATCTCTCCTCCTATCACTGAAGCGTCCCCCTCTTGTTTTAAAAGAATGAGTCTTTTCTCATAGAAACTGTTTCTCTTAAGTTTAAAAGGTTTTTTGCATGATGAAATATAGAGTAACATGGTAACTGTGTGCTAACAACCAAGCTTAAGAAATTAAAACATGGAAGGGACAACTTAATCCCCTTCTCTTTCCGATATTATCTGCTATCCCCTTCCCCAGGGTCAACTGGCAGGTAAGTACGCATGCATATCTATGTATCCACACATAATATATGGAATCTTGTGCATGTTTATAACTGTACTATATTGTTCATATCGTTTTTCAGTTCACTTTATTAAACCAATTTTTGAGAGGTATCCATATTGTTATAGATAATTTATTCACTTTAACTGCTGCTACCATATTCCATTATAGGACTTGGAAAGAATTTATTTCTTCAATCTTCTGTCGATGGATATTTAGGGTATATCTATTTTTTGTGATTACGGAGTTAGAGTAAACCTTCTTGTACACCTCTCCCTGCCCATGTGAGAAGGTGAATCCCCAGGACCGGGGTCTCTGGTTTGTAGGGGGATTATGCATTTTCAGCTCTCCTATATATTGCCAAGTTGCCCTCTAGGGTGGTTGTACCATTTTATCTCACTCCTGCCTCTCTCCTCTTCCCCAGCACTGTGTGAGAATTGTCTAGACTCTATATTCTCAGGAACATTTGATGCTGTCAAGTGTTAATATTTTTTTGCCAGCCTTGTGGATGTTAAATTGTGTTTCACTATGGTTTTTATTCATGTTTCCTGGATTCTGGTGAGGTTGAACATCTTTGCATACATTTATTGCCATTTATTTGTGTTTCCTTTTCTGTAAATTGTCTGTTATATACTTCGCCTATTTTTTACTTCTATTTCTTGTTTTCTTATTGATTTTGGGGAGTTCTTTCTGTATTCTGTCTTTGTCCATTAAGTGCATTTCAAATTTCTTCTAGTTTGTGAGTTGATTTTTTTACTTTGTTTAGTGTATCTTTTTTGGGATATAGACATTTAAAATCTTAATATAGTTAATGTTATCAAATTTTTTTTTTTTTGCATTGTGTCTATGTGTAGGTCTTAAGAAATCCTTTCCTGTTTTGTGATCATAAAGATATTTTGTCTACGGTTTCCTCTATTACTAGTGTTCTTCATATTTGCATTTTTAATCTATCTGGAGTTAAGGTGGTTACTATAAGATGTACAGTATAAAGAGTACTATCCTTTAAAAAATACTTTTTGTAGTATTTGATATATGGAACATGAGTGTAAGTTGTGAATTTTTCAACTTTAAAAATAACAATATTGCCAATACTTTACTACTTTAATGCCACAGAACTGTACAGTTGAAAATGATTAAAATGATACATTTTTCTGTTGTGTATTTTACCACATTTGAACTATATTTATATTTTTTAATTTGAAAAAGAAAAAATGGGAAGACTATGGTGGTCAACTGGTCAACCAATCCAAGTTGCTTGGATTTGTAGAGGCCAGTTTCCAATGAATGTTGATGGTTCTGCCTTCATGGGTGGCTGGATTATAAAATTAAAAAAAAATACACATTAAGACTCCAGGTTTAAATAACACTTATTTGAGACGCAGAGTTTTCTTAGGTGTAGGCCTTCTCATGTACTTCACATTCCTCTGGCTTCTGTAGCTCATGAATATTGTTTATATTTGAAAGTGCTATTCATCAAACCAAGGAATAAGCTAGTATAAAAACAAGGAAAGAAGCTTGTTTCCCTTTGGGTAACTCTCAGTTTGGGAAAATGTGTGAAGATGAAATGAGGTATTCAAATTTTCAGAATGTGAATGGAAATAAAAGGGAATAATCTGTGTGATATAAGGTTTTTCAGCAACTTTCAGTTCTTCTCTCACCCATCCCCCGGCCCATTTTCTGAAAAGCAAGTTGTGAGTCTGGTTAAAGACTGATCTGAATCTGAAAGTAGAACTAGGAATGGGTTCCTTTTCTGTAAGCCAGCAAGCAAAGGCTTAGCAGTGATGAGAAACACCACAGTTGGCTTGCTGTTGCCTTCTTTCCTCCCCAGACCCATGGACAAGAAGAGGGGAGTCTAGAACATGGTGATGGGAAGAGGTAAGTTCATTCACTCCATTCCAAGGATGACACAGCTCTAAGCCATGGGGAATTCATGTGGTAAATATTCCAGAAGGCTTTATGTCTCTAGTGAACACTAGCTGACCTGAGTAGGAGAAAGGCATAGGCTGGTTCCACAGAGAGAATGGCAAGGACCAGAGTCCGTGTCCTAGTACATGAGGCTGTCCTGAGAAAGGGCATTAGCCGAAGGGAGTCAAAGTTCTTACTGAGAGGCAAAGCAGGCAGCCACAGGCTAGCACACATGTGCAAATGTTCTAACCTTAATTTTTGTATCACGGATTATCATCACATTACACAAGTCACTGGGAACCCTACTCACATAGAAGTGAATAACCCCTCCCTGGATAGGGCACAATGGCAGCCGTGGTTACACCATTATATTCAGTCATAACAATGATACCAGAATACAAACTTCTGCACTGTAGCAGAATTGTATCATCTCATTATACTTTTGAGCCTTCAGACTTAGGGGACAGTCTGGTGATTGAGAAAGTCTTGTTACGAGATTTTATTTTCTGGGGGAGCTCAGACCCCACAAATGGAATTTTCTCCAGATGTTCCAGTGTTCTCATGTTGAGAAAAGGCAGTAAACAAAAGTAAAATATATTGCATGTTAGATGGAAATCATTGCTAAGAAGAGAAATTAAGAAGGAATTGAAAGCAGAGTGCTCAGGTGAGTAGGGGCCAGGAACTGCTCCCTGGAAACATGGCTTACCTGGTAAGGTGTGGTTTTCCCTGGTTAGAGGATGAAGACCTGCTCTTGGTTACCACTTCAGGACTGAGTGTATTGGAAATGAGCCTTTCACCCATCTCACAACTTGCTTTCAGAAAATGCGCTGGGGAGAGGGAGCCATGTGGTTATTTGGGAAGAGCATTTCAGTCAGTGGGAACTGAGAAGGAGTGAGCCTGGAATGTTTGAGAAGCAAACAGGAGGCCAGTGTGTCTGCAGTTAATGAGGAGAGAAGTATAGGAGGAGAGCAGGAGGTGGGGAGAGATCACAGGGGCAGGACAGACCTTGTAAGGCCTCATGAACCACTGCAGTGACTTTAATTTTTACTTGGAGTAGGATGGAACTTTTCTTCTAAGTGCCTTCTCTGTTCCTAACACTAGATGCTATAGAGATCAGTAATAAAAAAAAAATCTGAAGCATCCCTAGTCTAGTTGGGGCCCATTAACAGTCTGCGGAGGGACACCTCATAGCATGTAAGCCAGCGGGGAAAGCGGAGTCTGCTTTACACAGGATTTTCAAGTAGGTGCAAACACAGGAATGGGCATTGTAGGTGAGCAAAGGAGCAGGTAGAGTCACAGGAAAAATCAACTGGTAACATAAAATCCTTTACCATCCTCTTGCAAAAGTTGTTCTATAGAATGTTGTTGTTACTGGTATTGTTCATTTAATAACCATGGAACTACTGAACAACCTAAGACAGTGATGTCTTCTTTTAGAAATGGAAGAAATGGTCCGTCAGCTAATGATCAGCAAGTTTGGCCGTGTGATAGACCTAGAAGCCCTTCAGACACTTTCTGTGAATACAACGCTTGAAGAGCTAAAGATCAAAAAACTTCGAAAGGAGCTATCAAATGCAAAGGAAATGAAGATGTGGGAGGTAACGGATGGGAGGACAGGTGACCCAACTTGGTCGAACTTGGGTTGAGGCAAGAAATGCTGTCAGTGGTTCCCATGAAACATCTGTGCAGCCAGAGATGATTCTGTGAGCCCCACTTGGCTCCCCCATGATATTAAGCCTGTCTTGCATCCTTACCATTCATTTAGTTTAAGGGACTTGCCTATCTTGTGCTAGTGAAAACACCAGCACTGGGTTTTGGGGTCTTAAGTACATGGACATACGATGACAAAATGGCATGGATGATTACAAAGATGCCACTTTGAGGTCTACATTAATGTATAAATAAATGTTCTAGCAGTGTTAGAGATGGAACTGCTCTGCTCTGAGGGTCCCAATTATATTATTCCCTATTGCTTTTGCATGCTTTTAGTAGCTGGAAATTAGAAAACATCTCTAAGTAATAAGTTCTATAACCAGGTATGGGCTATTTAGCTGGTAGGATCTTAGAAGATGTTAATGCCTACATTGTTGCCTGAGCTATGAGATGAGGCAGTGCCCCAGTTATAGCCAGATTCAAACACAGGAGCTTTTATAAAAACTTTGCAAGTCCCCAGATCACTGTGACTTCTCCAGTTTCCAGTTTTACCTCATCTGTAGACAGGGTAGGAGAAGAGGTTCCTAGTGCTATCTTGTCTCATCTTTGCTATCCAAGATTCACCACAATGCTTTGAAGAAGCAAATTACTGGAGCGTTCATGTCAATGGGACTGGTTCCTTTCAGGGGAATGCCGGAGATAATAGGGGCAACTTTTATGATATTAAGCCTGTCTTGCATCCTTACCATTCATTTAGTTTAAGGGACTTGCCTATCTTGTGCTAGTGAAAACACCAGCACTGGGTTTTGGGGTCTTAAGTACATGGACATACGATGACAAAATGGCATGGATGATTACAAAGATGCCACTTTGAGGTCTACATTAATGTATAAATAAATGTTCTAGCAGTGTTAGAGATGGAACTGCTCTGCTCTGAGGGTCCCAATTATATTATTCCCTATTGCTTTTGCATGCTTTTAGTAGCTGGAAATTAGAAAACATCTCTAAGTAATAAGTTCTATAACCAGGTATGGGCTATTTAGCTGGTAGGATCTTAGAAGATGTTAATGCCTACATTGTTGCCTGAGCTATGAGATGAGGCAGTGCCCCAGTTATAGCCAGATTCAAACACAGGAGCTTTTATAAAAACTTTGCAAGTCCCCAGATCACTGTGACTTCTCCAGTTTCCAGTTTTACCTCATCTGTAGACAGGGTAGGAGAAGAGGTTCCTAGTGCTATCTTGTCTCATCTTTGCTATCCAAGATTCACCACAATGCTTTGAAGAAGCAAATTACTGGAGCGTTCATGTCAATGGGACTGGTTCCTTTCAGGGGAATGCCGGAGATAATAGGGGCAACCTAAAATAATTTTTTGAAGCAGTAAGAGAACAAAGAAAGCCATTAGGAGACCTATGGCCATTCAAGCTGGCTACCTTGAGGATCATGGGCCGAGACTGGGAAAAGAACAATATATGAGAGCTTGCTGTTTCAATTAATGTTCTTCCTTTTAAATAATGAATAGCAGCATTCAGTATGCACACTCATTTCATTCTTCAACAATAAATCGGTATCTATCTTATTTTTACCTATTTTGATCCTTGAGCATACCTACATTCTGCTTTTCCCTAATCAAATCAGAGACAAGGCAGTTGGCCCAGGTTGCATCTTAATATTGATTTCTGATTAAATTTTTCCATATGCATGTTTGTTGAATGGTTTTGATCAAATCTGGACATGCATTTTTCTAATTCATCTCTTATTCACTTAATCCATTTTGCATCTTCCTGCCCTGGCAGGAAAAGATTGCTCAAGTACGATGGGAGCTGATGATGAAGACAAAGGAACACACCAAAAAGCTTCATCAGATGAATGATTTATGTACCGAAAAGAAGAAACTTGATTCTCGATTGAATACACTACAGAACCAGCAGGTATGTTACTTCTTTTCAGACCCTTTATCAGAGTTGGGGAAACTCTATAAAGGTAACTATTCACAAGACTATCAAGTACTGGAATTTAAACAAATTTTGATCTCAAGACCACGTCCAGCCCACCTGGGTCCTGGAGGACATGAAGTTGCTGGTACCTACTATATAAGTGAGTCTGAGGGACTGGCTTTATTGTATGCCATTTGGGTGCCATGAATTTACATATGTATTAACCTATGGGGTTTGCCTTGGCCCTGGTGAGATGAGATTTAGGTACAAATGACACCAATATAATCCCTAAATTTGGTGTTAAATACCCATTTCCAATATTTATTTCATTTGATTTAAAGTGGGTATCTTTAATTGTAGGATCTCACATTACCTTATTAAAACACTTATTACTTTGTATGGCTTTCACCTTGTTCTTACATAATTCTTATTCAGCCTGACATAATACATAGTATATGGTAGATAACTCTTATTTAATACAGGTTCACCTGATTCAAGGTTCACCTAGGTGAGGTACCCTCTAGCAACCTAACACATACACGACATATTTTGATTTTTTAAATGTTTTTTATTTTTTAAAGTTTTTTATTCATTTTGAGGCGGGGAGGGGCAGAGAGAGAAAGAGAATCCCAAGCAGGCTCTGCACTGTCAGCATGGAGCCTGATGTGGGGCTGAAACTCACCAATCACGAGTCATGACCTGAGCTGAAACCAAGAGTCAGACACTTAACTGACTGAGCCACCCAGGTGACCCATAGGACATATTTTAATATATATGTCATATTCTTATAATAGCATCTGCAAAAATGCCCATTGTTTCTCTTGGTTTTCTTTGTTTTGTTTTCTTTAAGCATACTGGAAATGGTTTAAGCCAAGGGTTCTCTAAGTGTGTTCCCCTGAAGAACAGTGTAAACATCACCTGGGGAATTTGCTACAATTGCAGATTCTTGGGCCCCATCTGCAGATCTGAATCAGCAGCATTGGGGGAGGCGCCCAGTCAACTACATTAACAAGTCTTCTAGATGATTCTGATGCAGGCTAGAGTTTAAGAATCACTGGTCCAAGCACAAATCTAGAAGAAAGAATGAGTAAGAGGACTTGGGAGGCTAATAATTGGAGATTCAGTATGAGAGGATGACCGGAATCTGAGTATCAAGGGCCGTTTAGCCACGCCCTTGAGTGAAGAACAAGATAGTGTTCCAGAAGGTTAATGCCTAAACAAGACCTTCACAGAATAAGCAGTCATAAACATTTTGTTGACTTTATGTGCTTTGATAAGTCTAGACATGTTGGACAGAAAAGAGTTTGAGTAGAAGATTGGTTGAATGGGAAAGGAAATTAATAGTATATGTCTCTTTACATAGCATATACATATCTTTATATACATATTTTTACACATAGGCATACATACAGCAATAAAGTAATACATTGTACATGTAAATGTACATTCTCTTTACATAAGCTGTCTCATACTACTACTCTCAAAATATTACTTTCCTAAGCTCAGAGTAGTTAAGTAACTAGCTCAGAGCTAATGCATGGTGCTTAATTTCTTGGTTTGCTTTTTTGTTTTTGCATGGTGCTTAGTTTTTAAACCAAGGACTGTCCACCTCCAAAGTTGACTTCATTGCTATCATTCTTCCAACAATCTAGGCATGAATTGGGATATATAGATGGCAAGAACAAAAAAGTGTCAGAGGACATTTCAAAGTAAGAATAGCCATACTTTGAGTGGATACAGTGAGGAAAATGAGGGAATGTTAAGGTGACTTCAAAGTGACTAGGTGGGGTAACACCAGGAGTGATGACAGCATGAGCTGGTGCATAAGGTTAGCTACAAGTGGCCCAAAGCCCTCATGGAGAGTAGCTGAAAATAGGGGCTCTTTTCCTCACTTAACAAGAAGTTTGGAGAAGACATCTGAGGGTTTTAGGCTTAGTGGATCTGTAACACCAGGGCCAATACCTCTGATTCCTTGTGATTCTTTGAAGTTTCCTTCAAAGTCACATGATGGCTGCCTCAGCTCAAAGCTTCGTGTCCGAATGCAAATGTCAGCCTTTCGGGTCCCTTTCACTAAGAAAGCGTTTTCTGCTTATATCCATGTGGCCACCCCTAGATGGAAGAGAAACTGGGGAAGGCATATTTAGCTTTTATAGCACATAGAGTAAAGGTGGGCAGGGGAGACGAGGCAGAAGGTATTGGGTAACAGTAACCCCACTTAGCTATGAAGTGAGTCTGTAGAGGTAATGGACAAAGCATGGGCTTTTGGCTTCCGGTAACCCAGTTCTCACCCTGCTTCAAATCCTTAGGAATATAGTGACAAGGCCCAGTTTAATGAATCTCTTGGTCTAGTGTCCATATCTGTGAACTGGAATAACAGCTTGTTCAGAGTTGTGAGGGGAACATGAGATAGCACATGGAAAGCACTGGGCACAGAGTGGACACTAGAGAATTGCTATCTTCCTCCCTTTAATGTGCCTTCAAAGTCTATTGAGCCCATACTTCTATAACAAACTCTGGGACGGGTGGTGGGTAGTCAGATCGAGGCCCGCCGGCCTTCTCTCTTACAGGCACAGGATCTTGCAAGACAGGCATCAAACAGGCATTTAGGTTGAACCATATGAAACCGCTACTTTTTGAATCCTAAAAAAGGAGTCTCAAATAGAAGTTTCAGAAGGTTCAATGTCATAGTCACAATGATATATAAGGGATGTTCTGAAAGAACATAGACCAAGAAGTCTTTATCTAGTCCACAGGATAAAGGCCTCCCTAAAAGTGATGTCTGAAGCATGAGCAGGAGTTGGCTGGACAAGGGGAGGAGTCAGATGAGGAAATAGAGATTTCCTTTTTGGAAACCAAAATATAGGCTGTATAAAAAAAGGAAGTGCCTTGTCTTTCATGGTTGCAGTGCTGAGCCCTCCTCAGTAGGAATGATGGATAGCTAGCTTAATGGGACTTGCATTTTAACAGTTACTCAGTAGGCCAAAGAAACACATTTCTAATGGTGGAATTTCAGTGGAGGACTTGAAGGCCCCTTAAATTAAGGAGCAATGGTGTTTAAATGGACGGTAGGGTCTGCACTACTAACATTAGGATGGGGAATTTTTCACACTCCAAATGATGCTTAAAGCAGGGAGGTGTTTTCTTTCAACAGGGCAATGCCTTCCAGGGCCCTCGGAAAGCAGACATTGTGGCGAGAAAGAAGGTCACTGAACTGATCCAAGTCCAGGCAGAAAGGATCTTGGCCTTAAAGGAAGAGATCGCTCTTTTGCGTAAGAAAGGTGGTCTTATCCTCCCACCCATTCAGCCTCCACAAGAGAAGGAGATGAAGCCCATGGGCCTTTGAGTTTGCTTTTTTCTCCAATACATCCCAGATTTCTGACATACACCTTACCAGAGAAGTTCCTTGCTGCCTGCAGCAGTCCTATTATTTTTAAGTCTTATCTAAAAGTCTAAGACCAGAGCCAGTTATATAGTATTAATAATTTTTCTCCAATTTGGTTAGCTTAGCACAGATGACCGCAGCCAACATCTTATTTCCCATGGAACTGAACCATTTTAGATCTGTTTGGAAACTACTGGATTGAATATGCAGTCTCAGAGAAGGCTGTATCTCAGCATCTGCGACATATCCTGTTTTGGGAAATTTGTTTGGTTATCTGAATTTTTAGCCATCAGCAAGGAAAAACTAGCAATTTGTGAGAAAACCTGTGTTTTTCAATCCTTGGAAAATAAACTCTGATGTTAAGTATTCTCTGAGAGGATGAAAAAAGAAAAGCACAAACTATTCTGCCAACAGTATTTTAGCATAAGAAATGCAAATTAGGATTCTGACATTGTTAACTTCACAGAGCAGTTATTTGGGAGCTCAGGATGCAGGAAATGCAGACAGAACAGATCCCTTTGGATTGGCAGGAAGCAGGAGACTGCCCAGCTTCCTGAATCACGCCTGGCGTCAGCAAACTCCTCAGCTCTGAATGGAGAAGAGTGGGTTTTGCAAAATGGTCAAGGTGGCTTTTCTCTGTAGATGTTTGCAGCTCTAACAGTATTCTAGGTATGCCCAGTAGCTTCTCATGTCCTATGCCATTTTTCTATTTCTGATGTAGATCCAGAAGTAAGGAATGATTACATAACGCTGAGAGACCATCTCTAACAATCACTTTTGATTGTGCATAATGTTCTGAACTAATTTGAGAGTGTCCTTTTCCGTTTGGGGGTAAGTGGTCATGGGAATTCATGGCTGTACCCATCTAAGAATGATGTGATATTTGGATTCCCATTAGTAAGAGGGAGAACATAGCACTTTAGATCCAGTGTTCTGTGGGTCCATGTTAATGAGCTATCCCATTGAACTGTCCCAGAATAGAAGTTGGTCACAGAGAAGGAACAGTGAGGAAGGCAGTATTGCATCCATGCAGATGCATCAGCAACATCAAATCTTCCTAACCTGCGACTAGCCTGATCTGTCTCCCAAATTAGATAGGACTCCTTTCCTTTCAAAGATTCTTTCATGTTCCTATTTAAGAGACGCGAATAGTCTGTGCTTGTTGTCTGTGGTGTAGTAGCTTATCTACTGGAGAGCACCTTCCATCATTTTCTCTGCTGTATGCCCTAAACTGTGTGCGCCTTTCAAGCGTTTAAAAAGTGCTACTCGTGAGGGTTTTACCTGTTTACTGCTGCATGAAAATTTCTCCCCCAGACATTGCTTAAAACTGCTTATCTCACCCAGTTTCTGAGGGTCAGGAATCTGGGAGCTGCTGAGCGGGCTGTTTTGGGCATGGAGTCCCTCAAGAGGTTACGGTCAAGCTGTGAGTTGGGGCCGCAGCCATCTGAAGCTTGGCTGGGGAGGCAGGGCTCCTTCCAGCCTCACTCGCTTGGCTGTCTGGCTGCGGGCTTCCGCTCCTCACCCAGCTACCACAATGAGCAACTGCCTGGATCAAGTGCTTGGTCTCCGAGGAGACGCCATGCCCTAGGTGGTAGTGAGGGCCAGGGGAAGTTACGTAATTTCCTGGGCCTCATTTTATTATCCAACAAATGAAGGATTTGGATAAGCTCTAAGTCTCTTTCCCATTCTGAAGTTCTGTGATTCTAACTGCAGCAAGAATGACTTTAGAGTCTGTGGGAGAGCCATGGCAAAGACTCCATGACTTTTTCGACTCTGTAAAACCAACCAGGATCGTTACCGTTTTTCCCAAATCAAACTGGACTAAACCATCACTAAGTCCACAATATTCAGGCTTTTATCCAGTAGGCAGTATAGTTAACACTCAGTTTTTATTTTGAATTGGACAAGACCTATAGCTAGCTTTAGTTTCATTTCTACTTGACTCCAGACTCAGTCTTGAATCTATAGTTACGTATAGCATCAGAGTCTTTGGGAAGTTCAGCTTCAGCTGTGGGCGAATAACTTTCCATTCACTCCTGCTTCCCTGATCAAACGGTTCTCTGCCTCTGCCTCTGTCTCAGAAAAGGCTGCCTTATTTCTGTGAGGCCAAAATCTGTCCACACTGAGTCACCTGTGGGTCAACTGCTAATGTAACTTGGCAATTTTGAACCCTCGTCCATTGTACCATCACAAACCAAAACTGGGAGAAAAAGCAGCTATGGAGCGCAGCCCATCCATCACAGTTACCCACTGCTGCTCAGTCTGGCTGTCTTGTCACAGAGGACGGCCATGCCTGGAGAGGCCTGTCGGCCCTGGGCGGGGCTCTGCACCCCTACCAGCGCCTGCCTTCTAGATCTTACTCCTCCTTTAGTAAATTATACAGCCTTTGTGGGCTGAATCAGACTTCTAAAAGGCACTATAATAACCTGAAGAAATAGATATTGAATTTCAGTGTATTTTATAAGCTACTTCATTTTCTAGGCTACAATTTAGAGGCCTCACAGCCTTTCCTCTTTTCCTGCAGCTGGCTGAGGTAAATACACATATTTATCTCATTTAATGTGCCTTGGAAGTGTTTTTTCTTTCCTAGGACTATTTTGGGGAGCTAAAGTCATTCAGTATTGTTATGGTTCCAGGGCTGCGTAGAAAGCAATTTTATGTATCACTTCCACAAAGTTCACCAAAATTCACTTTGACAGCTATTTGGGATCATCAAGGAGAGAAAAAAAATTAAGCCACTAAGCTAGGAGGTGAGTTACAGTCCAGATCTGAGACGCCCTGGATTGAGTAAAGATGGAGAGCACGGGCTCTGTCCCACTCTGGGAAGTGACTTCTCCGTCCTCAGTGCAAGGTTGTGGCTGAACTTACATGCTAGTTCTTCTATCATTTCCATGTTCCTTATAGGCCTTCACTTTGTTTCTTAAAATATTTTTTAAATACAGCTTTTCAGAAGATCATGTTGCAACTCGATGAGAGCTCTTTATCCTAAAATTTAGCTATTGGATGGAAAAAGCATGGAAGCTAAGAGCAGGCGCACTATTTCTTCCGGCCAGCAGAGGGTGCGCTTGTCCTAGAATCTTGTCTCTCTCTCTGGCATCTCCTAGAGCGTGGGGAGTCTGGCTCTGGGACTCTTAACCAGATTAAGTGTCTCAAGCAGCATTTCATCTGTAACTTACCTTCAATCTAAAAAATACTTTTCCCTCACGAGAACAATGGGAGTGCTAGCGCTTTCACTGCAAAGCTTCAGCCCCCATCTAGTGCCAGTTGCACGTATCAAGGTTGGTCCTAGGGTTGTACAGAAGTAAATCTTGACTCCCTGGTTGTTTAAAAATCAACTCCTCTGGCAATGTTGGTCTATTGTAGGAAAGAAGGAAAGCAGATCAGGCACCACGCGTGCATGTGCAGTCTAGCACTTAACTAAATGGTATTTTGGAGAAAGTAGTCTTCCATCCGTTATCTATAGAGAAAAGAGAAGTTTCATTCCTCCGATAAGACCAAAGCCTCCCCTCGAGTCCAGTCAGTAAGAGACTGCAAATCTGCTTCTCCTTGCCTCCTTCACACAATTTCCCTCTTGGATGAAACACTTACTGACACAGTATTTTAAAAGACAAAAAATGAAACGTCTCCTACCTCTTCCAGATCTCGGCTCTGTCTTGACAGAGCTAAAAATGTCACGAGTAGAGGTTTTCTTCAAATATTCAAAAAGCGTATCCTAATGTTTAAAGAGGATGCTGACTCATATGTCACTAAGCTGAGCGGTACAGGGAAGACTAAACATTTATTTAGAAGTTACAGTGTTTGTTTTTACAGAGATATGCTGCCACAGATTGATTCTGGAAGGTCTGTTAATGCTTGTAGGACTATACACATCTTAGTCCATTCTCATGGGCATCTTCTGAAAACATCTCCTGTAGTACCAGCTCCAGCCATCTTCACGAGTGTCTCTAGCCTGTGATAGCGGGGCCCTTGCTTTTCCTTCATCGTTGTCACGAACAGTGTGCTAAGATTCTTCCTTCCGCAAGCTTCTCTGGGGGCCTTCTGCAGCCTCCTGGGCAGTGACAGAGGCTCTCGGGAAGGGCTGCCTTCTCAGTCTATGTTACTCTTTCCTGGTTGAATCCTGTATTGGGGCTTCTTTGATTCCCTTCTCATACCTCAATGGGTAGGATTCCCTACATCTCTCCAGAAGTATAAAAACACATATACATTTATTTACAAGTGCATAAATATATAAATATGACTATTATAGAAAAATAAATACCAATTTTCTGTCTCTTTTTAAAAACAATATATAGTCTTTCTGGGCTATTGGTTTCTGCCTAAATTGTAGGAGGTGGTGTTTCAAAAGATACATGCAATGGTGGGCTGGGGGAGAGCCGTATCCCGAGCTCCTGCCCTGTGTAGGCTCCTTTGGGGTGCTGGGAACACCAATCTCCTCCACCCACTTGGCAGGAGTTAGGACTGTCCACCTCTTCAACTGGGACAAGGCCCAAGCAGCACGGGGGCCCTGAGGGGAGAGAAAAGTGGGAAACATTAAAATCCAGACTGCCCAGGAATCAGTGCTCAGTGGTACTGGGTCAGTCTCTCTCTGTGATGGGAGTTGGTTATACTAGCCCTAAGAGAAAGACACAAACAACTGTGACAGTGACATTTATGCTCCCTCTAAGGTCTCAGAGACATGGGGTGGGCCACTTGTTGCCCATGTCCCACCTACACATTTCAGTGGTGGGACCACAGAGACTCTCGACTACTTAGCCTGTAACCTGGGGTGGATGAAGTCAGCTGAGCCATGAAATGTGGGAGAGAGCCCTGTTCTTTCCAGATTCAAGTGGCTAGTCTACCTGTATGGTAGGATTTCTGGGCATAATCCCACCCCAGATGGTGTCCAGTTTTGATGATGCCGGTCTTAGAATTTTATCTCCCAGAGACGGTGTCTAGGAACTGCATGCGAATGGACCATTCCTACCATGGAAGCTAAGAAACGTTAGCCAACGGAACCAGCCTCACTGCAACCAGCATGCGCTGATTCCCAAGAGCCTGGCACGAGGGAAGATGGTAGGACAGGGGTCATGCATGGAGGCTCGTGGAGAAAAAGTTCTGTGGAAGCAGAGTTATGATGATGTGAGAACTCGGCTTCCTAATGACTGATATAATCTCATTCCTTAATTAAGAGACAAGACCCAACAGAGCAAGGTATTTGGGGTGATTAGGGAACGCCTCTTGGTGTGAGGAGAGGCAGCTGGAATTTGTGAATGGTCGTGAAACGCCAAGACGGAAAGGGCTTCTTTCTCTGAAATGGGAGCGTGTTCTCTTCTTGGCCTTTGAGGACACAAGCTTGCCAAGATGGACGTGGACCCAGCTGGTTCATCCGCATGGATCTGTGGGGCCGTGTCTCCCCCACAGAAAAACTGTGGATGACTCTACTTCAGGCCACCTCTCTAGGACACTTCTGGGTTGTGGACGCCTGCCTCCCTCAGGTCATTCCCAACCTCGTCAATTTCCAGCCCTGCCCCTGGTGCCAACCTTGGTGAAAAAGAGGGTCCCACGTTGCTTCCAGCCCAGGACCCTGGGGTACGCTCCTCATGCCTGACTGGCCTGTGGGGGCGGGCTGCTCCTGGAGGTGGTGACAGTCTTGGTGGGGCTGGAGCAGCTGGTGAGTGGAGTCATCAGGCAGTGTATATAAGAAAGAGCCATCCTCTGGGCTAGACTTGGGACCCCTGCAGGCACGAGACCAGATGGAGAGGTGAGGTGGGGGTGGAGTGGGCCTGTATTCCCAGTGCCTGGCTGCTGCCCTGTCTGAGGCTGGTCAGGGCTCAGATGGGGCAGGGACTAGTGCCCTTTGAACATGAAGATGTTGTATCACAACTTCTCTGGGTAATTCTAGTCTATTTCCATTTTATTCCATGCAAGTCCTGAGTGCATGAGAGGACATGCAGTCAGGTGTCCAGAGGCCTGGGGACAGAGCCAACTCCATGTGTGCAACTCTGGCCTGCCAAGTGAAGGACAGATTTCTGGAGGCCAACCTATGCCTCAGAGCAGAAAGGGCATTATAACTGCAAACACAACACCTTGAGAAGAGTCCAGCTGAGCAGGTTGTCAGATGTGGGTCCCCCGTCTCCTCTCAGTGACTGAGGTTGGGTTTGAGGGGAAGGCAGGGATGGGAAGGCCCAGTTACCTAGGAATCTGGTGACTGGGGGGGTCATATCCAGTGCCAAGAACGGTCTGCTTCAGCAGGCTGCTGGGGTCATCCCGCTGCTCAAAAGAAAGAGTAACGAAAAGGTCACATCACAGTCCGAGTAACTTTCCTGTTCCGTGTTCAACAGAATGAGCTGCTCCTGACTAAAGAAAGCCAGACACAGCAGCCCAGGATTAAAGGCTAGGAGGGAGGGAGCCCCAGGAAGCAGCACCCCCCCAACGCCCCCGTGTGGGCCCGCACCTGTTTGTCTGCGTTCCCAGGACTACGTTACCTGCCGAAGCGCCCCTGGGCAGTGTTGCTGAGGTTTCAGGCCTGGGTAGCCCATGGCAGCGGCAGGGCAGCCCCTGTTCACATGGATCCCATTGGCACAGGCCTGTCCACTTGTGCCACTGAGGTAGGGCTGCCCACTGGCTCGGTGGCCTGGGAGTCCTCCCAGTGGTACCATAGTGTATTGGCAGGAGGAGGACAGAAGGGCACTTCGAGGAAAACCCAGGTCTGTTGTATGTTCTGGAAGGACAGAAGGACAGAGGTATGCTTAGGCCAAGGAAGCTCAAGGCAGCCTCCAATACCATAGAAATCTCAGAAAATTTCTGACCATATAGGGATGAAAATATTTTTTCTCAGAACATATTCTTCCAGTCACCCATTTCTCCTAACATCTAGATTCTTTTCTTCATTGGGGAGAAAGGTGAGGAGATAGAGGGGCACAGGTTTGGGGAAGGAAGCAGTGAGCCAACAGAAGAAGCAATGTTTGAATGAGACAAGCTGGCCCGATGTGTTGTCATTTGAAGCAGAAATTAGCAACAGGACAATAGGGAAAGCTCAAGGCATCTACAGACCGAGAGAGGGGGCAGGGAAAGTGTGGGATGCATTTTCAACATGAGCAAGTGGTCAGAACAGCAGCTTCAGAATTTAAAAGGAGTTGAAGCCAGACAAGTACTGAGTTCCAGAAAAGAGGGGACAGACCACTTTCCACTTCCTACTTTCCATCCACCAGCGTCCATGAGCTGGGAGGAAAGGGCCCAGGCTTGATGTATTCTTATCTCTCCGAGCTCTGTGGGGGACCCAGGAGCTTATGCTCTAGTGCATGTGAAGCAGGGCATCTCCAACCTTCCCTGGGTGGAGGCCTCCTTGGCCTCTTGGGAGGCCCCCTCCTCCCCTCCTCCCCTCCCCAGGCTCCTTCCCCTTGGTGCTGAGGGGGTCACTCACTTTGCTTAGACCAGGCCCTCCACAAACAGAAGGGGATGAAGGCGACGATGATGAGGACGACAGAGCCCAGGACGACCCCAACAATCAGGTAGGGCAGGTCGCTGGAGCGTGCCACCATGGCCCCAGTGCCCACTGGCCGTTCTATGGTTTCAGGGGGTGGCAGCTGAGGTGGGGCCAGAGTCGGGGGTGGGAGCCGACCAGGATGACCAGAAGACTTCCGGGCTGTAATTGTGAACAAGACACTTCAGCATCAATTCCTTCACATTTCTCTCACAACAAACAGGAAACATCAACAGACCTGATTCAATGGGTGTGGGAAATGGGGTCAAACTCACAAGGCAGGGCCTCAAAACTCTGTATTAGATGAGTGTGGTATCCAAGCTCAGCATGAAACTGGCCTCTGATGGGAAATTTGTTACTGCAGAAGGCATCTGAACCTTCTACTTCAAAATACAACCCAAACCCTGGTCTCAGAATGGGTCTTCTGGGCAGAAAAGGTATAGGGCTTTTCTCAAAGAACAGCTGGTGAACTTTTGGAAGAAAATCTAAAAACAGGATGCATGAAACCAGCAAAAGAACTGGGAATGGAAGATCCTACCCATGGTTTTGCTATTCCTGGGCAGATTAAGGGATGCAAAGTGCCAAGTCTGAGCCTGGGCCTAGAGCAAGGAGATGGAGGGACTCTAGCACAGCCGGTAGCTAGGAAACACCAACTCAGTGACAAGATGGTGACTCCTCCTCGGCGTTGTGCTATTGTCAGGGTGTGCCTGACCTTGAGAACTCCCTTTCAGAGCTGTCTTCCCCCTGGGTTCTCCCACAGCACAGGCAGTGACTTCCCGCTACCTCTCCGAAGGCTGCTGCTTACATTTTTCTGTCTTCTTAGATCTGCGAGGGTTTCTAATCCCTTCCAGGCTCTATCCTGTATTCTGTTCTGTTCCTATGACTTCAGCCTGTGTCCCGGTGACTGCCAAATACTCCAGGGCCCTCCCCTGCTGGGAGACCTGCTTCTCTCTCAGCATCTCGGAAGAATCTGCTGCCGGAAGTCACTGAATGGTTCCACCTTGTTCCTTTCTCATGGACTCTGCTTCTCTTCTGGCTTCCCCGGTTCAATAAATGGCAATATCACCCATGTGTACATTATGCCGGACACCTCATGGTTTGCTTTGAACTCTCTTCATTCTCTCCCAGCCCTGACATGCTAGCAACCCCTGGTCCTACACACAGCCTCAAAAGAGACTAAAACTTGGGGCGGCTGGGTAGCTCAGTTAAACACCCGACTCTTGATTTCAGCTCAGCTCATGATCTCACGGTTCATGAGTTAGAGCCCTACACCAAACTCTTGGGATCCTCTGTCTCTTCTCTCTTTCTCAAGATAAATACATAAACTTAAGAGACTCAATCTCGTCCCTTCTTTCTACCTTACTTCTCAGCTCTCTCCCATCTGCCCACGCCTGCAGAAATACCTCTGAGCTTTCTCAACCTCACAGCCACAGAATTCTCAATGACCAGAGTGCCCACTGCCATCCCTGGCCATTCCCTGAGCACTCACTCTCTCTCTCTCTCTCTCTCTCTCTCGTCCTCCTTCCCACACCCTCCAACCACCTGGAGCTGTGTGCAGGCTTGCCCTGCCCCCCGCGTTACTCCCTTCTCAGTCACCTGAAGAGTCAATCCCTCCAGACCAGTGCGAAGCCTTTGTGAAGCCTCTCTTTGCCCTGGGTACTCTGTGTGAGTCCCCTGATACATGCAGAGCCAGAAGTCCTGTGTCTACCTCCTCCCTTCACTGTGCACAACAAAAGAGGTTAGGAGTGCACACAGGAGGCACTGAGTATTTGTTGAGTAACTGACTGAAAGAGCACAAAGCTAGAAAGAGAATCTTGTCCACATAAGGAAAATGGGTTCTTTTCTTCTCTCCGTTCCTATTCCTTTGTAATCTTCTCTTGATGATGTTCTTCGCAATATACTTGGGTTATACACTTGGCAGTATTTGCAAAATGGAGATGGTGGTATCTAAACACTTGACCAATGTGGAAATATTAAGCTTTTCAGTGAAGATGTTTAACATGTTTTAGTGCAGGAAAGAATCTGGGCTTATAGTTAGATAAACTTGACCCAGAGTGTACTCAATACCCCTAACTGGCTAAAGGACCTTGGTCAAGATACATCAATTCCTGATGCTCAGTTTCTTTCCTAACTCATGGGGTTGTAATTAAAATAAGTAAACCAATCAATGTAAGTACCAAATTTTATAGGAATATAGTGTTTATAGAAAGTTCTAACCTTAAGAATAGGTTCTATTCCATAAGTTCATGTATGAGTTAATTCCCAAGTTCCCTGAAGCCATCACCATGGCAACCTAATTCATACTTGAGGCACAGGCAAATAAAGGGTTAAAAATGACAAAGTTTAGGGGTATTTGGACAATAAGGAGTCTTCATGGGGAAGACATGACCAGCATGTCACATGGAGCAGTGACTTTGTCCTGGTGGGCTAAAAATAGCAGGGAGAGTAGAGAGCCTAAAGAGAATCACCTTTGGTTTCACAGATCATCACGTTGCTGAACTCACTCTCTCCTCCTTCGTTGAAGCACTGCATCTTAATGTCGTAGGAGGTCTCTGGCTGCAGGTGGCTGATGGAATGCCAGTATCTATCCCCTGGAAAAGGCAGCAAGAGAGTCAGTCACGCGTGGTGATGTGTACCACCTAGTCCACTTGGAAGCAATCGCAGTCAGGCTTGGACAGGGGTGTGTGTCTGGGCTGGTGCCATGAATGAGGTGGAGGAGAACTACTGGAATTTTTTAGGTGCCACCCAAGTTCCTGTGGTCCCATCACCAAGGGAAGGAAGCATGTGGATTTATGAACTTGATGACCCCACGCATGGCAGGAGTCAATGATATGGACCCAGATGCCCAAGTTTTAAACTTTCAGCAACACCTAGACACCCTTGCCAACAGAGAAAACCGCGTCCCCAAAGTGCTTACCTTCCACCATATCCTTCTTGTAGTCACTATCATTGTCACTGTCTGTGGGTCGATAATAGATATAAAATCCATGGATTGGGGTGTTGTTGTTACTTGCTGGAATATACTATAGGGAAGGGAGAAGAAGCAAGTTGACAGTGGAGCAGAGAAGTCCTCATGTGAGCAGGCCCACTGGTGGACAGAAATTTTACCCCAGCCTGGATTTAAAAATTCACTGCAGGAGTCTGGCAAATACTTCTGATGATACTCGCCAAGGCTTTCTGGGGAATGCTACGAAGGTCACTTGTTATTTAGCCTAAAGGTCCCCCAGCTTCTGGAGATAAGGAACAGACATTTCTCCAAAGACCTGAGCCCCCTCTGACCTGCCTGGGTACTGTAAGGATAAGTCAGTCTGGCTCAATTCCCAGGTACACGGGGGTTGGGAGGTGACCACTTACAGGAAGCCTTTGTGAAAAAATACAGGAAGGGGTCTTAGAAGAAGGGCAGTATAGAAAAGTGATTGCTTCCTGCCCCCATTGCAACAGCCAGCTCTTGTCATCATGAAGCTCAGCCCCATCTCCCCTTTGCAGTCTGTACAAGGTCACTTACCATCCACTTGAGCATGATGGTGGTCTCATTGACAGCATCCGTGAAGGTGATGTAAGGGCCTGCCACAGGCCTCTCATACACGCGGCCACTATAGCTGGACACCACATATGGCCTGGAAGGGGCACTGGGCTCGCTCTCCCCCAGCATGTTCAGAGCCCTGACACGGAACTTGTAGGAGGTGCCTGGTGAGAGCCGCTCACTTGAACCCAGGAGCTGGGAAACACTTCTGACCCACCCACCCCAGCACACCCAGGGTAGTGTCTTTTGGGTAGCTCCCAAAGGACACAAGAACTCCCATCTTTTTTGGAAAGGAGCCCCAGAGGGGATAGCTATGGACCACTATGGAAAGACAGAGAAGGAAGGACTTGTAGGATGGAGGAGACACCACCAAGAGCATCCAATGTGAGCAAGATAGCAGGTGGAGGACCAGCACAGAGTAGAGCCTCCAAAGCTCTGACCCTCCTCCGAGTGGTGGGGGACAACTAGGAGACCAGGTAGGACAGTGGCCGGACCCCTACCTTTCTCTAGACCAGTGATCTCCACCGAGAGCCGGGAAGGAGGGATGGCGCTGGTGGCCAGAATCCAGTCCCCCACTTTCTTTAGCTTCTTGTACTCTACACGGAAGGACTGGATTGGGAAGCCACCATTCCCACGGGGAATCCAGGTCACATACACAGATGTCTCAGAGGCCATGGAGATAGTGGGCCTGTCAGGGGCTTCTGGGGCTAGAGGAAACCAGACATGAGGGAGGAGGGAAGCAGGAGGAGGGACACGATAAGGTGATGTACTGTGACTGGACTCAGCCTGCTCCTGACTGGGACCTATTTCTCCTCCCAGCCCTTGCCCTCTGGTGGCTACATCAGATCTTCCAGGGCTACCTGGGTCACCCTCTCCCAGAAGTCCTTCAGCTAGAACCCCTAGAAGCCATGCTTCTGCAGTGTCAGAGTGCGGAGGACCGAAAGTCAGCTGCTCTCCATTCTGTATTCTCTGGACCCGCAGGGCCAGTGCTCCCTCCCCAAGTCAGACTACGTTTTACTTGAAAAACTCCAATCTACGTTTTCTCATGGGGTTGGCTGGGGAGATTCCAGGAAAACTGTCACAAGGCCTCCCAGACCCACAGAACAAGACCCCATTCTGCCTGCAACAAAGAACCTTGGGAGGGAGTGAACCTGTTTCCAGTTCTGACTGCTGCTCACCCCACCCCCCTGAGCCGCCAGTGGTGGGGGGGGGGAGCTTACGAGAGAGGCGGCCGTGGTCTGGCTGACTGCTGCTTTGGGGGCTGGCTCCAGGGTCGTCTCTCTGTATCTGCTGCTCCTTGCTGGCCATGATTTCAGGTTTGGGCCGCCGTCCTGGATGGAAGTAGGTGGAGACCAGCGAGTGGGAGAGTGTGGATTAGGTGTCCCTTTCCAGACAGTTCTTTCTGCCTGAGACTTTGCAGGGGGGTGGGGATCTGGCAGGGTGATACAAATAATATAGGACACCGGCTGTGTGGACTGATTCCTAGCTCTGCCTAACAATCATGGTATTGTGCCTGACCCTAGCGTGTGTGTTGGGGGGGTGGGGTGGGGAGCAGGGCAGAGAGGCCAGCTGGCGGCTCTCCTCATGAGAGCTGGGACCCTCAGCCTGGGCTCACAAACCAAGGTGAAGCAACAGTTGAAAGGAAGATAAAGTTCAAGGTGACTAGTGGGGCAAGGTGAGCAGGGCTTCTCACCTGAGCCTGGCAGGATTTGCTCAGGCCCACGACCCCCAAGCTGGGGGCAACATCTGACCCTTACCAGTTCGGAAGGTGACCATGGCTGTCTGGCCTTCCCCTGCACAGTTGTAAGCTGCCATCTCCACTTCATACAAGCTCCCAGGGTCAAGTCTGGTGAGGGTCAGGCGGTGCTGGTTGGCTGCAATGCTGGAGACAGTCCAGTTGTCAGAGGAGTTTGTGACCTGCTGGAGAAGGTAGCTGGTTTCAGCACTGGCCTCTCAGCCTGGAGCTCCCGGTGGCTATGGTTCACATAAGCAGCAGAATGGAGTCCAACAGGGCAGGAGGCAGGGAAGGAGAATGGGCTGGGTTTGTGCAGGGCTTAAGCTGGCCTGCCAGCTCTGGGACAGCGAGGTCAGCTCCCTGGTCCCTCACCTAACCGGCCCATCAAAGAACACTCGGTGGGGAGGGTCAAAAGGCCTGACATTGTTGAGTTTCTCCAAAGACCTCCTCTCTGTATTTCTGAAAACCTCCACATTTAACTTTCTTTCTCCTTGCTCTATTTAAACCAAATAAACACAGTCTCTTCATACTATGGGATGACGATAATGATGATAAAAGCCACAGTACCAATAGAGTTTTGTCTGATGAGTGTTTACTATGTACCCTATAAAGTGCTTTCATGACAACAGCCCAAGAGACAGGTGTTAGTTTTGTTCCCGCTTCACGAAAGCTAAGGCTTGGAGAGCAATTTGCCTAAAGCCACAACACTAGTGAACAGAAACTGTGACTTGACTCCAGAGAGCACATTCATAATCATATGTAACTCCTCCTAGAAAGAAAAAGAGTCTGGGAGCCAGGAAATCTTGGGTTTAAGTCCCGGTTATGTCTCTTACCAGCTGTGTAACCCTGAGCAAGTTCTCTAACCTCTCTGATCCCTAATCTTTTCATTTCTAAAATGAGGCAAATAAAAGCTCTCAGCTTATTCTGAAGATTAAACTAGATAATTTACATAGAGTGTCAAGCAGTGAACTTGGTACACAGTAGGTTCCCAGCAAATGCCTGGCCCCCTTCTCTGGACTTGCCCCACACCCTCCATTCAGTAGGTCTCTGCCATTTCAATCCTCCTTCTTCTGCTCCTGCCTTCACTCCTTTCTTAGTACTTAAAAACTGTGGATGAATTATATCTAGTATGGATCTTTAATGGCTCCACATTTCTAGCTCTTTAAAGAAAAAAAAAATACAGGAGTCCAGGCTCCCTCCCCAAAGGGCGATGCTGGGAGGCTGCTTCCTCTCACCTACCCCACCTCTCAGGACAAAAGGCTTAACTGCCAACTGTGCACATCTCCCAGTCTGCTGGAAGCCAAAGCCGTGGTTTGCTGAAGAATCAAACAGCTGGTAGAAAAAGCCCTAATCCCCAAGCAGAATATTCCAGAGTAGAACAAAACCTACTATTCAAGGGACAGGGATGGTCTGGGCTCATTTATGTCAGACTTCCAGGATTTGTTCCAAGGGGAGAAGTTTTCACAAACTGAGAATGCTCAGTAGTATTGGAAACCCAAACACAGTAGCCCAGGGTCTGCAGATGCAGGAGGAAATGGAACCGGCTTCCGGAACAAGAAAAAGTGAAAATGAGAGGAATGATTCCCAATCTCCTGCAAGAGAAGGGGTTGTACACACAGCCCAAACACTGATTTTTCACTTCAGAGTCCTTTCTTGTGGGATGATCTTTAAGACCCGTCAGTCCCTCAGGAAAGGAACTGCTTGCGAGACATCATTTCTCTTTGGTGGCATCCACCTAGCAGCCCCAGTGCCCCTCAGGCCGGAGCCTGACAGAAGCCAGAGCCGGTTGGGGCACGGTCCTCTCCCTCTCCCTGTGCCCCTTTCTCCCTTGGCCCTCCCAGCACGGGCCTCACACTTCCACTGGGCTCAGAAACAAAAATAAGAACTAGAATGGTCATTAGTCACTGTCACACACACACACACAGGGTGACGGTGGCCTCAGCCTGGCATTTCCGGATCACCATGCACCGCCTTTGCCAGCCTGCCTCTTGGTGAGGCAGGTTCATGGCCACCTATTGGCCTGAAAAATATGATTCTTGTTCTCGTTGCTGGCTCTTGTCTAGCGGGGACCAGGAGCACTTGGCCTGCCCTGATCTCTGTCTACAACTCTGAGATGGAGGTGTCCGGTTACATGGGGAAACAAGGATTAGGACCAGGGCTGCCCCATAACCTGGTCTGAACAATGAGCTTTTTGTTAAACAAGTATTCACCCCCTTTGCTGACTGTCTACGAAGAGGCCAGGGGGCCAAGGGTTAGTGAGAAACTACCCCCCGGCCCCCACCTCCTAGGCAGTTTCGCCTCAGGTGTCTTTCTGATGGCCCCGTATGTCTGTGAACTTGTCCTCACCCAAGGTCATGAAGGGAAAGAACAGAATGAGGTTGCCGACAGGGTCCAGGGCAGGGGAATGGCTACTGTGTGGCCAACACTTCGCACCACACAGGGCTGGGTGGGTTGGTTGGTTGGTTTTGGCGGGGGGAGAAGAGTTGATAAATACTTTCAGTTCCACAATCACATGTTTTCAATACTTTCTACTAAGTGCACATAGCACTTTAATAGGCAAAAATAACAATGAAGGTATAAAAAAATACAGCATTTATAATACATCATCAAATGACACTGTTAAAAATCCATTTAAGAACGATAATTTTCTACCATCTAATGGCCTCAGGGGGGAAAAAAAAAGGCACACACCTGGGATGAACAGAAATGCTCTTCAAGGACATTTTCTTAAAGGAAATCTCATGTCCTTCTCCCCAGGGGGGGGTAACATCAGGTGAGCGCTCAGCCTCGAATGAAGGGGGCAGGCTGGGGGCCCTGTCCTGCCTCACAGGGCATTGTGTCCAAGAGGATGGCCTAGCTGGCTGTCCCCACACCCTGCCAGGGCCTGAGGTTCCCTCTGCTGACAGCTCCTGAAACATCTACCCAGACAGGCTTCCTTCTGTCAAAGAGAAGTAGCTGAACAACACAATGTGCTTTCAGCTCAAACGCCTGCTTGTCAAACCTGAGCCATGGTTGAGTCCCTAAAACCGAGGGGGTATTTTATAGCCCCCAGAGAAAACACTTGTTCACAAATATTCGTTTCCCTGGCCTTAGAGCTGGCTTGCCGTGCAGAGTTCTTGCAGGGATGTACCCACAGGAGCTTACTTTGGTTAAAAAACAAAACAAAAAACAACATCAACAACAAATGACAGAGGGAAGAGCGGAGGGCAGGTGATGGTTACCAGGGAGACTGTTAACTCTCCCCAGAGAGGAGAAGCTGGTGGTGTTAGCTCCTGGGAAGCCAGTGCACAGAGAACCCGAAGGGGCACACATGACTTTTTCCTGGGCCTCTTAGGTTCCCAAATGCCTCAATCACAACCAGTTTCCTGGGAGGTGGTAGGAAAGTTCAGTGGAGGAAGGTCAAGGTCAGCGGTAGAGATTGCAGGAACTCAAGGGGAGGTGGCCAGCAGGCAGAAACCCACACCCAGCCTCATGGAGGGGAGGTCAGGCACCATACCTTGCGGTGTTTCACCACATAGTAGAGGATAGGAGCCTGGCTGCCACCCTCGTGCCGAGGCCGCCACACCAGCTCATACGAGTCAGTCTTGGAAGTCCGTGGTGAGCTGAGGATGATGGGCGCCTCAGCAGGAGCCACCTGCCCCTTCTCTCCACCGCACTGTGGGGAAGCTGGTTGCATGGACGTCAGGGGTTTGGGGAGCCCTGGGCGTCCCCTCAGCATCTGCTCAGGGCTTCCAGGTCTTGAGGGCGGCATGGGAGGTGTGGCAGTGTCCAGCTTAGCATCCCGCCATGGCCTCAGGGTCGTGCCTGGAGGACCAGGAAGGAAAGAGAAGCGGAGGAAGAGGATGTTGGTTCCCTTGGTCATGGGCTGAGTTGCTGCCTCGAGGGAGGAAGCAGAGAGAAGTCAGAGAGGAAACCCCTGGGGCGGGAGCCTGAGATGACCAGGGGCCCAGTCCACACATGGCCGGGCCCTGTGGGAGGAGACAGGACTGTACTGCTGCCCTGCCGGGAGAGAAGGGCAGGCTTGGGCCTTGTGCCCAGGCATCCCGCCACGGCTCAGGGCAGCAGGCAAGCATCTCTGCCGTCTGCTTGTTTCCCTGAGCCCACGGACTAGCCTCACCTTGCGTGAAGGTGTTCTCCTTACTCCTGAGGAACCCTGCACCCTCCTTCTCATGCCTACATTGGGGGAAGGACATGTCCCTTCACTGCGGGGTCTTAGCACCACGCACACTCTGGGCCTTTTCCTACTCCACTGCAGCCACCTGGAATGTGAGATGTGAAGTCACCTCTGAGAACTTGAGAGCCCGGGACAGGCAACCCTTCCTTTTGGAAGCATCTGCAGAATGTGCCCACGCTAGTTTCTCCTCTAGCTGACCTCTGAACCACAGACGGTTAGCATCTGATGGTGAGGATTCAGCCTTATTTGTCGTCACATTGTCCTCAAATCGTTTCCTTGGTGAGTTTTGTCTCCTTGATGAGCAAACTGGATCTTTGTTATGTCTTTCTGCACCCTACCCCCATGCCCCACCGCCCCGTCTAGTCCAAGACTGAGTATGTAAGTAACTACTCAGTCAGGGTAGGTGTCAGCTGAAATGGATCAAGCTGAAAGGGGCAGATTTGCTTTTCTTTACTCTAGAGCACTGGTTGTTAAACTGGATTCCATGGAAACCTAGCAACTCACAGATCTAAAGCATTTTTAAAAATACAATAGTAAGATCACTTCTACTAGTAAAAATGTACACCTCTGACTTTTTAACAAGTTAATGTGAACTTGCACTCATAACTAAAAGCCACTTTTATCTCATTTATAATACTGGGGTTCTAAGTTGGATTTCACTTGAGGAAAGGGTTCTGTGAATGTTCAGCTGAAATCTCCTCCAGCCTTTTGGGCGACACCTACCTGGCCTGGCGGTCCTCAGCTGGACCACAGCATGGGCACTCCCAACTTCATTCTCAGCCATGCACTGGTAGACACCTTCGTCCTCAGGACCTACGCTGACCACCCGCAGGGCCCTGCGGGACAGTCGGAGGCGCTGGCTGGAGGCCAGGGGCACAGCATTCCTCAGCCACAGCACAGATGGCGGGGGGTTCCCACGCACTTCACAGGTAAGCTTGGCGCTCTGGCCCCATGGGATGACCAGCTGGGACAGCTCCATGGTGACCTCAGGGGGCTCTGCCAGGAAACCGGAGCAGGGGTGACAAAGGGCCTGAGTCCTCCCATTTAGGGCCAGACAGGCCTGGGGGGGTGGGGAGGGACTGCAGTCAGGAATGGCTCCCTCCTTCCCTGTGACTGTTGATAGAGGGAAGGAAAGGTCCTGTGTCTCTTCTGTAAGAGTCATGCCCGGAAAGGGACTGGAGAGGGTGGTCAGGCACATACACCTAGACCCTGGGATCTAAGCACCTCCATCTCTCTCCTCCTCCATTACTCACTGGGCATGGGACCTCTCACAAGGCACATGACCCTACCCAGGGCTTAGGGTTATGAGCATCTAGAAAGGCCACACTGACCAAAGAGGAGGCCGAGGAGAAGAAAGTCTGCAACAGACACTCACCAAATACCTGGACGTTGTAGAGTATGACTGCTGCCCCAGGCTCCCCGACCCCATTGTCGGCCATGCAGCGGTAAGTCCCCGAGTCCTCCTCACTGGTGGCATCAATGAGGAGGTTGCTCAGCAGGAAGCGTGTCTTATTGTAGCCAGCGACACTGGACCCATCCTTGGCCCAGGTGACCCGCGGGGGTGGAATCCCACTGGCCACGCACTCCAGGATCAGACTCTGGCCTTTGGTGACAATGATCGTCTGGGCCTCTGGAGGGTAGATGATACGAGCAGCCTCGGCGGTGGAGCCTGGAGGGGCCAGGAAGTGAAGAGCAAAGCGTGCGACCAAGACTCAGTGCAGGGGAACCCCTCCACCCCGCCTTTGGCAGCCAGGGCCCAGGAAACAGTCCTCCGGGGATTTGGCATCAAACAGCCCTTCAGGGGCTTGAGACCTACATAAAGTGACTGAATTCCCCTGGGCTTGGTTTCCTTGTCAAAGACAAGGACCTGCCTCTGCAGAGAGCTATTGTAAGAGATGAGGTAATATATCGGAGCAGCAGCACTGACCCAACATATGCATGGAGAACTACGCATGTTGGCAAAGAAAAAGATGAGACAGAGAAGCAAAGTGCACCCCAAGTCCGAGGATGGCTAGGAGACAAGGATCCGAGGTAACCCCCACACACCACAGAGGTCTCGGTTCCCAGTGTTCCTGACAGTGCGAGCACCTCACTGAGCTGAGCAGGACCCACTGTTTAAAAAGATGCATTTCTTGCACAGTATTACAGGTCCCCAAAGCAAATCAACTACTTTGTTGGCTGCTCAGCTAAGGAAGGCGTGACCTCTTTTCAATGCTGGGGAAGAAACCGCACAGCACTCATCAGAAGGCTGGTTGCTCTCCAATGTGCCACTCTCTTCCACGTGGACTACGTGTGATTTTACTTTATGAGCTAACCAGGGGGAAAGCCAGCTTTTATAAGACCTGAGAGCTTGGGAGGCCTTCTTTAAGAAATAGAATGTAGGCGCCTGGGTGGCTCAGTCAGTTAAGTGTCTGACCTCGGCTCAGGTCATGATCTCACAGTTTGGGAGTTTGAGACCTGCTTCGGGCTCTGTGCTGACAGCTTGGAGCCTGGAACTGCTTCAGATTCTGTGTCTCCCTCTCTGCCCCTCCCCTGCTCACACTCTGTCTCTGTGTCTCTCTCAAAAATAAGTAAAAAACATAAAAAAAAAATGAAAAGAAACAGAATGCAAAATTATAGATACAAAACTCCATGAGGGAGGGAGTGCTGAAGCTTGGCTTCCTTAACTTCACAGTACATCTGCCTCTGGTGCTGACTCTAAGACCACACTCCGCATGAGATGTCCCTCCAGTGAATAAGCGGGAAGGCTGGAAAAATGCCTGGCACACAGGAGATGCTTGGCAAAGGCGAGTGTTGTTCTCATACGACTGGGGGAGTGTGTGGGCCTCCACGGACCATCCCCAGAGTGAGGTGCTGGACACACTTCAGTGAGCAGCAGTGTAGGCACAGCCTGGCCTTGTGCCAGGCAGGCCCTGTGGCCTCACATGGGCACGGGCACACCATCATCTCTCCCGTGCATGTGCCGTCAGCTGCTGAGCACCAGGCCGTCCTGCTCCAGCAGACACGCCCCAACAGATCCCTGCTATGAAAGTCCCACAATGAAGGGAAGCTCTCAATGGGCAGGGGAAAGGGACCAGCAAGCATAGCCACCCCCCAGAATGAGGCAAGGGCCTACGGGAGGCCACGAGTGGCCGGCTGGTGGGGAGAGGACCCCGGCTCCGTCTGAGTCCCGGATGCTCTGCTGGTCCAAGCCCCCCAGGTCCCACCCCCACTCACAGACCACAGACCTGGAGCACAGACTGTGCCCACCCCGGGTCACCCCCCCCCCAGCCCGACCAGCCTCTTCCATCAGCGAGACACCCCGTTGCCCCTTACGGCGCACGCGGAGCCTGTCACTGGAGCCCGAGGTTTTCACTTCTTGGGTCACCGGGTTGTAGGCAGCACACTTGTACGTTCCCTCGTCCTCCCGGCTCGCGTTCACAATCTGGAGGTTTCCTGATGGCATGATCAGGTAGTTATCTGAGAAAAGGGGACACGGGATGAGTTTGGGTCCAGAAAGCTGCAGCCGGCACCTCCCGGGGGGGCAGGCAGGGCAGGAGCCGTGAGCTGTATACCTGAATCCCCACAGGCCCACACTGAAAATGCTGTTCTCCCACCAAAACTGCAAATCAAGTGGGCCAGAAATGCTGAGGAGTAAACCTGACCAACTAGCTGACCAACTGGCTGGCTGGAGGACTCCCCTGAGTTAGCACATAGGTCTAGGGAAGAACGCTTTATACTCTCAAAGGAGCTGGAGTAGGGTGGAAACGAAGCAAGGTCTGGGGTATGCCAGACCTGGGCTTACGCGCTGGATCTGCCGTGGACTCTGTGATTCTTGGCAAGCTGACTGACCTCTCAGATACCGTTTCCTCATTTGTAGAACGGTACGACATGTGCCGCCTCAGAGCCTACTGTAAGGACTGAAGGGCCTGTGCTGCACACGCAGGTGATGAGATGATCATTCCTGCAAGCCACCAGGAAGGAGGGAAATGCATAGGACTTCCCGTGGGTCTCTGTCATGGTCACAGCTCTAAGCCACCTCACTCCTGAATTTCTGCAACCAGGGAGGAATAGTCGCACTCCCAACCACCACCTTCTCCACGCATGTCACTGAAACCCTTCCCTCTGCGTCGCGGGTCTGCTACACTTTGTCCGCTTCTG
Organism: Puma concolor; assembly: GCF_028749965.1. Taxonomy (NCBI): domain Eukaryota; kingdom Metazoa; phylum Chordata; class Mammalia; order Carnivora; family Felidae; genus Puma; species Puma concolor. Next base: position 100,265,160 of record NC_141675.1, read on the forward strand.
GTCCAGAGGGGCCGCGGGGGTGGGCTTCCTGTCTTTCAACAGGAGACAGATTCACGGCTTCTGGACACCCCACTGTCTGGGGATGGTGTTCAGTCGGCTTCCTGGCAGGCAAAGCACTGGCCCTCAGCTCTAAGCTTTCTGGTGGCGTGGCCTGCCCTGGTGGTCCCGGGGTGTCTGAAATCCAGGTTCACTAAGCCTGGTGCCTGCCTGTCACTGGGCCGCCCCAGGTAAGAGCAGCTTAGGCAAATGCCTGACAGAGAAAACGCCTCGACCCCTCCTATGGAACGGGCAGGCTTCCTCCAGAGGGCTATTGCCAAGTGTCCGCTGGGGACAAAGGAGAGTCTTACTCTATTCCTCGCACTCTCCAGTGATTTCTGAGCGGCAGGATCAGGGGTTTTACCCTTCCAAAAAATGGTTTTCTACATTTTCTGCAGTGAACATATATACATTCCTTATAAGAATATAGGAACATATCTTCCCTTCATAACCAGAAAAAGTTGATGAAAAGGTTTGAATTCTATAGGATATTTTAAAAGGTATACATTTTGAGCTGTGGGTTGTCACGTAGGGTCTAGCTGGCATTGAGTGAAGGGTCAGCTATGGGAAGTAGCTGACTTCATCTCGGGAGACACCCCTACTCCTCACAGGCACTCTGTGGACCCAAGCTTGGCTCCCCTGGACCAGTATGTTGTGGCCTGAGCAGGAGCTAGGTCAGCTGAGACAGCCGCATCACCGAGAAGATGGGGAGAGGGAAAAACCCAAGTCCCACTAAAGAGATTCCCCTGATGGGTGGGGGTGAGCTCCACCGCCCCCCGGGGAATGCTGCAGCTCCACCAATGGCTGGGTTCATCGGGCGACCTCTCGGTGTGTGCCTGGAGGCAAGGAACACTGTGCCGACAGTCTTGTTCAAATGGTGGAAGCTCAGCAACATCTTCCAGAGCCTCAAAGGATGAAGAGATTCCTCGTAACAGGGCAGAAGACCTCCATTTTGGAAGTCTAGCATCCTACAGGGCTAAATAGCAAGGTAGAAGACAGCTGACCGGTGTGAGGAGGGGACTGCTGGCATGTGGATGGGGGTTCGGGAGGCAGTAGTTGGAGGTGGTCAGCTTCCCTCCTGGCCTTGGCCTCTGGGCTCCTGCTTGCTCACTCACCCCGAGATGCCTCCAGCCACTCTTGCTTGACACTGTATCGGACCTGAGCTTTCGGGTGGCTCTCAGGAAGGTGGCAGGCAATGACTGCTGTGTTCCCCTCATCTACTTCAATCACATGCTGCACATCCAACTTGAAATCCTGGAGATCTGTGGAGAGAAGAAAAGGTGCCAATTGGGCATTGATGGACGACAGAAACAAAGTGACATTTCTGGGTGGGTTGATGCCTTGGTGTCTTCAGTCACAAGAAACAGCTGCAGAAGCCTCACCTGCTGGGGGCTTTCTGGGGGTGGTTTAAGTCCTTCCTCCAGCTTTCTGTTGTAAGAGTTTGAGGATGGAATGTGTGGCCTTTATCACTACATGGGAGTTTAACTTGGTATATATAAGCTGGAGGGTGGGGACATACGTACAGGATTCCATCAGGAGGTGCCTGCGATATCTCACCTCTTCCGATCTCTCACCAGCCTCTTCTGTTACAATGAGACATGGGGGCAAGTTGGCCAAGCCCATTGGCCCTACTGGACCTGGCTGGAGATGGGTTATGATCAAGGCATAAGTGCCCTGGCACAGCTCAGCGAACGGAGACTGAAGGGAATGATGAAAGAGAATTGTGATTTCTTTTTTTTCCAGTTCAGTCAAGTTCCCTGGCTTTTCTTTGTCATCCACAATAAAAGTGACAGGCCCAAGATTCTGCTTAGTTACCAACCATGGTTATAACAGGAAGGCTGATGGTACCCATGAGCTATACTCCATGTCATGGCTGATCCTTCCTCGGGGCTAGGGGTGGGGGATCTGTGGACGCTCTAAGGGCTTTCTAAGGCAAAGAGGGATCTCCCCAGTGTAGCTGACGGCAGTGGAATGTGGGAGAGCTGAGGGTCCTGATGCCAGGCTGCAGTGTCTGCAGCATGGTGGCTGTCTCTTCTGACTTGGCTTGGTGGGAAGACTGGAATCTAAACTGGGAGAGGATGGAGATCCATCTGGAACAAGAGCAGGATGTTTCCCAAACAATCTAACAGTTCACACAACAAAACTCTCTTTGTATGAGCCAAATCACCGAAGTTGCTGAACAAAACGGGATACTTGTGCCATAAGCCACATGCCAAATTTATTTTATCAGGACTGCAGCTGAATTGAAGAGAAGACATAAGATAAGAAAGATGAGACTATTTACCCAAACACTCCTTCGTAGAGCTACTTAGCCCTGGAGGCACCCTCTCTGCTGTCTACACCAAATTCTGTGAGCTCCTGAGAGCGGACACCCGCAGAGCTTTTACCGCAACTCCACTGCAAGACTCCACCTGCCTGTGTTGTTTTCCCTGGAGACCCAGAGAAGGCAAGAAGGTGACGGGAGCAGGTGGGAATCAGGTTTCTCACAGAAAAGGTAGTTAGTTACCAAAAACAAACTACTGTCACTACAGGAAAGCACAGTGATCAAGGCACGTAGTGAGGTCAGAAGGTTTCCCACCTGATGGAACTTGCCAGAAGCTCTTAGACAAGCTGTGCCAGGACAGGAAAGCCCTTTCATTTCTATGAAAAGATCACTGTCCCTCTGATTATAACACTAGGACTTTTCAGGGGCAGGGGCCAAGTCTAAACCTACGCAGGGCCTGATCTCATTAGATGCTCAGTAAATGCTGAATGACCAAATGAGGGACTATCTCAGAAACTGGGACCCTCAAATCAGGTACCAGATACCCATTTGTGTTGCCTATGAACTCAACTTTCCTAGTTGTGTTTCACCTATACTACAAGCTCAAGGACAAAGTCCTAGCACAACAAATTTTCTATAAATCTTCTCTCTACTTATGGCCAAACTTTTATCAAAGTATGGCTATTTTTAAAATAGAATGTTTCTTAAGAGGTCACTTCCGGAGTCACAGAAAAGATGTGACATAAGTCTCATGAATGTGGAGTAGGAAATACATTCTGTTCACAAGCGGGTGACAAAAGCAAAGGCAGACTGCCTGATTGATTTCTACTGCCCCCTTTTACTTTCTGGGGTAAGTAAATGCCTCAAGTGAGGCGCATGGGTCAAGGGGAGCTCTCACTCAAGGATTCCTTCCTTTGGGTGAGTGTAGAGCCTTTGGGGCTGTTAAAGAATTTTCTCATCATTATATAATTTTGTATATGTGATATCTGACTCCAGCTAAATTGGAAAGTCCTAAGGGGCAGCCTATTAATTTTGCACTCCACGCCCCAGCCCTAAGCCCCACTGCACAGTATGCAGGATACAGCAAATTCCCTACAAATCCTCGTTAAATGAATGAACAATTTGAAAGGTTGAGCCCCAGGCCCGCTTCATGGGACTGCCATCTGTATAGCTGAATGTGGCTCTGAGCCTGGAAGGGGCCAGCACTTGGCTCAATGCTCTGCCATCACCGTCTTCAAATTCTTAACGTTTGCACAAAAGACCCCACATTTTCATTTTGCATTAGACCCCCAAAATTATGTAGCCCAGTCCTGGCTGAGCTTCTCAGCCAAAACAGCGGATGTGTTTTTTTCTCAGAGAGGAAGGAGATACGGACTACGGGAAGGGGTGGATGGCCTGGGCGCAGTGTGTTCTGGCTAAATATTACTAACTGCTTTTCAAAAGCAATGCACTTAAACAATGCAAAAGCCTTAATCCTCCTCGGCACAGTGCGTGCTGTACCTGCCAAGTCAGGAGGATCTCCACAAAGAGAGCTGTGAGCGACTGTCAGCTCAGGGGCATCTGGAAAATTCTGTCATCAAAAAGTAAATCTAAAACTACTCCAAGAGATTGAGTTTTCTTCCTCCTCCTCTTCCTCCTCCTCCTCCTCTTCTTTATTTCATTCCAAGGAAATTTGCCTCAAGCAAGAATATACTTAAACAGATCATTTTTACAAGAAAGGAGTTTGGCACCAGAATGCCATCTCCACGTTAATGGCCCAGGCTCTTGCCATTGTAACTGAGATTTTATCCAGGCACAGCTCACGTCCTCCTCCGTGCACCCACCTCACTGACCCAATACTAGAAAACATACGCACCCCCACCCCCTCCCTCAGTCCCTCTTGGCTCCTTCTGCACCCTGTGACAATTGCTAAGTCGGAGACAGAAGGTTGTGCGGTGGGGAAGGCGCAAAGCTGGGCACCGGTCAGCCATGTGGCTAGACAGCCCTCTGTTCCGATGCCAACATGTGCACAACAGCTCATGTGGGCAGGACTGAGGACACCCCAGCTGGGCATCCAGCTCCCCCACAAGGGCCTACTGGCAGACCAGTCTTCCTGGCTTCAAAAGAAATAAGGAGTAGTTAGGTCCTTGGCCCTGTCCCCTCCTTGTTCCTCCCAAGCTTAAGCCTTAGCTGCTGCTTCACTAGACAAACACATCCAATTTGGCTGCTGGAGTAAAATTGAGTTTCACTAAGGGATCAAAGGCAGAGTAACAAAGTGATGATGGATGTGAAAATCAGAGCACCCTTCTCTAGTGTTTTTAGGCAGGAAGGAGACTGGGGGTAGGGGCGGGGGTGGTGTGGAGACATCATGATCAGTAATGGCCTAAGCAGCCACCAGATGAGGCAGATGCAGAGATCTGGTTGGCTGCAAGTGAAGGAAACCAGTCTGTTCCCAGGCTCCTTTGTCTGCAAAGCCGGTTTCCTGGCCAGTCCCTGGGGCTGCTCAGGGCACCTCACTGGGACTGGGGGGGGGGGGGGGCAGGCCCTTGAGTTTCAAATGGGGTTAACAGGCCTCACTGCAGAATGATGGATCGGGTTTCATGGGGAAATGGTTTGACAGGACACCTGCCCTTGCCTGTTGACTGGTGTGTTTGAGAAATCCATTAGAGGAATGTTTTCGCAGCTTTAATCCTCTTACCTTCCCCCAGACCCCTCTTGTGCATCCTCTTTGTGTATTCTTTCGGCTATTTTATTAACTTGTCTGCACTAATCAAATGCCAATAAACCCAACTCTTGTTCCTCAGCTCTCAACAGAAGCCCTGGTCTTTAGGGCCATCTCTGGATTTATAGAATTTCCTTCTCAAAGGATTTTGTGCTTTCTAAGAAAGCCCAAAATAGTTTAGGCTCCATACAGAACCCTGCCTAGTTCCCTCTTTTCTAAGCCCTCAGTTTCTTAATGGAAGATGTATCTTCTGATACATTACTTCCAGAGGGCTCTTAGGTACACAGATTACAGGGCTTTGTTCAGACATAAGTCATGTGATAGGCTCGGTGTTTCCTCTTCACATTTACAGGGTATATCAGGCACTTACCTTCTGAGCTAAGGGAAAATGGGGAGGAAAACAAGAACTTTTAGAAACCTATCTATCTACAAATAGACAGGTTTTATGTTAAGTCCATTTGAATTTATCACCTTCTAGCTTGGATCCTTCCTTTGGCTCAGCAGAACTATGAATTAAATTACAATATTTGGGTTATGTTCATGAATTCCCATGACACAAAATTGTCAAATCTTAATTGTAGGCTCATCCTCCCAATTTTTATACAGTTTACACATCCAGTTAGAGGGTGCATTGCATCACAGCAGAATGCCTCTGGTGTAATCCGTAAGGATCTTCAAGGCATTTCCTCATCTGGGCCTCCTCTCCCTGAGATCTCTCTTAGGCTGCAAGTCACAGTTAAGAAGTCAGGCAAGACAGCGCCTTTGTCTGGAAGTCACAGGGGGTCACCGACATCCCCATCTCCGTGAACTCTGTGGAATATTTATTTTAAAAAGTCATCTTCTACCCATCCAGGCATTCTTATGTAGAGTCAGTCCTGTCCTTTCCCCCTGCATAGGGACAAGCATGTACTTGACTGCTCAGGTTTGGACGGGACCCACCAGATTGTGGGGGTGTCATATTGGGCTCGCTTGGCAATGCTGCCAGGACAGCTTAGTAGCCTCTTGGCCAGTGGCAAGTTTCCGGGCTGATGATTCTGCTGCCTAACTCTTGTGGCCTCCAGGCCTCAACTGGCCCTGCGGTGGCTTGTTGTGCCTATGGCTGATGTTACGAAGCATAGAAAGATTTTGCCCTAATATCGCACCCCTCATGCTGACCCGGTGGCCCTTCTCTGCATCTCGATTGGTTTTTGAAAGATGGCAAAGTTTCAAAGGAAGTAAAACGAAGAGCTTTCTCCGGCAGAACCCATGGCTCACCTCTCTGCAGGATGGACTTGGGGGTAGAGTTTGAGAAGGTGCAGGGTCCTAGGCGTCGCCTTCCTATGTGGGCTCTGGCAGTGCAGGGGTGCTCCCATGCCCCATACTGCTTCACCGATGGGCAGAGAATCACAACACTACTCTCACCCTCCAACTCACCTGAGGACCCAAGCCTTGGCAAGGCCCCAAGATGAGCCCTCTGAAATCAAGTGCTCTGCAGGTGGGAAACCATGGCAACCAACTACAGAAACAGAGGAAGCCTGGAGCAGAACTGGGCTTCCATTAGGCCAGAAAGCCTGGCGCCCGGAAAGGATGGGGTTTACTGCGGGATGGGCAAGCGTCTCAGAAGCCACGCGTTCTGGGTAGTGACTAAGCCTTTTGCCAGCACGTAGCCCTGTCACACAGACCGCTGAAGCCAAACCCAACTATAGCCCACAAGGCTGGGCAAAATCAGCCTACTCGATAGTAGGCATTTGATACACACCATGCCCTCCAGGCATCACTGATTTATTCATTCAGCCAGGAGCTACAGAATTGTCTAGTAAGCCCGGCACTGCAGAAGATATCATGAAGACAAAAATGCAGTTCCTAACCTCAGAGACCTGTACTTTGATAGATGAGACAGGTCAAAACAACACGCAAAGCAGGGTACGATAGCTTGCAAGAGTCGGGTCGGCAGGCTTAGTCCCTACCACCTCCACGAGCATCCCAACCTAGGTCAGGTGGCCTTGAGCTCCCGAGCAACTTGGAAAGGGCAGAGGGAATTGACAGAGGGAGTACTCGTCCTCTCTCCGTAGGCCGCGAGAGTGGATGAATAGATTTCCTTTCATTAGGATTTTTTTCTGCCTGTCCAATTGCACAAATAATTTTGGCTGCAAATCTCTCTCCTGAGAGCCATGGAAACATGACATGAAATTTCTCAAACACACTCTCTGATGAAAGCAAGGCATATGCTCTCCCTTATTTAAATAAAAACAGTCTCCACGGGTGTCTAAAAAGGCCTTGGCAGATGCCAAACACACTAGCTGTTCAATCTTGTGTTTCTTTCTTTCCCCTTGAGTTGAGGTGGGGTTTGCACTCAGATTTGAGCAGTGGGAGAAAGCTGAGGGCAGAGAAGAGATGAAAGAGCCACGAGAATGAGGGCAGAGGATCAAAATCAAGACTGGAGGTGGGCAGGAGAGGAGAGAGGATATAAAGGGAGGAGTGGGACAGAGAGAAGGGAAAATAAAAAGGACCTAGTTGGCAATGTCATTAAAACGAAGTGCAATAAACTGGCCTAATGTTTCAGGAATTTCTTGGCTTGAGTCATTAAAAATCTTCTTTAGAAAAGAAATAAGAAAATGCGAGACGTGATTAATCCTTGAAGACAAGGCAAGGATGGGAGCCACGTCTCCACCGAGTCTGGCAGCCAGATGCACGGAGATGTCTGTAGACCATCTCATTTATCTGACTTCAGTTCTGCACTGAGGTAGGGCTGGTTAGCAGAACTTGGGAGTTTCTTTTGGACCAAATGAAGGAATGAAATGGTTTGAAAAAACACACTTAAGAGAAAGAGAAGGGAAAAAAAAAGATTTAGTTGCCAGTAACCCACATCATACATATTTCTCTGATCAACGAAATATAAACTATAAACTTAGCAATGGGAAAATTAATGTGAATCCTGGTGGTCTGGATCATGAGAGCCAGAACTGGATCCTGACAGAGCGTCTGGCAGGCTGGCAGCCTGCACAGGAAGAGGGAGGGGAGAGAAAATGGGAGGCCAAGGCACTGGGGAAGAATGGAGATGAGCACTTCAGCATGGTCCTCACATACAGAACTCTGGGTCGGAGAGGCAGGGGTGCTGCCCTAAGGCCACTGGGGCCCACAGTGGTGCTACTTTTTCTGCCCACACACCTGGAAATTACATATTCCTACAAGCAGTGGTGGCTACTTGATGCCAACCACCCACTACCTCGGATAGCGTCCCATGAAGTGTCTCATAGGACGTGGAGCAACATTCACTGGTATCTCCCTTCAAAGTTTCCAGAGGTTCCTCCAAACATCTCCATTCCTTGTAAACAGACCTTTAGACTTCTGACATCCATCAATTTTTCTGAGCCCTCCCTGAATCTACTTGTGTCTTCAACCTGTTTATACCCAGAGTTCTTGCTTCATTTTTTTTTTTTTAAGCCTTTTAATATGTCAGGATTTGGTGAAGAAATCTTTGTTCACCTTTTGCATGCCCTTCTTGGCCTTCTGGACTTCAAACATATATTATCTAGGAGTCTTCCTCTTTCTAGACATTCCCTAGAGGCCTACTCTGTGCCAGGCCCTGTGGTCACAGAGATAAATGACAAAGTCTCTGCCCTCCAGGCAAATGAGAGGGCTACAGAAGTAAAGACAGGATGGTAAGGAAGCTGGGAAGAGGAGACCCCACTCCATACTTGGGAAGTTGAGGGTGTCAAGAAAAGATCCCTAGAGAAGATATTCGCATCTGAAAAACTGAGAAGGAATTTGTTAACCCAAGGGAGACGGCAATGTCTGGGAAAGGGAGTAGAGAGGACGGTGTTGCAGGTAGATGGGGCACCATTCCCAAAATAAGGGGAAAGTGCAAGATGAGATGAGGAAATGGCAGAGTTTGGTGGGTCCAGAGAGGAGGCCGAGAGACAGGCTTATGGGCCATGTCACAGCCCGAGTCCTATTCCGTAATTCCTGGAGTCTTCACAGGTTGTTAAGTAAAGGAACACAGTCATTCAACATTAAACATGATTCTCCCTCACCCCCCAAAACGCTGGTTTTGCCTCAGCTAGCTTTTTTTCCCCTATGCCTACATTTTTTTTTCCTCACTATTCAGTGATAGTCCTTTATCTTAGATGGGAACACTGACCCACCTGCCGGGGTTGTACTGTTCTCAGGGTTATTACCAGATTCCAGGAAGGGTTGAAAGTCTAAAAAAAAGGGCCAAAGTAGAAATTCCTAAATTTTTCCACACTCAAAAAAGGGGGAGCCAAGGGATTCATCTGCTGTCTTGATTTTTTATTTTTTTTTAAATTATCTTGCATCATGTTCCTTAGAGGGCTCCAGGGATTTCAAGTGAGCTAATCAATGCTTCCCTCGCCTTCCTGTACAAAAGGCTTCTCAAAGTCTGTTCTGGCTCATTGAATTTATAGGTAGTACCTGCTCAACAAACTGGAGGTCCTCCCCTTCTCTCTTAGATTAGAAGGTGGACCTAAGATTTTACTTAAGCATGTGGCTGTATGTGCAAAGAACAGGCTGAGGAGGGGAAAGGGTAGGAGTTCTAAGCGTGCCCTCGGTAGAAGATGCACCGTGGACTTGATATCTTCTTTTGGTAAATTCTGACCATTGCTAAATAGAGAATTGGAACCCCGGCTATTTGGGGTAGACAGTTACTGCCATCATGCACTGGGCTGAGCTCACATCACACGTCTGTCTCAGTACTTATACCAGGCCTGATGGGATTAGTGTTGCCAATGTCATTTAGAGATTTCTTTAGAATAGCAGAAAATTCTTGTGATATTTAGAATATCGGATACCGCCTATATCCAGTACAAAACAGAAAAGGTTAATAGGACTTCGGTTTAATACTGTAAGGTATTCCTTAGTTATTTCCTATTTAGACATTCAAGCTGCTTAGCTCCTTTTGGGTTGAAGCTGTCAATAATTTTCTTGTCCAACTGGCAGAGCAAAACAAACCTTACAGTATAAAGCAGCTGAATTTCACCCTTAGGCTCACTCTCCCTTTCCAACGGTGTATTCCCCACCATAGAGTTGCCTCAGTCTCTCCCACTCAGCCTGCCAGTACCGCCAGCCCAGCTTTCAGCGGCAGACTCCCTCCCACTCCTGGACCAGCACAGGAGGCCACCTGTGTTTCCTTTCCCTCCCCAGCTCTTCTTCCTGCCACCGCCCCTTCACTGCAAAGCAAAGGGCTTGCACAGGATTCCCCAAGATGCCTAAGCTAACAACAAATGTTTTTCCAACTTGGAGCGAATGGTTCCTTCTTGTTTTGTCAAGGACTCACCAGCTGGCTGAAGCAGACTGGCGGAGAGGAATGGCATTGGAGAAAATGCTCTGAAGTTTCCTTTCTTAATCACAAAACATACATTCCCAAAGGGAAAAGAGAAACGGTGAGAAATGGGAGGAGTTACAGGGGAATCAGATGGGGTAGCAAGAGAGAGACAATCACTTAGTAGCTACTTTCAGGATTTGACTGAACTCCCCACGGAATTACCTCACTCTGGAAATTAAAGTCGCTATGGAAGTGTCTGCACCATCCCAGAAAATACACTGGGCTTAAATCCAAGTACACGATGCTGAGTTAAATTCAGTTGTAGGTCTCAGAAAAGTAGGAGAGAACTCAAAAAATGAGAAAGGTTGTCCCACACACATTCTTTAAGGCTCAACTCCCAAGTCTTCCTCAATTCCCTGAAATTGAGATGAATCACGCTTAGCCTGAGCTCCCAGTAAAATCTGTTTATATCTCTGTCAGGGAACTCATGGGTTTGACTTGCTTTGTGGCTACCATGTTACTGCAGTCAATCTTCTCCATTAGGTTAAGAGCTCCTCAAAGGCAAGGGTTAGGTCTTACGGTACTCTGCTGGAATTCTGAACACTCCCCAATTCTCAGAACACCAATCTCCAAAACACCCACACACTAAACTCAGTGCTGGAGAATGAGTGCTGTTCCCCAGTGGGACTTCCTCACCTCCAGACTGCTGGCTTGCCCTGTGAATTTTGGACTTAACAGCCTCCACAATCATGTGAAGCAATTCTGTAAAATAAATCTATTTTTCCTTTTATTTCCTTCTCCATATATCTAGGCAGGCATGCCTCATTTTATTGCACTTTGTGGATACTGGGGTTTTTGTTTGTTTTTTACAACTTGAAGTTTTTTGGCAAGCCTACATAGAGCAAGTCTACCAGTGCCATTTTCCAATAGCATTTGCTCATTTTCTGTGTCACATTTTATTAATTCTCACAATATTTCAAATCCTGTCATCATTATTATGTTTGTTATGGTGATCTGTGATCAGTGATTACAACTCACTGAAAGCTCAGTTGATGGCTAGTGTTTTTAACAATGAAGTATTTTTAAATTAAGGTATGTACTTTTTTAAGTCATAATGCTATTGCACACTTAATGGACTACAATATAGTATAAATATAACTTTTATAAGCACCAGGAGACCAAAAAGTTCATTTGACTCACTTTCTTGTGAGTAGTCTGGAACGAAACTCGCATTATCTCCAAAATATGCCTGTATGTGTAACTGGTTCAGCTTCTCTGGAGAGCCTGACCAAACCAAGGATAAAGGAAGCTAGAGGTATTGTTTATTGTTTGTTTGTTTTTTTAAATATTTGAGGGGGGAAGGCGCAGAGAGAGAGGGAGAAGGAGAGTGAGAATCCCAAGCAGACTCTATACTGTCAGCACAGAGCCCAATGAGGGGCTCAAACTTGCGAACCATGAGATCACAACCTGAGTTGAAATCAAGAATCGGACACAACCGAAAAGAGCCACCCGGGTGCCCCTAGAAATACTGTAATAAAGACATGTCCACAGTGGTCCTTTATGGCCTATTCCAGTTCAGGGTCCGAGCCTAGAAGACCTTAAGGAAGTGTCTGATGGGAATCAGAGGTGGGGGAAGCTGAACAAAAGGAAACACAGCTTTCTGTTTGTGGAATCACTGTCCCGAGGGCCAGGGTCAGCCCAGCCTGCCAGCACAAACCAGCAAGTACCTGGTTAGAAGAACAAGCAGTGGTGAGCCAGCAGAAGCAGAAATGGAGTAGCTCTGTGGGCTACGGGGACAGCACGCAGTGCAGGGACACCATGGCTATTCTCCAAGGCAGCTAGGAGGTAGGAATCTGGGTTGGAGAGCGTGTGTATACAAAGAGCTGAGAAATTCGCAGGAGGTGGGGTAGTTAGTTCTCTCTTCCCAACAAGCTAGCCCTTTGTCTTGGGTCTGGTAGGAGTGAAGGCTTTGCCACTCCCTGGACTTGGTCTTCTGAAGACTGTTCCCAGAATGGAGCTAGGCAGCACATGGCTGGCCACAGGCCCCAGAGACTCCTGCAGGAGGGCACTCCACAAAAGTTCACCAACCTAAGGGGTGAATGAGGAAAGCCCAGAATTTATAAAATGTTTCAACATATTACTAGCATATCATCCAATCCTTAAAAAAAAAAACAAACCCCAAAAAACAAAAAACAAGAAAACTCAGGAGATGGATGCTGTAACTATCACTGTGCTCACTTCACAGCTGTGGTAATCTAAGTGATTTAGTGACTTGCCCAAAGTCACACCGACTTCTAGGGGCAGAGTTAAAACTTAAACCCAGGTTTTTTTTTTTAACTTTCTTCTCCCCCACCCGCCATATTAGTTTGTCTCTTCATTTTATTCACGGGTTAAATTATGGTGACAAAGGGCCCTGTCACCTTCTGAGCATTCCTCAGAGCGAGTCATAGAGACAGCTGCCTAAGGGGAGCTCCTTCCTTTCCTGTCAGCAGACTCACCTTCTAAGATCTGAGGGCAGAGAGAGGATAATTCAGGTACATGCCTGGGTCTTAGTGCTTAAAGGCCTTATAGAGGGGTTACAGATCCGGTCTCAATTAAACCAGCATCAGCTTAAGACTCCACATTAGCTTGAGGACTCAAGTTTCCAGCTATAGGATTACTACCCAGTGACCACCTGTTGTATTTCCCACAATGAAGGGGACCTAGGGGTGATAGGATAATTGGCAGAATTAAAGGATAAAAAAATGGGAGAAAGTTAAAAATGAAGAATTATGTAGGAGTTTAGTTGAATTATTAGAGGTAAGGGATAGAAAAGAGCTTTCACACTGTATGCCAGCTCTGATGAATTGTGACTCCTTGCCAGGCTGTGTTGAGAACAATTCTAAGGCTGAATCGGAGTACAGAAAAAAGGAATACGGTATTCCCTGGCAAGGTCTGCTGTTGGTTCAGGTGCAGAGTGGGAACACTTGAGCCACGTAGTGTGGCTGACCTCCTGGCGTAAAGCTTATAAAAAAGGAGAAAGGAAGAAAGGAGATCAAAGTGAAAAGTATTTCAAAATTCAAGAATTAGACAAGGTGGTCTGAGGTGAGGCATCAGCAGCAAGAGCGAAGTCTACCACAAAGTCTAGGTTCAATAGGAAAACAAGTTCTGTGCAGAGGAGTGGGATGGACACCGCCACATGGAATGAAGACGGTATTTACCCGTGTGGGTTCCATTTTACCTGAAGACCAGAAGCCTCAGGTCAACAGCCAGGGGTGAAGTCCAAGAGTACCCCCAGCCTCCAGCATCTAAGTAAAAGAGATGTGTACCAGGAAAAGGTCTGCCTGGGGGCCTCCTCCCCACCCCTGAATCCTCAAGCCAGCTCCCAGCCCCCACTACGGAGAGGTCTGAGTGATCTAGGAGTTCACTAAGACAGGGGAGGCGGCACCTTGCTAGGTAGGCCGAACAGCAAGTGCTTTGTCTCAGGATGGACATCTGAATGCACGCAAAAGAGGCCAGAGGAAAAGGAAGCCTTAAGTGGCCAGTGTGGGCGGGTGTGCGTGCGTGTGCAGGGGCACGCCACTGCCTGGCCTTCCCTCTAAATGCAGACCAGGCCTCGGTAATCCCTTCGCCGCTCAGCCACCCTCCATCAGCCAACCAGCAAAACACAGCCCCCATTCTGCTCAGGAATGTGCTTTCGGAAACTTAATCTAACTGCCGGGTCTGGGCCAAATCCCCCATGGCACGAACCCAAAGACAGCACCCCGTTCTGCCGCTGCTCCCGCCTTCCCGCTGCCTCCTCCAAGCCCAGGAGGCTGCAGTTCCACCCCACTGACTCCCTGTTCTCTGGGATGCGGCCCCTCGAAGCCCGCTCTCTCCGTCTCCAGCGCTTCTCGGGCCCTCTGGTCAGCCCCAAACGTGTCACTTCTGATTCATGTCTCAATGACGAGCCAACAGCTCTTGGCTTTCAAGCAAGACTCTCTGGGCTTCTGCACAAGCCTCCTCTTCTCTCACTGTGCCTTCTGGGTTGCAACCAAACCCTCCCTTTTGTCCTCACTGCCAACCGCAGATCCCTTCGAGCACCAGAGAAAGAAGTGGCCAGGAATTTTTTAGAAATAAAGGCTAAAAATGGTCTCTCCTCACACAGATACACCTTGAAGCAGAAGGAGGGCTCCACCATAAATCTTCAACTCTCCAACTATCCCTTCCTCCATATAAAAGGTTCAGGCTGGCTCCTAATTAGGCCGAATGAATGGTTATGGAGTTTCCTGAGTCTCCACAGACACGTGCTGACCATTTGCAGATGAGCAATCCTTGTAGATGAGCAGGATTATCCTTTAAAGGCACGAACACTGCTAAAAGGCACATCTTACTTGTAATAAGAAACTAATGGAAGCGACCTAATTGCACACGAATAGAAAAAGTGCTCAGTACATATGACAGAGTCCCTCAGGGGATGTTCTAGGGCCATCAGTAACTATGAACCTGCTCTGATGGGGGTTTAAGGTAGGGGGGCAGGTTAACTAGTGAAGGGCATGGGCAAACCTTCTAGAGTGATGGCCACACAATTGTATACATATGAAAAATGCATCAGGCTATTCACTTATTAGTGCACTGTGTGTACTTTACTGGATGCATTTTATACTCACTACAAAAGAACAAGTAAATATGGTCATACGGCCAACAGAAAAATGCTAATCACACAATGTCAAGGGGGAGAGAATAAGGATAGAAACTGTATATTCACTAGTATCATTAAAATAGTGTGAAGGTACGGGCATGCCATTATGCTAATTGAGTAAGTCAGAGACAAATACCCCATGATTTCACTCACAGGTAGCATCTAAAAAATAAACAAAGCAGGGGCACCTGGGTGGCGCAGTCGGTTAAGCGTCCGACTTCAGCCAGGTCACGATCTCGCGGTCCGTGAGTTCGAGCCCCGCGTCAGGCTCTGGGCTGATGGCTCAGAGCCTGGAGCCTGTTTCCGATTCTGTGTCTCCCTCTCTCTCTGCCCCTCCCCCGTTCATGCTCTGTCTCTATCCGTCCCAAATAAATAAACGTTGAAAAAAAAAATTAAAAAAAAAAAAATAAAAAAAATAAAATAAAAAAAAAAAATAAACAAAGCAAAACCCAGACTCATGGATACAGAGAAGAGAGTGCTGGTTGCCAGAGTGGGGGAGGTTTGGGGTCGGCGGGGGTGGGGATGGAAAAATGGGTGAAGGAGATCAAGAGGTACAAGCTTCCAGGTTATAAAATAGGCCATTGGGATAATAATGCATAGCACAGGGAATACAATCAGTAACAGTGACATTGTATGGTGACAGATGGTAACGAGACTCATTGCGGTGATCATTTCACGATGTACACAAACGTTAAATCACTATGCTATACACGTGAAACTAATATTGTATGTCAATTATATACTTCAGTAAAAAAGCAAGTATTGGTATGGATAAAGACTGGAAGTGCACACTCCAAAATGGGAACGGTAATGGTTGTGTGATGACGGTGGGGTGAGGGGAAATGGTATCTCCTATGAATTCTGTACTTTCTGTAATGCAGTTTTCATTACAATTTAAAAACATGAAAGAGGATATGATAGAAGAAGTGTAGCTCTGACCTCAGCCCTTCTTATAGGATGAGATAACCCCTCCCTGTCCGCTACCCTCCTCACCTACATCAGCCAGCACCTTCATTGCACCCCACAAGCACAGTGAGGGTCTGCCTCTCTCCCGGACCATGCCGAGAATGCTACCCTGCTTCCCAGGGACCTAGAGCTCACATTCAACGGGTGCTCCTTCTGCCACCACAGCAAATGGCTCTCACTGTGTGGGGAGGCTCTAAGATGCAGTCAGGCTCCTCCCAGTCCCCTGGGGAGACAGATGAGGAACCCTCCCTGCCCTCTCCTTTCTCGGAGAAAAGGGTGGGGCTGCCTGACGCTTTCCAAAAGAACATGAATATTGCCTGCGGGGTGTCTCTGTTCTGTTCTCTCTTGGAGTGAAGTCCCTCCAGGGACCTGGGAACCAGGGCGGGGTCTTTTATCCCCTGCTTTTCTGCTTCACCATCTCCTCCCACTTTCCTCCCAGGCCTCATGCCTCACATACCCCCAGGGACCCCAACCAAACTTTAAGGAGCGAAGCATTTCCCAAGTTTGCTGCTTTGGCATGACCCCTAACATACTCAGGAGGGTGACAATGATGGTGACATGGAAGTCCAAAGCAAGGCTGTCAGGGGTAAGGGGACACTGCTAGGTCATGAGCAAACAAGCTCTGGACATCTCAACACTCTAATACAAATACCACTAAAGTCTCAACAAGGCTCCCTATTCCCCATACTTCAGGCTCCAGGAAAGAAGAGGTCATTCTTAATATATCCTGGCTACAGACTCCACATTAAGAACGGATGTTAGGGCTGCCCTGCAGCCTTCTGAAGTTTATTTCGTCAGATAAGTCTGGTCTCTCATATGTACACAATGGGTAGAAAACCAGGTAATGTGTGCTTTGCACCTGGGTACCATAATATTCCCAAATGGTAATTACATATTAAGAGGAGTATAAAGCCTTCTCCCGGCATCCCCCTTGGACCAAACCATCCCCAATCTCATCCTCTTTTCTGTTCGTTTTACTCTTTGTCACACAGTTTCCTTTCTGTTGTGCTCTACTATTTGTATCCCAGGCATGTGGACCATGTCTGCCCCTGAAACAGGAGGCCCGGTGTGGGACGGGCAGCTCTGCTCAGACCCACACATGGCCGTGTAAGTGCTCTGACAGTAACCGCCATGAGGATGGAGTGTGGGGGATGAAGGGACAGGGGCAGCTGGCACAAGCGCCCCCAGGTAACCACGTAGAAAGGCACGGCCACATAGTGTGGCCCATTTCTGGGGCCCACACAAACAGTTCAACCATGCTGAGTTCCCCTCTTTCTAGACACCCTCTGCAGACAGTGTCCCTACTCAGAGAAAACAGCGTCCCCAGGGCACAGTGGTCCCCCACCA
Source organism: Puma concolor (assembly GCF_028749965.1). Lineage (NCBI taxonomy): Eukaryota > Metazoa > Chordata > Mammalia > Carnivora > Felidae > Puma > Puma concolor. The sequence continues at coordinate 100,282,393 of NC_141675.1, forward strand.
TCAGGGACTGCTCGGCAGCTACCACTCTCTGGTTTGAAATGTCAAATTGTAAGGCCTCCTTTTATATGAAGACAAATGACATGGGGTGTGAAGGGCCTGGGGGAGAGAGCGAGAACGGGAGAGAGTTAGAAAGAGGGCACCGTGGCAGAAGAACAAAGGAACAGCACTCACTGGCTAGTGTCACAGTGGCTGGCACGCTGGCCACAGCTCCTGCAGGCATGCGGGCCACACACTGGTACCGTCCCACCGTGTGGTTGTTGAGGGCAGTGACGACCAGCGTCCCGTGGGTGATGAGGATGCCCAGAGCATCATCCGAGCCATTCAGCTCCTTCCCGTTCAGGCGCCAGGTGGCATTCATCCATGGGGGCTCCACCACGCAGCCCAGGATCACAGTTCCTCCCAGCTTCTGGACGGTGGAAGAGGGCTGGACAGTGACCTGGGGGACCTGGTCTGGAGGAAGAACGGGGATGTAGAAGTGAACGGACAACCTTCACGAAACCAATAACATGACCTTTTTAGAAGCACAGCCCCCAGGCAGCCTTTCAGAACTGAGCAACCCAGAGGGGTTGGTCTTTCTCTGAAGAACTCTACTGTCTTTGGTCCATTCTCCAACCTGTGCTCGTTCTCAAAGGCAGACTAGAGTGGCAGCATGACGTAGAGGCAAGAGCTTAGGCTCTGGGGTTGGACGGACCCGGGCCCCCATCCCAGCACCACTGCTTCTGACCCAGGTCACTTTTGCCTTTTTGTGTCTCCATTTCTTGCCTACAAAACGGGGCCAGTAATACTCGCTTCACAGGGTTGTCGTGAAGCTCACAACAAATGCACGTGAACTGCCTGCCATAACCTCATGTACGTCCTCAATAAAAGGCAGTTGTTAGTATTCGTTCTCCTCTGGTATATATATTCGAAATGATGATGATACTAAAATATAACTGATACGGTCTTGCCAAGATGATTTGTCATCTTGTATTCCTGAGTGTGCCCCTGGAGGCCAGTGGGAATGAGGTGTTCTTCGAAATCCAGGAAAAGGCAGGCCTTTTTAAAAGGATACTACTGAATGTGTAGTATTTCTACTTGACACGAGGGGCAAATGTTCTTTTAGACGGGCAGGCTGAGAAAGGGAAGGAAAGCACTCACTCAAGTCAGCGAAGCAGCCTGCTGCGGCTAAGAGGAGGCACGCGAGGGTGACCGCAGGCCTTTTTTCTCTCCGGGTCGTCATCATCCCATGCAGCACGGTGTCACAAAGGGTCCAAGCCAACGTCCCATAAGCCACCAGAGTCACTCAGATGGCTACTACAATCCCCTGCACTCTGTCGTGAGAAAGAGAGAAATGGCTGCGGTGAGTGACGACGCTCGGGATGCCACTGTGATAGCCACAGCGCCTGACTTTGTGCCCTTGCCCCCTGCCTCCATCACACGTGCTGGCAACATTCAGAATGTTGACCTGACCGGCTGCTGGAAGACCAAGGAACACGGTCATGTCACTTCTCATCTAGAAGAAGCTTCTTTTTAGACCCCTTGAGCTAGAAGAGGATTTTATTGTGGTACAACAGCTAAAGCCTTGCCCAGCATACCAGCAGCGACAAGGTCAGGGGAGCCCAGGACTAGAGAGGCTGGGCTCGGCAGCCACGTTCAGGGCTCCAGGCAGTGAGCGCCTCACACACATGCTGGAAAGGATGACGTGATCTTTACCATTTGCTTGCAGAAAGCCAGATGTCCACGGCCATACGGCATGCCATGCCGCTGGTACGAGACCTGTAGACAACACTGTCATGCGTGCCAAACCCCTGTAGGGGTTTGTTACTAATGAATCCTGAAGTCTCAGAGATTCCAGGAAGATCTCCTGTTTTAATTCACCCCTGGCTCTTCACCTATTTTCCTATCAACTCTCTCGATTCCTGGGATCAGCCTACCCTCCTCAGCTTGTGTGTAACCTCTACCCGCAAACACAAACACAGACAGAAGTCACACATCACCAAGGCCCCTCGCCTTCTCTTGCCCCTGGTGCTAGAATCCTAGTGTTTTCCATCTCTACAAAATTTGTACTCTTGACCATTGTCCGTGATGCATCCCCACCCCTGGAACAACGTTACTTCGAGGCTCTACACTACACTGTACCTCCAGCTACTGGATGGCGCATCTCCGCTCTCAGCCGCCCTCTTACTGTCTGCCTGGAGCTTTGACTCTGCATCTTCCACAGCAGTAATTCCTCATGCCTCCTTCCTTAAGCTACGGTCCTTAAAAGATTCACCAAAGTCATATGCAGGCAAGTGTACATTGTAACCCATACCTCTGTCACAGCTTAAATCAAGATTTGCGTCTATTGTCGTGGTACTTACAGAACTGTCGTACTTACAGAACATTAGGCCAACAAGGCCAACATCCTTCATTAGGTAGGGAGGCATTAGAACGAACTTCAGATAACATCAAAGGTAACATGTCAGTGATCTAGGCAGTGGATGCATCTTCCTGAACCATGCACATGCGCCAATACAAATAGTAGATTTCCAGGAGGGTGACCTATATTCAAACTGTCCACTCCCTTGGACCCGTTTACCTAACCAGGGACCCCATCAAAGGCCTATAGTCACCACTGAAAAGTGAAGGGAAGTAGCTAAGCTGCCCAACGGAGAGAAATATTGTGCTTACCAGTCTCCGGAATTCTGGCCACCTGTATAGTTCTGCTGTAAGAGCCTGTCTTCAGCCCTCCAACCCCATCACTCCCAACATGCAGATGGAAAGCTGGCCTTTAAGACTCTTGCTCCGTGCCAGGAAGTGCTTGGGATTTGCCTCAACCTTTCCCTTCTCTAGGCTCCTTTGTTTTTTTTTTTTTTACCTGGCTAAGTTAAGAGGGTCACATTTGCTCTGTCCAACAAGCACCCCTCCAAACCAGATCTGGGCCCTAGCCCCACACTCACGTTCAGAATGTTTTCCAAGGCAGAGTCCTTTTCCCTGGATTCTTAATCCCTCCCTTTGCTTCATGTCTTGGACATCAAAGGACCCCCAAGACTCCTCCACTGCCCTGGAAAGGACAAGGGGGCCTTTTCTGGAGGTTTGAAAGAAAATTTTTGAGGAAGCTTTTCACGTTTTTCCTGTCAAGTTACAATAATCTCCTCATGGTGTAGAGAGAACTTTTACTCTTTCTCAGACAACCCAATAAAGTTATGTTATCAGCAAAGTGCAATTAGGGAAAAAGCGGCAAAGGGGGAGTGTGGCTGGGGTGGCAGCAATGTGGGAGGGAGTCTTGCTAAGCTCTTTGCACAAGTCTTCTTTCAATCTTCATACAAACTCTACAAGGTGGGGATTGTTATCCTCCATTTTACAGGTGAGGCAGCCGAGCTCCAGAAGCTCAGTAACTTGCCCAAGGTCCCAGAACCAGAGACTGGGAATGAAACCCAGGCTGGGCTCTTTTCAAAGCTCTGTACTTTTAACCCACAAGAGGAGCCTTTTCACATTTTTTCTATCTGTGCTCTGCACCTGGTGGGTGCTTAGCAGACAGAGTTGGAGAAGGTGTGATGTAGAATGGGGAGGGATTTTAACAGTGATTTCTAGAGGAAATTTACATTAATAGATTCATAAACTAGTACCAAAACGCAAGCTTTTGGTGTCCTCTGAATTTTCCAGCTACTTGTTTCAATTCTCTACTTTTCCCCAATGAAGTAACATTTATCTAGAACACTGCATGAATTACCAATTAGAGGACTGTAGGGAACTTGATCTTGATGTGTTCCAGCTTCCTCAACTCCTTAAGAAGATTGTTCACACCTGTTCCATCTCTGCCCCAAGAAAGGAAGGAGGGGAAAGAAGGGAGGAGGAGGCAAGGACGAAGAATATGAATACAAAGCAATAAAGGGCAAAGAGAAGACAAGCAGACAAAGAGGCCAGGGGGGCTGTTTCTTATCTGAGCACAGGGAGGGGGGGCTCAAGAGGTGTTTGGGTTGTAAAGTCGACAAAGGTTTTACTGAGGAAATTCAGCCCAGACCCCCTCCTGCTTAATGAGGACCAGCCAAACAATTACTGTTACTTCTGCACCCTTGGTAATTTATAGGATTCAAAATGGAAACAGACCCCACTTTTGCTGCCGGCCACCATCCTGCTTTTATAAGCAACCAGGAGAAAAGAATGGATTTGGGGAGCAGGAGAGAGTGAGAGGAAGCAGGTATCTAAAGAGGGAGAAAGGAGTTAGTTAACTCATTAATCCCCACTACGGAGTTGAAGCAGATACCACTTAATGACCCCAAAGCAGGTCACACGGAGCCTCATTCACAAAAAGCAGAACTCTGACAAAAATAGGGAAGCAGGGGATCACTACAGCTGTGATGCATATATTTAGCAGCTAGGAAAATTGAGTTGCTTCCTGGACCAAGTTACCTAGTGAGCTTGGTCTAGAAAGATAATTCCAGAGACCTAAGTTTCTGAGAATTTTGTGGTGATGATAAAGATAAAAGGCAACTAAGGCTTATTTGGAATACCTAATTGCAGTGGAACTCTGTCCCACTGTGAAATGAACAAGATACAATTTCAAAGTTGGTTGAAGGCAACAGTAAGGCCTGTTATTTTTCTTGGCAATGCAAACTGCATCTAGATCCTTCTCATTTTCTATGCATTTTCTCAGAAAAGGGGGTAGAAATCAGAAGCCGAGGAAAGGGAAAATAAATTATTGACAAGAATTCCTGACTGCGGCTTAGGTACTTGCTAGTTTTAAGCGTTATTTGGACAAGAAAAAGAAAAGGTATCTGAGAAATTTAACTGACATACATGTTCCCACTGAAACAATCTCCACCAAGCAGACGTTTTTAAACTTTCCAAAAACAACAACAACAGAATATACTTCTGGGGTTGAGACCAATGAGAAATTATAGCCTCGGAGTATTTATTTTGTGAGAAAATTACAAACAACTGAGAATCGATCAAAAGCAGGAGGCAGCCAGCTCCACCTTCTCCAAGAGGACTGGCTGGAGCACAAGTGAGACAGAGGAACTGGAGGCCACAGCTTGTCCCTGATCCCCCAGGGCACTGCAGCTCTCTCTCGGAAAGGAAGGGAAGCCTGTGGTCTTAAACACAAAACCCACCCGTTGGATATCCTATGGCCAATAACCAAGATGAGCTAAAGAGAAGAGCATGTGATCTAACAGATACCATAGAGGGACCTATTTCTAAAAAAACAAAAACAAAACATTCTTTCAGTGACAAGAACAAGACATGACAAAGTTTCGTTCAGGGGAGCTAGCTACATGAAAAAATAAACATATTTTTAAAAAATTTTTAATGTTTATTTTGAGGGAGAGAGAGACAGAGTGCAAGCTGAGGAGGGGCAGAGAGAGAGGGAGACAGACTCTGAAGCAGGCTCCAGGCTCTGAGCTGTCAGCACAGAGCCTGACACGGGGCTCGAACTCACAAACCGTGGAGATCAGACCTGAGCTGAAGTCAGATGCTTAACTGACTGAGCCACCCAGGCGCCCCGGAAAAAAGAAATATTTCTGACCTGAAATTATTATTATTATTATTTTTTTTTTTTGCAAATTCCCAATTCTGTAGAGTAAGATTCACTTTTCCCAAAGGTCTTTGAAGGCAGGGAGAAGTTTTGCTTATAAGGGATGCTCCCAAGTGCCAACGGGGGAGAGCAAAGAGTGGGGCAGGGGTGAGTGCTGGCAGTCACCCCCCTGCCTCAAAAAGAGGGTGCGCTCCTGCTCAGAGGAGTGACATCGGGGAAATCTCAGGGAAACAAGTGATTCTAATTCTCAGAGGGCTGAAGATGTGAGTTTAAATAGACTTAGGAGAACGGTTTAAGAAAGGTCATTTTTACTTAAAAAGTTGTACTTTTACCCACAGACCTAATTAAAAAGAAAAATTTTTAATTAGCAGGGACCTCAGAGAAAATGAAATAATAGCTTAGAATAACACCTATGGGTATGGAGTGTTATAAATGAGAAAAGCAAGGGGCAGAGAGGCTAAGTGATTTGCAGAAGGTCTCCCAGCTACTTAAGAGAGATTTAGGACTCTAAGTCAGGCCTTCGGACTGCTAGTCCCGGGCTTTCTCTACTATTCCAGTACTGCCTCCCAACAAATGGTTTCTGAGGTCATATTTACCAACTTCTTGGAACTACTTTTAGAACTAAATTCGGAATATTTTTGAATCTACTTTCTTATGCAGAAAAATCATGTCATCTGGATCATTATCCATAACTTTCTCTGTGGTTATATTCATTCTTTTACCATTTACATCCTAATCTAGAACATTCTCTTACTGTTGTTCACAGATTTTCTGCAATGGTGAAAATATACTGTATTTGTACTCTAAGCGCTAGTCACTAGCCACTCGTGGCTATCAAATACTTGAAGTGTGGGTAATGTGACTGAGGAACCACATTTTTAATGTTACCAGATAGGCTGGTGGTTACCACATGGGGCAGTACAGTTCTAGACTGAGATCTAGAATAACTACGCAGACCACTCTGATGTCAAACAGGAGGGAACAGCAAAGATTTGATATTCTTAAGTTTGAGCCATGTTCTAGCCAGTCTCTAAATATAATTCTAGCTTCTTTCTTGTCCAAATTTTGTCTATTAAAAAAATTATGTATATTACGATTTCACTATTATCAGGTATAAAAAAATAATACTGTGATCTACCATTGAAGACAGCATGCAAATCCCTGTACTAAAAGATGGATTCTGTCCTGAGTAACTTACGGCTTGGGGGATTAAGTCAGTCAGTGTTCAGCACATATCCATGAGCTCCTCATTACCCAGCTGCCTCTGCAGCTGGCTTAGAGCCATGTGACTACTGCTGGCCAATCAAGTGTAAGTGAACATGTCAAGCGTCACTTCTAGGCTAAGGCTGTTAAGAGCTACAGAACCAGAGCTCTGCTTCCATTTCTCCTTTTCTCTAGTCCTGGTGACCATCACAGGTTCCAGAAAACATAGCTACAAGATGAAAGAAGTCAATGCAATCTAGGACAGGAGAAAAAATAAACCATTGTTGCAAAAAACCACTGAAATTTTGGGGATTCCTCTCATGTAACAACTTTAGCATTCTTTACTCTAAAACCTTACTTAACTGATTACAGTGGCAAGTGAGAGCAGAGGGAAGGGAGCATTTTCAATATTGGGTCTTCAGGAAAGGTTTTCTGGATAAGGGGTTGGGAAGGCCCCTTGGGATATGCATATGTAAAGAGCTGAGGGCAAGGCTGGTGGGAAAGATCTGTCTGGAGGACAGTACATCGAGCAACTTGGCTGTTACAGAAGGCTTATCTGAACAGTGGTCACCACACTTTTCTGATCTTGCTTTCTTATGAGTAAAATATTCTGGGCAAATATCCCCACTACATTCACGTTTATTCATAAATTAAATGCATGGGCTGCCGAACTAAAATTTAAAAAGAGTAGGTAAAAGTGAACCGGTGTTTCAATGACTTATTGATCATGATTATTTTATAATATAATTAAAGCTAATAGCTTAAGACAGAAAAGCCTATTTAGGATTAGGTGTGTCCCTACCGATATGGATGTAACCTCTTTCAAACAGTGGCCCCGAATGTTAAATATTTTGCTAACTTCTCATCAGATAGGGTTCCATTATCATTGTTTTTACTTCCTTATGCAGCTTGAAGAGGGTCAGCTCTGCTTTTTACTTCCTGTGAGCGTGTGCTTGGATTATCTGCATATTCTTCCACCATAGTTTCTTTGAAGCAAGCTCTTTAAGCCACCTTGTCCTTTCATGAGCATTATTTTAGTTAAAACTAAATTCTATAACCTGTAAGTCCACTTAAGAGAACAGGAAAACTGGGGAGTGAATAAGCAAGTGTGGTCCCCACTGTCACACCATAGAGATCTCTTGCTACTGTTGTGCACATTACTGTGATGTACAGGCTAAAGGTACCAGTGTCAACGCTTAATATTAAACATCAGGAAAGCTGAATTTCTTTCCTATTCCAATGGAATTTCTTATATTTCCCCTGTGGAGCTTGCACTCTATTTTGAGACTTCCAGAAGAATGGAAAGAGGCAAGGTAGGAAATTGAGATCAGGTCATGTTGCGGAAGCCTAGGGAAAAGAATTTTAAATTAACACCACAGACAGATGGTTTTTGAAGAGGGAATATATAACCAAAGTGGCATTTGCACAACCTGGGCTCCTCATTCACTGAACCCAAAATTTACAACAAGCTGCTAACCAACATGTTCAGAGTCTATTTCCACCCAGGTAGGCGAACCGCTTTACCACCCATGGAACTGGAAAGGAGGAGTCTAGACATACCATCTTGGTTCTGCAGAGGAATCCCCCCCACAGAGAGAAGCCACCTCTGCCTTCTGAGGAAAAGGACGATGTGGTCTCTTGATTTGCCCACTGGACAAAATCTAATTTTCTCCCACCTGCACCACTTGAGGAAAACGTTACCGGGGAAGTCACCTTTCTTTGTCACACATACCCCTTCCTTCAATTTCTCTTTAAGAAAAATTAAAAAATCTAGCCATAAGGGGGGAGGAGGAACCCACAAACCTTAAGAGAAAAGGAAAACCACTTCCTTTCTTCTCCACTCCCTTCTCAATTCCCCCACCCTATTCCATATAAATTCAATTTGACAACCCTGCTAATTGGATAAACGCAACTCCTACACTCCTAGAAAGCCATTCCCTTTTCTTTTTTTTTTTGTTTTTGGAGGGCTCAAAACAGGGTGATTGTGCCCTTCTTTAACAGGGATTCCATCTGCTTTATTTCTCCCTCTCCATTCACCACTCCTCGTGAATATTTATGAGGTCTTCCCTCCCAGCCTATCCCCCTTCCACCCCACCTCCACCCCACCTTCCTCCGTCAACCACCCTCTACCCACCCTGCCTCCAGCCTGCTCTCCCTCCTCTGAGGGACAAAAACCTTCCAAAAGCACCCCCCCTCTCCTTGCTTTAGATAAACACAGGCAGTGTCAAGTGTGAGGAGTAGGGGGAGGTGGGAGGGGGTTCAACTGCCAGTCAAGCCCCCGGCCTTCAATGAGGCCCAGGGGCCTACCCTAATCTGCTGCATGCTTGCCATATGGGGGCTGTGTTGCCCTGGGAAACACTAACAGGCAGAACGGAGCTTAATAGAGTCCATATTCATTGTAATGCAGTGAGATAGCTCAAGGCACCACTGCCCCTTCGGTCCAGTTTCATTCTTCTGCTTTCCTCTTTCTTTCTGGTTTTCCTCCCTTTTACTTTCTTTCTTCCTTTCAAAAGGAACGGGCCCCCAGAGAGCTCTAACCTGGAGAGGTCTCAGCTGGCAGAAAGGCTGGGCTTTGGGGTTGGGAAGGACAGTGCTGGGGTGGGACGAGGAGTTGGCGGGGAGAGGGGAGAAGTGGGGCTCCCAGGGCGGTCGAGTGGGGAGAGAGGTGCGGCACCTGCAAGGGGACACGTGCGCTGGCTAGAGTGTAAGAGAGCGTGTGGTGGGTCGTGGGTAGACACGGCCCATCGGGGCCTTGGAGCAAAGAAACCTTCTCATTTATTCTGCTACCAACGCCTAGGTCTCCCAACATCACCCCAGTCTCCAATGCCAGTCAATTTAAGGTCATTAAAGCCAGTGGCATCTACCTCCCTGAGGTGTCAGGCCTTCGGCCAATTCCCAGCTCCCCACAGTTGCCTTGAAAAGTCACAGGTGACGCAATGGGATGAAACCACTTCAAAAATAAATAAATCCCTATAGGGGCAGAGGATCCACCAGCCTGCTGTGCTGGGGCCCACCACCTCCTCTGGCTGGCTGGCACTGAGGAAAAGGTGGCAGCTGTAGTCGGCCAGAGCCAAACTAGGGCATGCAGGGCCCTTTGCACTGGGGGAGCGGGCTCTCTAGCAGATTAAGCCTTATCATAAGTATGTCTGCCGGAAGTGAGACTTGGGAGTCCTGGAGAGCAGAAGTGATCCTTCCTCAACGCCTCCAAGGGAAGGAGGGTTGATAACGTGGGAGGGGAAAAGGACGCATTTCTCCCAGTTTCTTAGAAAAGGTAAAATCGGTAACCAGGACACAAGAAGTCCTCAAAGAGTAAAGCATCGGTTTCATAAGTCGTGGAAGCCATTTGTCCTGTGACTGTAAAAGTCACAAATTTAAAATCAAGATAGAAAATAAAAGCAAAGAAAAGCTATCGAAACCTTCGTATACACCCCTATGGCTGAAACATTAGCCCCGTGGTGTCTAGCATGTAGAAAGAGACCAGTAAATGGTTGCTGAATGAATAAAACACACATTAGCTCCTATAGTTTCACCACTGCTGACAGAGAACTTGAAACTCTTTATTTATCCAACTGATGACTACAATCAGGGTTCAGATGGGGAATAGTGCTTTAGCAGAAGCATAATGCTCCCAGCAAAGGCACAGCAATGCCATCGTGATAGTGCCACAGTGACGCCAGTATCTACCAGGAGGCCTTTTTGTTATCCACATCAACCAAATGCCACAGTCAGGCAGGCTAAGTCACATGAAACTTCTCAAGCAAGGCAGATACCGGTGCCTGTTGTGGTCTAGTTTTTGCCCTCCAAACCTGGTATCTTCCACTTGCCTTGCTCTTACCCCACTGAGATGCATCCAAAATCTGTGGTTTCCTGAGCTCAACCCAGGGGAGACCAACAGTAGGAAACTACATAAAAGTCCTTACAATTTTTCTTTGCTTCTTTTAGCTTGATTTTAAGGCTGTATTACCTACCAACCCTCCAAGAAATGGTACAGAGGGTACTTTAAGAGCCAAGGTACAATTTCAATTCCTGGCTAGAAAACCTAAACAGCATGTGGTTATCTGAAATGCCAGCCTCAGCATCAAACCCATTTATATCCATGAGGGACCCATAAAGGTGATAATCCTTCTTCCCTGGGGACTCTACACCAGAGAAGGTGAAGACACACAAAAGAACAGGGTTGTACAGGACTCAGAGCACTTATCCTCTCTACAGAGGAAGCCTGCCCCTCCCACTTCCTTTTTTCTGCATGGTTTCATTCCCAGTTGTTTGACCCCAACATACTGCATGTGTTACAGAGAGGTGCTCCACAGAAGAGCGAGTGGGGATGCCTGGAGCGTCACTGAAAGCCACTCCTGAAGCACTCTGGGAGCTCAGCAGAGCAGTCACGCTCTCCCCAGGCTTCCCTGCAACGGACACTCTGGTCAATAATCTTACCACTGACGTGCGTGATGTGGTAAAGGCCAGAACGGCCACTCGGGGAAAGCGGAGACAGCTTCTCCGGTCTAGAACAAATACTTGCTTTTCATTTCACTGTTCAGAGGACACCCACTAGTTTGAGCATACACACATACACTCCACTTCACCTTCTCCTCCCATCTTTCCTATCTATGATCAGTCATATGGATTCAAAGCAGCCAGAGAGGGGCACCTGGGTGGCTCAGTTGGTTAAGCGTCCAACTCTTGATTTCAGCTCAGGTCATGATCTCATGGTCGTGGGAGCCACAGCATGAAGCCTGCTTAAGACTCTCCCTCTCTCCCTCTGTGCCTCCCCCCACACGCGTGCGTGCCCTCTCTTAAAAACAGAAAATAAAAATAAAGTACCAAAGGCAGCCAGAGAAACACAACATAAGCCGCATATGTCATTTACAACTTTCTAGTAGACACATTATACATCAGGCGAAAATAACTTTTAATAGCTTTCAACACAATATACCCCAAAGAGTGTAATTTTAATAGGTAATATAAAAATTAATAAGGTGTTTTATATTGTTTCATACTAAGTCTCCTAAACCTAGTGTGTATTTTATATTTACTACACATCCCAATTTGGACAACCCACATTTCAGGTGCTCAACAGTCACACGTAGTAAAGGCTACTCCTGGACACCACAGGCCTAGAGCCCTCCAGCTGGCTCCCTGACGCTCTCCTCCCCCCATCTAATCTGCCTCCCCATCGTCACCTACCTTCCTTCTAGAACATCAAGCTCAGCCAATCAGTAAAGATGATAAATGGGAAGCTACCACCCACTGAATACACAATTATGAATTGTGGCCTGTTTCCTCCAGGCCACACTTCATAATTCATCTAATTTGATATAATCCTCCCAATGGCCCTGTAAGGCCGGTATATATGATCAACACATTTTATAAATGAAGAAATTAAAACTCAGAGCGGTTACATAGTTTGCCCAAGATTATACAGATGGTAAGTCAGTCAGGATTTGAACAGGTTCTAACTCTAAAACCCTTTTGGTTCTTTTCCCTCTAGTGCTTTAAATAAAGTATAGCAAAATAATTGATGGATTGTTATGCAGCCATTAAAACGGTAACTATAAAGGTCAAGCAGCAACATGAAAAATGTGTAAAGAATGTTAAGGGAAAAACATATCATTTTGGCATAAAACATGTAAGCAGTTGGGGGAGGCCTAGAAAGGAATAGGAAACACAAGCAGCTGATTTGAAAATGTGAAGGAAGTAGGAGTGATTTTTTTCTCTTTTCAGGTTGGTTCAAAACAAAGCAACTAACAGACCCACTTTCCACAATTTCCTATCTAAGTATGATTAAATGAAGTCCAAACTCCTTCGCACAACCTTCCGGGTTCTTTGTAAGTGGGCTACAGTCAACCTTTTCCAGGTCTTCCTCCCACAAGCCCCCAAATCTGGGCAAGCTGCATTTTCACACTCACCTAGCAAAACCACCTCCCCCTTCTCCCTTCATTGCATCAGGGGAATTCTTAATTGTCCTTCAAAACTTATTGCAAATGTCACCGTACGATGCCTCCAATGACTTCCACGGTGTTTTGCACATTATAACATTTCCATAATAATTTATGGATTTGATCATGTGTGCGTAATGTGCCTCTGATATCTACCCTCTGACCCGACTACAAACTTCCTGAAGGCAAGGATGTGTTAACTTTATCTTAGTAACCCTAGCATCCAGAAAACCTTTGGCACATCACGGGGGCTCAGCCAATGTTTGCTAAACTGAAGGGTTTGTTCAGATTAGAAATTTGAGATTGAGAAGGACGGTTATCTGACCTTGGACCTATAGGAAAAATGCATACAGAAGGGTTATCAGTGGTGGGACCAAGGGGTTTTTCTACAGGAAAAGGACTATAACCATGGCCCTTATTTTCCAAAACCAAATGGCCCTTAGAACAGTGTAGGCATCCCTGGAGGGGAGGGCCAAGTTGTTTGACAGAAGTCAGTGCCTCTGCAGACACTCCTATGGCTTGGGGTCTCATTCAAGAACCTTCTTGGTTTTCCTTATCTCTCTTCCCAAAACAAACACCCTACCAAGCTTGAGACATCTGGCTTCCTGCAGCCACTGAACTGCAAGGAATCTAATCTAGGAGGATATTGTGAGTAGGTAATATCTGGCCATTATCAATATGACCCTAACCTTGAGGCCAGGGTGGAAGGAGATAGGCACGGAGACATGGGAGAAGAAGAAATCAGAACACTGTTGAGTCAGAAAGAGAAGGATGGATTCGGGCCTGAAGAGAAAGCATGGGGAAGGGAGGAGGAACATGAGCAGAGATGTGGGAAAGGCAGCTAAATGTGTTGAGCTCCAAGCCGGGTGTTGGGGGCTTCATGTACTTGATCAGTTTTAATCTTCACAACCCAGGGAGCGTTACTGTCCCCACTGTACAGATGGAGGGAGAGGTTATCAAAGCCCTTCTCAATGCTTTAGCACATTACGGTTTTAGCAGTCATCTCAAATTTTTATTATAGAATTGTTCTTCTGCTAAGTGACGATGTTGGGACTCAGCAAGATCAGGTACTAAGAAACCATGAGGCTGGGGTTTAGATATGAGCTGTGCCACTTCTCTCCCTTGGTAGACGGCAGCTTTGGGTAAAGTGCTTAATCACCGAGTCTCAGTTTACTCTCTGTGAACATGAAAATGTTAACACCTGCTTTTCTGAGCTGCTAAAAAGAGTTAATGAGATTGAGTGTGAAAGCAGCCTGGCATATAGCAATCACACAATAATTTGAGGGTGTCCTGGAACTTTTCTGCTGAAAGCCATTCACTGGAGGTCTAATTTCATACAGTAGCACTGCCACCGAGGGGGCTTTTCGATGAATTTCCTTTAAGACTTAAAGATGTTGCATTTTAACAACTCCAGACACATGTGGTACCATCTCTGCTTGTTCCTTATAGGCTGTCCAAAATTAAGCAACGGCCTGATTTTGCTGCACTACACACGCACATCACAAGTTCAAGAGATAGTCTCTGTTGGAAAATAAAAGCAGTAATACCTATATCCTATATAGTGTTTTACAGAGCTTCACAATAGCCCCGTGGGACAAGAAATCTGTGGACAGTGCTATAGTGTTCTCAAGTTTCTGGCAATACTTGGTTTCCAGCCTCTTATCCTCCATCCAACACTAGCCCACATTTACATCACCGAAGCTAATAACTGCTCCCCACCACCTCTCCCTCACCCTGTTTATGCCCTCTCTCTGCACTCTCTTGATGATGATAATGATGATAATGATCATAATTTCTCTGTAGTGTCTCTACATGTTCACAGAGAAAGGGGAAAAGATCCTCATCAGACAATAGGTCATTTGGGACAAGAAGTTACAAAGAAGTGTTTATAGAGAGGGAAACATTCCCCTGATCCCTCCCTCTAACCCCCCTCCCAGCCCCAGAAAGGAGCTCACCTCCAACCTCATCAGCAAGCGAACAAAGCCACAACAAAGCCACCTGCTCTTTTCCACCTACCTGTTTCTAATTACAGCCCACGGCCAGGGCTATATCCACACAGGTAAACAATGAAGTAAAATGGTAACATAGTGACTGGAGAGGAAACAGGAGCGTCCACTCTCAAACCTTCCGTGCTCATGGCAGACAAAAGAGTCAATGTAAAATGCATTAATTAGAGTCCAGATAGAAAGCACAAACAGGGCATATAAACAAACCTGTTCCAGGACCTGAGCGCTGAAAGTAGATCTTAACTGCTTAATGTTCTCTCTTAGGAAAAAGGGAAAATGATCCCGTTTAAGCGATCAGTGTGTTAACACAAGCCTTACTACCTAAGGCCAGGACACCACTCCATCTGAAAGCATCCACTGAAAGCAATGGAGCCCTCAGAAGAGGAAGTATAATGCCTGGAAGCACACCAGAGAGCAAGCACTGCTCAGTCTGCACATACACAGAACCACAGAGATAGCATCTTCCCCGAATCATCAGGAGCAGTAGCAGGATTTGCCTCAGAAGCACAGAAAGACAAACGAGGGCATTCCACAGAACCATCGCGATGGCGCTAAGAGCAGGCAGTGCGGCTGGCAACCCCAAGTCACACCTGATGAGAAGTACAGTCCCTGGGGCAGAATTCAGGTCAGTTCAGCAAACCCCCACGGAGTACCCACTAGGTGCCACACACTGCCAGAGAGTGGAGGCAGCCTCCTACCCTTAAAGAACTTGGAACCCAGTCAACGTTCAGCTTTGACAACATCTTTCTATTACACCAAAATTAACATGCATCACGACCTCAGGAAAAGATCAAAGATAAACCATAGATTTTACTCAACACAGGCAAGGAACCAGACCCACTAACAAAGGCATTAGGGGATTGACAAAAGAAATGGGTCACACAGCTGAGCGTGCACACGTGCACGCACGCGCACATTCTCAGGCCCTGCTCAGTACAGAAGGTCAGCCCTCCAATAAAGCCCCTTTCTATCATCCATGTTTATTCCTAGCGTAGTCCTAGAAGATCACAGTACATCAGCTAAGGTAGGAGAGAGGCTTAGAGCTAATAGAGGTCAACAAGGATCTCTTAAGCCTCAGCTTTGTCACCGTCACCTCCCACAGTGTATGGTAACCTGTTTACAAGTCTCTCTTCTGGACACATAGTAGGTGCTCAGTGAATGTTTGATAAGCTATAAAGACCTACTTCCAAGGGCTTTTCCAAGTGCAACTATTGGATCCTTGGAGTCTGGCTCTGACGAACCCCCAAAGGTGCTCTCACTGCAAAGCAGAACTTGCTTGAGTTGGGGAAGATGACGCTTGAGTGTCTGATATCCCTGTTCCCATCTCCCACCAGGATCTGGTCTGGGGTTCTTATTAAGTGGAGAAGGCAAGCATGACACAGATCTTTCCTGTGGTGGCATCCAAGCATGAGGTGGGTGGGGGCGGGCTTGCCAAGGAGGAGGTGGGGCAGAAAATGTGAAGAGAAGTATGCACCTGAGGAAATGCTCTTCCGTTCAAGAGGCAGGTCCCCGGCACCCGCTGTGTGTCAGGCAGTGGTTTGGAACCCAGCTCTTATCCCCCTAGAGTCCTGCATTTCCCCTGTGCAAGTACCATCACACTATTTTCGGTCTGCCTGGCTACTAGAACAAAGGCTTCAGGGATCAGGAATGGTGAGGATATTCACAAGGGCACTGTCAATGCGTAAAGTAGTGCCAGGTATTCAGCAAATACCTGTTGAGTGCACCGATAACCACCTGAGACACAAAGGACATGGCAGAGATAGGAAAGAACTCTAGTCATCTAGTCAAGGAGGGAGCTTTTCCTCAGTAGGAGAAGCTGGACATTTAGGAAGCTCTGGGGCTGAAAAGACTTTGATTTACTCTGCTAGGTGACATAATCACCACCAACTCCAATTTAGCCGTCAGCTACAGTCCTTCTCCATACCCTCTCCTCCTGATGATTAGGCAACCAATGCCACCAGGTGCGTATCCACACCCCCCACGTGACTCAAATCCAGACTCAGGTTCTGGGACCCAGAATGAATGACCATCAGGCTGCTGCTTCTTGGTCTATCTGGTTCCTGGTTCCTAGACTGATTCAACCAAATGCTGGGCAAGAGCAGCCCCAACCCCAACATACCAATACATACACTACGCTCTAACAGGCTCATGCGTGCTGACAGGAAATCTGAAGTGTTCAAATGAACAGCTAAGCCTCGGAGTAAAATAGCCAACCTTAGCTGAAGTCAGGGCCACGATGGGACATCAGGAGCTACCGGTCTATAGTTGGCATCTGACTGCACAGTGACAAGGACAAGGTCTCTCCTAGACTTTTCTGCGAGCCAGAAACTCGTACCCTGAACTTAGAAGGAAAGACTTTGATGTAGGACAATAAAAGCTATCACACACGGGGATGATGAAGAAAAAGACACATTAGTAAATAATCTAGAATAATGACTGGTACAAAGTAGTTGCTCAATAAGCGACAACCACTTATTAAATTTGAATAATTCCCTTTAGGGTTACTTTCCCTTTAGGAATTCCCCTTAAGAAAACTTTTCATTAGTCTGATCCTCATTGCAGATTTATCCCTCATATCTCAACAAAGGAGTCTTACGAATAGGTAATATCTCAGGGGCCAGACACCCCCACTTGCTCTCTGGGCATATGCATTCACAACCTCTAAAACAGAGGTGCATACACACACGTGTGTGCACACGTGTGCCCACACAGCAAACAACTCCAGTTCCAACTGAGAAGTGTGCTTCACAACCATGACAGTTTACTTTCTTTCCCATCTGACCTCATACAAACCCACTTTCATCACCATTTCCTTGACCCCCAAATATACACATTTAGTCCGCAGCCCACCCCCACTTTTTCTCAATTACACAGCTCTTTTAAATCACCTAAAATGTAAAATAAATACCCATCTGGAAACCTGAAGCACGCCTCGGTCCGTCTGTCAGTTCCTGCTTCTGCTGGAAGCCCCCTACCCCATCTCCCGTCAGTTCTCCCCAACTTGTAAAGCACAGTGGCCTCAGTGCAGGGCTGGCACATGCAGAGTAAGCAAACACATGGAGTCTTGCCAGCTGGGTCAGGCATCACTATTTATAGCAGGGGCAGAGAGTGGGGAATTGGAGCAGCGTGGTGAAGGGTCAGGAGCAGCGGGGGTGGGGTTAATTCTAGCCTGCTGTTCCCGGGCTCCAACAGCTGCAAAGAGGATCCCCTGCCATTCCCAGGTGCAAGCCATCCTGGTATGACTAATCCCATCACCGCGCAGGCGGGAAACTGAACGTCTTTGAGGGCAGAGAGCCTGCTATCTTGCTCATGATTGTGTCCCCAGCATGCATCTCAATGCTTGGCACGTAGTAGGAGTGCAATCAGTATTTGCTGATTAAATGAATAGATGAGCTCCTTTCCTCCTGCCTACCCCAAAAGATTATGCCACAGAGGGAAGAGGGAAACAGGTGAAGGAGACGTTAGAGAGGAATGCCTAAAAGGGCACTTTTAAAACTACTGGATGGGGGCGCCTGGGTGGTGCAGTCGGTTAAGCGTCTGACTTCAGCCAGGTCACGATCTCGCGGTCCAGGAGTTCGAGCCCCGGGTCAGGCTCTGGGCTGATGGCTCAGAGCCTGGAGCCTGTTTCCGATTCTGTGTCTCCCTCTCTCTCTGCCCCTCCCCCGTTCGTGCTCTGTCTCCCTCTGTCCCAAAAATAAATAAACGTTGAAAAGAAAAAATTAAAACTACTGGATGTTAAAATGTGATAGAAAAAATAATCTAGGGGGGCACCTGGGTGGTTTAGTCGGTTAAGCATCCAACTTCGGCTCAGGTCATGATCTCATGGTTCATGAGTTTGAGCCCCGTGTCAGGCTCTGTGCTGACAGCTCAGAGCCTGGAGCCTGCTTCGGATTCTGTGTCTCCCTCTCTCTCTGCCCCTCCCCGGCTCACACTCTGTCTCTCTGTCCCTCTCTCAAAAAAAAAATAAACATTAAAAAAACTTAAAAAAAAAAAGAAGAAAAAATTTAGGGAAATGCTATGTTACGAAAAACTAATTAGCTTTCTTTTTTTACTACAGGCCTTTTCAGAGCCTTTAATATGCTGTTATGTATCATGAATCACCAAGAGGGGGATAGAGTATGTACTGAAGTCTGAACTCACTTAACCACAGGCCTGGACTTACATGACCACAGGCCCGGACTTATTTGACCACACTACTCTTTTTTCTCAGAGTACCATTAGTGAGGAGAATTTCACCAAATATACTTTGGGAAATGCTGGCCTAAGAGGTTCCTGGAAGATATCCCAAAAGCAACTTGTAAAACAGCATGATTCCATTTTTGTAATTTAAAAAATTGCATTATGATATATGGGGTATAGTTATTTGGAGGTCATGAGACACTTAAATGTTAACATCATTTATGTTTGAAGATTAGGGGATTTGTACTTTTTACATTAAATGTTTCAGAAATATTCAAAGTGGTTAGCTATGTAGTTATCACTTCTGTAATTCAAAAGATAAATTTGAAAAAAAAAGCTATATCCAAGTAGGATGTGATCACTGCTATTTAATGTTCCCACAGGCCAAGGACTTCAATACCCAACAACCCCTTGGGCCATAAAAAGACTGCTCTTTGTCCCGTTGTCGTATCCAAAGAGATTCCTGTGTCTATCTCCAACAATCAACTCCTTTGGTTTGTAAGGTATCCACCAAGAAGTTAGTTTGCTGAAATTATCGTGTTGGGCACATGAACATTTCAAGACTCTCTTTTCCTCCTAAATTACTGATTTCCTAATTTAACTGATTTGTGAATGTAATCAAAATTCATTGAGATGTAGTAAATGGAACCAACCAGGTGTGTTGCAACATGAGATTAAGGCAGATATTTACAATTAGAAGAAATCATCAGTCAGTGTAAATCAAAGAAAAGTACTCGACCATCTGTTGAGTTACTCCATGTGGGACCGTGTACACATGCATTATCTTGTCTAACCTCTAAAAACCCTATCAAGTAGGCGGTACTTCCATCCCTATTCTACAGATGCAGTGATTGAGGCTTAGAGAGATTAAGCATCTTGCTCAAGCGAAGGCTTCAAAGCCAGGGCTTTTCTCCTTCCTCTGACTGTTGGGTCTTGATGTTCCCGGTCACTTCAGGCAGACAGACAATGAACCGTTTTCCAAAGAAGGAACTCAGAAAGGCTGGAAAAAGCCAAAGTCATTCTGAGTCGGAGTCATGCTCTAGCTACTATGTTTTCAGAGGGAGTGGTTTGGCAGGTCCCACACTGCACGCTGCTGCATCTACCTCCTCCTGAAGACGCGTCGCCCCCAACCCCACTCAGAGTCAGCCCTGAGGTCTGAGTGCCTGAATCTCATCCAAAAGTTGGCAGCAGTGTTTTGGGTCTGGATCCAAGTTCTATGCACCAGCATGCAGCAAGAGATAATAAAACTCTTCCACTTCTTAATCTGGCCTCTCTCATCTTCCTCCTGTTGTTACACAAGCATTAGATCGAAGGTTGCCAACTCTGGCTGCACAGAAGAATCATCTGGGGACACTGAAACACACCAAGGCCTTGGAAGCACCTCACACAAATAAATATAAACCCACCGTGGAGGCGGGGGCAAGGCATCAGTATTTCCAACCTCCTTCCTGGAAACTATAAGGTGCAGCCAAGCTGGGGAACCACTGGGTGTTTCTGCCGTGGTTTGGGGGACCATTTTGATAAAGAACGTCTATCAGAAATGCCTTGGTTACATTAGATGCCGTCGTTGGAATTGAGCATTTTGTACAAAAATGTTCCTTACTAAATTATTTTAAAGAAATTCTTGTAATTTTTAAAGCTAATTTTTTTTCGATTCCAAAAATTATCTTAATATATTTTTAAGGAATAAAACATTTTCTCAAAGTTTCTCTTAGATTCCCTCAGATATTTTCTGGACTTTCAGATTCTTCACCCAGAAATAAAAACCCAAGGAGAGGCCACCACTGGAAAGAGCACCTACTTTGGGGGCCAAGAGAGCCTCCGCGGTAGAAAATGAGATTCAAACAGGTTCCTGGGCCACAGTAACCCTTGCCAGTCTGGGGCCATCACCACTACTTCTGGGGCCTGGGACGTTACCAGAAGACAGGAATTTTTGAAGCACAAGCGCATTCTAGTGCTTGCACATCGGAACCTGAAATAGCAGCGAGGACTCCCTTCACAAAGCAGAGCAGTCTCCCGGGGCTCACAGACCACCAGGAAGTGGGACAGGCGTTGACCATCCAGGGCTCCCACACCCACTTAACACCATACTGGACCAGAGGGTTCTGGCTCCACTGGAACTGTCTCGTTGATGTCCCAAAGGGTTAACAGCCTCTAGCTGCCGGCCTTCCCCAAAGAGGACAGGATTTTCAGTATGGTCCCTACCAGAGGAGGAGACAGCTCCCCACCCCAACCCCTCCCCCTCCACGGCCCACCCACTCCAGGAATGAAGCTGCTGCTGCCCAACATATACCCAGACTGGTTTCATCTCCTTCCAAATCCATCTTGTGTCTTAACTTCTGCCAAGAATAAAAATTAAAACACTAACACACACATCATGCGTGCATGGGAGGGGAGGACAGGGCTGGGAGCTTAAACTGAAAAAGAGCAGGCGGGGAGTGGGGCGGGGCAGGTCACTGATGAAAGTCAGGGCCTAGAGAGTTTCCCTGGGGTCTGCCGTAGGCCTTAGGAGGCCCCCCGCTGGCTACACCCAGGGTTGGATCTGAGAGGGACGTGTTTGCAGCATCTGCCCTCATGTTCCTCCAACACCCCATTTCCTATCCACTGACGTCCCCAGCCCTGCCCAGAGGGGCACAGAGCCGCGGAGCTGCCCAGCACTGCGAAGGCTGGAAGTGGACTCCATTCCCCACACTCGAAGGAGCCCCGTTCCTTGCCAACTCCACAGTAAATAACACAGCACTTGGACTGACACGCAGGCCTGGTGGTGCAGGCGGCTTGTGGGCTGTTTGTGGCCACCCAGAGAAACGGGTCTGGGGCTGGAGCCTCCGTTCCCAGAGCCCGCTCCACCACACCCACAGCCCTCGGGCTCCAGATTCCGGGGGCCAGGCAGAGAGAAGCCTCAGTCCAGCTCTCTCGTGTTGTTTCTTGTTGCTGCATTCTTCTTTCCCTCTTCCTAGGCAAAAGCAGGAGCCCCTTCCCTCTAGAATGATGACGTCTAACCCTCCACACGCTCAGGATTCCCCAGGTTCAGATAATCATGCCTTATCCAATTCTGAATCCTACCATCCGCCCACTTTGGGTGAAGTGCTCCCCAAACGGTGAACTAAGCACTCTGCCCAGATGGAAGCCCCCCTCCCTCCCTGTCTCACGGAATGACTTGCCTTACAAGTCAGTCAATGTTTACTGAACACCCATTCGATCCTAGGTCCTCAGAATCCAGAGATAAAGTTTGGGCTCGAAGAGCTCAGCATCTGGTAGGAAGTCACACAGAAGCATCTCAGAGCCCACGGAACAACTGGGAATCATACTTGATTGCCCCAGGCAGGTGTTCCTTCCTTTCCCCACCACTGTGAGGCGGGTGGGGACACTGGATCACACACATCTTCTTGAAAGAGCAATCTTGTGGCACCCATCCTTGTCCCATCTGGCACATAGGATACTCATGAAAGCAAAGTAAAGCACCTCGTTGTCCTGAAAACGGTGATGATCTAGATGACGGGTAGATGGGGTCCATGATACGATTCTTTCCGCTTTTGTGTGCTTGAGTTTTAAATAAACAAATAATAATGAAACTTGTTTTTTTTTTTTTTTCCCAAAGGATAACTAGAACTTCTCAAACCTTCCCAATCCCACACTAACTTCCAGGAACCGCCTCCCCACCCCTCACCTAGCCACTAACCTCCAAATGTCCTCTTGGTTTAACCAAACAGCATTTTCAAAAGCAGGTTTCAGTGAGTGCTCAGGTTCTGGTGGAGGAGGGTTGTTCTTTTTGACCTTGAAAGTCTCCCCAGTATTGGGCCAAAGAGGCAGCCCCATCCCTGAAAGGGGACCGCTGGCCACAGCCATGGGAGACCTGCAGAGCCCATCTCCCTAGCTCTCTGGTGCAGAGACCCAGAGCTCACTGACTATCCCCCCATCCCCATGCCCTCTGTCTCCTTTCTGGGGTTTTCTGTCCAGAATGTGCCCTCACCAGCAATACGTCCCCAACTTCTCTGGCTGGCTTTTCTCTGACTGCAGAACTAACCAAGTGCAGATGCCTCAAGGTCCAGGAAAAAAAGACCATCAAGAAAACTGGTTTGAACTTCTGAATCTATCACTTTTCTCTGGGCCTCCATTTCTTTCTCTACTATAAAATTCCCAAGCATATCATAATTGACAAAACTCTTCTAAATAGCCAAATGCTCTAAGAATATTGGCTCTTGCGTAAGAATTCCAAATTGGCCATTTATCTCAAGCCAAAGTAATAACGATGATGATGATAATGGGGAGGAGGAGGAGGAGAGGGAGGGGAGGGAAGAGGAGGAAGAGGAGGAGGGGGGGAGGAGGAGGAGGAGGAGAGGGAGGGGAGGGAAGAGGAGGAAGAGGAGGAGGGGGGGAGGAAGAGGAGGAGGGGGGAGGAGGAGGAGGAGGAGAATGAGGAGTACTCAGACCAAGCACTTTTCTAATGAGAGAATGAAGATAATGCAATTCAATGTGAAATGACCTCTTGTCTGGATTTCAGAGATATTCATAATCTAGGTTAGAAGTGTCTTGTGGGCAGCAGGCTCAGTGCTCAATAATCTGTTGACTGATCAACTGAAATTTAGGCCACTATTTCATGGTTTTGAACGTGTTTTGGGCCTACCTGGAAAGTGCCTGAAGAAGCATAAATAAGACTGCTCTCAAGCAAGGCTAACTGCTGGCTGTATGAAATGAAACCTTAAGCGACTGAAGAGAAGCAGTCTGTGGGCATGATGAGGTCCAAAGGATGGCATGCTTCACACTAGGGAGACAGCTCAGACCCTCCATCCTGGGGCAGCGAAACATACCCCATCTTGTCTGAGATGCAAAGAAAGAAGGTCTCACTGCCTTTCCCCCATGCAGACCGAGGATGTTAGCACTGGAATTTTTGTTCATTTCCCATGCGGGGAAAATTAGTTCTGCCTGCTTAGGATTCCAGCTCAATTTGGCATGCTATTCCTCTACACTTTCTGACTCTGAAAGCACAGTTAATAAGGAGCCTCCCTGTTCCACTACCATTGAGGCTGGCTTTTTCTAAAGAGGGCAGGAGAGTGGCAGTGGGTAAAACTGGGTTTCTGCATATTGCTCTGGAAAGTACTAGAGAAGACCCAGACTGCACCAGAGACTTTCTTCCACGAACACTTGCTGAAGCTCCCCAAATTGAGTAAAGCCCATGCTGTGCCTCCTTGAGCATCCCGTACTAACAGGCAATCACATCTTGGGAGGTCCTGGCACGATCCCCACTGTATAGAATGCCATTCCTTATCCTAAAGGTAATTTAAAAAAAAATTTTTTTTATCAATGTTTTTATTTATTTTTGAAGGAGAGACAGAGCGTGAGTGGGGGAGGAGCAGAGAGAGAGGGAGACATAGAATTTGAAGCAGGCTCCAGGCTCTAAGCTGCCAGCACAGAGCCCGATGCGGGGCTCGAATTCACGAACTGTGAGATCATGACCTGAGCCGAAGTCGACACTTACCTGACTGGGCCACCCAGGCGCCCCAAGGTGATTTTTTTTTAAATGCATCGTAGGGGTGCCTGGGTGGCTCAGTCGGTTAAGGATTCAACTCTTGATTTCAGCTCAGGTCATGAGCTCATGGTTTGTGAGACTGAGCCCCACATTGGGCTCTGCACTGACAGCATGGAGCCTGCTTGGGATTCTCTCTCTCTCCCTTTCTCTCTGCCCCTCCCCTGCTCTCACTCTCTAAATAAATAAATAAATAAATAAATAAATAAATAAATAAATAAATACACTTTAAATGCATTGCATTTATAAATTTATATTTTAGTAAAGGCTATAAAATCAACCTTCCCGAGATTTCCTCCACCCACAAATCAGTAGGAAAAAACCCCAAAACCCAAATGCTTTAGCAGATCAGATATTTATCTCTTGGTTCAGGAAAAGTGCCCCAGCTACTAGACACACTCTACTTAGCATGTACCTACAGAAGCTGCTCTGGGATTCTTTTCCTCAGGACTCTCACTATACCTCCTGTGGGGACAGAATGTTAGGAGGGAAGCAGGGGTGAAGGCTGGGTTTGGTAAGGAATATGGGGCCCACACTAACATGATTCAGCAGCTCTCTGTCATCTGCCTCTTTGGGCAAACTGAGGCAAGGGCCAAGGGTCCCCCTGTGTTGATGGTCAGTAATCACTGTCCCAGCCTCCTAGGCTCTGGAATGAGACCCAGGAAGACAAAAGGCCAGGACGCTCTACCCTGAATCCATAGTTAACAACAAAGTCAAGGGCAGTTTGCCTGTAGAGAGTATCCTACACTCCATTGCAATTGTGCTCACAATCTTAGTGGCAAACGTGGGACCGACACTATTAGTCTCTACTTGCACCGGGACAACTCGGCAGAGCCAATGTATGGCAACCTGGGGCTCTTTAGCGAGTCACTGATCAGGATACAGAATGGAAGGTGGCGGACTGGGTGAAAAAGGAAAACCAGAGGAGGACGGGCTATGGGCATGGACCATCAGCATGGAATTTCCATAGTCCAAAAGCTGACCTTCCAGGGGAGCCAGAGTCTTCTTGTTCCTTCACTGTGAACTCTGACACACCTGGCTGGAGTCCTTCAGCACGAGAGAGTTCTAGCTGACCTCAGCTCGGTGTTTATTCCAGACAGGAAGCAACGAAACCTGGGGTCTAAATTTCACTTCCTGTTCCCCAGGGTTGTAACTCTCTGTACCTAGTAACCGCCTTTCCTCAGTCCCTGAAACTTCTCAGCCAAGTTCAACCAGATAACCCACAGGACCCCATTCACATGTGCTTTCCTTCCCCTAGCTGGGGCCCTGGTTTGAGTGGGATTTAAGGGGCTCCCTCCTTCTGCTTCCATTACAATATCCATCATTACCACTTATTCCCCCAGAGCGCCTTCCTGTTTGGAGTGACTGGTGAGTGCACGGAATACTGAGGTTCCTGCCTCCAGCTCCCATGGAATCCTGGCTTGCCAGGCTGACTCAGGAAGGAAACCTCTCTGGGCAGGGAAAATGTTCTCAGTCTCTCTGCTCCCTACCCATCTTCCTCCCAAACGACCACAAAACAGGCCCCAGTGCTTGCTCTCAGGGCTCAGCGCAGACACCGCTGGGACCTGCGCAGGGCTGACAGCAGCAGAGGCTGGGGGACGTGTGGCCGGCCAGCGGATGTGGGTGTGAAGGAGTGCTGCCTGCCTGGGGGAAGCTCACTTCCCCACCCTCCTACCCGGCTCCAAAGCAAGTAAAACAAACTACTGAGGAGGAAGACAAACAGCCCCATGTGCTCCTCCTGCCTCTACTTAGGAATGGGACAGGAAGGTCTGCACAGCTGATACTTCCAGATGTGGAACCCAAACACAGGCAGCTCCTGACAGTTTACTAGCCTGGGCTAAACTCCGGTAGCACCAGGGTCAGGCATGTTCACTGGGAGATGACGAAGGGATAGGACCCGCTGGCTCTGGTCAGCTGGGTATCAGCACAAGGCTTTGGAACCCTCCCCTGCCAACCCCTCTTACTCCAGACACATGGATGTACATGGGGGAGGGGGAGGGGACAGAAGGTCATGTTTAGAACTGGAAGAGTTTGCCAAGTAAAAGAAGCCGACCTGGAAACACTATACATTGTGTGATTCCAACTACATGACAATCTGGAAAAGACAATCAGTAAAAAGGAGCAATGGTCACCAGGGATTGGTGAATGGAAGGAGGGAGGGCCTCATGAGTGGAGCACAGGAGATTTTTAGGTAGCGAGACTTGTATTCCGTATGACACTGTAATGGTGAATAGTTGGTCACTATGCATTTGCCAAAGCCCATACAATGTATAATACAGTCGACGTAAACCATGAGTTTTAGTTATTGATAATGGATCTAGGTTGACTTATCAACTGTACAATCGTAACAAATGTATTGTACCAACATCTGATGTCAATAATATGGGCACTGTTCTGGGGGTGAGATGTATGTGGCAACTCTATATTTTTCACTTAATGTTTTCTGTAAACCTAAAATTGCCATTAATTTTTCAGAGTTAAGAAATTAAGGGGCACCTGGGTGGCTCAGTAAGTTAAGCGTCTGACTCCGGCTCAGGTCATGATCTCACACTCTGTGGGTTCAAGCCCCGTGTCGGGTTCTGTGCTGACAGCTCAGAGCCTGGAGCCTGCTCCACATTCTGTGTCTCCCTCTCTCTGCCCCTCCCGGACTTGTTCTCTCATTCTCTCTCTCTCTCTCTCAAAAATAAACAAACATTAAAAAATGTTAAAAAAAAAAATTAAAAACTAGAGGAGGAAGCTCAAGCCTTCAGTAACCTGAGATGCTGCAGATGTTGGGTCTGGGGATCCTGATAGTGTAATTTCTCAGGCACATTTGTTGTCAGCACAAGACCTTCTGGGATCTTTATCCCTATTTTTATTCTTCCTCAAGCTTCTAAATCTAGAAGCAAGTCAGAAATGACTGAGATGCAATTTGAAGTCAGAACTATCTCCCTCTGGGCAGACACCCAAATCATGCTGTCCCTTGTACATGGCTGTCAGCTCTCCAGCAGCGGAGACCATCTCTGTGGCCTGAGTGCCTAGCATGGGGCCCGACACCCACCAGGCCTCCTGCGTGTAGGGAACAGAACTATTCTCAAATTCATCACATGCTCCTCATGTCCCTGGCTTGTGGTTCCAAACCCGATTCAACAGAGCTCCAATGCAACTCTGGTCCCTGTGCTACCGGAAGGGAGCGGTAAAATGGATTGTCCGGGCACACTTAGGAAATCCCAGGTGAACAACTAGACTGTAGAGCTCTTGGTGGGATGAGGGAATGAGCTGGGCTTCTCCACGTCTCCTAGCCAGCCTTAGCACAGTGCTAGGCATAAAGTACACACTCAACAAATTCTTGTGAAGTGAGTGATGAGGAAGGGCAGAGGAGACAGCCATTCTTATGCTCCCCTTACAGCTGGCACCTGTCACATCCATGGACCATACTGCAGTCCATCGCCTTGAGGAAGAAAGAAGAACTGGGCTACTTCTGCCGTGGCCTAGCACACAGCTCCCTGGTATTTCTGAAACAGACACTCAAACAGTATTAGAATTCTCTGCATCACTCTCCCACACACTCCCCTATACATATACCCAGGATGTATTTTTCTTATATAAATCCATATGTAATTATTTACTTTTGTTTAAAACTCGTATTGCACTCCTTTCTAAAAAGCCCTGCAGACTAGTGGTGGTGGTCGGAGGTGGGGAATTGGGGGGACAACACCAATTACATACCCAGTTCCATTCCAGGCACTTGGAAGACAGTGGGGAAAAGAAGTCCCTGGCTTCATGGATCTTTCATTCTGGAGGGGAAGTAGGCAGTAAGCAAATGAACAAATGAACACCTGTCGGGGAAGTGGTAACTTCGAGGGAAAATAAATTAGGTTGCAGGGAGACAGAACCATGAGTTAATAAAGAGCAGCTAGGTTCAGGTTCATTGCAGAAGGCAAAGCAAGTTGCTCAGCTGGGGTGGGGGGGGGCAGCAAGGAGGCCCAGGTGGGGGTGGGGTGGCCGCGGAGTGGGCTGGGGGAAGGTGAGGGCAGAGCTGCAGGGGGTGGGGCTGAGGGCACTGAGGCTTTAGTTTTTCTCTGAATTAAACAGGACTCCCTGGAGAGTTCTGAGCAGGGAAGTGACCTCCTCCGGTTGCTCTGGGCTGCTCTGCTCTGCGGGAAGTTGAGCTTGTAGACAGACTAAAGTGTATTGAGGTCGGGGCATGGGAGTGGAAGCAGGGAAAACCCTGAGGAAGCTACTGTAACAGCCCAGGTAAGAAGTGATACAAGACCAGACCAGGGTGGTAAGAAGTTGCAAGATTCTGGATACATTTTCAAGGCAAAGCCAATATTATTTGCCAATTTAAAGTGCAGTGTGAGAGAAAGGCCAGAGTCAAAGAGGACTCCAAGGTTTCTGGCCTCACTGGTAGCATGGAAGGTGCTGAATTGGAGAGAAGCAGAGGAGGCAACTGGGTGAGGATTCTCTTCCTACTGACCAGGTCTGAGGACTGGTACCTAAGGGCCTTTCCCTATTGTGGGCTCCTCTGTCCCCATCTTCTCATTCCTGTATCTCTGCAGAGCCTTCAGCAGTGGGCCTTCCCTCAGTGCAGCCCTCTACCTACTCACCCTTCTAGCCACCCGATTCCTCAATAACCCCCACTTCCACTGCTCTTCTCTCCTATTCTTTCCCTTCCTCCTAAGAGCCGCCTTCTACTGAATGCTCACAATGCAGTTAATATGCATTATATGCCATATCTTGCTTCCTTTCTACAACCTTAAGAGATTGGATTCTCAGGGTCTAGATAACTAGTCCAGGGTCATACACCTAGAGATTGGCAAGGCCAGGATTCAAACCCAGGCCCGTCTGGTTCCAAGGCCCACACTTAACCAGGATGCCACACATCTCCAACCTGGAAGTGGTCCTGAAATGCCGCTCCCTCCTGAACAACCTTCTAATAAGATTCTCCTCTGTCCTCTTAGAGGGGATGCCCCAGACACTCCCCAGATTCCTCTGTTATTCCTCTCTCAGGAAGAATGGTAATCAGGATCCCCTGGCCATGAGATCTTTTCCTCTCCCAACTCCCAACAGGCCCTGAGACCCCCTCATTGCCTCTTGTTGCAAGAGGGGGAAAGACAGCTTGTCCGGAGATGGGGAAGGCTTTCTGGTAATAGGATGAATCACCTCTAGTCCAGGCTCCTGCCCTCAGAAAACAGAAACCCACCCAACCCCAGAAGCAGATGCAGCCCATAGGCCCACACTCTGACCTCTGGCCAGTTCCCAGCATGCCTTGTCCCCTAATTCATCTTGGGAGAGCACAGATGCCAGGGGACTTGGGATTTTGATGTGAGCAGAAACATTCTCAATCCCAAGCGTTCTCTTGTGCTCTCTCTCTGCATCCCAATAGTGCTCTAAAAGGCAGCTCTGTGGGGACAGAGGAGTAAAGTTTCATTCAGTTTCTGGGACTCCTCTCAGTTACCCGACAAGTTGGTCACATAATTGTTTCTTTCTTTAAAAAAAAAAAAAAAAAGTTTATTTATTTATTTTGAGAGAGTGAGCAGGGGAGGGGCAGACTGAGAGGGAGAGAGAGAATCCCAAGCAGACTCTGTGCTCTCAGCGCGGAGCCCAACGTGGTGCTCGATCTCAAGAACTGTGAGATCATGACCTGAGCAGATATCAGGGGTCAGATGATCAACTGACTGAGCCACCCTGGTGTCTTGCATAATTGTTTCTTAAACCCAAGTGTCCTGTGTCGTTCCTCCTCCCCCCTCCCCTGCCCCACCTGGCTTCAGGCTATCCACATTTGTTAAAGAAAAACAAGCAACTAAGAGCAGCTATGAGTCCACAGCCAAATCTCCACCACTCCCCTCAGCCAGTAGGGAGAGGTCTGTTGTGCTCTCCTGCAGGTAACTGCCTGTAGAATTCTTTCCGCTGGCTGTCCTGGGAGTATTTGCCTGGAAGGTACCATCTCCTGTCAGTTACCTGTCTGTCAGAGCTGCTACCTCCTTCCCCAGGCTATTTTTCTGTACAAGCTGCCACTTCTCCTGACCAGTAAAAGTATCTGCTGGGCCAAGCACCTTCTCCCCCTCTCCCCACTGAGGGCACAGAGGACCTGCTTGATCAGACTTGCAGAAACCCAGGGAGCAAGTGGGTTCAGCCGGCATCTACAATGGACACGGAGGCTCAGACAGCCCGTTCAGATGATGTCCTGCGAGGGGGGGCGAGGGGAGGGGATTGGGGAGAGGCAGGAAACATGTTCCGAGATGAGACCCAAGTGCAGGCGGCTTTCAGAACTGTCTGCAAAGCCTGACGGGAGCTGCGTGACAAAGCGTGGCTTCCCCTGTGCTGCTGCCCCGGTCAAAACCTTCCAGCTGTGGTCCCAGGTTTCAGTTCGTGTCTCTTAAGGCAAGCCTCATAAAGGCCCCCACCTGCCCCTTCCACTTTGTTAGTTGAAAAGGAAACAGCCCCAAGCTATGGGGGCTCTGCTTAGGGGGAGAGACTGGGCATTTTCTTTTCCTGCAGAGCCTGAGTTTTAGAGTCAGCAGTCTTGCAACGAAACCTTGGCTCTGCCACTTAATGGCTGTGGGGGCAGAACAAGTCACTCCAGTGCTTCAAGCTTTGGCCCCTTGTCTGCAGAACAAGATCACACTGCCTGTCTCCACAGGACAGTGGGGGTGGGGGGTGCAGGGAGAATGCCTGTGGAATTAGCACAGGGCCTGGTACACAGGGCCCACTAAAGGCAGCTATCATTCTCCATGTCTCCGGAAGGACGGGAGAGGCAGGTGGGGCTGCCTCCTTGGCACTGGCCTTCAAGGATCTCAGCCTGCCCTCTAGGTCCACAGCTGATTCCCTGAGTGACGAGGTGAGAACAGTAATTCTCCCCTCCTGTGATAAAGGGTACCTGCCACTGTGTGTGCTCACCCTCTTGAGGGGGTCTCACCGCATAAACGCAAGGCTCCGTCTATAAAATCGGGGGGGGGGGGTACAAAAATGAACTCCTTCACAACACCGCCCTCAGCAACCTGTTCCATTTTATTCACCACTGCTCAAGACTTTGGTGGTGTTTCGGTGACGGGGCATTGGTTGCCAACCTTCTTGTTCCCCTTTGGGCAGGAGAGCTGAGCTCCCCCACTCCTCCCCTCTCCCATTGTCAAAGACCACCCAGTGAAACTTGCTGGCAAACTGCCACAGTCCAGACAGGCGAAAGCTGGGCCCAACCACCCAACCTCCATCTCTGTAACACAAGGCTACAGAATGCAAAGCACCTGATTGTGAGGCTTTCGCCTGAAGCTAACGCAGCCTTCATGACAGCAGACCGCCAGTGGGCTCAAGGAAGGTTGCAGGTGATTGCTTGGAGGGCCTGCACACTGGAAGGGTCATTAGAATCTAACTCTTGGCTATATGACACAGTGCATTTTTATGTAACTTGTTCACTGCAAGACATCCACTCGCAATGACAGAGGTAAACAACCGTGAATTTCCATTGCTTTATGTGGTCTCACTGTGCTGACTGACTGCATTATGAAATCCCCCTCACGTGGACACAGGTACATAAAAAAGGCAGAGCTACCATAGCACTGCTGTGGGCTGACAGGTATTAGCGAGCAGAGAGAGTCAAGTAGCAGGGATGATCTGGGAAATAATTAAGAGCAGCCTCTACTTTCATAGAAAAGTAATAAACCCAGAACCCCCCAATTTTCCTCTCCAATTAACTGTGACCCATACCTAATAAACCTGCTGTGATTGTAATGTTAGGTAAACTCAGACTAGTAAAGGCACTTGGCTGGAACTACTCTGGAAAAATCCTGGCAGGACCAGGGAAGGTGGGGGAGGGTTCTGTTCAAGAGTCCAGTCCAGCCCTGCCTGGGGGGGACCTCCAAGGTCAGCCACCTCGACAGGCCCTTTTCTTCTTACCTGTAGCTCCCATGCTTATGATCGTTACCTCTCTGCAGCCAAGGAGGTTTTTATTTGTCCCTAAAACAAACACTTCCTCACTGGCTACTCTGGGAGTGATTTCAGAGTTAGCAAACCTAGTGCAGACAGTAGAATAAAGGGCAAATGAAATTCAAAGGTAAAAAGCTGAGTTCAGGCATGTGTTTCTAAAATTCTCAGCGGAAATCTGACATAGATGAGAAAGAAAAAAACAAATCACACGTTTCTCCTTTTCCCCCCCGAAAGCTATTCCGTAACTGGTTTTACAAACTTGTCTAAGGCTCGAATTTCTGAGATTTGTATTCAATGAAGAACTGCCTGTTTTTAACTTTCCTGAAACTAACAAAACTACCCTGAACTTGCCATCGCCTGTCTCAAGACTACCTCGGCCTATCATCTGCTGAGGAAAAGTGAGTCTTCAGGGAGAAAATAATGAACAGCACCTACAAGCAGAGGTCACAGATGGCAGACCAGTCCCATCTCCGCCTTTAAGACATCATCTGAGACGCTGACTTTCCTCCCTCAAGAAGCCTTTCTTAACTGACCCTGTCCAAGTACTGTAACCCTACAGGTTGCACTGCAGCGTTGCTTTCCCTTCAGTGATGGAATTCTGGACAGCGTGGGCTCCAGTATGGATCCCAGGTACACAGCAAGTACCCAATAAAAGCTTGCTGAGAGGATGAAGGCTCCAGCCTACACACACATCACCACCCCCGTCTTGTCCAATGCCATCCAAACTCATTTTAGAGAAGAACAAACATTCCTCTGCCATACTTTCTGCTGTTCAGCTCCTTTTGAGTTATTTTTTTTATTCAGCCCCACTTACCCTGGCCATATTATGTGCTTTCCTGTTACTTACCAGGAGGACTAGTTGAGACTTTCCTCAACATTTTCTCTGGCAACCAAATGAGGTTGACTGTGTATTATTGGCTCTGATCTTTCTCTTATGATTTCCTCTGCTGCCCAATAATCCTATCCCAAACATCAAAGAGCTTCTTTGAAGATAAGGCCAAATTCACCATTAGGAAAGGAGAATTATTATTTCCTAACCTTATTTCAAAAGTCGGGATGACACAGAATCCCTCTGGGTTTTGTGAGATAAACACTGCCCAGTACAGCAGATCACAAGGCATTCGCTGTAATACCACTGACAGAGACATAAACACAGGGCTCTCCTCACCCAGACCTAAGCAGGACTTTTCCACAGGAGCCTCAGACTCCAAATTCCATAGTAAATGGTTTGTGGCCAACATGTCAAACAGAGTTGCCTCAAGGAAAGGGAGATTCACACAGCCACTCCAGGGGAAAGAGGTCCCCATAGGCTCTGACTGAAAAAGCATCTGAAATGAACTAGCACTGATCTGTTTGGTCCAGATTCCACTCAGAGCCAGACCCTTCCTAATACTAAAGGATGGAGAAGTACTCTATCCTCAAGTGGCAACACAAAACATGAAAAAGTATGACTGACCCGATAGGCCAGAGGTATTAGACTGTGGGCAGAAAACCTCACCTGCTTCTTCTACTTCATGGCTGCTACCCTCAGATGGTGTGAGTGTTGACAAGACTTCATGGGTCATGGGTTCCAGGAAGTTCGTGCTGGGACTGGGGAAAAAGAGAAGTGTCTTATCTTTTGAACAACAAAATAAACAGCTCTGGAGTACTGGCTTTTCATAAGGTGCGGTGCTATAAAGCATAGTGTTTCCTTATTAATCCCTTTTATAAATAAGAAAACAGAAAAAAACAGTTTTTCTGAGACCCTAGTCTTCCTTAAGTCTCCAGTTACCTGGCCCCTTGTAGAAACGAAATGAACAATGGATTAAAGGATAATGATCACACTGAAAAAAGTCTGATCTTATAAAACCATTACCTTTGCATCCGGCAATCCATTGTTATCAATACTCATAAACACCTCTCAAGAATACATTAGGAGGTCTCATACAAAGCAAGGTGGGCTTATAGGAAAGGGGTTTGGGGTGTTAAGGCAGCAAGCAAGGAATGAGTCCAGCAAAAATCAAGGGTCAGCTACTAGATAGGTTTGGGCTGGAGCAGAACGTTCCTAGTAAGGTATTAGTATCATGAGGTGGGACAGTGCCACGTGTGAGAGGGCTAAGAAATCTGGATTGTAGACTTAGGCTGTTTTTAAGCTGGGTGGTGACTTGTTTATGGGACTGATGGAGGACGGATGGTGTGATAGGTAGCCAGCGGGGAGTCTAGCACCAATTGTCAAGGGCAGGAAGAAGGATGGTGGTAGCAGGCATGGAAAAGAGGCGATAGATGGGCAAGCTTGGAGAGGGAGGCTAACACAGTGGCAGTGGGGATGCAGGGATCGATTAGTTGGTTCAGTGGTTTGAGTCAGTGTGAACGGAGTCCACAGGAAGAGCCAGGGCTCCCACCCAAGTTTCCTAATCCCCAGGGCAGTGCCACTTGTGATGGATCCTCTAACCCCTACTTCCTGCCCTCCTCCTCCCCTTCTCTACCCATTACCAACCCTGAGGGCTCCAAGGAGGCAAAAGCCCTATTTAGAGAGGCTTTCTGTAAACACCGATTTGTAGATTAAAAACACCCTCTTCCATTCCACCTCCCTCAGTCCCAGATATTTGATTCAGCCTCATAAATGATGAAAATACTACACGTAAAGACTCCATGTGGGAGCACTCTTAGGATTTAGGTTGTTCCCACCAATGGAGAAGTGGGCTGGACATATCTGTTCTCTGTGAGTCTTTGGACAAAAATCTCTAGATGCTTCACCGTTGACTACAAAGAGGTCTATACTTTTATCACAACTGTGTGAAAAGTACGTATGCACATGGATGAAAATTGAGTTGTGCTATTGTATAGGAATGCGGGTCACTCAAAAAACCATTTTTTAATTATTAGTAGATGCTGTGCAATAAACAAAAATTGGGGGCAGGGGGGAGGATTTAGTTTGGAGAAATACCCTTTGACTAAGAAAGTTTATTCTCCTGGGACAAGACAGCTCCCAGCCCAGGGTCTGGTATATTAGAAATGTTTGCTGAATTGAAGTATGGAGATGACAAGAAGTTGTAAATGATAAAGTTATTAGATTTTTTAAATGTAACAAATCACTTTCTTTCCTCTGCCTTCCCAATTTCCATTCCCTTCCCCTTTCTCTGATTTCTCCAGAAAGCAGACTTCAAATGTATAATATCCTTCGATGCCAAGTTAATACTTCCTTACTCAGAGGCCAGAAAGTACTGGACATCAATTAAGTGGTGCATTTGGCTCTTCTTCAGCTTCTTCCTACTTGTTTGAAAGACAGACAGAAAACCCCTTATTCATTAACCCTATCAGGGACTTTGCTGAAATCTGAACCCAGACCCCATAGGGTCTCGTGGAATACTGTGACCACCAGGCTCGCTTCTTGTCTTCTTGCTTAAACCCTGGGGGTCCCTGAGGAAGCCCACTGAATTATTTAATGAGTAAAGTCCCCTACTCCTTCTTAGGGAATGGAAACCACAGATAAGTTGCCGAAGAGAGGTAGGAGCCCAAACACTTCAAAGAGCACTTCAAAGAAAGGAAAATCTCCAAATCCATTTGGAGGATGGAAAGGAACATAAATCACCATCTTATCACAAGCTGGCAAACCAATCAACAGCTAAGCAGGGTCCTCTGTCTCCCACCCACACCTATGGCCAAGGAGCAATCACCACCGCCTCTAGCAACCTCTCCAGAGTAAAGCCAAAGCCTGTGTCTTGGGCAATTTCTCCTGA
This sequence comes from Puma concolor, assembly GCF_028749965.1. NCBI lineage: Eukaryota > Metazoa > Chordata > Mammalia > Carnivora > Felidae > Puma > Puma concolor. Next base: position 100,318,359 of record NC_141675.1, read on the forward strand.
GGAAATGTCTCTTGCATTCTCAGATCTCTTGAAAGAGGATGAAAGGGACACTGTCTGAGTTCTCAACCCTCAGATTTCATAGGAATAGACAGCCTCCAGTCTCCTGAAAGGGCCAAACTGAGTAATAAAGGGTGGGGGGGGGTGGTGGGCAGTGTCAGCAAAGTGGCACAGTGAGGCAACTCCTCTTTCATTTCTACCTCTTGCATAAACTCACTGTAAAACTCATCTGGCAGGAAAATCATAACTCCACTGCTGTTTCCACCCTGCTTCTGTCCCACTGACCCCAAGGTGCTTCAAGATTACCACGGGAACCTCCTGGGTTTCAATTATGAGACCATTAAAAAGTGCCAATTATAAGACCTCAGAAACGTTCTTGGGAAACCTGGTACACACCTCAAAACAGCAAAGCTCTTGCCTCAGATTCACTTTAAGTAAAGTTCAGAAAACAGGGCGCCCAGATGTATAGGTGCCCCAGCCCCCACCTCAGTCCAACAAGACTGTGTTATAATATCGTCCACGGTGACCTTGAGGAAATGGAGATTGATTTATTGGCTGTAACCAGAGGGACGAAAAAAACCATCACAGAGCTGAGCGGTTTAGGGCCCAGTTGTGGAATCAATCAAAAACATTTGCGTAGTCAAGAATTTTGAGAATCCCATTTATTCGATGTCCAGCGTCTGCAAAGTTCTGGACAACAAAGAACTAGGTGACAAATGTGAGCTGGGCACAGGGTAAGGGGGGTGGCCCAAGGGCCTGGAAGTCACTCAGTCCAGTCAAAGAGGTAACTGAGTCAAAAAGTTCTTGGAACCCATTTGAACTTGCTCAGAGGGGGTGGGGGAGCGACAGAATACCCCACCACGCCCATGAAGTGCCTGCTTAGGATTACTGGTGTGTGGTTTGGGTATTCTTAGCTCCACTGCCACATCTCTGGAAGGACTCAACAACCTTCCCAGTAACCCTGCCACTGCCACCCCCATCCCCCAAACAAAACCAAACAAATCCCCCAAGTCTGTCTGCCCCCTGCCCCTCCAAACTGGCCCATCCCCCGGAAGAGCTAACTAACACTTGGCCCCCTGAAGCTAAGCCAGGCCTTCAAAACCCCTGCAGAAACTCGTGCCTGGGTCGCTCGGCCCTCCCTACGGCCCCTTCCCACCTGTTCCAGAGGTTCATTTCCCCACCTCTCACAGTTACACCGGCAAAACCTAGGAGCACCACCCCAGGCGGACGCCGCGCGCGAGAAGGAACGCTCACGCTCCCCACGCCCAGCCCGGGGCTCCCCACGCCCAGCCCGGGACACCCCACCGCAGCCTCGCCCCTCGCGCCCCTCCGCCGGCGATGCTCTCCTGGGGCTGTTTCGCTCGGGTCCGTTCGGCGCCTCGTTTCGGTGTTCCTGGCCAACGCCCAGAGGATGACCCGCTCTGCCGGACAGGCCACCGGCTTCTGCCGCGGGTTCTGCTTCTCGCCGTGGCCGCCCGGCTCCCGGAGCAGGAGGCCGGGTGTCAAGCCTCCTCGGGGCAAGTTTCGGAGGCGGTCCGGGCCCCGCTTCCACCCGACAGGCTTCCGGGAACGACGGCCACATCGCCCCGCAGGGAGCCAGATGCGGCTGCCCGGGCCGGGTTGCGGCAGTCCCGCGGCCCGCCTCGCCCCAACTCCTGCGTCCCCGCGCCCCGCGCGCCCGCCTCGGCCGCAGCCCCCGCGGGGGACCCGCTCCCGCCGACGGCGCTCCCTGGGGTTCGCCGGGCCTGCGGCCGCCTCCCGCACCCCCGCCCCCACCAACTCAGGAACACAACTTTTTGCGAAAAGAAAACAAACTTCCGCGACGTGACTCACCTCTGGTGAGGCAGCTTCTGGGGAGGGCGAGCGGCGTCCGGGGCCGGCGTGGCGGGCGCGGTGGGAGCCGCACAGCACCGCGCCGAAAGGACACACAACCCGCACGGTGACACCAGGGGACTCGCAAAACCGGAGAGCGGCCGCCGCGGGAGCAACAAAGGAGCCCCGGCCCGAGAAGTTGCCGGCCGGGGAGGGAGGGCGCGTGCGGGCGCGTGTGGCTGTGGCGGGCGTGAGTGAGTGAGTGTGTGTGTGTGCAAGGGTGAGTGTGCGTGCGCGCGCCCGGAGGCTGACACTGGCGGGCCGGGGCTCAGGGTCCCTGCGGCAGGAAGCGGGGGTCGCGGCGGCGGCGGCAGCAGCAGGAGGACAAGGCAGGGGACGCCGCGCCCGGCGCACCCGGTCCCTCCATATGGAAGAAGCTTTTTTGGATGACTGAACTCGCAAACAATTCCTTCTTTTGCTTCTCCTGCCTAGGAGCCTCCCATTGCCGCGCGAGGCGGGGAAGGAGGGGGAGCAGAGGAGGCGGGGAGGAGGGGGAGGAGCAAAATGGAGCAGAGAAAAACTCTTGGAAAGGAAAGGAAGCTGGAAAAAAAAAGTCCCCCAAACTCAGTTTTTCTCCTAACGCCCATTTTCTTTCTGTTGAGCTCCAGCCCGGAGCTCTTCCCCAACGTCTCTCTTTCCCATTCCAAGAGCAATGTCCTGTGCCTTCCTCCCGCCCCCCCCCCCCGGACCCTCATTTTCTCTTTAGCTTCACCTCAGACCCTTGCTCTCATATGCTATCTTTCTCTTCTCTCCCCCAGGCATTTCTCTCCAAGACTTTTTCTGACACCCCTCTCTCAATAGTCTTCATTCTGCAAACTATTGGATAAGTCAGTAAAAGCAAACATTCCGCAAACTATTGGATAAATCATTAAAAGCAAACTTTGTTATTAAACGCCCCGCCCCCACCCCCCAAGTGGGGCAGTGGTTGTCAAGAAATGATGAAGAAACCAGTTTTGGGGGAAGCCCCCACGCCACCTACGCCGACCCACGACCCACCGGGTGGGGTTGGGAGGGAGGGATTGCAGCGTCCTGCGTTGACAGCGCCCTGCCCTGACCTCCATTCATCATCCCGGGATGATGAAGCAGGAAAAGGATTCCGGGGAGGCGGGGGTGGGGGGGCGGGGTGGGGAAGGGAGGCATAGTGGCGGTAGAGAAAAGTTGGTTACCTCTGTGTGTGTGTGCAGGAGTGTGTTAAACCCTCGCTTTAGTGCTGGGCAGAAAACAATTCAGAGTAGCGGTTCTCAAACTTGAGCTGCATCAGAGCCTCCTGGAGGCTTCTTAAAACAGACTGCTGGGCCCCGCCCCCAGGTTTCTGATTCCGTAGGGTCTGGGGTGGGCCTGAGAACTGGCATTTCTAGTAAGTTCCCAGGTGATACTACTGCTGCTGCTGCTCTGGGGCCACATTTTAAAGACACCGTTCTAGGGAATGGGGAGGTCAAACATAGGCTGACTTGCTGGCAAGCAGCTGAGGGATGCAAACCGAGATGGTGTAGGGCCATTCGCGGCCATTCGTTATGCTGCAGCTGAAGAAACCAAGATCCAGAAAGGCTGAGGCATTTGTTCAAAGTGAACCTCAGGTCTGTGCCAACGTGGGAAGGGAGCTGCCTCGGAGGTGGTCGCGCAGGCCAGCAGTGGGAGTTTGAGGGTGCTGCTGCCCCTCTGGCAGGAGAGCTGCCCTGGGAGTCAGGAAGTCACGTGTGACTTTGATAAAGTCCCATATCCTTAAACCTCTCTGGGCCTCAGTAAAAATACATACTTTACACTGAGTTTATGACTTTAATAGAATCGAATCAAAAGGTGTTTAAAAGGGCAACATAAACATTTTATTCACTATGCTTTACTGCTTCCCCTCCCCCCCCCCCCCCCCATGTATTTGGTAATTTGGGCAGCCAGGCTTTTGTTGACTTATCTGGTACTTTCAACAATGTGTGCCTGGAATCTTGGGCCTGTCCTGGTGGCAAAATGAAAAACGGGATGATCCACCTTCAAACAAGAAGGTGAAAAATACAATGAGCTCCCTCTTTGAAGGGGGCACCTGTATTCTTTCCTCTTCTTTCTTCTCCAATTCCCTCCCTCATTTTTCTTCTCCGGTAATCTCCAGCATTCTCCCCCAAGCTTTCTCCAAGACCTGTTTTTCTCCCCACTCAATGACCTTGTTAGCTTCCACTCTTACTGTCCTCCTCCCGTAGCACAATTCAGGACTACAAGGCCTGGAGTCCGCCCTGGATACACAACTCTTAATTCCCCAAGGGGAATAGGTCAGCAGCCTCCACTGCACTGGAATGCTCCCTCTCTCCTAGCCCCAGGCAGGGTATTCAGCTATCTGTTTTTCAAAGATGACTCCAAGTAGTACCATTTCCACTGGCATTGTGGGATTCCAATGCAAACACCATGCATGAAGTTCTCAGATCGATTCTTCTATATTTCTATACATACTCTTCATTGCTCAACATCTCAAAGATGTCCCTTATCCCTTTACATTGTCTTCTTCCTCAGACTTTCTCCTAGCATTCTCCATTCTCCTCTCTGGGTCTCGCACTGAGCTCTGAGTCAACAAGTCAGAGCACAGCAGAAAACAGAGAAGATCACAGTCCCTACCAACAGTATTGAACCAGGATAAAGACCCTTGTACTTCCTTCCATCCCAGGCTGTTCACATGGCTGCTTGTCTTTCCCAGAGTTTAGACAGAATGTAGATCACAGTTTAACTGAGAGGGTTTAATTCTGTAGTGGCACCACGCACATTGTTGGCACCTAAGAAGTGTTCGTTGTTTTCATGGTTGTTTGTATTAACATAATTATGTTTATTATTATTATTCCTATAAGAACATTGAATCTCTGACCTCTCCCCCTTTGTCTGGAGCAAGTTCCTTGTCTAATTCTCTCCTCCCCTCTCTGTTAGTTTCCCTATGCTAACCCTCCCCACCAACACTAGCTCCCAGCCATCTCAAAACAGAGTCTGGGCCGCGTAAGGTGCTTTCTGCTACTCTCCAGTCCGTTCATGGTGATTTCCCTTTGGCATCTTGCTTTCTTGCGGGCTTTCTGGCCTCCATCACTTTCATTTAGCATGAAAGTGATCATCACACTTTTTTATTTTGTGTGGGGAGAAATTTTTTTTTATTTATGTTTTTATGTTGGGGAGAAGCAGGCAGGGACTATATCTATATACAGTATCTGTATCTGTATAGTACTGTCTCTATATAAGTCACTATATGGCTAAGACTGTTCAGAGTGAACTAGAAGGAATCCCATTGAGCGACATCAAGAGAGGGGTGTTCCTCTGCAGTGTGCTACAGACTGTCTACCCGTTAACGTACAAACAGAGAACTCCTAGGTTGTGAAGCATATCTGGAGAGGATTGTACTGAAAAAATTACTAAGATGTAGACAAATAGGGACTAATTTGTAGACAAATGTGATAATTTCCCCTCTTTTAATATAAATCTGTCTTCCTGAGTATAAACCTGTGTTCATTGAAGAAAATTTGGAAAATACAGAAAAGCACAAAGAAGGGGGAAAATCATCTTAAACCCACTACCTAGGGATAACCCCGTTAACAGAGTGAGGTATTTTTTCTGGTCATTTTTCTCTCTTGTTTTTCTTTTTTTTCCCTCATCAATACCAATACATACTTTTCTATACTGAGTATATGATTCTAATTGATCAGAATTGGAAGATATTTAAAAGGCAACATAAAAGATACCTGTATTCAACATTTTATACTTTTTTTAAATGCATTTGGTAATTTAAGCAGGAGCCAGTTTTGCTGTTGATTTATCTGGTCCTTTCGTATTTTACAAAATTGTGTTTATTGTATATAAAAGTTGTTATCCTACTTTTTAAATTTAAATTCTAGGGGTTCCAGGATGGCTCAGTCAGGTAAGCATCTGACTCTTGACTTTGGTTGAGGTCATGATCTCTGGGTCATGAGTTTGAGCCCCGCATCAGACTCTGCACTGACAGTGCAGAGCCTGCTTGTGATTCTCTCTCTCTCTCTCTCTCTCTCTCTCTCTCTCTCTCTCTCTCTCTCTCTCCCTCTCTGCCCTTCCCTTGCTTGTACTTATGTTCTCTCTCTCTCTCAATATAAATAAAAAATAAACTTTAAAATAAATTAAATACATAGATAAATAAATAAACTTTAATGGTCTATATGATTAAATCTTCTCCAAAGTTCAGCTTTAACAGCTGTGTACTATCCCACCAAAGAGAGACATTGTTATTTATTCAACCACTATCCTATTGTCATATATTTAGATTGTTTCCATTTTTATTATTATAATGCATCACAGTTAACTAAACATCTTGTCATAAATCTTTATTTATAATTCTGATTATTTCCTAAGGGTGAATTCCTATGAGGAGGCACTTTGGATCAACAGAAATAACGTTTTAAACACTTTTGGTTGGTATTGCAAAATTGTCCTCTAGTGGCTCCAATGTACATTTTCATCTCTCAGATCTCAACAACAATGAGATCATCAGACACAAGGCCCCAAGTGGAGACCTGATTGAATTATCCAGTTTGGGTGACTGCACTAACCAGATAAAGAAAACAGCTGCCAAATATTCACTACACTGGAGACAGCACTCAAGTGGGAAAAGTTGAACAATAATTGCTTACTGTATGAGCTCAGTTATATTTATGATCTTATTTAATCTTTCCAACAACCCCTTGAGAAATAAGTTAACATTTACTACCTCTCACAGCCTCTGTGCTTGATTCTGTGTGTACATATGACCTTGAATCTCCACAACAGCCCATTTTACAGATATGAACAATTAAGTAACTTGCCTAAGATCCCCAATAACTAATTGGTGGTACTAATTCCTAACCCTGAAGTTTTTCCAGTATGACATTTCCTATAACTGTTTCATGAGGTATAGGCTACTTAGTGGGGTAAGAAAAGTATATTTAGAAGATGCTTGAATTTTGTTAAGCTATTAAAGAATCTCTTCTGGGCTTCTGAATGACTGATTTTTTTAAGGGCATCCAAGTTCATTCAAAAAGCTAAGGTAATTCACAAACTGTAATTGATAGAAAAGTCCAAGGAGTGTATACCATAAGAGCATGCAGCTCTGAGGTAGGAGTTAAGATTAAAGGCTAGATACTAAAATTCATAGTATTAATAGTAATTCGTAAACTGGCTTTTGTATACATTCCTATTCTCAAAGCTAATGTTTGGATTAACACTTTTTATCTTGATCAGAGGTGTCAGAAATGAAATATTGGATCCAACTTCCTACTTTCAAATTCTAGCTGTTGAATGTATAAAGTCTTTATTTATTAAGGGAATGTCCCCAAACATTTTGAAAATAAATACAAAAACTCATTAGTTTATTACTAGGAAAATTAGCCCTCATTTGCTCGTTAGTGGGCCATTTACCTTCCTCTCCATGCTGAATATCACAAGGGCTGCCAAAGAAGAAGTGTGCACAGTTGCTCCAAAATATTTGATGACTGAATGATGAATGCAAGTATAAGATTGACCTCTGCAACAATTAGTAAACAATGCAAGACAGCATGTAATTAAACTCTAAATTGCATGGTTCAGGCAGAATTACAGGTGAGCCTGGTACAGTGCCATCTACTCCCCATACAAGTTGAGCTGGCTGGGACTGACTTCTCTAGTCCAGTGCTGCCAAACTTAGGCATTCCTACTCACCAGTGTTCTCCTGACTTTAAGGAATCAGTCTTCAGATTCCCTTGAGGCTGCCTATGGATGAGGGTACCCTAGAGGGAGGATGACATTTAACAAACTGAAATTCTGCAATCAAGACAAATGTAGGTTTGGATCTGGTCTTTAAACAAGCTTGTGAGCTTAGACACTCTGAATCCCAGTTCTTTCATCTGTGAAGATTAGAAATACATATGAAGTATCTCTCCCGGTATATGATTGTTAGTGGGTTATCTGACACAACTATACTGGTTGCTTATGGCTAGCATTTGTTCTGATTGGTCATGCAATGTCCAATATTGCATATATATATATATATATATATATATATATATATATACACACACACATATATATATACATATACAAACACACACACACACACATATATAACATATGTTGTATATATACATACGTAACCTTTAGTGGGCACTCCATAAACGGCAGTTATATTAGTAAAAGTTTGAGTCAGAGGTGAAACTAGGACAGAGAAATGGAAAACAGGATAATCCAAGGCCATTTTTGTGACCCGTGCTGCATGCTTGATTTTGCACACTCCTTAAGTCTCAGAAAAATATAATCTGTTGACACTGAGCTCTAAGAGATTCCATTTTTCTAAGCTATCAGATTCTCTGAAGCAAGCACAGGACCCATTTAGTCCCACATGATACCTCTACCTTCTACAACTCTGTCTGTTCTCCTACCCTCCCCCCCTCCCCCACACATAACGTGTTAGGCTGAGAAACTTGGATCCTGGAGCTACCCAGACTCCAGCTGTTTGATATTGTGCGGGCTGATGGCAGCCGAGGGCAGGGGGCTAGAGACTCCAGATGAAAGCAAAAACTCAAAGAGAACTGGACCTCAGAGCTTTGATACCAAACTCAGTGGGTAACAGCCTCCGTTAAATTTGTTCAGTCAGCCATTTAAGAGGGAAGGAGTTTCTCACACATCCTGTAAGGGTGTTTAGTGATGGGATGCTTCCACGGAGAGGAATCAATGTTCCGGGGATTGAGCAGGGCAGAATCAAATGCCAAAGCTGCTGTTGCAAGCTTAGAGATAGGTAGTGTTCTGCCTTGTTTTGCTCCCACTATATTTTCTTTCTCCTTCATGAGGTACCAGGGATTCACTAAGACTTTTGGCCATAGCAACAGAAAACCAGCTATGACCCAGCCTGCTTCACCCCATGCCACTTCTTTAGGTTTTGGGGAGCAGCCCTTACGGTGGAGGCCACAGTGTAGGAAGAGGAGTTGAAAGACAGAGATACTGAGGCTCCCTACTCCCTACTACCTGTTCCACTCAGATTCAGGAACCAATTTCATCATCGTTGCCTTCTGTTGGTTCATTGATGAGGAAATGGAATCATTTGAGGCTTGGTGGACCCAATTTGACAAGTGCCTTACCTATGGACCTCGCCTAGGATAAGGAAGGACTAATTCCACTGATTTCCTCATTCCTTTAAAAGAAAAAATAAGAACAAAACACCAAATCAAACAAAAAACCCATGAACCTTGTTTTTATTTATCCAGGACAGATGAAGATCAGATCACATCATATCACATCACATCACTCACTACCTTAAAGTTCCTAGTGGCTCCCAGTTCCTTTAATATAAGGGAAATGAGCTCCCTGCTCTGGTCTAGACCACCTCTCCAGCCTGGCCCCCCAATGGCCTACCTACCTGTGTCTTGTGTTCCAGCATCTCTTTTCTCTTCCTCAAAAGATCATACTTTCTCATGCTTCCCAACCTGCCCCATTTCTGTCCCTCTGACTCAAATGCTTCCTTTTGCAGTCATCTACTTCCTATTTACTCTTTAAGACTTCCTCCTAGCATCACCTCCTCTAGGAACACTTGCCTGAACCTTCCCTCCCCAACTCCAGTTGTCTGCCCATGGAACCCTCTTCTCTCCTTTATGACAGCATCCATCATGAACATTGTAGTTGGGACCGTGGGTCCATCTGACTTCCCTCAGCCAGAATATCTCCAACTGAAAAGGCAATTCCCAATTCATCTTTCCACCCCCAGTGCTTAGCATGATACCTAGCACATACTTGGTGACCAACATATAAAATATATCAAATGGATGAATGAAGAGTTAATGAAATCAAGTATCTGTCATAGTAGTTGGAGCTTAATTGGATCCATGTGGGCTGGAATGCTGAAAGGATACCATAACCAATACTGAACCTGGGGTAGAATCATAGTTTTAAAACCAAAACCAGATCTGTGCCTGAAGCAAGTGATGACTGATATGTCTTAGATACAAAGTTGGATGGCTATCATACAGTATTCTGCATGTAGATGCTAATGGTATATTTGAAATGACAGCATATGACTGACTTTCAGCTCTATTTCTTTTTTACTTTTTATTTTGAGATAATTATAGATTCACATGAGTTATAGGAAATAATACTGACAGTTCCCATATACCTAGTTTCTCCCTAAATACAACACAATACCTAGCCTAATTATAGCATAGTATCTTAATCAAAGATGTCTTAATATCTTAATCGAGTTTGATACAGTTATCAACCTTATTCAGATTTTGCCTGTTTTACTTGCACATTCATTTGTGTTCCATACGACATAGTTGTACGTTTTGGAAATGATTTGTAGCTTATTGTATCTGTGCAGCCTAGCCCCTGAATGTCTGGACACAATCAGTAAGAGTCAGGATCATGCCCAGCTGGCCCCATAAAGAAAGGGCTTGAGTGTCTCCCAAAAAGCTTATAGTAACAGGATTCATCCCTGATCAAGTCTCTGCTTTGCACTCTCTGAAACCCCACTGTAGAATGTCTTATTCCTCCTCTGACAGGACAAGAAAGGAGCCAGTTTTCCTGGAGGATCCATGAAGAGTTGGAACAATTCCATCCACCCTTCTCTGCCATCAGCCAACATACCCAGGGTAGGCTACATATTTTGCAGAGTCCAGTGCAAAATAAAAATGCAGAGTCCCAGTCAGGAGTGGGAAAGTCAATATCCCTTTTTTATACCCACAGCAGATGGCTAAACCCCAAGGGATTGTAATGTCCATACTAAGATACTCTAGGAGACGGGCTAGAGGCCCCTGCCCAGATGCCTACCAAAAGCACTGTGAAACTGCCAGCCATGGTGGGGGGAGAGCCACTGCCTCACCCTTCCCTGAGATGCAATGGGGTACATGCCCTAGTTCAACCCTCTCCACACTTATGCCCCCATCATCATGGGCAGAGGGTGACTGAAGCCAAGGAGCAAGCATATGGTGGGAAAGGCTGGGGAAGGTCAGGGTACCAGGGGTCAAGGGAGTGGATAGCTGAGCGCCTATCCCAAAGAGGCAGTGGGAGGTAGGACCACATGCAAGCTGAGACTCCAAAACTCCAGTGCATGCTCCACCATTCAGTTGAACTTCCCTTACAAAATACAAATTCAAAGAGAAAAATATCAAGATAGCAGCAGAGATTTAAAACCAAGTGTGAGACCTTTCTGAGTGCAAGGCTCTGTGCAGCTGCACTGGCCATACACCCATGAAGTTGCCTGAATACACCAAACCCAAACCTACCTGAAAGTGAAAACTTCTAGTCTCTCTGGGACTAGGTCCTCTCTTTTATTCTCCAGTAAAATCTAGCAATGATGTCTCGGAGCAGCGAGACTCTCTTATATCTGATCCCTCCTCAGTGAAAATGAGTAAATTAGCAAAGCCCCATTTATTTATCAGAAAAACACAGTCTACTTACTTCTTTCTTTACATCTGATGTAAAATTTAAAAAGTCTTAAATCAAACTGCCTCAGTGAGTAACACCACGATCTACCTAGCTGTCTGAGAAAGAAACTTGGAAAACATCCTTGATGCCTTTTTTCTTCACTCTTTTTATTCAGTGGTCACTAACTCCTATAGTGTCATATCCAAAGTCTCTCCAAAATTCACTAATGCATTCATTACTCTTCAATTGCCCTAGTCTAGACCTTCATCATGTTTTTGTGTGTGGAATATTGCAAAACCCTCTTTATTAATCGCCCTACCTCCCATCTGGTCCATTTTCCACATTCCTGATGGAGACATCTTTAGAAATGTCAAGTTTGATGAGGCCATATCTCTCCCTCCAGCTGAAATTGTTCAATGACCTCATCACTTTTGGATGAAATCAAACTCTTAAGCAAAGAACGTGAAACTTTTCACACCAGTCCCAAACAAGTATCTCCTGAATGTGGTCTCCCATCATTCCCCAACCCTGACCCTGTCCCCTCCATTACTTTACAGAACTTCTTCAGAAAGTCCCAGGATCATTCATGTCTCTGGACCTTTGTGTATATGGTAACCTTGCTGGAGCAAGGTTAACCTTGTTTAATCTTTACTGCCTGCCGCACCAAGCTCCTACTTGTCCTGCAAAAAATGAGCTCACTTGTTAGCTTCTCTGACCTTCCTTGCCCACCATACATTCCCAACATGATACGGGCTTATTATCCAAGGGCTCACATATCACGTGGTGTTTACCCTTATTATAGCACCTACTGCATTGTTTTGCAATAAAGTATTTTAAGCGGTCATGTTTCCGACCGCAGGGGATGCCATTCACACTGTAGTGTATTTTCAAATTTCCCCTACTGTGATCCCCTTGAAACCCCTGATCACCACTGTAGTCCTAATGCCTTGCACAACTTCTGGAATAAGGTAGGCAGCAGGCAGTTGTTTGCCAAAGAAAGGAAAGAAAGGAGAGAGAAAAACAGGAAGAAACGTAGCTGCCAAAGTATAGTATTTCTTTCTCTCCCAGCCCTGGTCCCACTTAGTCTCCCCCTCCTTCAGCTGTTTGATGTCTTAGGAGTTAATATAGATCGACAGCACAGCCAATCTGATTGTGCAGGCACAGGTGGCTCAGGTGATAGAAAATAATGATTTGACCAAATTTGAAGCAGTGGCTGTGTACAGGCAGTTAACTCGCCCCTCAATTTGGGGTCTTTTGATATCAAACATGGAGATACTGATACTTATCTTCCTCAAGAATGACTAATTCATAAAGTTGTCATGCAGCATTTTGAAAAATAGAAATTGTTGAAATATCCAAGGCGAGAAAGAAATGTTTTATGGACAAAGAAAAATAACTTAAAAATGCATAACACGCAATTGTCAAAAGTTATAAAACTATACTCCACAAAGAGAATGTTACTATATTCAATTTTTTTTACAAATTCACCAGGATGAGGGGGATCCAAAATATAACACAAACTGTAACAACTGAACATAACTATATAATACAAATTAATAACCCAGTGATAATGTAGAGGGGGGAAGAAAAGAACTAACCCAAGTTTCTTTGGAAACAGTGTTTGATTAGATATCATAAGGCTAAAAGCAAAAAAGATAAAAACAAAAAACAAAAACAACCCTCCAAAAAACAAAAAAAGCTACAACCCACAAAAACCACTGTACACAAAAATGGTATTCTAGTTAGAAATTTATTTCTCACACTGATATGGATTAGGAATTCTGAAACTATTGTGTGCATATGCTAGGGTTGAACAAATAAATACAGTGGATAAATGTAAAATTTCATTGTAGAAATGAAAGCCAAGCGTTTCACTGTCAGAGAAAGACATTACAAATAAGGAAAAGGGGAAGATTAGAATGAATGCTGTGATGTTAAGTAAGAGTCAGAGGTATCAGTATGAACTTGTGATTTATGAAGTGTATATATAGGGAGACATGTACAGAAATAATCATAGATGTGTGCATGCACCTAGTATGCTCCTAGTATTCATATATACATTTCCTAGCTTTATCTGCTTAGAGGGCCTAGCAGCAATGACATCCCAGTAACTGAAAACACCCAGCACTCAAATCTTGGTTTCTATATACCATTCTCCAATAAAAGGAATTAGAGGGGCGCCTGGGTGGCGCAGTCGGTTAAGCGTCCGACTTCAGCCAGGTCACGATCTCGCGGTCCGTGAGTTCGAGCCCCGCATCAGGCTCTGGGCTGATGGCTCAGAGCCTGGAGCCTGCTTCCGATTCTGTGTCTCCCTCTCTCTCTGACCCTCCCCCGTTCATGCTCTGTCTCTCTCTGTCCCAAAAATAAATAAACGTTGAAAAAAAAAATTAAAAAAAAAAAAGGAATTAGAGATTCTTGGAAAAAAAGTGTTTGATTCTAGGGCTAGGACAGGAAAAATACAAGATGATCCAGTAACATCTCATGTTGCCAAAAAGAAAGGAAATACTAGAAAAAGGGTGAGAGGATTGGCAAGGGCAAAGGAGCCAACCTGCAGCTAAAGCTGGATACAGTTTCAGTAACAAAATAACTAGCACTTGTATTGGATTATAACCCATAGAACAAAACAAGTATCCCTGAATCCAAACTAATATATATAATTGAATGAGTGAATGAACAGAATAGAGTACAAGGGGAATCTCTTTATTACAGAATAATTCCAAATAATAAATGAGGAGTTAGGAAAATAGAAAATATTTATTAGAACACCACATCAACAGTATTGTGATGCTTAACTTTAGTGGGCAAAAGATATTTGCATAGTCTCAAAATATCACCTCAAGATATTTATGAATCACAAAGGTTTTTTAACTGCCTTTACTGTGAAGAAACAGAGTAGACACCTCCTCAACCAAATGACTCATGTTGACATCACTAATAATAAGATATATTGATGTTACGTACCCCCAGTATGATACATTGAGAAAGACATCTCGCTTCTGTGGTATTCTTGCCCTAAATTGGAAAACATCAGACAAATTGAAATTAAGGGGCATTCCACAAAATAACTAATACTCTTCAAATGCATCAAGGTCAAGAAAAGACTAAGGAACTATTAAGACCAATAAGCCAATGAGATATGACAACTGAATGCAACCTGAAATACTGGATTGAATTCTACAACAGAAAAAAGGCAGCAGTGGAAAAACTGGTGAAATCTAAATAAGTTCATAGTTTAGTTAATAGAACTGTAATGACATTAGTTTCTTAGTTTTGATTATTGGCCCGGGTTATTAATGATGATAACAATAGGAGAAACTAGGGGAAGGGTATATGAGAATTCATTGTACTATCTTTGCAACTTTTCTGTAAAGTTACTTAAAATATAAAATTAAAAAAAAACAAGTGGAGATCATGCAGGTAAAATGGGAGAGGGGGACAAGAGAGGAAAAGGGGGGGAAGGCATGTTTGAAATCCTCTGAGAGAGGACAACATGCACTTTGGGAATGAAGGAGAATTCAGAATGGCTCAGTGGAGCAGGGAGACAGAAATACTTTTATTTTTGTTTCTTGTTTTTCTTTTTTTCAAAAAATGTTTGGGGTGCCTGAGTGGCTCAGTAGGTTAAGCGTCTGACTTAGGCTCAGGTCATGAACTTGTAGTTTGGGAGTTCAAGTGTTGTGTCGGGCTCTGTGCTGACAACTCAGAGCCTGGAGCCTGCTTCAGATTCTGTGTCTTCCCCTCTCTCTCTCTCTCTCTCTCTCTCTCTCTCTCTCTCTCTGACCCTTCCCCACTCGTGCACTCTCTCTCTCTCTCAAAAATAAATAAGCATTAAAAAAATTTTTTTTAAGTGTTATTCGTTTTTGAGGGAACGCAAATGGGGGGACAATGAACATGGAAATAACACAACAGGGTTAAGGTCCAACGTTGACTGGAGTCTATTACTATAGTGAATACGTCCACGCCACTAGGCCTACATGGGTCAAATCATTAGGCCATAATATCTCCTCAGCTAACAAGAGCTCAAGTGGGTCCTGAAACATTTGTTTCTGGGATGTCCAATTCCCCCTTCTGTCTGCCATATTATTTTTTAGACACATTAAGATATCCATTCAGATAATCACATTTCACAGGTCTGGAAGCTAGTCTACCTCTCAAGTGACCTGGAATACCTTTTGTTAATGTTAATCTTTTGTTAACTATTAGAGTTAACGTTATAGTTTCATTCTCCTAGTTAATCTTGTTTCCAATCTAGTCAACCACCAACATAGACATGGTGCACATGATCTTATCCACCTCTCTCACTGTCGAGGACACCTGGAATGAACAAAATGTTGAGGCATCTGCTATGAAGCTGAGCTGTGGCCCAGTGTTGAGGTGTGAAGGGGATAACTGATGTATCTGCATTCCCACTGATTGCCAGGGTTCCCTCAGCCACCTTAAAATCACGGATGTTGGGGTCAGAAGACCTCAGGTTGGCCCCTTGGAACCACGTGTTTTCGAGCTGTATGGCTTTTTACAAATCACTAACATTTACAGCTTGTCTTCTGATCTGCAAAATGGGATAGTGACAATTACCTATCTCACATGATTATTTTGAGAATCAATGGAGATATTACACGAGAAAGTACTTTTCAAAGGGTAAAACACTTTACAAATGTTAATTTTAATTTCACTGTCCCAACACAATGACACATATGGCATTTCTTAAATGTAAAAAAAAAAAAAAATACCCACAAGGCACAAATTTTTAGAAACAAATAATTTCAGTAAAACAATCCATTTTTTTAACCTAAAACATATTTTTCAGCACTTAGCTATGTAGCAAGATGTGAGACGTAACAATTCTTTTCTGTAGCTTCTTTAGCAGTGAGCCAGTCTGGCTGCCAGGACCATAAAAACAGAAGGCTGTTGATCATTAGTCTGTGTAAAACAGAGCACTTGGGCATCTCGCTTGGAACTCGCTTTTTAACTTGTTTCAAGAGGTGGCGCTTAGAACTGAAAAGAGTATTGTATGGCTGAATGAGTGCACCAAAACACCAGGCCAGACTGGGGTGTGGGCACCCACTTATGTGTGCAACTGCCTTTTTACCTAATTAATCCTCTCCTTGCAAGCCTGAACGGGGCCTGTGAACTTCACATTCCACTGGTAACTGGAACTCTGGGTGCTACAAAACCTGGAGGCTTTAATGGAACATTATTTGTTCAGGGCCCTTGAAGCAATGATATCTAATGGAGCAGAAGCAAAGAGAAAATGCCCTGAGCGTTAGTAAGAACAGTTGATTTCCATCACAGACCTGGCCCTGTCACTCCCCTGCTTAGAAACCCTGGAGGGCTCCCCTTCTGGATAGAGTCCAAACTCTTCTCAACCAACCCTGGTCTCATCTTTCCACACAGTCATGCCACTCCCACTTTCTCCCCACCCCTCCCAAATCTCTGGGCCTGTGCTTCTCAAAGTGCACCTTGCAGACTACTAAGAAAATAAACTGACGGTATCTGTTCAAGGTGCAGCTATCCTTGCTGGACCTCGGGGCTACTGAAACAGAAATTCTGGGTGTAGAGACCTCAGGACTCTGCATGTCAAAACTAGCTCCTCCAGCAATTATTATAAACACAAAAGGTTTGGAGACACTGATCGAGCCATACTCAGCAAACTGTTCCTTGAATTCAACATGCATTTTACTTCTCAGTCCCCCTGCCTTACTCTTCTTTTCATCTGCATGAACTTACTGAGTTTCCTTTATTGAGTACCTTCTGTATGCTAAATGCAGCCTGTACATTAAGGTTTCAAGGCCCAGCTCATATTTATGGATTCTCTGATGCTTTCCCTGAATCCTTTGAAACAATCAACAAAATTAAGTGAGTACCTACTAAGTATCAGGTTCAATGGGCAAAGAGGAAATAGAAACGAACTAGGTTCAGTCTGTCTTCAAGACACTCACTCAGAGTGACAGAGATCTCATGTCTTTGTGTCTCAGAACCATAGCACCGGAAGAGATTGAAGTGTCAGTGGGTCCAGATGGGAAGGCTCTTTGTGACATTAAGATGCACAGGCACTGTAAAAACTGGAGTTCATTGTGTGCCAAGCCAGCCGTCCTTTTCCTTCTAGAATGACTATTACAAAGGGGATGCTGAGGTGCTTTTCTGACAGGTTTGATTTAGGTATAAGCTTTACACAGGGAAAACTGAGGCTCTGATGTATTAAACTTCCTTCTCTACATTACAGAGTAAGCTTATGGCAGAACTGAGTACATGAGAACTCCCAAGTATGTGCTAGCATGGGGCCCACACATAATAGACTCTCACTAAATGTGCACTAAGGGAAAGAATGAATCTGTGAATGATCGATCTGCTTTATAACCTTCTAAAAATAATAAACCACTTATGACAGCACTAGCCTTGCAGCTTGAGTCTCTCTGCTCCAATACTGAATGTCGCTCACATTCTGGGACTTAGAGTTTACCCCCCCCCCCTTTTTTTCATTCCTTTGTTCTCTTTTCAGACCTTTGCCTTTAATTTGTCAAAACTGTATTTCCCTCTGTTTTTGTAAATTAATTTTGCTTTTCTTCCTAGGTCTGTCACTTGGTACTTACAAAGTTTCTTTTTCACCTTTCACTTTATTTCCCTCCCCTCCCCACCCCCTGCTTCTCTGTCCCACATCCTGAGTATGAAGGCAGGCGGGATTAATCCAGCGAGGAACATGATGTTTGCGAGCCATGACAGACGCAATAAAGCGTGCAGTGGTGAGAAAAGGCAGCTCTGATGGGCTCTTCCAGGAATCCCTCAGGAACACGGAGGGCAGTATTTGCTAACTAACCCCTCTCCTGGCTCCAGCCCCCAGGCCCCACAACAGAATCATACCTAGTAAAGCCAAGGGAGAAAAGTGGTGAGACAAGAAAGTCTCCTTCCCCTCCTGGCACCCCACTCAAGAGACTTTTCCCAGAGCCCAGATTCTCCTGCTCTTCATCTGGAAGGGCCTGGCTTAAAAACTATGAGTGGCCACAAATGCTGGTTTAAACGCTGGGTTGTTCAAAGAATACAGTAAGGCATTGGGACAGAAGACTGTATGACCTACTTCTGGCTTGCAAGGAGAAAGATGAGTGATGTGAAAAAGATCCCTTTAGTGCTGTGTCTAATCCAATATCCCTGATTGTGTGGGTGTGTCGCAGGCACAAACGTGTATAAACATACAAGCATAGCTATGCATTTAGCTTCTATTTCTCCCTCAAGTCCACCCAAGTAATAATTTCTGAATTATTATTATATGCCAACCACTCTGTTTGGTCACAGAAAAATGGGATCAGTAAGGCAGGTCTTTGACCTCAGGAAGCACATACATGTCTTTGGTAACAGATGCTCAGAAAGAGCCTTAGCCAGTGTTCTGGGAGAGCCCAGAGTTTGGGGGAATGAGGAAGAGCCATGGGGAGGAAGTAAAAAAATTAATGAAGTCTTCCAGAAGGCAGTAGCATCTTGGGTAGGTAACCTAGGGAAGTGAGCTACGGTGTGAATAAAGGGGACAGAAAAAAACAAACAAACAAAGACTTCCAGCTACAGAGATGGGAAGTAGGAACATTCTAGGAGGAAAAAGCAATCTGATAAATGAGATAGAGACAGGTTTACTCAGGGAACAGATTGTTAGGAACTTTCAATGCTTAGCAAATTTTAGGTTTCCTTTTGCAGTCAATAGAGAGCATTAAAGATTTTTGAGCAGGAAAGTGACATGATTTATGTTTTATGGAAAATCAAGTTAGAGTGACTAGTTAAGTAGCTATTGTAACAGCCTCGGTGGGATACAGTGAGTCAGAACTGGATAGCAGAAATGGGAATTAAAAGAATAGGCAAATATGAGAGATATTAATTTCTAACTGATGTGTACTATAGACAGTAGTAAAATCATAATTGAGGTTTAGAGAGTAATGATATTAAGACAGAAAACTTTGGTTCAAGATGGTTGATTGGTCATGCACATTTATGTATTTTCTTCCAACAATATATTAAATGATACTGAGGAATAATAAAAAATTATCAATCCTCTTTCACTGAGATGGAAAGTAGGGGCAATAAGGCACAAAAGATTTCAATATATTTATGCAAGACTAAAAGTAGATGAAAGAGTAGTGATTGGTGAAGCAGTGTGGAGGAAGCAGACCTGAGAACATACACATAGACACGGCTGCAACCAAGGAGGAAGTTGGTCTGTCCTGCAGAACCCTGGAGAAGCTCAAGAGCTCAAGAGGCCAGGGCCAAAGTAAAGGAAGAAAAAGCAAGAGTCTATAGATACGACAGTCAACTTTCAACACATCCCCACCGTGTGCAAACATGCCAGGCAGTCAGGTGCCAACAAATAGAAGAAAGGATAAATTTACTCTAAAGAAACAGAATAAACTATTTGGGAAAAGTTAAGGGAACTATTATGGAAATTGGCACCTCTGCTATTTAGGGATCTCAAAGCATGAGGTCCTATTTACTGTCCCCTCACTACTAGAGTGAACACCCTCTTTTGATCTGCTCTACCTGCATATAAAGAGCTCACAACCTGCTTACCTGTTGCCTTATATTTAAATGTAAACGAAGAACCCAAGATCTTAAAATATGAAGAAGAAACATAGAGATAAGCTAAAAGGAAAAGACTAAAAGTAGAAAAAAATTCAGAGAATGAAAACAGAATTGTAAAAAGAATGTATGAGTCTTGCATTCTGAATGCCATAGTTTTCAAATTACTCTGAGGATATAATAATTTATAATAGCTTGAGGTAAGACAAGAATAGTGTGCTATTTAACATCACTTAAAACTATGGATGACTGAAAAATCAACAATGATAATAAATTTCTCTTCTGGGTTGGAAAGTAAAATATAGAGGAAATTTCATAGAAAGTAGAATTTAAAAAACAAAAATATCTAAAAATGAGAAAAAATTTTCTTATAAACGATTAATAGAAATACCAAAATCAAAACCAGAAAAATGGGAAAAATTATAAAAGAAATAAAGGAAAAAATTTCAAAGAGCAGTAGGACACAAGTCCTCGTATTTAAAAGTCCCATTAAGGACCAAGCACAGTGAACGAAAAAGGTGCTCACCTAGACATCCAGAAGCTTCCAAGAAATGGAAATTGAACACTTACCAAAAACTAGGATCATACATGGGGCAGAAAACTTACTTGAAGAAATAAAAGCTGAGAACCTCCCTAACCTAGGAAGGACAGAGATATTCAGGTTCAGGAAGCACAGAGTTCCAAACAAGGTAAACCCAATGAGGTCTACACAGTAACACATAATAATTAAAATGTCGAAGTTTAAAGATAAAGAGAGCATTTTAAAAGCAGCAAGAGACTAGGAAAGGCTACATATAAGGGAAACCACATAAGGCTATCAGCTGACTTTTCAGCAGAAACTGTAGGCCAAAGGGAGTGGCATGATATATTCAAAATGCTGAAAGGTAAAAACTTACAAACAAGAATCCTCCACCTGGCAAGATTATCATTCAGAATAGAAAGAGAGATAAAGAGTTTCCCAGACAAAACAAAATTAAAGGAATTTACCACCACTAAGCTGACCTTATAAGAAATATGAAAGTAACTTCTTTTTCTTTATTTTTTTATTAAAATTTTTTTTAATGTTTATTTATTTTTGAGAGACAGACAGAGAAAGAATGTGAGTGAGGGAGGGGCAGAGAGAGAGGAAGACACAGAATCTGAGGCAGGCTCCAGGCTCTGAGCTGTCAGCACAGAGCCCGATGTGGGGCTCGAACTCACAAACTGCGAGATCATGACCTGGGCTGAAGTCAGAAGCTTAACCAACTGAGCCACCCAGGAGCCCCTTAAAGTGACTTCTTTAAGTGAAAAAAAAAAAGGCCATAATTACATGTAAAAAAATTATGAAAAAAATAATGTAAAATATGGCAACATATACCTAAAATGTGGAAATGGAGAGTAAAAATTAAAGTTCTTTTGGAATGTGTTTGAATTTAAGTGACCATCAACTTAATATAGACTGCTATATACTTAAGATGTTATATATAAAGTTCATGGTAACCACAAACCCAAAACCTATAATAGTTTCACAAAAATAAAGAGAAAGAAAGACAAACATAACACCACAGAAACTTTATCAGTTAAAAGACAGCAAGAAGAAGAAGCAAGGAACAGAGAAGAACTACAAAAACAACCAGAAAACAAAGTGGCAATAAGTACACACTTATCAATAATTAATTTAAATGTAAATGGTCTTAATGTGTCAATCAGAAGACATAGTGTGAAGGAATGGATTAAAAAACAAGACTGATTTTTATGCTGCCTACCAGGGTCTCACTTCAGACCTAAAGACACATACAGACTGAAAGTGAAGGGATGGAAAAAGATAGTTCATGTAAATGGAAGTGAAAAAAAAAAAAAGGTGGGGAGGCAATACTTATATCAGAAAAAATAGACTCTAAAACAAAGACTGCAACAAGAAACCAAAAAAAAAGGCATTACATAATGATAAAGGGACTAATCCAACAACAGGATGTAACAATTATAAATATCTAGGTACCCAACATTGAAGCACCAAAATGCATAAAGGAAATATTAACAGGCAGAAAGGGGGAAATTGACAATAATACAATAATACTTCAACACCTCACTTACAACAATGGAGAAAGATCATCCAGGTAGAAAATCAGTAAGGAAACAGTGATTTTGAATGACACATAAGACCAGATGTAGTTGACAGATATATACAAAACATTCCATCCAAAAACAACAGAAAACATTTCTTTTCAAGTGTACATGGAACATTCTCCAGGATAGATCACATGTTAGTCCACAAAATAAGTCTTAATAAATTTAAGAAGACTAAAAGCACATCACGTGTAGTTCTTGACCACAACAGTATGAAACTAAAAACCTGTCACAAGAAAAAAATTGGAAAAAAACATAAACATGTGGAGGCTAAATAACATGTTACTGAACAACCAATAGGTAAATAAAGAAATCAAAGAAGAAAGTTTTTAAAAAAAATATTTTTAATGTTTATTCATTTTTGAAAGAGAGAGAC
Source organism: Puma concolor (assembly GCF_028749965.1). NCBI lineage: Eukaryota > Metazoa > Chordata > Mammalia > Carnivora > Felidae > Puma > Puma concolor. The sequence goes on from NC_141675.1 coordinate 100,340,608, forward strand.
AGACCATGAGTGGGGGAGGGGCAGAGAGCAGGAGACACAGAATCCAAAGCAGGGTCCAGGCTCTGAGCTGTCATTAGAGAGTCCCATGCAGGGCTCAAACTCACCAACCTGCGAGATCACGACCTGAGCCAAAGTCAGATGCTTAACCGACTTAGCCACTCAGGCCCCCCACAAAGAAGAAATTAAAAAAAAAAAACATGGAGACAAATGAAAATGAAAACACAATACAGGGTGCCTGGGTGGCTCAGTTGGTTAAACATCTGACTTCAGCTCAGGCCATGATCTCACGGTTCATATGTTTGAGCCCCACATCAGGCTCTGCGCTGACAGCTCAGAGACTGGAGCTGTTTTGGATTCTGTGTCTCCCTCTCTCTCTCTCTGAAAAATGAATATATATTACCAAAAAAATTTTAATAAAAAAGAGAGACAGAGAGAGAGAGAGAGAGAAAGAAAGAAAGAAAGAAAGAAAGAAAGAAAGAAAGAAAGAAAACACAATGGTCCAAAATCTTTTGGATGCAGTAAGTGAAGAGAGAGAAATATACAGTGATACAGGCTTACCTCAAGAAACAAGAGAAAGCTTGAATAAAAAATTTAACCTTACACTTAAAGAACTAGAAAAATAAGGACAAACAAAGGCCAAGGTGAGTAGAAGGAAAAAACAATAATATAGATCAGAACAGAAATAAGTGACATGGAGACAAAAAAAAAGAAAAACATATCAATGAAACCAAGAGCTGGTTCTTTGAAAAGATAAACAAAACTGATAAATCTTTGTCCAATTCATCAAGAAAAAAAAGAGTAAGGACCCAAATAAATAATGTCAGAAATGAAAGAAAAGTAGCAACTGACACATCAGAAATACAAAGGCTTATAAGAGAATACTATGAAAAATACCAACAAACTGGACAAGCTAGAAAAATGTCTACATTCCTAGAAACATACAATCTTCCAAAACTGAATCAGGAAGAAATAGGAACTATGAACAGACCAATTACTAGTAACAAAATTGAATCAGTAATAATAATAAAAAAAATTATCAAAAAATGAAAGTCCAGGACTGGATGGTTTCATGGGTGAATACTATCAAACATTTAAAAAAGAGTTAATACAAAATAAAATAAAATAAAATAAAAAAAAAAAAGGGGGGCGCCTGGGTGGCGCAGTCGGTTAAGCGTCCGACTTCAGCCAGGTCACAATCTCGAGGCCCGTGGGTTCGAGCCCCGCATCAGGCTCTGGGCTGATGGCTCAGAGCCTGGAGCCTGTTTCCGATTCTGTGTCTCCCTCTCTCTCTGCCCCTCCCCCGTTCATGCTCTGTCTCTCTCTGTCCCAAAAATAAATAAACGTTGAAAAAAAAAAATTTAAAAAAGAGTTAATACATATTATCCTCAAATTATTCCAAAAAATAGAAGGAGAGGAAAACTTCCAAATACCTTCTATGAGACCAGCACTATCCTGATATGAAAACCATACAAAAATACCAAGGAACTACAGGGCAATAATACTACAGGCCAACATCCCTGATGAAAACAGATGCAAAAATCCTCAACAAAAAATTAGCAAACCACATTCAACAATATGTTAAAAGGATTATTTGTGGGGCACCTGGGTGGCGCAGTCGGTTAAGCATCCGACTTCAGCCAGGTCACGATCTCGCGGTCCGTGAGTTCGAGCCCCGCGTCAGGCTCTGGGCTGATGGCTCAGAGCCTGGAGCCTGTTTCCGATTCTGTGTCTCCCTCTCTCTCTGCCCCTCGCCCATTCATGCTCTGTCTCTCTCTGTCCCAAAAATAAATAAACGTTGAAAAAAAAAAATTTAAAAAAAGGATTATTTGTGATCCAGTGAAATTTATTCTAGGTATGCAAGGATGGTTCAATATTTGCAAATCAACCAATGTGATATACCACGTCAATAAAACAAAGGATACAAATCATATGATAATCTCAAAAGATGAAGAAAATGTATTTGACAAAATTCAACATCTATTCATGATAAAAAATCTCAACAAAGTAGGTTTAGAGGGAATATACCCCCAACATAATAAAAACCATATATGAAAAACCAATAGCTAATGTCATCCTCAATGTTGAAAAACTGAGAGCTTTTCCTCTAAGGTCAGGAAAAAGACAGGGATATCCACTCACCATTTTTATTCAACATAGTACTGGAAGTCCAACCACAGCTATCAGGGAGGAAAAAGAAATAAAAGGAGTAAGTTTAACTGTCTCTCTTTGCAGATGACATGATATTATACATAGAAAACCCTAAAGACTCCATCAAAAAACTATTAGTAGTAATAAACAAATTCAGTTAAGTTGCAGGATACAAACTTAATATCCAGAAATAGTTTGAAGTAGCATAAAGAGAAATTAAGAAAACAATATTATGAACAATTGCACCAACAATAATAAAATACCAAGGAATAAACTTAACCAAGGATGCCAGAGACCTGTATTCTGAAAACTATAAACCACTGACAAAAGAAAAAAAAAAAAAAAAACACTGATGAAAGAAACCAAAGACAACACAAATAAAAAGGTATTCAATGCTTATGGACTGGAAGAATTAATATTGTTAAAATGTCCATATTACCCAAAACAATGTACAGATTTAATGCAATTCCTATCAAAATACCAACAGCATTTTACACAGAATTAGAAAAAAACAATACTAAAATTTGCATGGAACCACAAAAGACTCTGAATAGCCAAAGCAACCTTGAGGAAGAAGAATAAAGCTGTAAGTATCACAGTCTCAGATTTCAAAATATACTACAAAGCTGTAGTAATCAAAACAGTGTGGTACTGGCACAAAAATAGACATAAAGATCAATAGAATAGAGGCCCCCCAAATAAACCCACACTTATATGGTTAAGTAATATATGGCAAAGAGGCAAGGATATACAATGGGGATAAAATAGTCTGTTCAACAAATGGTGCTGGGAAAAAGGGAAGCTACATGCCAAAGAATGAAATTGGCCACATCATCCACAAAAATAAACTGAAAATGGATTAAAGACCCAAATGTGATATCTGAAGCCATAAAACTCCTAGAAAAAAACATTGGAGGTAATTTCTTTGACATTGACCTTTTTTCTAGATATGTCTGCTAAGGCAAGAGAAACAAAAGCAAAAATAAACTATTGGGACTATACTAAAATAAAAGGCTTTTGCATGGTGAAGGAAACTATCAATAAAACAGAAAGGGCACCTTCTGGATGGAAGAAGATATTTGCAAATGATATATCAGATAATGGGTTAATATCCAATATATATAAAGAACTTATGCAACTCAACACCAAAACAACAAACACTATGATTAAAATGGCCAGAGGACCTGACAAAGAAGACATACAAATGGCCAACAGACATGGGAAAAGATGTTCAACATCACTCATCATCAAAACTGCAAATTAGATATCACCTTACATTTGTCAGAATGGCTAGAATCAAAAAGACAAAAATTAAAAGTGTTGGTGAGGATGTGGAGAGAAAGTAACCCTCTTGCATTGTTGGTGCAGCCACTGTGGAAAACAGTATGGGCATTCCTAAAAAATTAAAAATAGAACTATCATATGATCCAGTAATTCCACTACAGGGTATTTACCCAAAGAAAACAAAAACAATAATTTGAAAAGATATTTATACCTCCATGTTTATTGTAGCGTTATTTATAATAGCCAATATATGGAAGCAACCCAAGTGTCCATCAATAGATGAATAAAGATGTGGTATATTTACACAATGGAATATTAGCCATAAAAAAGAATGAGATTTTGGCATTTCCAACAATATGGATGGACCTAGAGAATATTATTATGTTAAGTGAAATAAGACAGAAAAGGGCAAATACCATTTGATTTCATGTACATGTGGAATCTAAAAAACAAAACAAACAAACAAAAAGCAGAATCAGATCTATAACTACAAAGAACAAAATGGTGGCTTCCCAAGAGGAAAGGCGTGAGGGGATGGGCAAAATGGATGAAGGGGAGTGAGAGATACAGGCTTCCAGTTATGGAATGAGTAAGCCATGGGAATAAAAGGTACAGCATAGGGAATACAGCCAATGGTGTTGTATTAGTGTTGTATGGTGATAGATGGTGGTTACACTTTTGGTGAGCATAACATATAAAATTGTTGAATCACTATGTTGTATACATGAAACTAATATAACATTGTATGTCAACTATGCAAAAAAAATGAGAATCAGACTAGAATCGGCATCAGATCTCTTAAAAGAAATCACTGAATATATAGAATACAGCAATGCCTTCAGATTATGAATAGAAAAATGGTTTTTAACTTGTTGTATACCCTGCCAAACTATCAACTAAGTATGAAGGTTGAAAAGACATTTTCCGATATAAGAAACCAAAAAGTTTAACTCCTGTAACTCCCATCTTTTCCATAAGATGTTATTTGATGAGAGAGAAAGGAATATAAAGTGCCCCGAAAACAATGGATCCAAACCAGATCAGTGGAGTGCCGTACAACAGCTATGTAAGCAGCCTGCCTAAATCAGAGCAGGAGGGCATATCTAGATGAAATATCTTCCAGAAAAACAAAGTAAGTGGTATCAAAGAAGTAATGCTATAATGAAGAGGTTTTGTTAAATGCAACTCTAACAAAGGCAAATAAAAAAAAGAGGGGAACCCCCATGCCAGCAATTAGAAAGTCCAGAAAAAAAATCAAACAACTAAAAAAGTAAGGATTGTAATTACTGCGAGGCACTTAGTACTGCAGTAAATAATTATTACATAGCCATAATACAGTTAATATAGTTTACTCATTTTAAACTTTCAGGGTCAGTCTACATATAAAGGAAGACAATTTTGGCTGAAGACAGAATATAAATGTTACCAATTTTGACAATGTAAAAGTAAAAGGACAGATGACAAAAGCTGAGAGATGGAAAATGGAAAAAGGTAAGCATGCTAATATCCTTATTTTCAAAGCAAGAAGTCAGAAAGGCAGTCTGCAGGTGACAGAACTATACTTACAGGTGTTATTTATAATGGAAACAAGGGCATCTGGGTGGTTCAGTCTGTTGAGCTCCCGACTTCGGCTCAGGTCATGATCTTCTGGTTTATGAGTTCGAGTCCCGTGTCAGGCTCTGTGCGGACAGCTCAAAGCCTGGAGCCTGTTTCGGATTCTGTGTCTCCGTCTCTCTCTCTCTCTTTTTGTCCCCTCCCACCCCCGTTTGTGCTCTGTCTCTCTAGCTCTCTCTCAGAAATTAAATAAACATTAAAAAAAATTTTTTTATAATGGAAATAAGCAGGAGAACTAAAAATAGAAGTGGTGGATGACATAAGTGATCTAACTTCTTATTTGCCATAACAGGAAGTTTTCCCACCACCAACACTGTAAAGTCTTCTGGATCATATGGCAAAGAGGCTGCTTGCCCTACAGCATGGACCTGCTGCAAAGCCCTTTTTCTGCTCTGAGTTTTACGCAGACCCCAGAGAGGCCCATTAGGCATTTGGCAAGATTTTCCAATGAGGGGGGCCCTTTATGCTAGGGGATGTAGGTGCAGCAATTAGTCTTTTACTCTGGAAGGCTTTTCCCAACACATACTTCATCACTGCAATCCTAAAAACTTTCCAGAAATAGTAGGTCCCTGAATCTTTATAAGATTGATCTTCCATTTTCTAGAGCACAATTTACCAAGACTTCCTGTGAACTAACTACATTGTTCTTTCTGCTCAGTCAGCATGGTCATCCATGGAAGGGATGATATTCTTTGAGATGGTCTAGTAGCATAGACCTCTTTGACTATGTTATGATAGAAGCAGGAGAGTTAACATAGCCCTAAGGCAAACTGTAAATGAATATTGCTGTTTATTTCACATGAATGCAAATAGTTCCTGATTGTCTTTTCTCGTTGGGATTGGAAAGAATGCATTTGCCAGGTCAATGGCCACATGCCATGTACTTATGTTGTGCCCATGTTAATCTATTCTAGGAAAGATACCAGGCCTAGCAAAACAGTTGCAGTTGGGGCTACAACTTGGTTGCCCTTTCAGTAGTCCATAGTCATTCTTCAGGATCCACCAGTTTCTGCAGGGGTCAGAATGGTGAATTAAATGGAGATACAATGAGGGCTACCACTTCTGTGTCCTTTGATCTTTAAAACTGGCAGTAATCTCTGCCACTCTCCTTGGGATGCAATATTGGTATTGATTTACTATCTTGGCTTGGCATTGGAGGTGGTTGGGGGAAGTTTCAGAGGTTTGCATTTGGCTTTCTCTACTATAATAACTCTAACTCAACAGGCTAAGGACTCCATGAGGGGGTGACTCCAAATGCAAGCATATCATTTACAACTGTACATTTGGACATGAGGAAATGACTCCATGGTGTATCCAGAGACCCACTGGGTATACCCTGAGCCAGACTTTAGCCAAGACTCCTTTATTACTTGTTTTCCATAGTCCACCATTCTAATGGGGGTAGGAGGCATGATAACGCTTTGGGTCTCCAGGTATCAATGTCTACTCAGATGCTGTATCCATTAGTCCTCAAAATATCTGGGTATCCTCCTTTCCACAGTATACAATCACCAGAGTAAATGGCCACAGATCCCTTTGGAGAAGGATAAAGGAAATGTTCACAGTACATACTTTCAATATCACATCTTATGACTCAGTGGGTTCTAGATCTTAAAACTTGCTCAGTTCAGGAACTGAGCAAGAGATCATGACTTTTTATTAGGGCGAATGCCCCAGCCTCCTTTTCCTCCATTCTTGACTTTTTTTTTTTTTAATTTTAATTATAGGCATTAAGCAACATCCTTACTGGCTGCTGATATACTTTGTCACTATGTTAATTTAGGTCTTCTGAGGAAAGATAGGGTTAGATGTGCAAGAGATTTATTAGGGGACATCTGTGAGCTATGTGGGGGGAGACACAGGAGGCTGGCAGATATGATGCAGGTCTGTGAAGGAAGGAAGGTTGAGCAGGAAAAGTCTTAGATAAGGAAGTTTCAGCAAAGCTGATGGGCAGTTCTTGGATGAGAGCTGCCTTTTGGAGAATTCCCACTCCTCCCAAGAGCAGGCCTGTCTTCGTATCCCTCCTATGCTTAAGTTGTGGCCTCTTCCATGCTTATGGGTTTCAGAGCATGGCACCTAGGACCCTTGGTCAATAAATCAGACATCTGAAAAATATGTTTTCATGAAAGCCACAGATGGTTATTTTTTCACTTTGGGATTTTTTTTTTTTACCATGTGCACATTTTATTTAAAAAAAGAAGATAAAGGTGATATAAGCATATTATCATTGATATGGGAATAACCACCAGAAGAAAACATTCAATAGTTACTTCTGTAGAGCAAGGTTAGGTTTGGGAAGGGTGGAAGGAGTGATTGGTGCTTTTTATGATCTCTCTTTAGCACCATTTGTTTTTTCAACCATGTGCATTTACTACTTTGGTAATTTTCTTTTATTATTAAGAAACAGAAAGAGGGACATAAAGAGAAGTCAGGAAAAATAGGATTGGGGAGATAAGCTTAATTCTGAAAATAATAAGACTTATACATTTTATTATCACTAATCCTTGAAACATCTCCAAGAGGTAGAAAATATCCCCATTTTATAGATAATGACACTGAGATTTAGAATCAAGTTTTAGGCACAGATTTTGCTAAAGACCACACAGCTAGGAAGTGGCATCAGGATTTGAACCCAGGTCTGGGGTCATGCTCTTTCCACAAGTAAATGAGGATGAGCCGGCTGATGGATGGAGGCCACCTGGGGGTGAGCCATCTGATCACTGGCCCATAGACCAGCCTAAACAATGCCTTGGCCCAACAGAGTTCCCAGGGAGCAGAGGGGCCAGTGTTAGTCATTGTTTAACTATACTATACATATTTAGCCTTTTAAATCTTTTCTGAGAAATCATTTCATTCTATCCCCTTAATCATCCTTGAATATCATCTTATAATAAAACAATGTGGAAGAACATGCCTGTGGCTGAGAGTCTGACCCTCTCTGGAGCAGGACTGGAAGCTGGATGAAGTCAGCAGCCTGTTTTCTCCAGAGGTGGACAGAGCACACACTACCAGCTCCGTGCAGACGCCCTGTGCAGGGACCAGCCCAGAGGGCAGCCAGCGACTCCCTCTGTTTATCCTACAGTCTGAAAGAGACTCTTTGCAGACAAGTGTAATCTTTCTTGATAAACATATTAGTTTTCTGTCTCAGCTCAGTGGAGACAATCCCTAGGTCTGGGATACAAACTCTAATAATATTTTCTTTTTCTATGGTGACTTCTCCTGGATTGGCTTAGACCATAGAGGAGAAAGTCAGAGGGGACCAGTGACCAAAAAACAGCAGCCTTTGGCCTCGGGGCAAGTGAGATCACAATGTGCTATTCCACTGCTACTGCTGGGCAGGTGACTGCCAAGCCGGCCAGGCTTATGTACAAAGAAGCTTTGCAAAGATAGAGTGAGGGGCAGAGGAGCGGAGTCTGGGGGTCTGTAAATGTCCTAGCTAAGCTGACTGGTATTTGACTGACCCACCACCTCATTCAGCTCAACTGACTGCTAGTGACTCCAGTACCTCTGAGCCAGTGTGGACAGTAAGAATATCCGCCTTGCAGCACTAAATGATAAAAGGCAAATTAAGTACTTAGCCAGTGCCTGGCAAACACTTACTGTATGTGAACTGTTTCTGTTAAGAAACCTCCTAGTGCACCTATTTTATGCTCAGAGGATGAACTTAATGTTGATGGAACTTTTAAAATAGAAGAGTTTTGAATCTGTATGCAGTTCGATCCACTAATTTTTTCCTTTCTGTTTTCTTTCTTGGTTTTTTTGCTTTTCCTCTTCTATTATATAAATATGTACTGTATTTTCTTAGAGTCTTTTTATGGTTTATCTTTTTTATGTGTGCCTCTTTAATCCACCTGGAATGTATTTCACTATATGGGATGAGGTAAGGAGATCATTTTGTTTCCTAATAAACAATTTCCCCAACGCCATGTATTGATTTAACACTTCTATACTGAATTTACATATTTTGAAGCCACTTCTATCCTAACATTTCTCAATAATTTAAAGTTAAAAACAGAGGATTTCTATTTAATAATTAACATTTTGGGGCACCTGGGTGGCTCAGCTTGTTGGGCATCCAGCTCTTGGTTGTGGCTCAGGTCATGATCTCACAGTGCATGGGTTCGACCCCTGCATCAGACTCTGCACTAACAGTGCAGGGCCTGCTTGGGATTGATTTCTCTCTCTCTCTCTCTCTCTCTCTCTCTCTCACAAAATAAATAAATAAACAAAAAATTGTAATAGTTAACATTTTGAAATCCCGCTCAAATAATTACTGCCTCTGGAACGGACTCCATATGATGAAAGAGTAATATAGGCCAACTTTCTAGAGAGAAATTTCGTTTGGAAATGTTCATCCACCAAATGCTTTTTCCACTCCTGGCAATTTCTCCTAAAGACAAGTAAAAAGTTCAGGCAAATATTTATGTATGTATGTATATTTATGTATCTATGTATAAAGCTGCCTAGTCTACCATTATTTATAAAAGCAAAAACATGGAGACATTATTTTTTGAAGGGTATAGTCATGCATATTATAGTTATAGAATGGAATATTATAAGCCATTAAAACTATGTTTTTGACAAAAAACACAGGAAATGTGTTTTTATATTAAGTGAAAATACAGTAAACAAAATCTTTTATGTAATATTATCTCATTGTTTTGGAAAACAAGCTTTTAGTCACAGGGTCTTCCACTTCCTTGAACAAACTCTTTCAGGCCTCGGGAACTTTTCACATTCTGATTTCTCTTCTGGAAAGAATTTCTACCTGGTCTCTCTAAGGCTGGCTCTTTTTTATTCTTTACATCTTTGCTTACATGTATCATTTCAGAGAAGCTTTCTCTACTAGCATGCCAAAAGATCATATCCCCTCCCCAACTAGTCCCCATGTTGAAGTATCTAATTATCCTTTCCATATGGGTGAATTCTGTCTTTTCATTTGGAAGGTCTGCACCCCAACATCCAAGATTATATTTTTCTGTTCTGTCTCTAAGTTGCCCATTCCTGTGATCTGAACACAATGATTACTCACTGAATATTGTCCATCCACTTTTCCATTTCCTAAGGATTTTAAATCACTTTTATACCCTTAAAATAACCCACATAAAAAAGAATGAAACTGGACCCTTATTTTACACCACTCACAAAAATTAACTTGAAATGGATTAAAGACTTAAATGTAAGACCTGAAACCAAAAAACTCCTAGAACACAGGGAAAAAGTTCCTTGACATTGATCTTGGCAATGAGTTTTTGGATATGACACTAAAAGCACAAGTACCAAAAACAAAAATAAGTAGGACCACATCAGTCAAAAGAGCTTCTGCACAGGAAAGAAAACTGTCAACAAAAGGAAGAAAATATTTACGAATCACATATCTGATAATGGGTTAACGTACAAAATACATAAGTCATACAATTCAATAACTGAAAAACCAAAAATCAAAAACCACACAAATAATCTGATTGTTAAAATGGGCAAAGAACCTGAACATTTTTCTAAAGAAGACATACAAATGACCAATAGGTCCATGAAAAGATACTCAACATCACTGATCATCAGGGAAATACAAACCAAAACCACAATGAGAAATCACCTCACATCTGTCAGAATGGCTAAAGTGAAAAACACAAGAGAAAACGTGTTGGTGAGGATGTGGAGAAAAAGGAACCTTTTTGGTGGGAATATAAATTGGTGCAGCTACTCTGGAAACGAGTATGGAAGTTCCTTAAAAAATTAAAAATAAAGCTACCAAATGATCCAGCAATTCTATTTCTGGGTATATATCTGAAGGAAGTGAAATCATTATCTGGAAGAGATATTTGCACCCCTGTTTTGTGCACAACAGCCAAGACACGAAACAACCTAAGTGTCTGTCGAAAGATGAATGGAGAAAAGGTGATACACACACATGCACGCTGGAATATTATCCAGCCATAAAAAGAAGGAAATCCTGCCACGTAAGACAACATGGATGTTGAAACTTGAAGGCATTATGCTTAATGAAATGTCAGAGAAAGACAAATAGTGTATAATTTCACTGACATGGAAATCTAAAGAAACTGAACTCACAGAAACAGAGTAGATTGATGGTTGTCTGGGCGTGAGGGTGAGGGTCACGGAGGGGGAATGTGGGAATATGGTCAAAGGGTCCACACTTCCATTATAGGATGATTTAGTCCTGGGGATCTAATGTACAGCATGGTGACTACAGTTAATGATGTTCTAACAAAAACAAAACAAAAACAAAAACAAAAAACAATGTTGTAACATATACTTGAAAATTGCTAAGAGAGTAAGTCTTACAAGTTCTCACAATACACACAAACACACGCAAATGTAACTATGTGAGGTGATGAACGCCTTAACTAACCTCACCATGGTAACTATTTCACAATATATACATATATCAAACTACTACATTGTATACTTTAAACTTACGCAACGTTATATGTCAATTATATCTCAGTAAAGTTGGGGGAAAATTAGCAGCTTGTGTGGACATTGTTACCAGGATGAACTGTACAGAGAAGTAAGTTGCTGGTGATCAAACTTAAGGCAGATGTAAAATACAAAACAGTGATAGGTTTCTAGAAGGGGTAGATCAATAGCCAGGGCCTCCTCTGCCACCTGTATTCCTTTAAATTCATGTCAGAAAGAGGATGAGTGTCTGGAAAGAGTGAAGTCAGGCTGGGAATCGGAGCCAGATGCGGTTCCTCTTCTAGGTAGATGGGCCCATAGATAATTGGATGCAGGTGCCTGGGAGAGGGGCCCCAGAGCTTTCAAGGTGTAATCAAGTCTACTTAACGAGCGATTATAAACAGCATGTGTCCTTCACTTGTCAGAGTTCTCTGGGCCTCAAATCTGACAAGAGTCTCCAGTCCCTCCAGTCAAACTAATTCCTCCTATCCCCCTGCTGCTTGCCACAACCCAGTTCCCATGGCTTTTGTCTTCCTGCTGCTGACAGGGTACTGCTTCAACTCCTTTTCCCAGCCCCAGAATCAACCAGGTCAATCTCCAGCCCATGAAACCTAGTAGCAAGGATTCCTGAAGTACGGCTCCAAATAGACATAGAGGCAGGACCCAGGCCTGCTACACAGATGGGGTTTCCCCATGGCAGTCAGTCCCAGTACAACACAAAATCATGGTGACTTCCCCCCGCCCCCCGGCAGACTTCACAGTGACTGCTAAGCTCCTAGCACAACTCCAGGCCTACTGTAGTTCATCAAAATCGTACCAAGGACTTATCACAGCCAACGCTGGATGTTCACAAGTTAAACACTTGCAGTTTTTACAGTTCTGGTATTGGAACCTTTGGAACCTATGGAACCTATGAAATGTGTCTCATTTTCCTGAGGCCCAAATTTGAATTTCTTATGTGTGTGGCTAATCCATGGGATCTAACGATGGAGCTAAGTCAACGGCTCAGCATTCAGATTTCAAAGCAACTTTGTGTATTTTCTTGTATCACATTTGCAGTGATAGAAATTCTCTGTAGGGGACAGAGGGACTCTACCATTTTCAGTTATACTCTTATAATGTGTGGGGCAAGTTGTGCTTTAGAGGTATGTACAAAAGTACCGATCCATGAGGTGATCCTTCTGATTTTCACAAGGCTGTTATGGGCCTTGTTTTCTAACTCTTCCCTAGGTTCTAAGGTAAAGCAAGATAAACTCCATGTCCTTACACAGAGAAGGTTAATTAGTGTCTTCAGGCTGTCAGAAGACCAGTGAAGGGGCTTGGAAGAGTGTCCATTTCACAGACTTTGGCCCCAGAGGTGGGCAAACCAGTGACATGCCCTCAAACTGTGTCCGCGGGGTCACCATTCCTACCCCAAAGCAAAGGAAGCTCCTGTTGTAGCCTGCTCAAGGGTCAGCTGCAGGCAACACAGGGCTGGCCTCGAAGGCCCCTGCCCCCCTCATGTGGGGGTGATTAATGCAGGGCCTCCCCTGTGGGGAGTTAATTAGAAATGTTACACTTCAAGAGGAAAAACAAGAGTAATGGAAAAGGCATCTGTGTGTGACCAAAGCTTAACTGAAAACAGGCTTTCTCTTCTCTCAGTCTGGGAAACCAGGGAGCTTCAGCCAGGAAGAGATGGGGATGGAATGACACGGGCGGCTGTGTGTGTGTGTGTGTGTGTGTGTGTGTGTGTGCCCGCGTGTGAAGAGGGGGAGGCATGTGAGGGGAGGAGCTGGGGGGGTGGTGAGAGGAAAGGCTGGTGTGAAGAATATGGAATGAAACAAGGCTGTGGTGGGTGGCTGAATAGAGGAGGGGGTTTCAAGAAGGGGGAATACCCTTTCTACTTTCTTTTGGAGTTGGGTCATGAGGGGAGTGATGGAGGTCAGATAAACTAGAGTTGCACCTGGTGGCACTGGGGCTTTTGGGACACCTGTGTGGCTCAGTTGGTTGAGTGCTCAACTCTTGGTTTCAGCTCAGGTCATGATCCCAGGGTCATGGGATTGAGCCTTGCATCAGGCTCTGTGCAGAGCATGGAGCCTGCTTAAGATATTCTCTCTCTCTCATTCTCTCCCCCCCTTCTCTCTCTCTCCCTCTGCCCTTGTCCCCTATGCTCTCTCTCTCTCTCAAATTAAAAAAAAAGAAAGACAACTGGGACCTTTGGTTAATTAACTACTTAAGTAATTCAACAGATAGATACTTGGTATTGCTCTACTTTTATCTCCTACTGTCTTTTCAATGCTTTCCTATCCAGATAAGCCCACCCCTTCCCAGGCCCCCTCCCCATTGCTTCTCTTGGCTGCCCTTCTGTTAGCCTCTGCCACACTGATCTTATATTATAGTCATTTTTTTCTCAAACCAAGCTTATGGGGGCTTTAAGTCCAAATGTTGGAAATGGAGACTCCTGGCTTGGTATGGCTCTGGGCCCAGTCTATTGTTTTCAAACACATTAGTTTCATAAACTTTTACTGAGCCCATTCTGGACCACAAATGGTGCCAGGCATAGGAAATAGGAAAGACATAGTCATCTTCCTATATACTAATGAGAGACAGGTAAATGAGCAATTGGAATACAAGGTAGTAGAAAGATTCATGAAATCTCAGAAGGGCCCATGGCTCAGTCTTAACAGATGACATCTGAACTGAGCCTTGAATGGTGCGTGGGAGTTGCAGGCACAGAAGACTCACTTCAAATCCCAGCATTTCATGGTGCGCCTGGATGGCTCAGTGGGTTAAGCACCTAACTTCAGCTCAGATCATGATCTCACAGCATGTGAGTTTGAGCCTTGTGTTGGGCTCTGTGCTGACAGCTCAGAGCCTGAAGCCTGCTTTGGATTCTGTGTCTCTGTCTCTCTCTGCACTGCCCCCCCCCCCCCATCCCTGCTTGTTCTCTGTCTCTCTATTGAAAATAAATAAACATTAGAAAAGAATTTTTAAAAATAAAAATAAAAAAATCCCAGCATTTCTTCCCAGTTAGAGGAGCCTCAGGTTGGTCATCAGTGTTATGTCTCTAGTAACATCTACTCCATTGGTGGTTATGAAGATTATAAAATAACATAAGCTAATCAGTGCTATGTAGAGCCCAACCTTCTGGTTTCTCAGTCCCAGTGGCCTTCATCTACATTCTCTTCTCTGTCAGCACCCATCTACATTCTCTTCTCTGGCTACACTACAAACTTCTTAGCACTCAGCTCCCCAATCTCTAAGATCCCAAACCAGGAAAGTCCCTGTGCCCAAAGCTCTCACCTTCCAATCTCGCCCCATCATGCCAATGCTGAACTGGCTCTGTCTCCCTTTGTGAACTTCAGTCCCTTGATTTCCCCACCACCCCCGCTTTTTCAGTTTAATCTGCCCCCATGACCTTATTGGTTTTTTTCCCCACAAGGTCCTCACATTAGCCAAGAAGTGATTCTCTTTGGCTTCATCCACCCTATTGCCTTTTGGCTTCCACCCTGTATATCTGCAACCCTTGCTCAACTGCACTGTCTTCAGATTCTTGCTCCTGGCATTTCAGCATACTGGAGAAAATCCAGACTGTGTAGTTCCATTACATTTGGAAGCTTTCTAATCTCCACTGAGTCCTTGCTACTTCTTAGCTATCTTTTTATTTCTTTTTTTTAATTAGAAAAAGAAATTATGTTTATTTTTGAGAGAGAGAAAGAGAGAGACATACAAAAAGCAGGGCAGGGGCAGAGAGAGAGGGAGACACAGAATCCAAAGCAAGCTCCAGGCTCTGAGCTGTCAGCACAGAGCCCGATGTGGGGCTTGAACTCACAAACCATGAAATTATGACCTGAGCCTAAGTCAGAAGCTTAACTGACTAAGGCACCCAGGCACCCTTTTTAATTTTTTTTAATGTTTATTTATTTTTGAGAGAGACAGAGACAGAGACAGAGCATGAGGAGGGGAAGGGCAGAGAGCGAGGGAGACACAGAATCTGAAGCAGGCTCCAGGCTCTGAGCTATCAGCACAGAGCCCGACACAGGGCTCAAACACACAAACCATGCAATTATGACCTGAGCTGATGTTGGATGCTTAATCGACTGAGCCACTCAGGTGCCCCTTTATTTATTTCTCTGAAGTCAATGCATGTAGAGGGTCTAGCACTTAGGCTGAAACACAGGAGTCCCATATGTTCACTTCTCTTTCCTCTTCCCATTACCACTGGTGCCGAGTCCAAGCTTCTTCCACTCTTCTTACACCTCCGATTTCCTTCAGCCCTAAGCGTTTGCCATCTCACATAAGCTTGTCCCACTTTCCTAATTCTCAGCTTGTGTATAATAATTCAGAGCACAGTATTTCTCTCTACCACCCACCCACACTCACCCATAAATCTCTTAAAATCTGGCATCCACCCTCAGCAGTCAATGAAGCCACAAATAGCTTTCTTAAAGATCACTGACCTTTTCTTTACCTTTAGCCTTCTCATCTCTGCAGCATCCTTTGATGCTGGCTACCCAGTCTTTAAGGAACTCTTCTCTTTTGGAGTGCTTGACTCTCTTCTTTCCCAGTTGTGATCTGCTCCCTCCCCTCTGACCACCCATTTCTGTTTCCTTGTCTGGCTCCTCTTCCTCCTGTACATACTTGAACGTATATGCTTCTAAGAATAGGGCATCAATCCTCCTTTTTTTTTTTCTTGCTTTACATTATCTCCCTGGACAAACTCATTTGCTTCTATGACTAACAGTTGCCCTGATGATACCTCTCAAATCTTCATCTCATTAATACAACAACTTTGAAAATCGCTTAGGCATTATCTTGAAGAGTTGAACATTTGTATGCTGTATGACGCAGCAATTCTACTCCTAGTTTAGGCCCAAGAGTAACTCTTACATATATGCACCAGGAGACACAAGGAAAAGGAAATGTTCATAGTTCACTGTTCAGAAGAGCAAAAACACTGGAAACCACTCATATGCCCAATGACAATAGATACATAAACTGAATTTTCACACAACAGAATGTTATATAGTAATGAAACCCAATGATATTCAGCTATACATATATAAATCTTAGTGACATGAGGTTGAGAGACAAAAGCAAGTTCCAACAGACCTTATAGTATTGCCTCTTTATAAAGTACAAAAACAAGCAAAACCAACTTATTTTGTAGACAAGAATGTATATGTAATAATACAGAAAACAATGCAAGGGAATTATAGACAAGGATTCAGGATCACGGTTTCCTGTGAGATGGAAGAATGGGACGTGGATTCGCGCCTCAGCAGCTGTGGGTTATTGGTGACGGTTAGTTGGGTTAAAGGCCCCTAGCGTTCATCATGTCGTTAAAGGCAAAATATAATAAGGTAGGGTCATGCATGGATCAATGATGAAAAAATCTAGTTCTAACCTCTCTCCTAAACTGCATTTCATTTTTTCATCCTGCCTATTTGGCATTTTCATTTGATTATTTCATTGGCTCTTGGAACTCAAAATGTGAAAAACTGACTTGATATTCATCTTTAAATTTGCTGCCTCCTTAATCTCAATTTTTTAAAAAAAAATTTTAATCTTTATTTTTGAGGAGAGAGAAAGAGAGAGAGAGAGCATGAGCAGGGGAGGGGCAGAGAGAGAGGGAGACACAGAATCCAAAGCAGGCTCTGGGCTCTGTGCAGCACAGAGCCCGATGTGGAGCTCAAACCTGCCGACCACGAGATAGTGACCCGAGCCAAAGTCGGACACTTAACCGACTGAAACACCCAGGCACCCCAATCTCAAATTTTTATAAACGACCATCACCTCCTCCAAGGCAGTTTGGCCTATGCCTAGACTTCTAAAAGGCTCTTTGTGTCCCCTTATTCAGCTACTTGCCAAGTCTTACTTTAATCCCCAGTAACACGCATCTAAGAAGAGGCAGAGCCAGAATTTTGACCCATATTATCTGTTGTCACAGCCTGCACTTTTAACTACCTCTGTATAGGTGATACTGGATCAAAGTGCCCTGGGGCAATGACCTCTGGCATTGAGGCCTGACGATTCATGTGCCCTTTCCAGCAAGGAAGCTGAGGCACCAATCTGCTCTTTTCATAGCCGCTACCTTCTGTTGAGCTCTTGCCTCTCCAGATTCAGGCTGCTGAGCACCCAGACCCACCCCCTGAAGTCCTGCCCAGTGTTCTGGCTTTGACAAAATTTGCCAGGCCTGCTGGACAGCTCTTAAGGCCACCCTGTAGGGAGGAGGGCTACACTAGGCTCAGTGTTGGTCGGAATAAACAGCTCTTGTGAGCAGCTGGGATCAAGGTGGACCCAGCCAGATGGAATCTCTGGCTTTTTCTTTTCTCAGGCCCTGCCATGCAGCAATCTCCAAGAGCAACCATAGAGGACAGCCTCAATGGGTTCTTACAGGAGTGATAGTGAGGCTATGCTGGGGCCTGGAGAGAGGAAGGAGGTCACGAGGACAGCGTCAACAGCCACTTCTCTGCCTGGAGAAGTGATTATTCCTAATAAGGACATAGCGGTTCCTGTTTACAGCTGTTCCAAACATCCCTCACACCACAACCCATTGCAAAATACATGCCAAGGCCCAACAACCTTTTCTGTTTAAAGGCTCCTCTGACTTTACAGCTGGTTAGGTCTGTGACATTGCTGGATTCTGGCTCTGCTCCCTTATAGAATAGAATAGGCACATTTTCTCCATGCCATGCCTCTTAGCCCAAATTCTCTGCCTTCTATTCCTTCTTTTGTGTCTACCAGCATGACTCCCATTGTGGGCTTAAGCTCATGAGCAATGAACACCTACAGATGTCTGGAGAGCTCATTAGCATTTCTTCAGATGTCTGGTCATCAAACACAAGAATTTTTCAAAATGCAAAGTAGACGATTCCTAAGAGATTACCTATAGAAAGAAATTATGTAATTCAAATCCTACGGCTTCATGTTCTGTGAGAGAGGTTTTCTGGCTGCCTCTGCTGTGCGTGAGGGGGTAGATTCAGCATAAAAGATGAGGGGTTGCAGGATATAGAAAGAAGAAACCTTCTCTGAGAAAGTTTTCCTTCTATAGGCAGTTTGGAGAAACCCTGTTTCTTAGTGAAACACTCAACACACACTTATTAAGAGTCTACAGTATAAAATAGTGCTGTTTCCAGTACTGTTGTCTTCTTGAGGTTTTTAAAGAACTAGATTCTTGGTTGCTAACTTATTCCCTTCTTCTTACCTCCCCTTTACTTTCTTCATCAAAGGGACCCAGATTACACTCTAAGGACTGGACCATTTAAAAGTACTTTTGATGGCAGGAGTGCCTGGCTTGCTCAGTCGGAAGAGTATGCGACTCGGGGTTATGAGTTCAAGCCCCACACTGGGTGTACAGATTGCTTAAGAATAATCTTTTTAAAAAATGTACTCTCAATGGCAATGAAGGAATAGAAAGCTGCTACAGTATCCTCTGTGATAGGAGCTTGGGCTCTGGAGTCAGCCAGGTCTTGTGACCAGGTCTTGTGTCAGCTCTGCAGATAAATTAGTTCTGGCACCTTGGACAAGGGGTGAAATTCTCAATGTCCAGTGTAGTGACCAAAATAGTTACCTCATAGAGTAGTGGTGAGAATTAAACGAGATAATGTATGTAAAATGCTTAGCATAGTTACCATTCTAATGATTAATAAGTGATGGCTATTATTATTAATATCATGACCTCATTCATCTGGAACTCAGCCCCAAACCAGAAAGTCAAAAGAAAAAGGTTTCTGAACAGCTAAAATTAATGTCTTTGGGCTGAAACAAAAATATGTTATTCACAGATGAGATTCTCATGTTGAGCCTGTTTAATACTGTATATAGAACTATATCGAGGTCACAACATATAAGGAGCAGCAAACTAAAGAGGGAAGCATGCGGAGAGCGGTGAAGTGTGAGAGCTGAATTCTGATGATTAGTAACCAGAGCTACAGAAACAAGACAGAAGAATTAGAATCACACATTTTTGTTAATGTCATTTATTTATTTCTGAGAAAGAGTGCAAACACACATACAAGTGGGGGAGAGGCAAAGAGGGTGAGAGAGAATCCCAAGCAGGTTCCACACTGTGCGAGGAGCCCAATGCAGGGCTTGATCTCACAACCATGAGATCATGACCTGAGCCGAAATCAAGTCAGATGCTTAACCGACTGACCCACCCAGGTGCCCCAACCACTCGTTATTAAGGGGTATTTAGAATAGGGTAATTTATTGAGAACCCACTGGGTGATGAATAATCTATTGGGTGTATTGGAAATACTTTTTAATTTAATCCTCACAGCAATCTTCTGCAGCATGTATTTTTATCCCTAATATTACAAAGGTAAACATGGAGGTTCCCAGTTTAAGAAATCTGTCACAAAGTTAGGAAGGAGGTATGACCTCAGAGCCTGCCTGCCTTTAAAGCTTCCACATTTCTTATACTCCCCACTCTCTCCCATACAGCTGTTTAGATCTCTAAAGGTCCTGAATCCCTCTGTCTTTCTTTCCTTCCTTCTTCTTTCCCTTCTGCCTTCCTTTTTTCCTTCTTCTATCCATCCACTTGATAACTGAAACAGAATCCCTCATCTCAGGGTACTTAAAAAAAAAACCCAAAAACTTATTTTGAATGATTTTAGACTCACAAAAAGCTGCCAAAATAGTTCCCAGGTATCCTTCTCCAAGCTTCCCCAACAGTATCATCTCACATAAGTAGAATCCATTATCAAAGTGAGGAAATTAACATCAGTAACAATATCATTAAATAGACTACAGACCTTTGGATGTCACCAGTTTTTGCATGCACTTCTCAAGAAATGTGTAGTCTAGCACATCTCTTATTATAGCCTAGTTTGTGAATGGCCTTCTTTAAGTGAAATTAAGTTCCCATGTAAGAAGAAAATGTCTATGCCTTAGGGAAAGATTTCACTCAAGATCACTGAAATAAAGTTTCGGCACTTAAAGTTTTGGCACTTTGCTCTCTGGAACATTAAGCTCTTCAAAACGATGAATTTGCCAAAGCATTCTAGATAGCCAGAGGTGATAGTCCATGATTACTCTTCAGAAAATGATGGAATCGGTCAAGTCCTTAGTGATGTAAAAATCTTGTAAAGAATGTAGTCCTTGTTCAGGGCATCCATATTTAACTGTGAAGAGGTTTTCCCACCATGTCATGTTGCAATTCGGTTTCCAAAATGCATCAGGACGCCATATTGCACAGTGTGGGTGGAATATTTGTGAATTTGGCTATCTCCTCAATTCCTTCCATGTGTGCCATGGAATTTAAGTGCTGGAGTCAGGCATTTCTGAATATAATTTTCCACATGTAGATTCACCACTACCCACTGAAAGCACACACATCTGATCCATTTAATGGGGTGTGAGATTACTCTTCTTTCATCCTGAGAACACTTAGAACACTTTCATGCTGAGACAGACTGGTGTGTTAATTCTGATCTAGGCATGCCCAGGCCAAGAGAACCAACTGTTTCTACTGGTCTTTAGGTGGCAGAACAGTCAAGAATGGAGTCCCTTCGACAACGGCTTTCATGTTCATTCTCCTCTCCTTTTTGGTGCTGGTGTATGAACCTTCTAGGCAGCCATTTTTTTTCTTCCAAAATGAAGAAAGAAAGGCCTCCCTAGTGTCATTTTAGAGAGATGTCTCACTAGACTTAGCCAGTAGGTTTCAAACTGACCCTGGTCTCTTCACTCTCAACTGCTTTTCCCCTCTACAGTCTCCGTTTTTGCTAGAATCACCACTACCCTCTGAGAGACTGAGACCTGAAACTCTAGTGATGTCCTTAACGCGGCCTTTTCCTTTGCCCCTTACATCTGTTCAGGCTATAGCGCTGTCAGTTCCATCTCTTGCTCATCTCTCCCTCTGACCTGCTGTTTCCATTCACACTCACTTGAATTTTGGGCAGGCAGGAAGAAGCTGGCAGCTCGCCTTTGCTAGACTGTGCACTCTGAGTGGGGGGATTGCATCTTAGCCACCATTGTGGCTCTGAGATGGCTATGCCACGCCTGACAGATGGCAGGCCCTTCCGTGATATCTGCTGAGGGGTTAACTCAGATACTGAGTATCATTCCTGGGAGACTCATTCTCCAGGCAGGGCTCTGCTTCTTTTAGGCTGAGCTCCAAGGCTTCAGAGGAGGGAGGATAATGAGGAGGTAGGCCACGTGGCCTGGGGAACATGGGCCTCCCTCTGCCTTTGCCACTTGCATAGGCGACTGCTACCTGCCTAGCAGTGGTTTCCTGTTCTCCTGTCACCCCAAACTTCCATGACCCTGCACTGGAACAGATGAGAAGATTATTTGAGTTGGCAGCCGTGAACACAGATTTCCCCTTATGTGTTCTCAGCAATATGCAGTCACTCCTCATTCAGTAACTATTCATTGAGTTTCTTCTTGGTGTTACACACACTGCAATTTTTCTTCCACCAGAATCTCTTCTATTTTCTATTCCTCACTCATTATGTTTCTACATTACATACAAACACTGTGTGTGTGTGTGTGTGTGTGTGTGTGTGTGTGTGTGTGTTTGTACTTCAGCATCACTTTGAAACTAACCCACCCCATCCATTTCACCTATAAGCGAACCAGAACTCAGAAACCAAAGTTGTAGCTCTCAGTTTTTAGGGCTGATTTTGGACAGGGCCTTAACAGACCACATGGAGCATCCTACATTTCCTGCCTCATGTCCCACCCAGAGATCAGTCAGATCATTGAAAATCCACCCCACAGAATCACATCTTTGAGCTGCATTCTGGTGGATTTCCTTGCCAAATACTTTCAAACTTCAAAAGTTGTCTCTAACACCCTGAGATTTATGCCTTATCTGCTTAAGAAGATAATCAAGCCACAGCCAGGAGTTTTGCAGGAATACACATTGAACATGCATCTAGGGTACTGATTGTAAAAAAATGCTTGGAAGTCTCCAGACAGATTAAGCTTTGTCACCGTTGGGTATTGGAAGGGTCACAAACTCCAGTCAAGTGTGGCAGCCTGTCTCTGCCAAGCCTGGGACTTCCAGCTATGCTTTGATTCACTGAAGAGACAGGGATGTGAGCTAGGGCTCTACTGGCTCTAAACCCCTCAAGCCCTGCAAAATTAGGATTCTGGAAAAGCCTTCAAGCCTTTTTGTGTTAAAGGCAATGTGTTTTCGGAAAAACACAACTTCCTGTTTTTTACCCTAGAAGCAAGCTTTTTAAACTTCCAAATAATGCTCATAAAGCTTCTTAGACATCAAACAGGTCTTTCATAACAATATTTTGATGATCGGAGTGTAAATAAATAAAAAACACATGCATTAAATGTCCCTTAAAATACACACATTTTAAGATTATGAGGGGAAAGTACTTGACAAAGACATACTGGGTGTCATGAAGCCCTGAATGTTTGAAAAATAGTTAGGACATTCGATGAATTCTGAACAAAATCAGATTTTCCTATCTATGGCAGAATGCTACATTTTCTACATTTCCCAGATAAATGGTCTGCCTAATCCTAGAAAAGAACAGCCCTCACCCCTGTAAGTAAAGCCTTGCAATGTGAGCCATCGTTTTCAGTGGAGAAAAGAGGAGTGAGGTAATGGCCACAGCTGTGCAGTCAACCCTCTGGAGTGGCTTGATTTATAACTGCTTTGGGAGCCTTACAATATTACATCTCTTGATTTTGTGTACACATAATGTCTCAGCCTTCCCACCCCATGAATGTGTTGGGTAGTATTAAAGGTTTTTCCACTGGGGCATGTAAAACCTTGGCTTCGGGCCCAGCCAAAATTCAGCCACCCCTTGGGCATTATAATTGAGGTCTAAATAGAACTTGGCATCATCCTAGGGTCTCTCAATCAACTAACATTAAATGCCTACTAGAGAAAGCCAGTACTAAGATGGGGTGGGAGTGGGGGGATGGAGGAGGAAGGGCATTAAAAAAGTTCAGAAACTGAGAAGGCAAAGTTTCAGCTTCAAGCAGCTGAGGGGCTAAAACACATGGGAAATTGCCAAATGCCACCGGGCAGATACAGATAAGGAATGCTGATCTAGGAAGGCCCTTTGAAAGAAGAGAGCCCTTGGTGGACCTTGAGGACTGAGCTGGTTCGTTCACTTGTGAAATGTTTACTGAACACCTACTATATGCAACACGCTGAGCTAGTACAGGGGATGCAGAGGTGAGCCAGACCGGCCTGGTCCCTTCCCCTGCGCAGCTAGCATTTGAATTGGGAAGATGGGCATCCAACGGCTAATTACATCACTTATCGTTAATTATCATTGTGAATCCTAAAAAGGAGCAGCACAATACTGGGAGGGGCCTCTAGCAAAGGCTTTTGACCAAAGCTACAAGAGCTGAACTGTCCTAGACCCTTCGTTAAAGTGTGGTTTACCCACCCGTTTGTTGTAAAGGGAGAGTCTCAGGGCCCTCCCCAGTCCTAGCGCATCAGAATCTGCATTTTTAACTCAATGCCAGGTGATTCTTATAGCACATTAGATCTCCAGCAGGACCAAGATACCAGTGTGAAGATGGTATCTTCAGAAAACTCCTGGTTTAAACATCTGGATTAAATGGAATAGGTACCCCTTTTACCCAGGTGACAGATGTATACCTGAGTCGAGGTGGAGCAGTCTGTATCTCTTGCATAGATGCTGAAGGATCCCCAAGGTCAGTTAACGGGCCACTCATCTTTGTTTCTCATGAGGGCCTCTTTGTCTCTCTGTAGCTTATTTCCAGTTATACTTCTACTGGGTCAGGATGCTTTCCTGCTCCCAAATAGGAGATCTATTCTGTTTGGCATCAATAGTTCCCTCCTTCCACTCTCAGTGCTGGCTAATGCTTTCCAGATGAGGTGTGAGCAGCTGCTAATTGTACCCGGATCAGTCTTGATTTGCGTTTCAGTCAGCAAGGCACCTCACTAATGGGTCTGAAACTTGGCAGTGGGCCTGGGACCAGTGTCAAAGGAAACAGATCCGAAAGACACACCGAGAAAGGCAAAGAGACAGGGAGTGGATAGAAAAAGTTTGGAGGATGAAAGGAGGGGAGGAAATCAAAGGGGCAGGAGAGAACTAGAGAGCCTTTGGGGGAAGTCGGCAGAAAAACAGACCTGGGAAAGCAGGGGAATGTGGAAGAGGGGAGAGAGGCAACCCCAGGGAAAAAGTGGGGAGGCAGAGGGGAAAGGGACAGTGGCATCTGTATCTCTGAGAGGTGGCAAGATAATCACACTGCTTTTTGTGATGAGATCCCAAACACTGATGATGCCTGTGGTTGCTCACACTGACACTGTACATGGGGAGTGTCACATGGGGTAGCCCCCGCATTTCTGTAGGCAGTAATCCGATGCCTGGCTCTTCTCTGCAGCCCCCAGCTTTCCGAGGGCTTGGCAGGGAGCACTGAACTCTGACAGCAGCCAGCAAGTGAAGGCTCAAGTTCCAAGTCTGACAGAGTCGAGGGGCCCAGACACACCTTGGCTTTATGAGCTGAGGCCTGAGGAAAGGGCCTCTCCTGGCTTGAGTTCTTGGAGCCTGCTTTCCTGGAATTGAGTTGGAAAGGGGCCTTGTTAGGGGAAGCTGAGAACTGAGGCTGAAGGCCTTTCTGAATTAGACATATTCATTGTACTTATTTAAACAAAAATCGCCTCTATAAGAGGGAGGGAATCCACTTGCCAATAGGAATGCCAAATTGTTTGAGTGGGGTATCACCCAGATACAAATGCAAATTCGTGCAGGGAAGAGAGAGGATGGGAGACAGGGAAACAGATTATCAAGAGGCACAAGAACAGGGAACAGCCAGTGGATAGGCTGAGCTTTGCTTAGGGCATCAGAAAAAGAGTGGCACACCCATCCCTGCCCACAGCAAGAAACAAATAAACAAGCCAGTGTTTGGAGAAAATAATTAATACTTCAAAAAAAAAAAAAAAAAAAAAAAAAGAAAGAAAAAAAGGAACATTTGTATTCAAATGTTCAAGTTCAAAAACCTGTAGTACACAAATGTTCACAGCAGCACTATTCACAATTGCTAAAAGATGGAAACAACCCAAATATCCATCAACTGATGAACGGATAAACAAAATGTGATATATTCATATAGCAGGATATTAAACAGTCACGTACAGAAATGCATGCATGCCGAATGAATGCATCAAAAGTGCTGATGCATGCTACAACTTTAACAAAACATGCTTGAAAACATGCAGAATTAAAGAAGCTAGACACAAAAGGCCACATATTATACTTTATTTACATGAAATATCCGGAAATGGCAAACCCATAGTGACAGGACGCAATTCAGTTATTGCCAGAGGCTGGGAGAGGGGAGAACTGGTGTGACTTCTTAATGGGCATAGGGTTTCCATCTGGGGTGATGCAAAAGTTCTAGTTCTGGAACTAGAGAATGGTGACAATTGCACAATATTGTGAATATACTTAATGTCACGGAATTATGCACTTTAAAATGGTAAATTTAATGTTGTATGTGCTTTACAATAAAAATGCAAAAAAAAAAAAAAAAAAGAAGCACTAAAATAATCATCACTGTGCAAATCTGAAACAAAACAAAACAAAACAAAACAATTTGTTTTTCCACAAACTTGTTTTATAGTTAGGAACTGCTTTTGAGTCCCATTTGGAGGGGCATTACTATAATGTCTATTTTACTACGACTATGAAAGAGAAAGAGAATAAGAAGTTGGTTTTAAAAAATGCTTATTTCTTTATTTTGAGAGAGACAGAGAGAGAGAGAGCAGGGGAGGGGCAGAGAGAGAGAGAGCGGGAGGGAGAGCAGGGGAGGGGCAGAGAGAGAGAGAGCGGGAGGGAGGGAGGGAGGGAGGGAGGGAGGGAGGGAGGGAAGGAGGGAGAGAGGGAGGGAGAGAGAGAATCCCAAGTGGGTCTTGATCTCAAGAACTGCGAGATCATGACCTGAGCTGAAATGAAGACTCTGATGCTTAACCAACTGAGCCACTCAGGTAGCCAGAGAGAATAAGAAATTTTAATGAAGAAAGGAAAAAGGGTGATGAAAATAGAATAGGGTGTGTCAAAGAAAGCCAGTTACATACAGGGTAGGAAATAAAAGCACAGGGATGGCTGAAGAAAAGTGGCCAGGATGAAGTGGGGAGAAATAGGCTGATGATGTTTCACCTAAGAGAGAAAGAAACCACAGACATGAAAAGGGAGAAACAGAGAAGCAGGCAAATCTTTGAGTGGTGCCAGACAGCATGGAAGAGAAACTAAGATGAACAAAAAGAGATTCTTAAAACAACAGAAAAAGTGACATGAACTTCTATTCTTTATCTCACATCCCCTTTTATTTCCCATGAGCACTTAAAGCTGTGGAGTACCATAGATCTGGGGGCTAGAATCTGAAGGTAGGAGTTTTGGGGGTTAGATCCTTCCTGTCTATAGGGTGGACCTCCTTTAATGAAGGCCATTGTCCACCATTCCTGCCCCGTGGCCCCCATCCCAGACGTGACCAAGCGGAGACTGGATGAATCCCAGTCAGGGACGCAACAGAGAGAGTCATGCACTGAGAGGGCAATCAGGCAAGATCATTTCTAAAATCTTTCCTGGTTCTGTGCTCTTGTGTATGCATGATTCTAAGCCACATGCAGGTGCCTAACAAAAGGAGGTTGGTCAGTGGGTCAGAGGATCAGTCCATGAATGTTTGCTACACACATGTGCTCTATTTAAAAAGGATTTGCTGGCAGGCCTCAGAAGGCCCTGCCTTCTGGAGAGCTGTTAGATGAAAAAAGGTTGAGACTGTGACTTTCTGACATTATTTCCAGGTAGTTGGCACGTACAAATTTTTAAAAAAATATTTATTTTAATTTGAAAATGGACATGAAAAAGATAGAAATAAAAATCAGTCACAATGCCACCAACCACTTTGGTGGACATATTTATGCATGTTTAGCTCTACTTAGAACACACACACGACTACACTGAACATACTGTTTTGTGTATGTATCTCTCTTAGGTCATTAAATAACCTTTGACAATATTTTAATGACGTGTGTGTGTTCAAGAACTTTCTGATAAAAACAAAACAGGGGGATGGGAGCAAGATGGTGATTTGAGGCAGGCAGTATGGGTTTATTCTGCAAAAGAAAGCACAGGGTTCCATCCTGTTTTGCAAAAACCATCAGTGGGAAGTAATTCTGATGAGGAGGAGAAGTATGTTGCACACAGGGATTATGCCTTCCAGCCTCAGTCCTGGAATGAATACAGCATGGACCTACAACCATCCGCAATGGACATGTAGCATGAGCAAGAAATAAATCTTTATTTTGTAAGACACACACACACACACACACACACACACACACACACACACACGGAAACATACAAATGGCAAGACTGCCTACATTTCCTAAGGCTACAAGGAAGGGCACCTGTGAAAGAAATAAGCTTCTGGAATCTGGGCTCCTTTGTTGTGTATATCTGCTAATATATTTGAATCATATGTGGGGTGCAGAGTTTTCCCAAATGAGCCTATAAACTCTGCAGACAAAGCTTATTCTTTAAGTGTGTGGGGAATTAAGGGGATGCCTCACTTCCTACATAAGGAAGAAGCCTGGGAAGGCCTACTGTACCTTGCTTCGGGCAGAAGAAAATGGACATAGCAGGTGTCCAAGGCTCTGTTAAGCAGAGGGCTGGTCTATGGAGAAGTTAGGAGGAAGAATTCAGGGATGAGGAAGCAGAAACTGTGTTCTGAACACTGGAGTGCCGGCCACTTCCTTGTGCAAGATGCAACTCAAGTAGGAGGTCAAGGCAACCCCCATCCACAAGGCCGCACCTGTAGCTACCACCATCCAGATAGGAAGGCTTTGCCCAAGCAGCCTGAGATTTGCAGCCTTTATGTCTTTCCCCCTCTTTAGGCCCTACTGAGGCCCAGAAGTACACAATTGGTGGCTAAAGGGCACAACCATTTTCCCCAAAATTGGGGTTTGGGAGACACAATCTTTCACAGGTAAGTACAGCACTGGGCAATCATGATGGCAGAGTGCCATTCAGGCCGTCCGGAACTTGAGGAATATATGCTCTTTCAGTGGCATCTCACTGCACTCAAAATAAATTCCTAAATCTTTATCATGCTCTTCAAGGCCCTATGTAGCCTGCACCACGACGCTTCTTCCAGCCTGTGATCTACTCCTTGATGATGCCACACTCACTCCCTTGTTTCCAGCCCCCCCGCATATTCCTGCCTGTCCCTGGGCTCACTATGCCCTTTACCTTGGACACCTTTCCCTCTGTGTTTACCTGGCCCCCTCCCTCACTTCATTCTAGTTCTGCTCAAATGTCACACCAGAACCACTGATGCATTCTGTGGCCACCCTACCCAGAATAGCATCCTCCCTCCGTTACTCATCTATTGGCAGTAGGGGTAAGTACTAACAGAGCCAGCAACAGAGACAGATAGGGATGGAGGGAGGGAACATAGAAATATAGAAATATGTATTTAAAAAATACATATAGATCTTATTTATCATCTGTCACCATCACTAGAATATGGGACAGGTACCATGAGAGCAGGGACTTTGTTATTTTCACTACTATATATCCCTGTCACCTAAATAGTATCGGGCACCCAGGGTGCAGGGAACAATGGTTGAATGAACGAATGGCCACTCTTTTCCTTTCATATTGATTACCTTTACCCTTGAGTCTACAACTTAGAGCCACTTCTTTTCAGACGCTTGATCTCTTCTGCATTTAAGTCTCAAGTCACTGCCATAATTTCAGATAAAAAATATCCTCAAACCACTTAAATCCCAATTCATGGAACAATGGAAGGAACTGTCTTTGGAATTCCTTTGGATATAGCTGCTTGCTTCTCCATTTGGGCTCAGCATTGTCCTCATCAATCCTGAGTCCCTGACTCAAATGAATCCTCTCTTGTCCCTACCCAAATTTAAGAGAGGTGGGACTCTCTTAAAACCAGTAAGGCTAGCCATGTCTCATCTGTGTGGTAACTTTTGCCCCAAATGTTTGGGTTTTTTTGGGGGGGTTACATATTTTATTTTATTTATTTTTTATTTATTTTGAGAGAGAGACAGAGAGAGAGGGAAGGAGAGGGGCAGAGAGAGAGAGAGGGAGAGAGAGAATCCCAAGCAGGCTCCATGCTGTCAGTACTGAGCCCAAAGGTAGGGCTTGGTCTCACAAATCATGAGATTGTGACCTGAGCCGAAACCAAGAGTCAGACGCTTAACTGACTGAGCCACCCAGGTGTCCCTACATATTTTATTTGTAAGTAATTTCTCCATCCAGCGTGGATGTAGAATTCACAACCCAACATCAAGGGTTGCATGCTCCACCAACTGAGCCAGCCAGATGCCCCACCCCAAGTACTAAAGGACTTTATCACATATCCAACTGGTGACAGTTCAGAGCAGCAGATGGGCACCTCTAGGCCTGTACCCATCTTGGCTCTTACACAGAATTGTCACTAAGAGTATAATAAACCTACTCTACCCCTCAGCCCTCACTTCTAACTCTGCCCCAAGATTCTATGTCTATGACACAGATACAGTCTGTGACACTGACTTGAATTGATGTGGCCTCCTGGCACCCAAATCTCCTAGTTCTGATTTCTGTGGCTTCCCATCACTCTGCTCTTTTGGACCCAGGTAGCGCCATCATTCATGTTCCTCCAGCCCAAGTCCCAGGAGCACCTGATGGCCGAGGCTAATATCCTTAGAGTGGCCTACTGTGTATGACCCAATGGCAGCAGAGCTTCTGGCCACTACTCTCAGTTTAGAACCTTGTGCAGCAAGGGCATTGTTTCAGAATGCACTTAAAACAAGATCAAAGATAAATCTTAAAAGCCTGAGTGGTGCTCCCTGCAAGTAAGTCAAGATACTTTGGCTCATATGTGAAGTTTAGGTTCATATGTGGCCAGCCTCTCTGCTCTTCTGGTGCTGTAAAGACACTGAGAAAGGGGCTGTTGCTTCTAAAAATTTGGATGCTGCCATCTAGAGAACTGCCCTGCCTGGCTGGTGGAGGTTTTCCAATCCTGCAGGAGGGTGGCTTTTCCTACTTCAGGTGCCTGTCTGGGACTGTGGCCTCATCTGAAGGAAGGAGCTGGGGCCCTTAAGGCTGGGAGGCTGTGCCTGGGGAAGATGGGGGATGGAAGAGGCAGGATGGCCCAACTTGTTAATAGAGGCCTCATTACACACATGCCTGAGTTTGGCTCTCTCTCAGGCGCCGCTCAATCAAGAAGTGCACATACTGACTGACTCTGTTCCTTCTGCACTTTCAATGATACATTTTTTAAAGCTGTAATGAGGTTTGCTGTACTTCCCATGCCAGAATCTTCTTCTCTGAGGACAAAGAATAACATTAACATATGCAGACACCCAGCATATAGATGTCCGGCAAGATATGACACTGTGATATGCTGAGATGAAGAAATTCACATGTTTATGCACACATGTCACGAAAACATTTTAACACCCTCCTTTCACATACACTTAGCCTGCAGAGCTGTGGGCACGTTCACTCGCCCACAGCAGATTAAGTAGGTGGGGTGGATGTCAGAGTCAGTCCAAGCCCTCATGCCTAGCAATACAACCAGAAGTAGAGAAAATATGAATTCCGGTTCTCACTCACTTCCTCCCACCAATGCTTTGATTCCTGATCACTAACTTGTACCAGTGACATAAGAAACAACTCACTGACATTCAATATAATGTATGATTAAGAAGGTAATAAAAAAAAACCTCCCCTGTTATCAGAAGGCCTTTCTAAATACGAAACAAAACCTAAAACCCAGAAATGAAAAGATTAACATGTTTGACTACATATAAACTAAACAACCTCCCAAGGTAAAAATACTTGATAAGCAGAATCAAAAGACACAAGACAATACTGGGGGAAAATGTGCATCTTTTATCACAGATGAATGTTTAATTTCTCTAACAAATAAATAACTTAGAAAATATCAATTAAAAAAACTACCAACCTAACAGAAGAAACAATAAAGGACTGGGGCACCTGGGTAGTTCAGTTGGTTAAGCGTCTGACTCTTGATCTCAGCTCAGGTCTTGATCTCAGGGTCATGAGTTCAAAGCCCCATATGGGATCCATGCTGGGTGTGAAGCGTACATAAAAAATAAAAAAATAAAAAAAAGTATATCAATAGATATTTAACAGAAAGGAATCGACAAATAGCTCTGAAATGTGTAAAAGATGAAAAATCTTATTCATAAGAGGAACTAATTAAAAATATACTGATAGGCCATTTTTCACTGATCAAATTGACGAAGTCCAAAAAGTTTGATAAACTGAGTTGGTGAGGGTTTAGAGAAATAGGCATGGCCATACGCTGTAGGTGGGAGGGGAAACAGTATCTTTTATGAAGAGGAATTCGGCAATACTCATCATAATCACAAATGGTTCCACCATTTGGCTCCCTTCTATGAATTTATCTTAAAATACACTCTTCTTCTGTGAATGATTCATATACAATGCTATTTATCACACTACTATTTAAAATAATAAAGGTCAGACACAAATTGTCCATTAATAGAGGGTTAAATATGATACATTTTTGCAAAGGAACATTTTTCAGCTTTAAAAAGAATGAGAATGCTTTTTCATGTGCTGATATGAAAGATTTTTAAAACATATTAAGTGAAAAAAATAGAGGTACAAAAAAGTATGACCATCATTTAGCGGAGTGAAGCGGGGAAACAGGTGTGGGTATTTACTTGTGTATAAAATAGCTCTGCAAGGATACAGAAAAAGCTGGTAATGTTGGTTGCCCTGAGCAAAGGAGCTAGGTGGCAGATGTGAGGGAGATACTTCATGTATGTTCTTTCAATCCTCCCAATTTTTTTTTTTTTACCGGGTTCATGTATTCTCTCTTCAACAAAAAATTTAAAGCAAGTTATTTTGTTTTTTGTAAGATATCAATTAATTCAATCATCACCTTCAAGAATTAAAATCCTTGATAAAAATCCTCTCGATAATTGCAGCAAATAACCTTTTAAAAATTCATTACTCTTAATGTATGATTGGATAAAGGAGAGAGAGATGGCATGTGAGGCAGTGGGAGAATAGATGCCATCCAGGAGACTCGCGAGGTGTGATGGGGAGTAGGGCAGGACGAGCGAACAAGGAGGCTGCAGAGGGAGAGAGAATCACAAAGCAAGGAGACAGAGACAGCATTTGCTGAAGCGGGGGCAGGGGTGTGGTGGTAAAATTTAGCTACTGTACTTTGGCCATTCACCTCGCAATGTGCTTCAGACCAGACTGCCCTTTGTTACTACTGCTCTTTGAGACGGAGTTTATTTTTCCATGGACTTCTTGGGGTTTCTCCTGTGTATAAGGAATTGACAAAGGTTTGAAAAATTTACTTAGGAAACATGGAGGTCCTCTGACCCCACCAGAGAAAATAAACAAGTGTAAAGTGGTACTTAAGGGAGGGTAAAATAGCTGTGACTTCATGATTTGGCAGATTCTATCAATAATATGAATGGTGGATATTCAGTGGGTATCAGATTTACCTATAACTGCACATGTATATATAGTATGAGAATAATTTAGAATTCCACACAATTTATCCCAGTACATTTTGCTTGTTAGTGTCGATGACGTTGTTCCCATAATACTGTAAACAAACCTCCATTTTCGAAAACATTGACTACGCTCTAATGGTTTGCCTATGTATCATCACTCATGCACTAGTTTGTGAACTTTTTGAAGGAAGGGGGTTTCTCATCTTTGTACTCCCACACCTAGCACGTAATAAGTAATCACTGCTGAATTGAACTGAATTCATATTGCCATCAGTTAGGGGTTATGTTTGGCTGCAAGTAACAAAGACCCAACACACAGGAGCTTAAACAAGATATGACTCACATAATACAAAGCACACAGGTAGCAGGCCAGGGTTGCCGCAGTGTTTGCTGGGAATCACCAAGGATCTGGGAAGCTTGGGTACCTCTGCTTGCACGCCTGACGTTCAGTGATGCTTCTCATGGAGAAGGTTGGTGGACGAACGTGTGCTCTAGTGTCTGGAAGGGAAGGGGAAGAGCAAAAGGCAAGAGGCCAGAGCGGTGCAATTGCCCCAAGCCCGACCCAACTGGTTCCTCTCCCATCTCATTGGCCAGAAGTGGAAGCTGAGTGGTTTAACCTGAGAGCACCGCTGCATCCCGTAATAAAATTAAGGTTCTCTTAGTAAGGAAGCAAGGGAAAGGAGTAGCAGTATCGGTCACAAGTGTGTAAAAGCCAAAGACGCAAACACATTTCCAACTCTGAAACTTCTCTCTCATTCCTGTATTTGTCCCGTCTGTAGAGTGGCCGTGGTGAACGTCCATTCTCTTGCAAATCCCACCTGGTTCAATTAGATGATAGACCACCAGAGACCACGCATTACCTTCCTCCTACCACCCTGCTCCTTCCGGGGTGATGTTCTTGGCATATTCTAAGACTCTAACTAAAATAACATAATTACCCGAGGCGCGGTACAGTCCCTAGATTCCACAGGCGGTCTTCAGGGTTGGGATATTCCCCAGGGGCAGAATTGGATGCAAATTCCTTCTCCCTCTTGCTCTGCTGCATTTCTAGCCTCTCCCTACAACCCAGAAGTCCTCTGTGGATTGTATCATAGGATTGTCTGTATCAGTGGATTTCTTACAAACATCTGGCGGCAGAGCCTCGCCTGTTCCAATCCTCTGAGTCCTCTCAGACCACAGGCGTTCTGCTGGATAGTCAAATGATCTTTCCCCTGAGTCTGAGGAGGAAATTTGTGCTGGTCTCCTGTACTTCTCTCCAAGCAGGGAAAGGTTGTTTGTTCCTCATAATTAATGGACAGAGAAACTGGGCCTAATTTATTTTCCTCATAGGAATGCAAGTGCGTTCTTTCTAGAGAAGAATGTGTGTCTTTGCCTCACCCAATCTGACTCACAATTTCCCGTAAGGAGTAGACACACTTAAGCCAAAGGTGAGGGCAAGGAACAGTTATCAAAAACTCTGAAAGAGAGACTAAACACATTTTTAAAAGAAATCATGTTTCTGCTTTGGTCATATAATCTTAAGTATTTTGTATGATCATGTAAAATTATTAAGAGGCATTTAAGAAAGGCATTTAATGGGAGCTATGCATTATTACAGACTGGATTTCTGTGGTATTTAAGAATTTTCTAGCTCTTCAGAGTCACTGGCCTTTAATTTATCTTGAACCAAGATTATTGAATTTTGCTTGCACATCCGAAGCTAAATAGAGAACGGCACATTTCAAATGCCTGCCTGCTGTATACAGCACGCTAGGGACAGTGATAAATTGCAAAGGCTGCGGCTCTGAGACCCCATCAAACTGCATTTGCAAAATTCTTTGCAGATGAGTTTTATGAATTCTTTAGAATAGATCCGCAGAACCGACATTTTTCTCATTAATTCCCCACCAGTGATAGTCACGTGTCTATGTAGAGGTAAAGGGAGAAAATGGAATGGAAAAAGCATGGCTTTCAGATTTGGGCCTGTGTTTGGATTCCGGCTCTGCTGTTCATACTGGGGAAGTGATCCCTAGCAAGTCACATCAGCCCTCTTTGCCCAGTTTCTTCGTCTGTAATCTTGCCTTGCAAGATTGTTGTTACCGAATGCAAAGCTCTTGACTCATGACGGATGGTAGTTATAATCAATATACAAAGCATTTTGCAGTGTTTAACCTCCCTGAAACCAAGGTGGACATTGGCCTTAGCACTATCTCCCATGACATGAATTGTGTTGTCATTGACTTGGTGCGTACCTGACCTACCCCACATCCTCCCATTTACTCTTGCTAGAAAAATTTCTCCCAGCCAGACATCATCTCAGTGCAACTTCCATTGAGTGTCAGGATGGGGTTAGGCACCTGACTGCTCGCACAGCCCCCTGGGCTCACCTCTACTGACAGTGTTCTCAATGTTTGCCTGTTCCGGGAACCAGGTTTTGCTTTGTTTTGACAGTGCAAGGGTCATGGTAGCCACTCTTTTTTAAAACACTCAATTGAGGTATAATTTAAAAACTGTAAAATTAACTCATAATCAGTATACAATTCAATGGGTTTTCAGTAATTTTACAGAGTTGTGCGATTATCACCACAATCTAGTATTAGAACAATTCCATCACCCCAAAGAGATCCCTTGTGCCCATTTGTAGTCGCCCATTCCCCAACCCCAGGCAACCACTGTCTGTGTGGTTAGATTTGTCTTTGCTGGACATTTCATATAAATGGAATCATACAACATGTATTTTTTTGCACCTCCCTTTCACTTAGCATGAAGCCTTTGAGGCATGTGTGCATTGCAGTTTGTTGCTTTTTCTTGAGGTATAGTATTCTAACACGTAGATACACAGAGACGGTGTTCTGTGCACTAGTTCAGTGCCTGCACATTACAGTGAAAGTTGAGAAAATGTTGCTTGAATTAAGTTCACACTGTGATAATATTACAGTCTGACGGGGTGCCTGGGTGGCGCAGTCGGTTAAGCGTCCGACTTCAGCCAGGTCACGATCTCGCGGTCCGTGAGTTCGAGCCCCGCGTCAGGCTCTGGGCTGATGGCTCAGACCCTGGAGCCTGTTTCTGATTCTGTGTCTCCCTCTCTCTCTGCCCCTCCCCCGTTCATGCTCTGTCTCTCTCTGTCCCAAAAAAAATAAATAAACTTTAAAAAAAAAAATATTACAGTCTGACAATATTACTGCACGCAGTAACAACAGACAAGAACATGCAAATACCCGTGACGTGTTTTGGCAATGTCAAGTCCTTACCTGAGGAGACTCCTCAGTAGCTTCTTACCTTGCCACTTTATGTGGCTGTTTAAAATTCTGAAGTGAGAAACACCCCTCCCTTCTACCCCCAGCTGTTTTGACCTTACTTTCATCTCCTTCATGTCAAAACTGAATGCTCATATTTGTCCCAACACAAGGAGGCACCTCATACATATTAAGTGATGATTTATTCACTCATTCAGTTCACTCAACAGTATTGAGCACCTACTGTTTGCCTGGCATCATTTTAGGTGCTTAAAATACTTGAGTGAACAAAAAAGACAAAAATCTCCACCTTCCTTCCTGATGACGAATGTATTCACATTTGGGAATCCACTATATCAGTGGTGTGTTAAGAATTTGGTCCACAAAAGCCTTAATATGTTTTTCAAAAATCATTAGACTTGAGGTCAAAAGACATGAATAAACTATCCACAAAGGAGGAAATATGGAATACACAGCACATAAACAGATCAGTCTCAATAAAAAATGGAAGAAATGAAAATATAAACAACTTCACTGAAGTTACTAGAAACATTATACAGTTTTTAAGTCATCAAAAAGGAAAAAAATTATTATATGCAAGGTAGATGGGTTAAGGAAAACAGAAATGCCCATCAACTGCTGGTGCCATTATGAACTTATTGGGTCTTTTAGAATCTGATTTAGAATCACTTTCAGAATTACTGATTTAGTGGGGCTCAGTCAATTAAGCATCTGACCCTTGATTTTGGCTCAGGTCATGATCTCACAGTTCGTCAGCTCAATCCCCTTGTTGGGCTTTGCACTATCAGCATGAAGCCTGCTTGGAATTCTCTCTCTCTCTCTCTCTCTGCTCCTACCCCATTCATGCTCTCTCTCTCTCTCTCTCTCTCTCTCTCTCTCAAAATAAACAAATCAATTTTAAAAAATTATTAAAAAATCACTGATCTAGAAATTACTTATTTTATGAATGTCCAAAGGAATTCATTAGGGAAAATATTATACCAGAGCTATTAATAAAAGGAAAAAGAGTGGACATACTCCAATATTCCACTATTTGAAAGTAAATGAGTAGATAAAAAAATAAATTTAGCATAATAAGATGGAGTGCTCTTACCCACTAAAAGAATTAGAAGACTATACACTTTGTGATATACAGAATGTATACATCAAACAGCATTAGTTAAAGAACGAAAAATATTATGGATGAACTGATTATAGCTATGTAAACTATCAGAAAAGAGCATAAAGTGATACATATATTTGTATTTGACCATTTTTTTGTGACATGTATAATGATTCTTTAAAATCAGTAGCCACTCCTCCACCCACACTACCCATCCACCAAAAAGTCTTGTTTCCTTGCAAAACACAGTCTTCACCCCTGCCTCTGCCTTTTCCAGTTCTTTGTGTCAGTAAAATGAAAGGGATACTATTCTTAGGTGCTGCACCCATGACTAGTCCATCAGTACAGATTCCCATGAGCTGTAGAGCAGCAGGGTTAGAAAGGATCTAGGGGCATCTGGGTGGCTGTCAGTTAAGCGTCTGACTTCAGCTCAGGTCATGATCTCACAGCTAATGGGTTTGAGCCCTGCTTGGGGCTCTGTGCTGACAGCTCAGAGCCTGGAGCCTGCTTCGAATTCTGTGTGTGTGTCTCTCTCTGCCCCTCCCTGGCTCACACTCTGTGTCTCTTTCTCTCTCAAAAGTAAATAAACATAGAAAGAAAGAAAGAAAGAAAGAAAGAAAGAAAGAAAGAAAGAAAGAAAGAAAGAAGAAAAAGGAAGGAAGGAAGGAAGGAAGGAAGGAAGGAAGGAAGGAAGGAAGGACGGACCTGGAAGTTAATTATCCATCCTCTCACTTTAGAGAGGCAAGAATTGACAGCCATAAAGGGGGAATGTTTTGCTCAAGTTCCCCCAGCTGTTTAGTGCAAGGATGGCATAAAATGTAAGTCTCAATCACTTTCACCAACTGACATAGTCTCCATTATATAGTAGGAATTTAAGAATATTTGTTGAATGAAATAAGAGTTTCTTCTTCTTCTTCTTCTTCTTCTTCTTCTTCTTCTTCTTCTTCTTCTTCTTCTTCTTCTTCCTCCTCCTCCTCCTCCTCCTCTTCCTCCTTCTTTTTCTTTTCTTCTTCTTCTTCTTCTTCTTCTTCTTCTTCTTCTTCTTCTTCTTCTTCTTCTCCTCCTCCTCCTCCTCCTCCCCCTCCTCCTCCTCTTCCTCCTTCTTCTTCTCCTTCTTCCTCCTCCTTCTTCTTTTTCTTCTTCTTCTTTTTCCTCCTCCTCCTCCTCCTCCTCTTCTTCTTCTTCTTCTTCTTCTTCTTCTTCTTCTTCTTCTTCTTCTTCTTCTTCTTCAGTAGGCTCCACACACAATGTGGGGCTTGAACTCACAAACCTGAGATCTAGAGTTGCATGCTCTACCAACTGAGCCCACCAGGCTCCCCTTACTAGTTTCTTTTATAATAGAAAACTGACATGCCCACATCCCGGGGTGTTTCTTCTGGGTTCCCAGCTGAGAGTCAACATCTGAGTACGAAAAATTTGGACTCATAGAGCAGGACCAAAAAACAAAACAAAATGAAACAAAACAAGAAAACAAAACCAAAAACCAAACAAAAAAAAGAAAAAAGAAAAAGAAAGGAAACCTAAAGCAGTGTTCTGCGTTGGTGGAAGGCTGCTGTTCAACCTAAAATACTTGGAACAGCCCTAATTTTCATGGGTGTGCCTGCTGTTTTGCAGATCTAGGTCCTGGACCAATTTAAAGCTCTGAGTTTATTTTGGTTTATTTTAGGCAGCCCGCTGTGGCATCTTCCTGTTGTGGTTGATGACATTGTGTGGTTGGGTAAATGCTTGGACTCCAATTTTTTTTAAAACGTTTATTTATTTTTGAGACAGAGAGAGACAGAGCATGAACGGGGGAGGGGCAGAGAGAGAGGGAGACACAGAATCAGAAACAGGGTCCAGGCTCTGAGCCATCAGCACAGAGCCCAACGTGGCGCTCGAACTCACGGACCGTGAGATGGTGACCTGAGCTGAAGTCGGACGCTTAACCGACTGAGCCACCCAGGTGCCTCTACTTGGACTCCAATTTGAACTAGAGCACAATGCTCATTATTTTATTTCAAAAGGAAGCAGAGCTAGTATAGGAAGTCTATAGAGAGTTCTGGAGAAAGGTGGTATCTCTCACTGCAGAACTGGGGCAATACAGAAAAAACTAAGATGGCAAAGAGTATCTGGCCGCTTGTGTTTACTTTGGAGGCAGTCCAGGCAAGGGGGAAAGATCTCTGTTCTAAGAGGTGATCATGGGCAAGCCACTCTGGCCTCAGTTTCTCCAAGGGTAAATGACAATTCTGATTAAGAGGTTCAGAGAGGGTAACAAAGAAAGGATTTTGAAACATAAAGTGTATACAAACTAGCAGTCATGATGATGGTGGTTGAGATTGAATTCAGCATGAGCAAGAATTTAAAAACAAAAGCAGTTGGCGTGATGTAATTTCTTTTGAAATGACAGCAAGTAGGAGTGAGTGATCAGAGGAGGCCATGCTCCTAGGGAATGATGGAGGTGACTACATGGCAGGTTTTATATGACAGAGAGAGTGAGAAACATTTGGGACCAATTTCCTCTTGTCCCCTCATCTCCCTTCCAGCCACCACTAAACACCAAACAGTTGTGGACACTGACCAAGGTTTATCCGCCCTCTTTCAGCACCCTTTCCTTGTCAGCACACTTCTTATCTGGGACCCCGGCAAACAGCTGAGGCTGAACAGAAAGGATAACAGATTCCAGAACTTGAGTGTGGACCTGAGTTATCCCACATGTTAGCTGTGTGACCTGGAGAAGGTTTTCTCGTGCTCTCGTTCCCACTCTCATCTGTAATATAGGAAGGACACCTGTTCAACCTACATATAGGGTGTGCCCAGATGAAATAACATTCTCGAAAACTGCAAATTTGCACAAACTGCAAATTCCTTAGTCTCTTTTTGCCTCAGTTTCCACATTTGTAAAATAGTTGCCATGTCTCACCAGGCTACTGTGGCTCTCTGTGAGGGCCCTCTGCATGTAAATCTTATATTACAGCTTACCCCAGATTTATAGACTCCTGTTTCTCTACCACATACTGGAATATCTATTTCCAACCTGACATTCTTTCTATGTCTGTGTCCAAGTTCACCCTCAGAGAGCCTGCAGTTTACTTGGGAAGCTAAGACCCTCCCATGGTTGACCTGACCACCCTCTCTTTTTACAGGAGCCTGCCACTATGGGAAGCTGGGACCCACATTTGACACAAGAGGACACTCCGGCCACGCTGAGGAGAGGGAGACCCGGGATGAAATAGCTGGAAGAAACCGTGCCACTCAAAGTCCCATGGACACCATGTGACAGGAGGGGCTGTGTCCATCGGGCCACTGCCTTGTCTCACAAACAGCCCCTTCCATTCACGTCCACATGTGTCTGTTTTCTGCCTCTTGAGTGGGTCCGAAACTGGAAAACATCTGCACTAGTTTCATCTGGGTGTGATTTATAAGGACTCCCCATGGTCCCCTCTCTCCCTTCTCCTCCTCCTCACCTCTGGTGCTTGGGGGTTTCGTGGTTTTTTGTTTTGTTTTGTTTTGTTTTAAACAGGCTAGTGTTTCTTGAGACTGGGTCACCTTGATTTATTATGCCCTGGACTCATTAACAAAAGACTCTGGGACAGGTCATTTATTTTCTGAGTGGTGATTTCCTGTCCTACCCCAGCCCTGCTCAGCAGGGGCCTGGTGGAGCACAGACTTATATTAGCTGCACTGTCACCATGGGAGAACGGAATCAAGCAAGGAAGGTACAGAGGGCAGAAAACGTCTCTTTCCTTAAGAGCTTTCTCCTTACTTTAATGATTTTCTTCAGAGTCCCTTTTGGTAGTTCCTTCTCTCCTCCCTCAGCAAATGAGACAAGTTTAACAAATAAGTTGTGGGGTTGCTTCTTAAAGGAACAGACACGGATCTGTTTTCTCTATTTCACATTTGAATAGCCTAACATTTATATGTGTATTTATGAAGGGTTATTAGTGGACACCCAAGCTGAGCATGAAGTAGGCAAACTCAACGTTATGTGCACTACGGTCAACTATTTTGTCAGGTCCTTATTAAAATAATACACTCGTGTTTGGGCACTAAAACCTGAGATGCTAATAATTTAGAGGGAGGTCACAAGGCAAAAGTGAAATTATTCAAGATTTTCAGATAGGCTCTCTGGAGTTAGATTAAAGAAATTGGCATGGTTTAGCCTGAGGTTCAAAGGCTGAAGAATGATTTATTAACTGTTTTCAGGTCTCTGGGAGGTAGTTTTATGTAGGAATGATGGTGACTAACTGTTTTCTGACTGCACTAAAGATAGAATCAGAGGAAGTAGAATTAAATTGTAGCAAAATTACAGAATAGTCATAAGGTGAGTAGCTATGGCTAAAGTCTATTGAGAAAAAGATGAGATATATCTGTAAAGTTGTAACGCTGTTACCCCATTTTAAAGAATAACAAACAGAGGCTCAGAGAGGTTAAGTAATTGCTGAAGGTCACAAAGTGAGGCAGTGACAGAACTGCGTCTAACTAATTCCACAGTGTATAGAGTGTATAAAAAAGTCAAAGAAATAGCAAATATATGTATATTTTTTTAAATAAAAATAAATAAAAAAATAAAATCATATTATAAAGTTCCCAATAGTCTAGATTGATTTATGTTCAGAGAACAGGGGATTCAATTCTGTGGACTTAAGACCTTGGGATTCTGTGCTCCACTTGGTTCTGAGCTGGGAAGGCAGTCTTCTTCCCTCACCTTCAGCCTAAGAGACAGGCAGAGTGGGCAGACCCAGCACCAGCACCCTCTGAAGCAGTCTGAAGACTGGGCTCTGGGCTGGTCATTTTTGTCACTTGTCATGGGCCATACTCCCAGGCAAAGGCTTTGGTCTCAGGAAGGCTATGGAGTTGGTGGGTGTGGATGGTTGAGGCTCAAGAAAGGCACCCCTCCTGCCCACTGTGCATGTCTCCTCAAAGTCCCTCCCACCATGGAAAGGCCAGTTAAGGAGTGTCTGGAGTGTGTTTCACTGTGAGGATTGGGATTGATCCAGAACCACCAAAGTGGCTGGACTCCTGAGAAGCATGCAGAAGTGGGAGAAGCAAAGCCCGGCTGGATTATTGCCCTGCACATGGGTCAGTTTGGAAATGGCCACGAAGGAGGAGCAAGGCTGTAAGAAAGATTTCGTGGGTGGGAAGGAGAGCGA
The DNA here is from genome assembly GCF_028749965.1 of Puma concolor. Taxonomy (NCBI): domain Eukaryota; kingdom Metazoa; phylum Chordata; class Mammalia; order Carnivora; family Felidae; genus Puma; species Puma concolor. The sequence goes on from NC_141675.1 coordinate 100,383,004, forward strand.
ACATCTACTGCACACTTACTCTGCCAGCCACTGGTGAAGGGTGACGGACTACGTGAGGTCGTTTGATCTCTGCAACAACACTGTGACGTCAGTACTCTTACTATCGTCATTTACAGAAGGGGAACCAGCACAGAGAAGTAAAACACTGGTCAACGCTCCACAGCGAGGAGGAGTTAGAACTCGAATCCAGACCTAAAAGACCGTCTGACCCCGGAGGCTGCATTCTTAACTGCCATGACTCGGATGAGGTACTTGCAGGAACTTCTGCTCTTGGGTCACTGACTCAACAATGACATAGCTTCGTGCTGCCTGGTTTATCAAAAGTACTAACAATTGTAAACATTGTTCTAATTGAGGGATTTTACATTCATTCTTTCTCTGCTTCTTTATCTTAAGGAGAAAACATTCATCGAGAAGCAAACATTTTACACTCCCCAACTCAGACCTCAGATATTTAAGGGTTAATTCTTCTCTAATTGCTCAGTTAATTACTTGGAAGGTGTAGGAGGCAGTAGAGGAGGAGGGCAGGATTTTCCACAGGGGAACATACTGGAAGGGGCAAGAGGAGAGAACCAGTACCTGCTGAGTGCAGACTTGAGCTAAATGTTTTCCCATTAGTTACTTACTTCATTTCACCCTCCTAGCAGTCCTTTGAAGTAGGTGTTATCAGCACGACTTTACAAATGAGAAAGGTTATGTAACTTGCCTGAAGTCACGTTGCCTGTGCACAAAGAGGCTGGCATCTTAACCCCAGAATGCTGCTCTCCAGGGCTGTACCCAAGACACCATATAGCAGCCAGTGATAAGCACAAGGTAACCTTGACAGAGGGCTCAAGGGGCTCAGCCAGGAGCGCAATTGAGAGCACAGAGATGGGGTGACCCTGGCAGCATCCTCTAGTTCAGGCTAAGCCCAACCTTTCTGCTCTTCTGGGAGGATTCCCACCTTCGGTGTGTGGAGCAGCAAACTAGACAAACAAGAAGCCATCATTTCTAGGTTCTGCTCTGCCAGAGGCCTGGGGCATGACAAGATGGTTAATGCAAAGCTTGGCATGCCTTCCCTACTTAATTTAGGCCTCCTCCCAGGAGGGAGCCCAGAAGTGGGGAATATGAGAAAGGGAAAGGAAAAATTATTAGAGATAAGTGAAAAAAAGAGAATATTTATAGGGCTTGGAACATCTAATGGAAACCAGCTGCTAGATTGAGGGTGGGGGTCTCTAATCTTGCCTGCAAGGGATTATTAGGCCTTTTCTTACACATACCTGTGTGTGGAGAGATGTCTGGGCAGAGAGAAGGGAGGGTAGGTTGGGAGGGAGATTGGGAGCATGAGGGCCAGCCTGGAGGCTTGGGGGAGGACTGTGCACTCAGTACATTGGACAGGAGCGAGCTGATATCCTCTCCTGGCCTTGCTCCACCCCCACCCCTTTCCTTCAATTTAAACTGGAACTGATTCAAACCTGCTGCTCTTGGAAAGAGGCCATCAGTACAGGCTCCAACAGAAAGATGATACACCAGGGGATATGAGTGTGAGAGAGTGGGGCAATCAGAAAGAATGAGAAAATGAGACAAGGGAATGGAAAAGGTGAATAAACAGGCGACGATGAAGGAGGGAGAGAGATGGAAAGATTAAAATGCTGGCCCACATGGGGAGCCCAGAGAGAAGGGTGTGACTGTAAGTTTGGAGCTGGAGCAAATTCAGAGCTGATCCTTGTGGGCCCCGTTTTCTTTCCCACAGATCTGGAGGGTTCCAATAAAGATGTATGTGTCTGTTTGAAATTTTCCAGGTCCCTCTCCCATAAATCTGTGTTTCTTCTTAACCAAGGTCTTCTGGACCAAAAGTGCCATCCAAGAATTGTGTGAAGCACACTTAAAGATAGGAGGATGTATCATCAATGCGAAAAAGTATGATAATCAAGGCCCAGACTCTGGGGCACACATTGTGAGAGACAGCAGTCAACAACAAGGCACTTTCCAGAAGGCAATTTGTCCTGAAGCTAAAGCCTTAAGCCTCGGACTCTACCTTTTATTTCTAGCTCTCACTTAGGTTCTTACGTGAGAATATGTCCAGGAGTCGAGCCCTAGTATATATTTTTTAAGTTTATTTTGAAAGAAAGAGTAAGAGAGAGCACGAGTGAGGGAGGGGGGCAGAGGATCTGAAGTGGGCTCTGTGCTGACAGCAGAGAGCCTGATGCAGGACTTGAATTCATGAACCATGAGATCATGATCTGAGCCAAAGTCAGAGGCTTAACCGGCTGAGCCACCCAGGTACCCTGAGCCCCAGTATATTTAGTTGACATGAATTCAATGATATGTGTCAGGAAAAGGGGAAAAGGGAAAGAAAGAAAGAAAGAAAGAAAGAAAGAAAGAAAGAAAGAAAGAAAGAAAGAAAGAAAGAAAGAACGAACAGGGAGCCATTTAACTAGTGAGGATAATCTGTCTATCTTTCAACTAAATGAGCAGTATTAGATAAGCTGAGGTGAGAGATGTGAATCTATTCTTCCATTGGTCCCTTTTGGTCTTGGTCCCAGACAGATCTCATGATATAAGCTGAATTGCATGTAAAGAAACAGGAGTTTATATGAAATGATCCTTTAAATAAAAGTCTAGTACTTTATCTATTAACCAACTGAAGGAAAATACCCAATACACTATGTTGTTTGTTGAAAGATGGTGTAAGAGTGAAAGATGGTGAAACAGGCAATTTAAGGGCTTTCAAAAGTCATTTTAATTGGACTATTTTTAATTTTAAAATGCAGCCTTGAGACTTCATTGTCCGTTGAGGTTGGTGTGTGTGTGAAAATGTTGAGTATTTGGACTTATGATTCATGAATTGACTGCTCTCTCCTGAGTATCCAGGAAGTCCACAGGCATATAATAAGTTCAGAAAGGTTCATAGACCCTTAAACTCCAGCAGAGCCACAAGAGGGTGCGAGTATGACTGATGTGGTAGAAATTCCCTCCTTCAACTGTGTCCTTTCCTCTTGTTTTATTGTATTCACTCATTCCTCTCAATTTAAAACAAGTGGTTGCCTCACTATTCTCCGGAACCATCTTATATGTTATAGTGGGTCCTGTGCACCATAAGCAACATCTCACTGACAAAGACAAGTCTCTCATCCCCTAATTATCTCAAGGCCGTTTACTCTTAAGCTTTTCTATCTCATTCAAATATTGACCTTCTTCATTAACTCAGAAACAAGTCTCTGTGTCAGAAGGATTAGAGAGAAAGTCAGTTCAAAGATCATGCTAACAAAAATGTCAACTGTCTTTTAGGAAATCATTATTACTACTGCTTCAAGAACTTCAGGGGAAAAAAACAGACCCTCTGCCACCCCCCCCCCCCAAAAAAAAAGGCAAGGATGTTGTCCCCTTTGGGAAGAAACTCTTGATCAAATTGTCAGATGGGTTCTGTCACAGATAATCTCATCAGACTGACAGGTTACAGCTCTGTGGCAGCCTCATCTTGCCCCTGGAAACATCCCTCTTTTAAGGGAATGAAGACTTTTCCTTGTGCATCAGCAGTCCACATGCTCCTGTGACTTGTGAAAACTTCTATCCCATTAACTCAACCAGAAATCCCAAGACACTGGGCAGAGAAGGGATTTCAAGACATTTAAATTTCCCTACTTTGGCTTCTAGGTCAGACTACTGCTGGGTCCTTAGTCCTCAAGACCCATCAGGAAAGCAACTATTAAACTTTCAAAGTAATGCCAGAGAAAAGATGCTTCAGCACATTACAGTTTCATGCCCTGGACTCTGCTGCTGGTTTGGTACTTTTTTGATCCATGAGGTTCCACATTTCCAGGTCATTCTTTAGATTATGTATTCTTGTTTGTTTGTTTGTTTGTTTGTTTTAGATTATATATTCTTTTCAATTTTTATTTATTTCTCTATGGATCCACTGCCTTAAAACAAAACCAAAAACAATGAGCCATCTCTATTTTGTTCTGATGAATTATAAAAGACAGTCTCCCAGCACTCCTACCATCCTACAACCAGTACTCTGCTCTCTTTCTACTGTTGTCTTCTCATTTGCATGTATTTTACAAAGAATGCTAGATGTGGGTCAATCACTATGATTGTGTTGATCAGTGAGTGTTAGTAGGAAAGTATAATACATATTTTTCAATGGCAAGAACATTATGTGGGGCACTGGCATTTGAACTTCTTATTCTTATCACATGAATTGGTCTCCATGGAAAAATGAATCTATTTAAATGGTCTAGCACACTCAAATGTCATTTTGAATAATACGTGTCACTACTCCATAACTAGAAAACATAAGTGTCTCACATCTATGTGAAATGTATAGGACCATGGTTTTTCATGGCCTACATTTAGGTCCTGTAGAAAATGGATTGCCTTTAAGGCCAACAAGTACCTCTAACTGTGACAACTCATACCATGGGAAACTCCAGGGGTACTTTGATTTTCGTATGTGACAATAAAAAAAAATTAAGTTTAGTTATTTATTTTAAGAGTGACTGGGGGAGGGAGTGGAGACTGAGACACACACACACACACACACACAGAGAGAGAGAGAGAGAGAGAGAGAGAGAGAGAGAGAGAGAGAGAGAGAATGAATCCCAGGTGATTCTCAATGCAGGGCTCATATCATGAACCATGAGATCATGACCAGAGCCAAAACCAAGAGTTCTATGTTTAATTGACTGAGCCATCCAGGCACCCTGGAATGAGGTGACTTTAAAAAAAAAGAATTCACTGCCACTTCTACTGGGTAAGTGACCAGCCATAGCAATGGGAGAAAACATTAGCAGTGGCAGATTTGGGGGTAAGAAATGAATATAGTTTTGGTCCAGTAATTGAACAGCTCTAAGTTTATTTAACTATACTTTTATCTAGACAAATTTTCTCCATTGAGTTTAACAATTTCATAGAGGTTTTTCCAGATTCTTTGCAGATTAATCTTTTACAAGCATCCCCTAGTCTACCAGCCTCAAACATGGAATGCTCACTCCTGTCTAGAGACTCCCAAACAATCATGAGTGGAGCTGAGATGGTGCATGAAAGCCAGAGGTTTGTGGGAACTGTTGCACTGAACGTTCAGTTTCCTTACGTTCAGATTCATCCAGTCTGACTCTTCCTCACTTCGGTTCCTAACATGCTCTCACATTCTCTTCTCCCTGGGTAGTCTCTTCATCTTGAAATTCTCTCACCTTCTCTTTGTGTAACTGAGATCTGTTCATTCTTTAAGACTCAAGTTCATTTCCTCTTCCTCTGTGAAGGCTTCCTTGACTATGAAGTTCACCATAATTTCCCCTCCAATAGCTTGTAGTACCTATCCTGTCTTCCTCCTTAGGTTTCCATACATAACTTTTGTTAGGTTTCTCTACTGTCCAGTACTTAAAAAACATTTTTTTTAATGTTTATGTTTGAGAGAAAGAGACAGAGAGACAAAGTGTGAGTAGAGGAGGGGTAAGTGAGAGCTAGGGTGACACAGAATCTGAAGCAGGCTCCAGGCTCTGAGCTGTCAGCACAGAGCCCGAGGTGGGGCTCAAACACATGAACTGCGAGATCATGACCTGAGCCAAAGTTGGACACTCAACTGACTGAGCCGCCCAGGTGCCCTTGTCCAGTACTTTTTTTTATTAGGTTTCTGGGTGTTTGAGAGCCACTGAGCTAGGATTCCTCGTGGATGGGTTCCAGAACTACCCTGACAGGGTAAAACTGTGGAGTAATGGTGTTAGACATGGAAGAGATAAATTGTAGGGCAGGGAAGGAGAGGACTAACAATGCAAATGGACAGCTGATATGCTCTTCTTTGGGGCAAGATATTTAGCACAGATAGCATCCTTCTTTCCCTTCTTCCTTCTTTCTCCCAGAGGGAGGAATAAGGATACCCAGACTTGAATTCAAGGAGACAAGACTGGCCTAGATAAGGAAGACTGGACTGATCTACAGTAAGGTGTTTGCCGTTTATAAACAAGTCCTGACATCCCAACTTGGGTGTTGGCAAACAATGTCATCAGCCTAGAGAAAATTCTCAGAGATACACCAAGGCCCCAGGCTAAACTGCAAAGTAGGCAAAACTCTTCCCTACCCCTCCTTCACACCCACAGTTCCCCGACACCCTGGCTACCCTCCGCCCTCATACTGCTTTCTTTGGGCCTTCCATTTCTGGTCTCTAATGGCCCTGATCATCATAAGGAACCTATATGATAAAGTTAGCCTTTCCTCCTTCTCAACAGGTACTGATCTCTTAAAACCAGATGTGGCTAATCAATTAGCTTTATCTTTCCCAGGGGTATTCTGGACTAAACTGGTGTAATTTGGTAAGGTAGATATTGAGGGGCTAATGGCTTTGTCTATCTCTATCAGCTGCCCTCCCCTTCCCCAAACTAGACTTTGAATAAACTACCTTGATCATGGATTCTCTGACTTAACATGTGGCTTCCTTTCTCCTGGACCTCCTCTGTCCCTTTCTCTTGCAATGGGCCAAAGAATCACTCTTGTGGGGAAGACTAAGAGTTGGCACAGAGACTACTGGGAAACACAGGTCATCCCAAAACAAAGTATCTCCTGAATGTCTTATTAATGCAAATTTCTTAAGGATTATCTTTCAGAGGTTCCTGGAATCTTTGAAAGGGACCTTCACTCTCTAATCTTATACCCAGCACAGGATAGCCTTCTACAATGTCTACAGTTGGCAGCAGCCAGCTTTAGATTAAATACTTCGTCTGACAGGAAGTTTAGTTTTTTCTAAGGCACTGTCCCATTGCCCAATTATACTTGTTGGAAAGCTCTTTTTATATAAAGCATAAATTTCCAGTTTCACCTTTTAAGGGATGTGGAATACAGCTCCTCTTCCCCATGCCAACTCTTCAAATTACTGAAAGGAATTTGTGGTTCTTACTACCCCCTTCCCTCCTTCTCTATTCACCCCCCCACACACACACACACATGCACACACACGCACCTCTTACTCTAGACTGGACATTTACATTCCCTAATGCTCCCCATATGATATGGTTTCAAGCCCCTACTATGCTTGATTCCCTTTTCTTCTCTGGACATTTGACTTTGTTGATATCTCTTTTAAAGTTGCTCCTCAGAATTGGGTATGTTCCACTTCACAAATGGTTTGGAGTTGAGATTCTTACTTCCTATGATCTTCATTTGACTGAAGTATTTATTAAGCACTAATATGTGTCAGGCCCATATATTAACAAGGAGCCTGTCCTCAAGGAATTTTTCACACACTGGGTAACAGTAGTTCAAACTTAGACTGTTAGCCATTAACAACCCAGATCTTCATCTTTCTCTGAATGACTTATTTCACTTAGTATAATAGTCTCTGGCTCCATCCACATCATTGCAAATGGCAAGATTTCATTCTCGCACCCTCTTCATTCTCATTGTGTTCTCACATGGTGAAGAGAGAAAGAGAAAAAGAGAGAGTGAGAGAGAGAACACAAGAGTTCTCTGGTATTTTTTTTTTTTCTTATGTTTTTTTTAAAGTTTATTTATTAATTTTTGAGAGAGAGAGAGAGAGAGAGAGAGAATGAGCATGGGAAGGGCAGATAGAGAAGGAGAGAGAGAGAAGGATCCATGCTCTCAGAGCAGAGCCTGATGTGGGGCTCAAACTCACAAACTGTGAGATCATCTGGTATTTCTTCTTACAAGGATATTAATCCTGTTGAATCAGGGCTCCCAACACTTCTGACTTCAGTTAACCTGAATTACTTTGTTAGAGGCCCCATGTCCCAATACAGCCACATTGGGGGTTAGGGATTCGGATTCAACACATGAATTTTTAGAGGATAAAAATATTCAGTCCACAACAGGCATGCAAAATGGAAAGAAGGAGATAAAATTATCATTATTGAGTCATGATATTATTGTGTATCCCCCAAACCTAAGTGACTCTATCACAAATAATATGAGAATTCAGTAAGGTGGTGAGATACAAACTGGGCACAGAAATCCAAGCATTCATATGTATGTATATATAAGAGCAACCACTTAGAAGAGATAGAAGGAAAGATCTGCTGACAAAAGCAGCAATGATTATACAGATGTTAAGGTATAAACTTAAGAAGAGATGTGTGAACTCTGTATGAAGAAAATATCCAATTGCTCTTAAGAAATGAACCCTTTATCAACTGAAAAGCATCTGTAAAGAGATCCAACATCATAAAGATAGATATCTATTCTCCCTAAATTAATCTATTTATTTAATGCAATTCCAATAAAAATTCCTAAAGATTTTTTGGGGGGGGGAAAACTGACTCTAAAGCTCATAAGGAACAGAAAACAAGAATTGTCAGAAGACTTCTGAAAAATAGAACAATGAAAAGGGCTGCCTGGTGAGGGTGCAGAGAGACAGACACTCTCATACCTCTGGGGTATGACTTCTAAAGACAGTTTTACAACATTTATTAAACTTACAAATGGGGTGCCTAAGTGGCTCAGTCCATTCAGCATCCGACTTCAGCTCAGGTCATGATCTCACAGGCTGCATCAGGCTCTGTGCTGACAGCTCGGAGCCTGGACTCTGCTTCGGATTCTGTGATTTGCTCTCTCTCTGCCTCTTCCCTGCCTGTGCTCTTTCTTTCTCAAATATTAATAAACATTTAAAAAAAAACTTACAAAGGCACCTGGGTGGCTCAGTTGGTTAAGCATCCAACTTCGGCTCAGATCATGATCTCATGGTTCATGGGTTCAAGCACCGCATCAGGCTCTGTGCTGACAACTCAGAGCCTGGAGCCTGCTTCAGATTCTGTGTCTCCCTCTCTGTCTCCCTCCCCTGCTCACGCTCTGTCTCTCTCTCAAAAATAAATAAATATTCAAAAAACTTACAAATGCACATGCCTTTTAATCCAGAAATTCTTGAAATTTATCCTTCAGACATACACCCATATGTACAAAATAACATACGAACAAAATAATTTGTGGCAGAATTTTTTGTAAATAGCATGCAACTGGAAACATCCTCACTATAATGGTTTGGATAAATAAATGATGGACCCTCCATACAACATAATACTCTAAGTCTGTGAAAAAGAAAGACAAAGTTCTTTCCGGATTTATATAGAATGATCATCAAGATATATAGCTAACTTAAAAAAAAGAAAGCAGGGTGCTTTTGTATAAAGTATGCTATGATTTGTGTAAGAATAAGGAAAAATAAAGAAAGTATACATATATATATACACACACACACATATATACACACATATATATGTACATTCATATACCTCTGCATACACACACATATAAATATATATGTTTACGTATATATGCATATAATATCTCTGGAAGTATTTATCAGAAAATAGTAGCATCAGTTGTTTCCAGGGAGAGCTGTGTAGGAGAAAGGGTAAGAAGAACATTTTTACTCTTTTGCATCTTTGGAATTTTGATTCACATGAATGTATTTATCTTAAAAAGTAAGTTAAATAATTAAAAAAGCAATTTATTTCTGATTTTTAGCAATATCATGGAATTGAATAAGCTTTTTTTTTTTTAAGTTTATTTATTTGAGAGAGAGAGAGCATGAGCAGGGGAGGGACAGAGAGAGAGAGGAAAGATAATCCCAAGCAGGCTCCATGCTGTCAGCAGAGAGCCTAAAGCAAGGCTTGATCTCACAAACCTCGAGATCATGACTGGAGCGGAATCCGAGAGTGGGAAGCTTAACCGATTGAGTCACCTAGGCACCCCTTGAATGAACCTTTAAATTGAAGACCATGAAAGAGCAATAGTAATTTGAATTGTTCTAAATTAATGTATTCCAAATTCCCTTTCATTTAGGAGAGATTGTGGGAAACAGAAGGGAGAACAGGGAGCCCATGGGGATGAGACTGAGAGTCAGGAGTCTGGGAGCCATCAGAGGGGGAGAGAGCCAGAGAATCAGGGAAAGTGGCGAAGCAGGGAGGTGAATGGGCAATCTGTAAGTTTTAGGATGAGGACAAAGACTTTGAGGACAAAGTCAAGTGAGACTTTCTTGCAATACTTTGTGACCCACTGAGGACATGAGTTTGGGAGCAAATTTCCCTGTTCCACTGGCCTTTGAAATTATTGTGTGTAAACAAAAAGTTTATTTTCCCATTGATATCTATGGGTTTTCTCCCCTGTGGATGGAATTAACAAAGGAGTGTCCCTTTGACATTCAAAAGCAGTCTAATTGCTTTATCTTTGTTGTTTGACAGTTAGGGTAAGACTCATTTAATACTGCCAGGAGGTTATATTTGAATGTAGCATTTACTTCACTGTTTTGTGCCTCCCATCACCACAAATAAATCTAATTTATGGGACTATAAATGATTTTGCCACTATATCCATTTTTTTTTTTTCAACTAAAACCATCAGACTCTTAGAGGACCCTCCCTTGGAAATCTGAACACAACAGCAGCTCAGTCAGGAAAAGGTTATGTGTCTCCCTAAAGCATCTAAGGCTTGAACAATTCCATCTCATAAAATGCTAGTGTAATGCAGTGGGAGCTGAAGCTGGGGCTCAATCAAGTTCTGATGGTTCCCAGCTCTGGTTTATAAAATAATACAAATTTAATCTTTTGGGATACACAATTACCTCTATTGCCACCTGCTGGTAAACTTATGTGTCATTTACTTCAGTGAATGGCTTTGCGACTGCTGATAAAACACATTTTGGAACACAGAGATAGATTTGTATCAAAAGAACTTCTGCTGCTTCAGGATTGGTCACTAGTTTACAGATGCAGCAGCTGATGCAAGGGGAGGGTGAATCACACTGAGTCATGTCCCCTCAGCATGCAGGACAGTGAATGACAAGGCTGAACCAATAGAGGAGATGGATGGTTTCCTCTGGCTGTGCCACGCACCCTACCAAGTTTTTAAGTTTGTCTACTTTTTTGTTTTTTTTTAATATTTGTTTTCATTTTTGAGAGAGAGAGAGAGAGACAGAGACAGAGCACAAGTAGGGGAGGGGCAGAGAGAGAGGGAGACACAGAATCTGAAACTGGCTCCAGGCTCTGAGCTGTCAGCACAGAGCCTGATGTGGGGCTTGAACTCATGAACCACGAGATCATGACGTAAGCTGAAGTTGGACGCTGAACCGACTGAGCTACCCAGGCGCCCCAAGTTTGTCTACTCTCTTGAGCTAATGAAAATATAGGGTTCTCTACCTCTCACACAAAAAAGATCATTTTTTTTAAAACTCAGTGATTTTGAGTATTAATTTTTTAAAAGTTTAATCAAACATGTACACATACACGCAGGCAGTTGCCTCTCTTGGTTCTGGAGTTGAAGCCAACACTGACAGAGACTTTCGTTTATTCTTTTTTTTTTTTTAATTTTTTTTTAACATTTATTTATTTTTGAGACAGGGAGAGACAGCATGAATGGGGGAGGGTCAGAGAGAGAGGGAGACACAGAATTTGAAACAGGCTCCAGGCTCTGAGCTGCCAGCACAGAGCCTGATGCGGGGCTTGAACTCACGGACCGCGAGATCATGACCTGAGCCGAAGTCAGATGCTTAACCAACTGAGACACCCAGGTGCCCCAACTTTCATTTATTCTACATGCAGACTGTCTCTTACTTCTCTCGCGCACATACTTGACCCCCTGCTCCGTCAAAACCTAGACTTCATACTCAGAGCTTACACACTTAGATCTAACATACTCATACACACACTGTATAGCTAATACAAGCATCAATGAACAATCGACACATTTTCTTCATGTTTGTAGTAGCATCAAATCCTTACACTATCTGGAATCTTAATAAGTAGAAGAAAACATATGGCAATTTTCCTTCTTTGATCCCACCTCATGATACTAATTGATTGGAAAGTTCCCCCAAAGTATTGTCAGATTCTGAAGTAGCTTCTGTGCACCCATTTACCTGGTGAAGGATGTTTCTGGTGTTTCAAGTTTTTGGTAATTATAACTAGAGTCACTATAAACATGCATGTACAGGTTTTTATGTGAATATATGTTTTCATTTCTCTATGATAAATATCCAGGGTTAGGATTTCTGGGTCACATGGCTTGTACATGTTTAAAAGAAACTGGCAAACCCTTGTCCACAGTAGCTTGGCCATTTTGCATTCACACCTGTGATGCATGAGAGTTCCAGTTCCTCTGCATCCTTGTCAGCACTTGACACTGTCAGTACTTTTACTTTTAGCCATTCTAAGTGCACGACAGGGGAGTGGGTGCCTGGGTGGCTCACGCCATTAAGGGTCCAACTCTTGATCTCAGCTCAGGTCTTAATCTCAGGGTCGTGACTTCAAGCCTTGCATTGGGCTCCATGCTGGACATGAAGCCTATGTTAAAAAAAAACTGTGTACAATGGTTATCTGTCTGGTTTTAATTGTCATTCCTCAATAACTAATGTTGTTGAACAACTTTTTATGTGCTCACTTGTCAGCCAGATACCTTCTTGGATGAAGTGCCTGTTCAATTATTTTACCCACCCCTTATTTTGTTTTGCATTAGGTTGTTTGTTTTCTGTGATGTTTTGAGAGTTCTAATATATTCTAGATGTGTCTTTTGGTGAAATAATTTTTTGAATCATCAAGTGTAAACATTTAGGGTCTTTCAGTGCAAATTTATTCTATTTACTTTTTAGTGATTCACATATGCAATAGAGTTGAGTCTATAAACTACAAACATTTTTATAATTACAACTGTGGGTATTTTGAATGATGAGCTCTCTAAGGAGGCCCAGAGAGAAAGCTGGTGAGCTGCCCTGATCAGATTCTAGACAGGTTCATTCTCCTTGGTGGATTCACCAAAATCGAGAGTGTAGCCTTAGGCTTTGAAGGTTTAGAAATGTGATTTGGCCAGTGTCCCACCGGAGAACACTTATTCATGCCAGTAAGCTCTAAAGAGACCAATGTGCAAGGCCAAGGGGGCAGCCAGTGCAGCAATGTAGCCTCAGGTGCCTTCTTCTCCTATAGATTCATATGATAGGAGCTTCCTTAGTGAGTTTGGACTTGGACTAAGGGACTTGGGCACATCAATGGTGGTGATTAACTTTTCACTGGGCCACGATGAAAAAAATGAGCATAATTTAATTAATTTTTCTTATTTGGCACAATTTAAAGGACTATCTTTTATTCAGAAGTTATCTTCTTTCTACGACTTTGACAAATTCTGCATTAATGTTTTTCTCTAGGGAATAGCTATGGCTTGTTGGCCTAGCAGATGTTCTGAAAGTGTTCTCTGCTCTAATGTTACCCTCATCTCCTACATTTCTGAGACCCTAGGAGGTACCTCCCTGCCCCTGCCCCATCTGTATGTGCCTAAGTCAACTGAATCTGACATTAAAGATTCTGTACAATCTGACCCCTAGCTTTCAGCTTCATTTCAATACGCCTTCCTATGTGATTCTTCTCCAGGGTAAACCAGTCTCCTGGTTTGTCATGCCTCTTTTTGCCCTCTGGATACTCGCTGTTCCATTCCTAGCCCATGTCTTCCCTTACACCTATCTTCCTCAGTGTCTTCTGGGCCAGAAGTGAACATTGACTTTTCTGAATTCCTACACTACCTATCTTCAGTATCACTCCTAAAGCATATTTCCTACAGTATCTTTCAGTGTGGGTGACTTGTGTATGCTTTAATGGACGATCAGAGGGACTTCCATCAGACAGGAAGCTTTCGAAGGGGAGGAGTAATGGCCTGTTTTAAAAGAAATCTCAGGGTCTCACAGCAAAGAGCACAGTACTTTTTACGCTAGGTGCTCAATTAAGGTTTGCCAAATGAAAGAAGAAAGAATTGAATGTATGAGAAATAGTATATTTAAATTCTTGCAACAGGAGTCCTCTTCTTACCCACAGTTATCTGTGCATTTTGGTACTTGAGGGCCCTCATGTACACACCTCCTACATAAATACACAGTTCGAGGGCTCCCTTGGGCGATATCCTCAGATGCATGAGTCTGTGAGTGTGGCCTGCACATCAGCATGCCCAGGCAGAAGGAAAAACAAGCAGACACTCCCCACTGGGGAAGTCATTTGCAGCTCCTCCCATTATTACTGGCTGAATCTTCTTATTTAAAACAAACAAAGAGCTAGAAGCAGCAATTCAAGTGGCTGGCTATTAGCAAGTTCAGTTATCAAAACACAGACCTAGTATTTAAACATATAAAATAATCAAGCCCCAAAGTCCAGTTCTGACCTTTAGCATCTCTGCAGCCAGAGCCTCCCCTAGCATCTCCCTTTTGGACCGTTAGGGGTCGTGTATTCTTACCACATGGAGGCTATTTTTAGATTTCACTTGACTGAGAGGACTTGCATTAATCTCAAAGAGACGTTTGTCTCCTTCCCTTTTCTTCTTATCCCACAGGACATGGACCGTCCGCATAGCAAACCAGCTACCATTTTGCACTCGGTCTGTGGCTGGTCTTGGGGCTGCAGAGAGGGCAGTCCTGAAGTCCAGATCCCAGGGACAAGAGGGCTACTGCAGAGCTGGCGAAAATGACCAAAGGAGGAAATCAGAACACGGTCCAGGTCACAGTGGGGAGATGTGGCTCATTTCTTGTCTCTGTCGTCTGCTAAGTGGTCCCATAATCCGGGCTACTCACACACTGGCCTATGCAGACACAAGCCAAGGGATGGAAGTGTAGTTAACTCCCTTCATCTGTGATGCTTGTGAATCATCACTGTGGTCATCATCATGGACACCAGTCCTCACTGTCCAAGCACATGGAAAGGGTGGAAAACAGAAGAGAATTCATGGTGACCACAGGCTACAGCCTGGCAGTGTTTTGTTTGGGTTTTTAAAATAGATCAGATCTATCAGCATATTTGTTGTCTTTTATTTCTTTCTCTTAAAAAAATGGAGTGCATTAAAATACTGGTTGCATAAATATTCTCATTATTTGATTAGGAAATGCCTACTTTAGATAGATAAAGAAAGAGACAGTTTAATTAAAACCATTTGGGGGGTGCCTGGGTGGCTCAGTCAGTTAAACATCCGACTGTGGCTCAGGTCATGATCTCATGGTTCATGGGTTCAAGCCCTGTGTCAGGGTCTGTGCTAACAGCTCGGAGGCTGAAGCCTACTTCGGATTCTGTGTCTCCTTCTCTCTCTGCCCTTCCCCCACTCATTCTCTCTCTCTCTCTCTCTCTCTCTCTCTCTCTCTCTCTCTTTAAGTAAATAAACATTAAAAATTTTTTTAAAGTATTTTGCACTGTGCCAAGCATATAGAAATAGTAAATAGATGGCAGCTATTATTATCAACTCCTGAATTCTTATAACCAAAGACTTTTGTTATATTAGAAATGCCCACTGAATTCATTCTTGGTCTTCTAAAATGTAGCATTAGATACTGTTTAGTATGATATTAACTCCATAATGAAAAAGAAAGAAAAAAGACCTGAAGGAAATATACTAAAGGACTTAATATGATTGACTCTGGGTGGCAGAATTATGGATGATTTTTCCTGCTTTTTTATACTTTGCATTACTTTCCAACCTTTCCACAATGAACATTTACTATTTCGAAGACCTGGGGCTGTACTACATTTTAGAAATAAGATTACTAGATGTTCAGTATGTAAAGGTTGTTTTCAACCGAATTTATTTCTCAGAGGCTTTGCCACTTTCCACCTGCATGACCCTGGGTACATTACTTCACTAACCCTTTGGATCTTAGTCTCCTCCTAAACAGTTGGTGAAAAGAAGCACTTCCTTCAAAAGTCTGTCTAAAGATCAGGCAAGAAAACATAGGGCAGTCACCTCACACACAGCCTGATGACCTACAGGTCCCTAATAGTAGGGCATCAAGACCTGTGAAGCAGTACCTCCCCTCCATAGAGTCAAACAACATTAGGGTCCTATTTGGATCAGTATTGAAAATGGAATGAGTCCACTTACTTACTGCCACCGTCACAGTCTGCCCTCTGCATGATTTCTGGCTATTCTCCAGCTATGCCTGAGAACGGCCTAACCCAAATTTCAGAAGAGTAATGCAGTCCTAAGGGTAATTGCATGAGTGTAAATAATGGAACGATGTGGTAACACACAGGCACATGTGCTTTGGATTTGAAAAGACCAGAGTTTAAATTTTACTAATTACTAACTGTGTGATCTCGGGCGAGGGACTTAAGTTTTTGGAGTCTTGATTCTAAATAACATCCATTGAACCCTTATTACATACCAAACAGTGGGCTAAGCATTTTACATATATCATCTCATCTAATTAACCCACCAACCGTGTGACATGTAACTATCATTCCCATTTTACAGATGAACAAGTGGTAAAGTAAGTTGCCTGAGGTCAGATAGCTGATTATTGCTAGAGTTCAAACATTTTAATTTTATTTATTTATTTGGGGGGAGGGGGAAGGGGACAGAGAGAGGAGAGAGAGAACCTGAAGCAGGCTCCATGCTGTCAGCACAGAGCCTGATATGGGGTTCAAACCCACGAACTGTGAGACCATGACTTGAGCTGAAATGAAGACTCAGATGCTTAACCAACTGAGCCACCCAGGTGCTACACGAGAGTTAAA
The DNA here is from genome assembly GCF_028749965.1 of Puma concolor. NCBI lineage: Eukaryota > Metazoa > Chordata > Mammalia > Carnivora > Felidae > Puma > Puma concolor. The sequence goes on from NC_141675.1 coordinate 100,399,458, forward strand.
ATTTTAATCCAGGCAGTCTGACACCAGAGCCTATGCTCTTACCCACTCTGCTGTAAAGTCTCCCATGCATTAAATGGGCATGCAAATATGAGCTGATGGGCTCATCACAACGATTAAATGGAATATTACATGTGAGGTGTCTGGGCATAGTAGGCATTCAATCAAGGTCTGGGATTAGAGAAGGCATTCTAATCCTAAAAGGTATTTAGGAGTGCATGTAGAGGAATTTCATACATAGCATGTATCATACCACTGGCTTCTCTTGTGTGCATCATTGTTGCTACTCACGCATATCTCTCTCCTACATTCTTTTTCTTGACAGGTAGTAGAGCATCTCAAGGAAAGGTAACTTTAAAGTATCCTTCGGATTTGCTACATGATTTCTCTCAGACATTGCAGTGATAATTTACTTATTATTCCAATCCTAACACCAAAAATAATGGTGACTACTTATTGAATACTAAGGGATTTACATGATTTACCTCAGTGTATCCCAACAATAAAATTCTGAGTCTCTTTTACAGGTGAGGAAACTGTGAATTAGAAAAGTTAAGAAACTTGCCTGAGTTGACATGGATAGTAAATGGCGAACCCAGGACTCAAATCCCAATTTGTCTGGTTTTGAAGCCTCTTTATCTAATGGTCTCATGACTGGAGCCCCACCGCCACCTTTATCTCCATGTTTTTGGGATGTCTATCTATATGGCTGGAGAATGGCATGAAGTGTAACCCTGGGATCAGACCATTCTGGAAACTTAGCAGTAGTTGCGATTTTCCTATTTTTCTTTGAGGCTGAGGAAACAGAATTCGCTATAGTGAGGCTGAAATTGCCCAGTGGCCTAGCATCTTAGGGCTTGGATAAGCATCGATCAAATCCACTACTCACTATTCTGGTGGTCACTAGTGCTATTTGACAAATATTCCATTTTCCTCAGGGTTGAATCTCCTGGCTCCTTTGGAATTGGATGGAGCTTTGTAACTAGGTGCAGCCTTTAAATTTTGTGTGGGAGTGACATGTGACACTTCCAGGCTAGAGCATGGGGCCTGTTTTTGAGATTTTCCAGAGCCTTCTTTCCCTTTTGGTATAATAACCAGCAACATTCAAGATGGTAGCTACTCCATCAGTTGTGTCTCTAAGTAAATACAAAAAAGCAAAGGACCCTGCCAATTTATGATGACTATATTTCTTGAGTGGAAAATAAATCTTTCTTGTTTTAAGCCACTAAGCCACTAAGATTTCAGAGTTGTTTGTTACTACAGCAGAACCTAGTTTATCCTGACTGATACAGCCATGTAGCAAATTATGGATCATACAAAGCAGTGCCTGGCTGTCAGTGTCATAGCTGCTAACACACTCTGCCATGACTAACACCAGTGTGAGGAGAGAAAGAAAGTGGGGGTGAGGGGCGCCTGGGTGGCTCAGTCGATTGAGAGTCCAACTCTTAGTTTTGGCTCAGGTCATGATCTCATGGGGTGTGAGTTTGAGCCCCGCATTGGGTTCCATCCTGACAGCTGGAGCCTGCTTGGGATTCTCTCTCTCCCTCTCTCTCTGCCCCTCCCGCACTCACTCTCTCTGTCTCTCTCTCAAAAATAAATAAATAAAACTTAAAAAAAGAAAGGGGGGGTAAAGGTTAGAAAAACAGGAGGGGGGAACACACACACACACACACACACACACACACACACACACACACATGCACACAGAATGAGAGAGAGAGGGAGAGAAAGAGCATTTTAATTCTGGCGGAACCTCCAGGAAGCTATATTTTTTACTTTGAAGAAACATCCTCAAGGAACCATGAGGGTTGAGACTGTGTCTTGTGCACTATTTCCAGGGCTCAGTAAGATGGCTAACACCAAATATTTGTCAAATGCATAATATGTTGGATTATCATTTTATAAACAATAGAGTAGGTAGGGATGACTGCTCATGGAGCACTTCACTTGGTTTTGGAATTTTCTTTAACTAAAACGAATGCAACTCTCCTGGCTAGCATTTTAAACCAGGCTAGTTTACTTGCTTTTTCTCACTCACTAGTCCAAGGTCTCTAACCAAAGTCCTGTAGGATGGGGGTAGATGTATTTTTAAAAATTAGCAATATCCTTGTGCTTTAAAAAAGAGTGTCGAAGCTCATTCATATTCAAATAAAAGTTTTCATTCCTTAACCTCTTTAAAATAAAGAAATCAATCAGTCCAAACTTCAACTTGATCTAAAGATCCCCGTTCCTTTCACGGAGGGGGCCCTGCTGTGTGTGGGGTGGTGGGTGGGAATGACTCAGCCTGTAAAGCAGTGGCCACAGCCCTCAGACGGGCCAACAGCCAGACTCCACAGGCCAAGAGGAAAGAGTGGGAGGGCAAGGAGGAGGACGAAGAAGGGGAGCAGTGCTGCTGGCACTGAAAAACAGCCTTGTGCTGGCTGGAAGAACTGCAAGGTTGAATGCGTCTCCAGGTAATTCCAAAGGTTCCTTCTCCTTCTTGCCAGTCATTATCCCATAACTTATTCCAGGAGCCACTTGCCAGTAAGCCAGTGTTCTGCCATCACTAGACTGTGAGTTCCTGAGTGCATGCACTGTGTCTCACGCATCCTTTACTCATCCTATGCCCATACTGCCTGCCTGGCACTTTGAAGGCTACCAGCAGGTGTTTGCTGAGCAAGTGATTCTTCAGGACCTGGGACTGTTCTGAAAGCTACAACTAATAGCTTGACTCAGAGAGAGGAGACATGCTGCCTCGGCCCTATTCTGGGGCATGGGTTGCTAACTTTTCAGTTTGTATGAGCATTCATTGGCAGCTGCTGCTTTTATCTCTTGCTTGCTTCCTCTGCTGTTCACGAAGTTGCTGTTAGGGGACTCAGCCAAATATCATTCCAGCTCTCTATGTGCAGTGTGGGAAGGATGTCTAGAGCTGGCTTCACTGAAGAGCTGGAGGCTGCTCCTGAATTCAGAGGAGGGATAATAAACAGGATACACCAATTCATTGTCTATCTCTGCCACCTATAAGCTATGATTTGGGGACAGTTTGCTCCTACCAACCAATCACAGGCTTAGGAGACACAGTAGGGCCTAGAGGCCACAATGAGATGTATTCTAAGACTTTGGAAATACAGTTCACTATAAGAGTTAAATTACCAAAATCCATACACAGTGGATGTGATTAGCCACCTGTGGAAGTATGCCAGGAAATCATTTTAAATGTGTGAGTCAAAGGCTTGGGAATGAATACATAATGTCCAGTGAAGATGAACTAGGAGAAATCTCAGGGAAGCAGGAGGGACAGTGCAGAGAACCCAACCAGTGGAAGCACACTGTTTGAAGAATGCAAACACTGGTACACCCACTCAGGTACTCTCCCGGACAGAAGTTATCTGGGACCCTGAATGATGAGAGAGCACCAAAGCTTTTTCACCAGAGAGGAATTTCTGAAACTCCACTCCCGCCCTCCATTCTGAGACAGTGTCCTGAGCAGGCCAAAGTGAACCACCAGCACTCTTATCTTACTTCCTGGCAAGACTATACTTTTCTCCAGTGCTCTGAAAGTTTTTTAATTGGCCAAAGGCACTATGGCTCATTTACTCCATCTTCTATTGTAAGAAGATCCCTCCTCCACACAGACATTTTAATCCTTTCAAGGATTCACAAGGCAGGTCCTCATAGCCCACTGTGAGCCTTAGACCACCCTCTGAAGAATGCCATCCCAGATGCAGGCCAAGCTCTAGAGGAATTTTTCAGCAGAAGGATGCCATCCCTTTCTTGGCAATCTGTTCAACTCTGCCCCCATGTATACTGTGCCCACTGTGTGCCAGTGGTGCAAAACACCTCCAGCCCCTTCTCATGAAAGATGCCACCAAGGCAGGAAGTAACTTTGGAAACGGGGGGGAATCAGCTTGAGGGACTGGCCGGTCTGCAGAGGCTGCGTTTTCACTTGGGAAAAGCATTGAGCAGGAAGGCCAGACGTGTGTTGAAGAAGGGGCCTGGAGGTTTCTGGATAATTGCATGCACACCACTGAGAGTGGAAGGGGAACTATTAGGAAACAACAGGGCTGCCAGAAGGTCTTTCTCCACAAAAAAACCTTCAGAATACTTTACAACTGCAGCAGCTTCCTCTGCTTTGCTCACAACCAAGAGCTCTGGTCCCCTCTGTGATGTGGAGAATGGAGGTCTTAAGATGCCAGACTCAATTCATGATCAGACCCTTCATGAGGAGTTTGAGAGGACTGCTGTGTGAAGGCTCTTTGACCCCCAAAGTTCTCTGTTCTGGAGACAATACCTGAAATTATCCAATTATCAGGAAGTCATATCTGGACTAGAAAATCAGGACCTTGAGCTGGAAAATAATGATGAAGGCAGGGAAATGGGTTTGGTCCTAAGTCAGGGACACTGCTTAGGGGAAATATCAAAGGGTAGAGCTATACAAGAACATCCTGATGTAATGACAAGGGTCCCCTAATTCATAGGTAAGAACAAATCACTAGCAGGGAGAGACGCACAGAGCAGAAAAGTAGCTGAACCCAAGAGAAAGATACACCTTTTCCATAGTTTTTCCTACCCTGTTGTGGCCACAGCTATCATATTTTAAAGAAGAAACCATGCCCATCATCCACTGGTCGTGGCCACTCAAGAGTGATTTTTAACCCCACGTCTCTTACCCTTTCCTTATGGAGAATAACTGAACATAATAAACTGTATTCTTTGCTTGCAAACTTCTTCTGTTCATTTGAATGTTAGACTTTTCAGCCAAAAATATTTGCCCTAAAGCTATTTAGTAAACATCTTTGTTGAAGACCCACAAAACACTGCTGACAGTGTCAGCAAGCTTTCAAAGACAATGCCCATTCACTACTAATACATACTCATGTATGCAAACTTCCTCAGACTTGCCTTCAGAAAGATGCAATTTATGATAGTACAGGGCAGCAGAAGGTCCAAAAACAAACAAGCATGTGCATACAAAACAAAACAAAAACAAGTAATTAATTAATTCTGTGAGTCATCCTAATCAGATGATCTCCCAGATACTTTCAGCGTCTGACAATGCTGAGCGTGGCATTGAGACGAGTGTGGAGGGGAGTAGCATCACGCCTCTATTTCCAGGGGAGTTACTGGTTGCTGCGTGTGTGGTATCCTGACTGCCCGTCCTCATTCTGGCACTGGCACTTACCTTCCGAAGGGCAAGGACAGTCTGCTCATTTGTACCGCCGTCAGCTCAGGGACAATGATCACGCCTGTTGATGAAGGTGGCCCAGGTGATTACAGCAGCATACCATAGACATAATAGCAGCCATAAGAAACACAACCTCAGTTTTCCCACTTATAAAATGGGGCTGTGCATAATCTCAACCTACTTTACTAGAAGGATGACAGAATATTAAAAAAAAAAAAAAAAAAAAAAAGCCTAGCTAGATAGTCTATGGAAAGGTATGGTACAAAGCATCACAACTGCTATAATATGGTAGAAGCTTAACTCCAGAACCCTAAAAGGTTTCACACGGAAGTCCATGCAAGAGTTTCATTTAAACCTCATTGAAGTGTTCCTTGATTATTATGTGTAAAAAGAATCTTAATTTTTTTTTTAATTTAAACTCTTAGCATTCCTAGAGCACGGTCTAAAACGTAGTATTAAAATGAGGCTCTTGTTCAATCATAGCAGCTATCACCTAATTCCTCAGGTGTTTTGCTTCTTTGTTCTCCCCTTCCTTCTGGAGCCCTGTAACCCCTCAGTTTATTTGGTGTGTGTGTGTGTGTGTGTGTGTGTGTGTGTGTGTGTAGGCCTGCGTGCCTTGCTGGAGCCAGGGGGCTCAGGTATCAGGAAGATTGCAGAAGCTATGTCTCGATTGCCAAGTAAAGCTTTGATTTCTTTTGTTCCTACTGCTGGAGCCTCCTTGGCTGATTAAGTCGGAGGCTTCTCCCAGGTTTTGTTGGCCCATGAATGGAGCCTCTTCAGTGCTCACTGGAGTGCAATATCATTGATACTTCCTCTCCCAGCCTGGCTAGGCTGATGGATTAATCCTGCTGTGTACTTGGAGGGCTCACTGGCAGAAATGCAAGGTAAGGTGGAAAAAGAGGGCTGGGATTGGAAGGGACCACAGAGACCTTCTTCCTAGCATCAAACCCCCTAATTTTGCTTAACTGAGGCCCAGTGTGGAGCAGTTAGGGCCTGGCCCAAGCCTAGCAGCAGCAGGTCAGGTGAGCCTTAACTTCCGGGGCCATCTACTCTTCCCACCACAGACACTTCTGAGAGGGCTCTGCGGCTCTCGCTGTGGAACAGTAACCCCACATCTAGACACATCTTTCCCCAGCCAACAGCCAGGTGAAGGAACTGGTTACTAAGATCATGAATCTTTATTAGGAGAAAGAAAGGGGTTCAGAGTACTTCCTAGTAAGAGTCAGAAAGCTGCCTTGTTTGCTAGTGATTTACCTGTGATTTTTATTTTCCTGCCATCTCCCTCAGTCTCACACACATGCCCCAAACCCTTGGGACTATACATCAACTATTCCCAGCCCAAAAAAAGACTCTGGCTCCTGACAAATCTCCTCATTAGAGACAACACTTCATAGCATTTATTACTTTCTGATATCATGTTACACATTTATTTGTTTGACTGTCTCCTGTGACTGTTTTGTTCAGTGATGTACCCCTCTCCAGCGCCAATAATGTTGTCTACATCATAGTAAGCGCTCGAAAAAATCATTTTGTAGTATGAATGAATGAATCAATGAAAATTACATCCCCAGGCACCAGCACTGAAGAAGAAAAACGGATGGGGAGGGAAAGGACATGCATCTTCTTTCTTCTTGGCTTGTAGTCCCTCCCCACCCTTCCCATCCCCAACTCCAATCACTGTCTCCTGCCTCCCTCTCCTTCTCCTCCTCAAAATAATGTGGTTCCTCATCTTCACAACAGAATAAAAATAGCTGATAGCCATTTAAAAGTAACACCTTTCAAGGTCATTTAGAAAAACTCTAAGACTTAAGCCAAAAGGATGCATCCTTAGTGGTAGAATTATAGATATTGGCCAATAGGTGGGAAAGGGGTAAGACGTAATGGACCTTCGTGAGGCTCCTTATAACCCAGCACACTCACAGCCTGCCATGCTTCTAGCCAGTGAAATGAAATTCCAGAAAATCTTTAACACTGAACATGGAATAGTAGCCAGAGTGCAACCAAATCTCATCAGCAAATTCACTCTGTTGGAAAGAATCTGAGAAAAGTAGGGCATTTGTATGGTGACGTCTCTGCGTAAATTAGCAAAACTTTTAAAAATGTAATTTGGTAATACAGAGTGAGAGTGAGAACAAAAAATATTTAAACCATTTGATGCAGACATCTTACTTGTGAATTTATTTTAGGAACATAATCAAAAATAAGAGATAGGTGTCTGGGTAGCTCAGTCGGTTGAGCGTCCCACTTTGGCTTCGGTCATGATCTCACCGTCAGTGAGTTCGACCCCGCGCTGGGCTCTATGCTGACAGCTCAGAGCTTGGAGCCTGCTTCGGATTCTACGTTTCCCTCTCTCTGCCCTTCACCTGCTCACACTCTGTCTGCCTGTCTCTCTTTCTCTAAAATAAATAAAACATTAAAATTTTTTTAAAAAAGAGAAAAGCTTTATGCACAAAACGTACATTGTCAAATTATTTCCAGTAGTTAAAATTTGGAAGCAAAACAAAAACAAAAACAAAAACCCTAAGTGATGAATAACAATGAGGAAGAAACCATAATGTAAATTACACCACAGTAACAGATCTGACTTAACACTGCATCTGAGCAATGTACTACTCATAAGAACTTGGGTATATTATGTAACATCTCTAAGGTCCAGTCTCCTTGTCTGTAAAATTCCTTCTTTGTATTAACAATACCTAGTTCATTGAGCCCTGAGGATTAAAGGAGATCATTGTTGTCAATTACTTCTATTATTATTATTTCAATAGGTGGCATTATATCTTCATGGAAAGAATCAGTGGACCTGAATCTCCCAACACTGTAGTTAAATAAATATTACAGGAAAACACACTGAGGCCCCAGGTCCCCTTACGAGTACACATCTTCTTATTAGTATGGGTTTGGGATTTGATTCCAAACAGGCAGGACTTGAAGGTATCTTTGCCCAGGGGTTGCCTCACATTTTTACCCCCAATTAACCAAAAATAACTTGGCTTTGGAGAATAGGGCAGATAATCCCTTTTCTTTCAACTGTTCTGCCTGGGTACATTCTGTGGAGGGATAACTGGGCAGAATGGAAAGGACAGAGGTGAAAGGGTCTAATTAATGAGATAGCTTCTTCTAAGGCTTTTCAGCTGAACTTGCATTTAACCATGGAGCCACTCACAAAGCTTTGACCTGCTCCCCTCCTCTCAACCCCCGACTTCGTTCTCAAATCTGATGTTATTGCTGGGTTGTGTAGATCTGGAACCCCTCAAAGAGCAGGGGATGCTTAATTGAGGAAGCCCTGAGAGCCATCATTAATGAGCACTCTGGTCTTGGACCTTGAAAAAAAAAAAAAAAACCAATGCATTGACTCAATTTGCACAGCTTTATCCTTCTTCCCACCCCTTCTTGCCCCTTTATTTACCTACCGCAGATTGGCTCCAAATCTGGGATTTTCCTCTTTTTAGCTGTTCATGGGATGGTAATTAGATCTTCTTGGCTCTTTGTCTATTTGTCTTATTGTTGAAGTGTGTGTGTGTGTGTGTGTGTGTGTGTGTGTGCGTGCACATGTGTGTGTGTGTGTGTGTGTGTGTGTGTGTGTGTGTGTGTTGGTGAATATGTGTACTGTGAAGTTCCTAGGGCTGCCCTGGTGGTTGTGAATTTACACCCAGGGACAAGTAGGGGTACACAGTTCTTGGATATAGCTTGTGTATCTGGAGTTTAAGTATCTGTTCACATTTGTATATCAGAGTATTAGGACATATTTGTATCAACTTTTATGTCAGCCAAAGAGAACAGCCTGCCAAGAGAAGCATATGTTTCCTACTTAAGGATTTCTAGAATGATATAACTCTCCAAATGAATGAGACAGGAGGCGATGCTATGCAAGGATCGCAATTATACACCCTAAGCTTTCCAGATTATTTAAGAAAGCCGGCAGGGCCACATGTAATTTTCATGGGCCCCAGGTACTTTTGCCTACATGTGCCCCTTCTTCCATATGAAATTATCACAAGTTACCCTTTATAACCCCATTAGTATACATTATGTTCATTTTTTTCTTGTGGTTTTAAAATACATTAAAACATTTTCACAGATTTCACATTTCACAGGGTTGCGGGTTCCTGGCTCTGGGCCTGCCCTACCTAGGGGGTGTTGGCATGAGTCTGGGACATGGCTAAAGGAGGGACTGCAGCAAAGGGGACCCAAGGTCCTTCCCACAAAAGCTCCATTGCTGTCGCCTCCCATAAAAATATCTGAGGGGTGGGGCTCCTGGTGGCTCAGTCAGTTAAGCTTCTGACTCTTGGTTTCTCCTCAGGTCATGATCTCATGGTTTATAAGTTTGAGCCCTGCATAGGGCTCTGTGCTGATGACATAGAGCCTGCTTGGAAGTCTCTCTCTCTCACTCTCTCTGCCCCTCCCCTGCTGGTACTCACACTGTGTCTCTCAAAATAAATAAATAAACTTAAAAAATATATCCAAGGGATTAAGGATTTCTCATACAAAAGATATGACTGACAATTTTCGTTACCAGCAGGAAGTAAGATATTGTAGTGGCTCTTGCATTCAGTCAGACTTGGAAGTGAATTCCAGTTCCACCACTTACTAGCTCTGTGAACTTGGGCAATCATTTATCCCCTCTGGGCCTCAGTGTCCCCATTTTAGTATATGGAAAATAATACTGCCCTCACAGCATTGTGAGCATTTAAGGAAGTGACGGAGGTAAGATGCCCCAGCCCGGAGCCTGGCACTCTGAGTAAGCAGGCACCACGTAACGGCTGTTGTAATTTCTCAGTTCTCTTGGGGGGAATTTAGTTACTTGGCTTCAAGTGAAATTAAATCATGGGATGGACACGTATGCAGGTGAGTGATAGTCTGGTGTTCTTAGTGGGAAAACTCACTTGATGCTTGAGACATCCTGATACCCAATAAACAGTATCCCCAGGCTGGTTCGCAACTTTTCTGGCTGAACCTTGTACCATCCTTTAGCTCCAGAGAGCAAGCTTCTTGCTATAGCTCAAGACAACTGCTTTAGACGCTCCAGCCTTCCCTGGGACCTTGAAAAATCACAGCCTACCATCAAGAGTCCATCTTTCACACTCTTCTTTTTCTCACTACTTCCCGCTCCCAGGGTAAGGCTTTCCACTCTAGCTCTATGCCCTCCCCAAATCTAAGTTTCTTGTTTCTCCCAATATTTCATGTTTCCACTTCATCCCTACATGTCTCCACATATCCTTTTCTTGCCTTTCTACTTCTCCTGTGCCAGCCAGGTGCTACACATGCCATGTCTCATTTAATCTTCCAGATAAAGCTGCAAGGTAGTCATGGTAATCTTCATTTTTACAGATGAGGAGACTGAACCTTAGAGCAGTTAGGCAACTCCCCCAAATCAGCCTGATGGGATTTGAATCTATAGCCTTCTGGTGCCAAAGGCCTAGTATGTTTTGTTTTGTTTTTTTCATGAATTAAGTCCACAATCTCTCATATGCCATTTTTTGCATCTAAAAAAAAGAGCTCTAAACATCATAAATTGTTTTTTTCTTAAAACTCTTCTGGTTAAGAAAAAAAAAAAAACCTGGGATGGACTGCTGTGAGGCTGGTTATAATATTCATTTATGTCAGTTGGTGTGATCAACAATAGCACTGCTTTTTCTGCTAACCATGTTATCACTTACCGTTTAAAGGAGAAGCAGTAAGCCCCAGACCAGAGTATTCCCCTACCAGCCTGAGTGGCGCAGGGCCCCTTGTGTCCCAGCAGTGACCCTGTGGAGTAAGTGAAGACAAGAGTGTTGGAACTCTGAACCATAATCCTGCAGCTAAGCCAAAGCAATATTCCATGTGGGCTGATACTAGATTTCCCATCCAGGTCCCAGCAGAGCTGAGGCAAATGGCTAAGCAGCTCTTCCCAATAAGCAAACTTGGGCCATAGCATAGCAAAATAAATCTCCCAACTTGGCTATCCAGGGGAGAAGATTGAATCCTGCTGCTTGCAAAGGGGCCCACGGGACAGCTCATGCAAAAGGCAAGGGCAAAACAGCCAGTTGAGCGTCCTTTGTTTAGGAGAACAAGATGTTCAAATTACATGAGACGGCACATGCGTGAATGCCTAGTTGAGCAGCCCTCAGTAAACAATTCCTACCTTGCCCTTTAAAGCACAGGGATACATGGGTATACTGGGTGTTCAAAGTGGAGCTGTTTGGGCAAAAGAGGACACACAGAAGAGATACCAGCTCTGAGGACTTGAGCCTAGGACCTGAGATACTTGGTCCCCGGAACTTCCCTCTGCAGTAAGTGGTGTCCTTCATCTCTTGATAAGAGGGAGCTGGAACTCAACCAAAAATATAGTCTCTCCAAGGTCTCTAAGATTGGGAAACCTGACACGGATGTGACATGGGAAGAAGCGGATAGGTGTCAATGTGGAGACTGCTGGTGGAAACCTACTGCCAAACTGTCATCTGTGAGGCCCAAGAAGGGCTGGTCTTCCTTAGGGAGCTGTCAGAAGTGAATCCCTGTGAGGCTGCTATAGATGGACATGCACTAATGACCCTTTCAGACAGTGGCTGTAAGCCAGCACGTCTGCAGAAGCTCATCCAGTGGAGAGAAAAATAAGTGGGGAGTGAGCATTTAGCCATAAAAGCTCTCAGAGCAACTCCCAACTTCATCTCACACTTCTCCAGCCTTATTCAAGAAATGGCTGAGGAGAGACCTTTGGCTTCTCCCTGTTGGAGTGATGTCATTTCTGTGAATTGACTTCACCTTGATGAAGATGAAGATATATCCCTCATCAGAACAGGGAAGATAACAGTTTTCAGGCTGGAACAGAACTTAACCTATCACACTCTTGGGCTTTGCAAAAGTATACTGAGTACCCTATCTCTTATTTCTGGGCATTGTCTCATGTGAGGGTGGGAGGAGACTGGGAGAGGTGGTTCGTATGAAAGAAGACAACATTGAGTGTGGTTCCTTGGTTATTCATTAGGTTCTCTGGTCACTGAGATGAAAAGGTACAAAGAATAGCCCATTTCCAGCATCTTGGCATTTAGATGCCATCAGGGGCAATTGCTAATGATAAGTATTCACAGTTGGAGAATTATAGCTTTGGAAAGAGCCCTGGACATCATCAAATACTACTCACATTAAGGAACGAGAACACAGATGCCAAGAGAGGCTAAGGAACATTCTTAAATGATGGAAGAAATACAGATTAAGAATTCACATGGTTCACCTATGGTGTCTCGGCATGGTCCAGGCATTGGTGCCACTAACTACATCTATGCCCTGCTGATAAAAGGGAAGAGAATCCACACATACAAACTTCTCTTTTCTCATATGTAAAATGAGGAAGCTGGATAATGCCAAGTGTTGGCAGAGACGTGGGCACGGAATACCTTCATACGCTGCTGGGGGAATGTGGACAATGCAGCCATTTTGGAGAGCAATCTAGAACTACTGAGTCAAATTAACATTTAGAAACTTAGGAGCCAGCGATTTTACTCCTAGAGGTATTGTTCCATGTGAAACACTTACAATATTCCATAGGGGACATACACAGGAAGTTTATTCCAGTGCTGTCTGTGGTGTCAGGGAGTTGGGGCCAACCTGGCAGTCTTTGGGGGAGCATTGATAAAGTATGACAGAGGCCCACACTGGAGTGCCAGGCTGCAACTAGAAGTGTCGGTTGACAGGAGTACATGACAAAATGCATGCTCTTAAACTGACACCCTGGCAGGGGGAGGGGAGGGAGGAAATAGGATGCGATATATACCACGTCTCTCTCAAATCTAACTACCATTTATTGTACTTTGCACCAATATTTTATGCTTTGACTAAGAGAGTACAATCTCTGCCAATTAAGCTGTGAGAGACCATTGATTGCAAGGTGCATCCTGGTGTCAGAGATTAAAATGTGGAAAAACATGTTGTTTTAGAATCCATTTATGTAAATAAAAACACGTGCACAGGTTAATCTCTTTTGCGAAAATATCTTGTTTTAAGTTTTATTTATTTTGAGAGAGGAGACAGAGGCAGAGAGAGAGCAAGTGGGGGAAGAACAGAAAGAGAGAGAGAGACAGAGAGACAGGATCCTGAGCAGGCTCCCCACTGTCAACGCAGAACAAGATATGAGGCTTGAACCCATGAACCGTGAGATCATGACCTCAGCCTAAACTAAGAGTTGGACCCAAGCACCCCTGCAAAAATATCTTCAAAAACATATTGAACATGTTGCCTACGGGCTGTGGCAGTGACATGCGAGCAGCTCTGGGGATAGAGGGAATCAACAAATGAACGGGGGAGCTTGGCACAGACTACAGATGATAAAGTGGTTAACTCAGAGCAGCTGTGGATAACAAAGTGTGAATGTGTGTACTAACATCAGCTTCAGGGGGTTGTGGTGAGAATCCCTGATAGGCACAGGCACAGGCACAGGGCACAGCCTGTCACAGGAGCACAGGGCTCACGAGTCACTTCCACTCGCCCTTCATCTTTGTGTTTACAGATGCTGCCCAGGATAGGAGTTGAAGGGAAAGGTTCAATGTCCTGAGTGTCATTTACTTCCTTAAAGTCCAAGTACGGTAAGCTTGGGTTTGCTCCAGGACACTGTCAATAAACGTGGAAAACAGCAAGCCGTCTTGCTGCTGTAATACTGGAAGTCTATTTGATTATTTGTTTATAAAGAGATATAAATGATAAGGGCAATGATGATAATGAATAAAAACCAGTGTTTCAGCAATGCTTAATTTCCAGAAATTCTTTGGATGGTTTCCCAATTTCTCTGGAAGAACAGTACAGAATCAAAGCAATAAGCAAATAATATACAAAGCCTCTGCTGGGGGCTGCTGGGAAACAGGTTAACTTCCCAGAAAGTCTCACACACTCGTGTATTAGGAACATGCTCAACCTGAAACATGAAGCATTTTCTAGAAGGAGCATTAAGGAAAGGAAGTACAATGCTTAAGATGCCCTGGGAAGTAAGAGAGAGGCCTAGGGAGGCTCAATGAAAACGATACAAACTGTGGCTGCCAGAAATGTCTTCCCCTGAGATTCCGAAGAGGAGAATAAATTCTCTGAGTGAATCCATTAGATCACTTATGAATATGCTGAAGAACTATCTACCCCCTCCCCACAAATGAGGAAACGCTCCTAGATTTGAGGTAAAAAAAAAAATGTATCTTGGTCTTTAAAAATTAGACAGTGGCAAAGTAAACATTTTAGTAAAACTGGACAAGGGGAGCCACTCAGCAAGCTTGCTGAGAGACTGGAGACGGTCTCTGCGACCCTGCTGGCCACAGTGAGAAGGGCCATTTTCTCACAGCAAAGGGCACTGCTCCAGATTTTGCGCTAATGGAGGTTGAACAATAAAGGTTTGCCACTCGCAGTGGTAAACATTAAGAGATAGGAGGGGAGGGTGGCTGGGAGCTGGGTGTCTGCCCCCTTACAAGAGGACAGGGACTGGAGAAAGAAGCTATAGAATCTCCAGGTTTCTGGGTGTCTTCTTTCTTCCCCTTCCTTTCCCTATCTCTTCAATTTTAGCTCTTCCTACCCTTTGTTGAAGAGGCTCCACTGCACAGAGTGTCCATCTTTACCTTAGGGAGCAAAGCCTTCAGGGTTACAGCCTGCAGGGTTACTGTGTAAGGAGACTCTAGAGTCCCTCTGAGTTCATGTGTGTGTGTGTGTGTGTGTGTGTGTTTTAATGCTTACTAATTTTTGAAGGAGAGTGTGTGAGCAGGAGAGGGCAGAGAGGGAGACAGAATCTGAAGCAGGCTCCAGACTCTGAGCTGTCAGCACAGAGCCCGACGCAGGGTTCAAACTCACAACTGTCAGATCACGACCTGAGCCAAGATCATGACCTGTGTCAAAATCCGACACTTAACTGACTGAGCTACCCAGGCGTCCCGGTTCATGTGTTTTTTGATTTAATATCTTGTGCACAGTAGATAACAATCTTTCTCTCCATCTCCTATATTCACAAAGTCTTGTTGGAAAAGTCAGGAAAAACTGTTTCCCTTAAATTTCTAGACCAAAAACATTGGGTGCAAGTTAACAACCAGGATTTAAATCCAAATAATGACCATTTCTTCGGTTTTGCGTTGTTTCCCCCAACTCTGAGGCCAGGAATAGCTGGTCCTAAGTGGGCAGTCCAGCCAGCGACAACTCTGCTTTTCAGGGAGAATATTCGGGGGGGGGGGGGGCTGAAAGGAGGGGCAAATCCAAGTAATTCAGGACTTACTCATTCACCCTCAATTTTCTAGACTTGGAGAATTTTGACGCTGGGAAGGGTCTCATGCATCATCTGGTCTCCAGCTCCCAAATTGTGGAGATGGGGATACTCAAAGGTAAAAATGTGACTCAAAAAGCTTTTCTCCAATGACTTTAAAAGCTTAAAAGGAATCATACATAACTTCCAACAAACTCTCCAACTGATTATGCACCAAGCAATTCAGTTGTTAGCACTGATAGCACAAGAAGATTTCGGGCTCTGGTTGGCTGATGATGACATCATTGCAAGAATATAGGAATGGGCACCTTAGTGGTGACAAAACTGGGAACCAAGGGTCAAGATTAAATTTTGTTTGGTAGGTTTGGTAACGGAGATTCTCAGTGAGTATGACAAGTTATTACAGAAGGACTGGGTTGGGGGAGCTTTTCAGAAACTGCAAAGGGCAATGAACTTTCTGCCTCTCAATTCAAGGAAAGCCTCTGAATGAATGAAGCTTTTAATGCTTGTTTAGTTCAAGATTAGGGTTGAATAAGTAACATTTTACTTTTTCACATTTTTATTCTGCTCAGGATAGGATGCTGGAGAAGGAACTTGAAACAATATAACCTGCTTTCCCAGTTTTTCTTGGAGACCCGCATTTGACCCAAACCTTAGGGCAGAATGCAGAAATGGATCGACTGCATTCTCTCTTGTTTTTTTAGGAACAGAGTAGACACCAGCCCCCACACCTGAAATCCTATTTGTTTAAGCAGTCTGTTACTGAGGTATTAAATGGTAGCTTAAGATTTAGCAGTTTCCTTCACCAATACTAAACAAGCTACTAAACTAAGAGCCACATGAAATCCTTAACCACGCAATCTCACGAGACGGAAGTGTCCACAGAAAACAATACTGTCGAACACTAAGAAGTTTTCTATGTGCATCTAGGAATGTGTGGGGAATGTGTGGGGAAGTAGGTTCTCAGTGGACACAGAAGTTGGAAAAGAAGGAGAATCTACTGCTAGATTTTGTCTTTCTCCTTTGTCCCATCTGAAAAACTATTTCTGCTCATTTGAATGCCCTTGACTGTCAGGGAAAAGAAGGTGTGCCATAAGAGCACTTCAAGACTAGCAGAACTCAAAATCAGGTAATACTGCCATCAGTTTCCTAGAATTTCTCTGATGCTTGATAATCTGGTGGCTGGGATCATGTGAGGAGGTTCACTAGGGAAGTGATTCTCTTCCTCAGGACATTCAAGCATGAAAAGTTTTCACAGCTCCTAGAGAAATGTTCAAGAGGAATCTGAGCCCTTCCTACTTGGCTGCCTCATTTCTGAGATCTGACCATTGTTGGTCTGACTTAGACTTCAAGAGAATGTGAAAATCCAAGAAAGACTTGATAAAGGCTTTTTAAGGTAATTGTTTTGTCCTTATGTTCTGAGAAGGAGCAAAGAGATGGGAAGAGGACCTGCCATTAAGTACATTGGAAGGGAAGTGCTCGTCATAACGGTTTGCTTCTCCAAGGCGAGAGCTTATGTTTTCTATTTATTTGATGGAGATATGACAAAATTCACCATTTTAATGTGTACAATTCAGCAGGTTTCAGTATGTACACAAGGTTGTACAACTCTCACCACTATTCCAATTCCAGAACATGCCATTGCCGCTAGAAAGAAACCCTGTAGACTTTGGCATCTTACAGGCTTGCTTGTATGTAGGTCTGCCTTAACTACACAACATTACTCCTTCACTCAACAAACACTTGTTGACCCCTTACCTAGCTCTGGGCACGGGATAACGTAAGCCCACCTTTTGTCACAGAGGCTCCACAGCACAAAGTGTCAAACTTTACCTTAGGGAGCAAAAGTCTTCAGGGTTACAATAGAGTGCACAGGCGTGAGAGCATGGCAGGTAGGGGTGGGTCATCCGCCAGCGACTTGTCAATCACAGTCAGGAACTGTGGTTGACAGCTAGGATGCAGAGGAGTTCTATGTTCTGCAGAAAGCTCTACTCTGCTGCTTAGGTCCTTCAAATACCCACAGGCTCATGGCTTTTGGGAGTCATCACCTCCCAAAAGGAGGTCTGGTCGCCAAACCAACCCCACACATTTCCAGACTCCTACCCCTCACATCCACATTTCCCATTCAGTCTATGTCCAGCAGCAAAACCTGTTTCCATCTTTAGCAATTTCCATTTTCTTTTCTTTCACTTAGTTTTCTTTTGCATGTCTTTTGTCGGTTTTTGCCCCCAGAAACCTCTTTTGATTGTATCATCTTTTTTCTTTCACGTTTCCTTTTTCCTAGCCTTTCCCCTCACACTCCACATACCCAGCAGGCTTGGGCCGGTGAGTTACCATGGAGGGGACTGTTCAGAGCTAAGAAAGAAAGTAGGTCTCTTCTCCATACACACTGACATTTAAGAACATAAGAACTCGACTCGGTGGCCTCTCCCTTCCTGCAATGCTGTTATTTGTAATTATAGTAATATAAAATAACAGCACTTACTGTGAACTGGACACTGTACTAAACTCTTTACAGGCGTTACCTTATTTAATCCACACAGCAATCCAATAAGGTAGGTGCTGCTATTATCCCCAGTTTACGGAGGGGAACCCCCAGCCTTAGAGTAGTTAAATCACTTGTTTAATATCATAAGCTAGTAAATAACGGAAAGTCACCCACAGCCAGCTCTGTTTGACTGCAGAGCCTGGGTTGTGACTTTACAATGCCTGACTTACTTTCTGGGCTTCTATCTTTCCTCCGACCCACCTCCCACTGGAGCTGGCTCCCTCTCTTTCTGAAGTGAACTTTGCAGGAGACTTGGCCTCTCTCCAGCTTCAGCAGGCTGGAGGATCCTTGGCCTGAGCTTAGCTCTGAGCTCCATGGAGCATTATAACTGCTGGTACTGGGGTAATAAAATCTTAACGGTCTCCAGAAAAGACGGCCGTAAATTCTTCTGAAGTCCCACTTTGGGTGTAAAGGTTCACGCCTCCCTTCCCCCTCCTCCTCTTCTTCCTCCACCCCCACCTCCATGAACTCTCCCGGGTTTCATGAAAGGGGCCATGCATTAAAACAAGGCACAGAAATCCCAGCAGTCTCCAGCTGCAGCCAGGGTTGTGTTTTGTCTAAAGAATGTTCTTTTAAAAAAAAAAGTTTGGAATTAACTTTGTTCAGGATCATAGACACATAGTTTATGCTTTGGGGAGCAGTACAGAGAGAAAAGAAGAGGCAGAGGAAAATGGCCAAGAAGGATAAGAGAAAGGAAACAAGAATAACCCTGAGCATGTAAGGATGCCCAGAAAAAAATCTTTGTGAAAACAACACTCGAGGGCTTCTGGGATTGTTCCTCTCTTGATTATTTTTAATATTGTTACCTGGGCCCTGACAAGCCAGCTGTGGTCTTTCTGAAAAATTCATTAGGCTGTTTGGAGCTCAGCTGGGAAATAAGTATCAGAGGAAGCCTGAGAGGGACTCAGAGCTCATTTCTTCCTTCAGGGGGCAAAGTGAGCAGATTCAGAGCACCTGGGGGGACGAAGGAGCTGATGTAGGAAGAGTAACAAAAGGGCCCCTTTTAGAGTTCCCTTGCCTTCACCTAATAACTGACACACTCACATTTAGAGAAAGTTTGAAAGTTGGACAATGACCTGAGAAAGTCACCACTGGGACAGATATCTTGGGAGCCATGTGACCTAAGTCCCAGCCGTCAAACATCACAACAAGGTTGCTTTGACTTCTCTCCCCCAGGGAAGAGGCAGTCCCAAGTGGGGGCATGGAGGGCCGAGCTCAGACTGAGAATGTATGTGCATGTCAAGGATGGGTGAACCCAGGGGGCCCTGGCTCTTGATAAACACCACAAAAAGGTTTTATGTGTCCTGTGTGATAAAACCCAAATGTACTTGTCCAAATCCTGCTTCCCTCTTACTTTCTAAACCCTAGTGCATTTCACAGGAAATGAAATCTGTGTTTGTCAGATTCCTATACCCCTACCTCATTGAAAGGAGGGTAGGTTGAAGTTGGCTTCTGTACCAGACACTCTCAGATTTGTTTCTTTAATTAACTTCTAATTCTTTTCTGATCAAGATCAGAATACAGAGGCAAGGCCAGCAGCAGCTAGGTCTGTCCTTTGTTAGCCAGCTGGCCAAGGACATGATTGCTGCTGAAGAGTGTGTGTGTGTGTGTGTGTGTGTCGGTGGGTATGCACATGCACATGTGCGTGTGCATGTAAAGGAGGGGGTTGAGAGTGGATAATTTGCATTACCACTGTTTGCTGAACCCCACATCTCAAATTTGAGTCAAGTATTTAAAGAAACTTTGGGAGTTGTTTTCTTCTTTTTGTTTCTTCAGATGTCACTTTAGGAGGAATGCGCAAAATTCTTCCATTTCTCCTGTATTTCTTTCAAGTCTCCTTGAGGGCAGGGATTTCCTCTTCTGCATTTCTCTCTAACAGAGTAGCTGGCACCTGGTATTTGCTCAATTCTTGTTTGTGGAAAGGAGTAGAAATCTTTAAGGGAGCATTTCAGCCACTCTCTTGAGCTCCTCCTTGTGTGTCCTTTTCCTTCTGTGGCCCTCTTGTAGATCTGAATATGTTGTTTCTCTCCGAAGCCCCCAGACTTTGCTTTCTCTCTGCTTGTATTTTTAATACTTAAAAAAGTGCCTTTATATAGATGACTTCCAAATCCCTCTGCTCTCACCGCTCCAAACCACCATCCCCATTGCCTATTTCTGGCTCTCTGGGAACCTTATTTTGGGAGAAGGAGAGCACTAGGGAGAAGACACCCTTCTGGCATCTCAAAGCAGCTGAGTGCTCTTCTGTGAACCTTTTCCTGGCAGCGCCTCCCTCTTTGCACAAGCCTAGAGTCTTAGACATCTCTGCTGCTCTCACCTGGCGCCCCAGTGGGGTGGTGCAATCTGCTGGCATCCCAGAGTGAGATGGGGCTGGAGGTCCTGGGCCCTGGAGCCTGGGGAGGGGTGGGGGTGTGGGGGAGAGAAGGCAGTCTGTGCTTGTGAGGTCTGAGATGCTGTCCCTGCTCCAGGCCTCAGGGCTCCTGGTGAGATTCTCATCCTTTGGTTAGACACTCTGACTGCAGTCCCTCTAAATTGCCTTTCCTCCCAAACTCACAATAGTGTGAAATATCTTTGTCTCAGTTTCCTCTATAGACAAGGAAGTCCTATTTCTTCCTTTACCACAAAAGTAAGACCCTAAAAAGCTTGACCCTAAAAAAACTTCTGTTTGCTAGGCCTCCAGCCTGCCTACCCACCCTGTGGTTCTCCAATTTAAGCATGGTTCAGAATCACCTGGAAGGCTTATTAAGACACGGGGTGCTGAGTCCTACACTCCGAGTTTCTGTTCAGTAGTTCTTCAGTGGGTCCTGCGATTTTGACTTTCTAACAAGTTCCCAGGAGATGCTGATGCCACTGGGGAGACCCCATCATTCCACCAGGCCCACTGACACTCTTCAGAAGCCACTCAGCCAGTTTCCCTCAGTCACAGTAAGTGCTACCAATTACTGAGCTTGCTTTCTGCTTAGCTTTTTAGATGCTTTTATGTCCTTTAGCCCTCACAACAACCCTCTGAGGTAGCTACTGTTGATATTCCCATTTTAAAGAAGTAACTGAAGCACAGAGAGGTTACACATCTTGCCTAATGTAAGTGGTGAAGCCGAGTTTCAGAGCTGAGCAGTATTGACTGAAGCTTGTGTATTTAATCACTCTGCCATACTGCTTTAATGGTCTTAGGATATTTTTTCCTAATGGATGTCTTCTACCTTAGAAACATGGGGCTTTGCAAACAAGGTGCTCTTTCATTCTGAATCTCCCCTCCCCAAATTTCTCTTTACTGCTGGCTAAGTACAGCAGGAGAAAGCACACATTTAATCTCCATTAAGACCTTCAGACTTTTGGGAGAGGAAGTCTGACTTGGGAAAGAAGGCTGAAATTTTTAAAGAAAGGCAGTTTTATTGCCTTCAATAACACATGGTAATACAAATGAATGACTAAAGGAGGATTTCCAAGAATTCCTCTTAGCCTTTTAAAATAAATAAATATGGCTCATTTGCATACAAACAACTGTGTTAAAGACCAGGGGCTTATTATTTGAGTTCTGTTTAAAATGGCTTAAGAATTTTGCCACTGATTTTTTTAGAGGTTCAACCTGAATTAACAATCCATGTTTTGGAACATGCAACCTTTAAGATCATGTCCTCAAATAATTCCTTTCCTTTTGCTTCTAGATTTGGGTTTTGGTGTCTCAGGAAATCTCTCTGGCAAAATCCACAAACAGGCAACTATTAGGTCAAGGCAAAATATGATGCATAACAGGCAGGCTAGGCTTTGATTTTAAATCAAGACAGTTCAAACATCTTGGTGCTTTGCCTCAGTTGGGGTTCCTACACTTACTGAGAGTTTGTGTAAGTTATATATATATTTTTTCAGTGATTCTATTGTACAATATGTCTAGAGGAGAGCAGAGAATCTGCAACATGTATAATTTCAAATACTACTTTGTTCTTTTTTCTTATCAGTGTTTCTTTCTCCTGCCTATGCAATTCTAATGCACCAGACTTTGAGAAACACTGTCAGGGTGTGGCCGGAAGCCAGGACTGGGGAGTTCTAGACACTTTGGTGGTTCCAATGCTAACTTCACATTGGACTCACCTGCAGCTCTGCTAAAAAACACCAATTCCTGGAGCTCTCCTCGAGCCAAAGGAAGCGGAAGTTTTAGAAGTGGACCCGGACAGTGGCATTAACAAAAAGCAAAATAAAAAAGTCCCTGGGTGAATCTAACGTGGGGGCTGGCATTGAAATCCACTAAATCTGATTTGGAGCAACACAACTAGTGGTATATTCAGCTGAGGGTAAAAAGTGGAAAAGTAGAAGACAGGATATGCTGAATGTATGGGTGTGTGTCTTTTCCAAACTAGAATGAATTCCTGTGATCGACGACCCCAACTTAGGAAACAAGGTGTTGCCCAGTTAAGAAGCTTCTGTCAATCCTTCCTCCACCATGATTCATCCCATCCCTACCCTGAGCATGGTGCAGGGCCATCAAGGGAGCTCATTGGCCTAAGGTGCCTTGGGCAGGGACCTCATGCTCACTCCTGCTGGGCCCTGCAGACACTCCCCTGTGTCCTGGGCTGCTCTCTGCTGCTCAGATCTGGCGGCCACACAAACCACTCGGTGGTTTCTGAATGATATCCCTTCAGCTGCAGCCCAGGGACTCTGGCTGGCTTTTCTGTTTGTTTTCTTTTTTCTTTCTTATTTAAGAAGCTCAAGAGAACTTAAAAGCAGACCCTTGAAAGCTAAGCATTTCTAATCACATAAAGGTGTCTCTGCAGGGCCTGGGCTGAAGAGGGTTTGTTTGGGGGCTTTCATCTTTCTGTGTATCCCCTTCCTTCTTCAAACACTCTGCGCTCTTATCCACCCAGCTTCTTTGCTGGACGCCCACCCCCATCATCTCCGTGTTTGGGGCCCAGAGGGTAAAGGAGGGGAGGGGGTGGTCGAGGGCCTGAGGGGGAAGGGAGGAAGCAGTCGGCCCCCATGCTGGGTCCAAGGAGACTCTGTGAGAAAGGCCCTCTCCATCTGCAGCCCAGCCCGGTGGGAGTCAATTAATTCTGAATAACCTAAACCGACAGAGGTATTTGCATTCACAACCTGACTGATGACCGTATAAAATTGATTTATGAATTAAAGTGCTTCCCCTCCCTTTATCCCAATTCAGGCTGTAATTGATTATACGTGCTGCAGCGAAATTAAAGAAAAGAAAATTAAAAAGAAAAGAAAAAGGAAAGTGCAAAAAAGAGAGGCCCTTGCTTGGCAGTCTGGCCTTCTCAGGGCTCCTCAGGATTAGCCATTCTATTCATCACTTATCATTTTTTATTTAAAAAAGTTACTTCCCCCTTTGTCTCCACCCTACCGCATCCCCCCACCCCCATCTCTGCTATTGCCACATTCTCTCTGGCCTCCTCTCACTCCCTGATCCTTTGGGGGATAAGGAGCCAGTTACCCTCCCTGTTTCCTGGACAGGGAGAAGAGGGGAAGGGCTTCTCCCAGGTCACACCCTGCCCACAAAAAATGAGGAGCAAGCAAGGGTGTCTTCTATCTTCCTTTGTGTTAATCTCTCACCTTGTCCCTTTTCTGACTGCCCCATGCTCCTCATGCACATAGTGAAAATTTCCTTGTTGGGAATTTTCTCCTAAATATGTTTTCAGTAAGGAATGCATTAATGACAACCCTTATAATGGCTCATTCCTCTCAGTTGCCAAAGAATAAAGTGTTGGATAAAGAAATACATCTCTAATTGAACATTTTCAAGCTCCTTCTGCCTGGGGGAGGACCATTTCTTGGTGGGAGGAAGGTCTGGAGTAGGGGACTAGGAGAGCTGGACTTTAAACCTCCCATGCAGCATGAGAACAGGCTTCGGAAACAGTTGGATGAAGACTGAAAATTATGAATCATGTGTCCTTATGCAAGTCACTTAACCTTTCTTGCTTTCATGGACTCTGCTTTAACATAGAGATAACAGCCTAAACTGAGGTAATGTATGTAAATCCCCTTGAAGGGGGTTCAGAAAACATGGCGGGTACTGCACAAATATTAGAGCCTACTTCCTTGCTCAGGCCCCTTATGAAACAGGGAAGCGCTGACTCAAAGAGTTCTCTGGTAGTAGGATAATCAATGGCTTTCTCTCACCTCATACCCAGTGTTGCTATTTGAACGACAAATAGAGAATTGTTTTTCATTGCCAAGCCAGTCTTGGGAGCAGACTGCTTTATTTCTGTATCCTCAGAGATCCCAGTGCACAAAATACGTCATAATTAAACCCTCCCACTCAATCCACCTCACTGCTTCTTCACCCTTTCTCTTCCTCCTTCCACCTCAGGACTGCCAACATTGGATCCCCAGTTCCTGCTCCCTTTCCTGCCATAATTGCTGTCTCAAAAACCCACATCGTACTGTCCTCCCCTTCTTGTCAAAAGGCACGGTGTCGTCCCCTCTCCTCTAACGGGTTAATGTGCGGTGTTGTGGGTGCTCTCCTGTGAAGTGCAGCTGGCCACATTTCACATACAGTTAAACAAAGTGGGGAGAGGTTGCATGGGCCCGGTCAGAAGCAGCCCACTTTGCTGACAACCAGCATGATGATTGGGTTCTCCAACTAGAAGCTCTTCCACAAACAGATCTCTGAAGATGAGTGTGGAGTGTGAACTCCCCCAAAGAGTCACCAAGAGAAAACTGAAAAGTGGATCCTCTTCGGCGAATGTTCAAAAGGTGAGCCATGCGATGAGAACGTTTCTGAGAAATATTCAGGCAGCTCAAAGTGAGGTGCTAACCTGAGAGGAGGTTTTCAGTGGCCGGGAAGCCCCTTCTCAACATCTCAGGAGAGCCCAACCGCTGCGCCTTGAGGTGGGATTAGGTGTCTTGAAACTTCACGTGACCACTCGGCTGCTGGCGGACCTGCAAATTCCCTTCTTGAAATGCAATAAGGGAGGCAAGGTGCTTCTGCTATTTTCAGCCTTTCACCATTGAGCATGAAAAGAGGAGAGGGCAGTCTGCAGAGACAGACCACCTCTGTGACTTTTTGCCACTTCCACAGAAAATCCCAATGCGTTTTAATGTATGTGGGAGTCAAGAGGACAGGAACTTAACACAAAGAAGAACCCAATGGAAGAAATCTAAAGTGGAGAGTTCTAATTAATCAGAACCTCTCTTTTTAAGGGAACAGAGAACTTTCCCTGAGGCTAAAGCAGGGAACAGGTGGAAAAGCGTTAGGGTGGGGTATGAGGAGAGTATCCAGCCAGCTGGGGATTGGCTTCAGAAGATGAAAGCTTTCTGTCTGTGACATGTGACCAGAAATGGCATCTCCTAGTGACTTCTAGGACACAAGTCTAAGTGTCACGGGCCAGAAGCCCTGGTGGTAACGGGCTCCTCCGGCTCAGTCGAGATTGTCTCTTCTCCACAATGGTGACAACTTAGGGCTCATTTCTCCCTGGTCTGGGATCAGACGTTAGGCAATTTGGACGTAACTATGCCCTTAACTCTGCCATGGTAGGCTTGGAGGAGGACCGGGAGCAGTTGTGAGGAATCAGGAAGTCACGAGGGACCAGTCAGTCGACGAGGCAGATAGGGAAAGTGTGGAGATACAGAATTCTGGGAGGCTTGCCTCTGTCCCTCAGCTTCCAAATGAGAAGAAGCTACACACGGATGTTGACAGCAGCTTTACTGACAACTGCTAAAACTTGGAAGCAACCAAGATGTCCTTCAGAAGGTGAATGGATAACCAAACTGGTATTTCATGTGGTAGAATATTATTCAGTGATAAGAAGAAATGAGCTATCAAGCTACAAAAAGATACAGAGGCACCTTGAATGCTTATTACTAAGTGAAAGAAGTCAATATCAGGCAGTGTGGATGGTTCCAAGTACATATATGAAATTTTGGAGAAGGCAAAAACATGGAGACACTAAAAATATCAGTGAATGGCAGGGGGGAGAGGGGAGAAAAGAAGGGATGGATAGGTGGAGCACAGGAGGTTTTAGGGCAGTGAAACTACTCTGTTTTGACACTGTAGTTGTGGATATGTTTCATTAGACATTTGTCAAAACCCATAGAATGTACAACACAAAGAGAGACCTCTAATGTAAACTATGGAGTTTAGTTAATAATAATGTATCAACATTGGCTTATAGGTTGTAAGAAATATACCAATACCAATGCAGGATGTTAGTAATAGGGAAACTATGGAGGAAGGAGGTAAGGGAATGGAAAGGAAGAGAGGCTATATGAGAACTCTCTGTACTTTCTGTTCAATTTTTCTGGAAACTTAAAACTGCTTTAAAAATAAAATCTATTATTTAAAAATAGAGAGAGAGCACAACCCTTTTTTCAGTATTGACTTTTAGCAGCTTGTTGGGAAGGTCCTACATAAATGCTAATTTATACTATCATTCTTAATGAAAGGCAGAAATGACTTCTGAAGACATAAAATCAGCTTGCTAATAATATGTAGAAAAAGATACAGGTTGAAAGAGTAAGACTGAGGCGCATCACTGCCATGGTGCCATGTCCCAAGCTCAGCCTCCTCCACATGGTGATTTCCCAAGCAGAATCTGATTGCCTTTAAACAATGCTCCCCTCTGACCTTCCAAAGACAAAGCGAATGAAAGGTCAAAATTCCCACTCATGAAAAGAAGGGCAATCTGCAGAGAACGGATGAACAGTTGTTGAAATCACAAAAGTGAGATCCTGGAATCAGTTTTGTCATAATGGCCCAGTTGAAGACTCCTGCCAAATCACGCAGCCACATCGATGCTTTTCTCTGAACATCTTCACCTCTGGTGTCACCTCTGATTTGCTTGCCATTCGCAGGGCAGATGCTTCTCATGAACTCTTGCCCACAAATGGTACAGTGGATGTCCTTTCTTTTGTTTAGAGAAAATCCAATCTTACTTCTAAAACCGCTCCATCTTCCAAAAATCCAATCTTCTAAAATCACTGCATCTTCCAAAATTCTGGACAGTCTTCCTGGACTCCTGTCCTAAACTAGGATTATCTTCCGACATGCCAGACTCTAGCCCATGCCACACCAACTTTTCTCCTATTCTTGCTGTAAGATTTTGTCTACTTGGCCTAGTTTCCCAATCAATTCAGTA
This sequence comes from Puma concolor, assembly GCF_028749965.1. Lineage (NCBI taxonomy): Eukaryota > Metazoa > Chordata > Mammalia > Carnivora > Felidae > Puma > Puma concolor. The sequence continues at coordinate 100,426,445 of NC_141675.1, forward strand.
CTCTTATCCTCAGCAATCAGACTTCAGGGAAATATGTCATTTATATATAGCACTCTCTTGAATTCAGCTCAACAAATCTGTCTGACCTACAAAATAAGACAGCAGAATCTGCAAAGAAAAAGAATAGTTCTTTTCCTGGGAACCTGGTTCTGAGGCTAAGATATATGTAAATTAAATGACTAGAGATGGGTTCCAAGCCAAGATAATAAACAAAGGCTTGGCGGTGAGGCACTATCTGTATATGAAAGTGCCAAGAGGATTCAAAGACAGGAATAGATACCTGTGGGAAAGCTTTGTCAGTGAAAACTTTTGGGGAAAACTGCTATGTAAGATCTAAAAGGAATCTTGTTTGTTCTAATGTACACATTTTTGTTGGCCCAGCAAAGTGATTAAAAACAATTGTGGTTTGGGTATTTGGGAAAAGATATAATAAAATAGTAAAACCAACCTGGGAGAACAGAGGAAACAAGGAAAAAGTAAAAAATTTCACCGACCATCTATTTTTTCAGTTGACTTATTCAGTATACTTTCTCTACTTTATATGATTACGAAGCCTTAAACCCAGGTGATTTCAGAACACTTCTATATTATATCCTTTTTCTTCTCCTTTTATCTTGATTTAACTTCTGGTGGTGTTGGAATAGGAAATTCATAGGATAAAAATGAAAACTTTACCAAAAGTTAAGTTGCCAAACATAACTCAGGGAGTCTCAAATAAGAAGTTGTAAGTAGTGTCAAGTTTGGGGCAGACCTGGAGAAGCTGAGGGGAGGGAAAAGGAAGAGGAAGAGCCATATTGACTGTGTTGTAAAAGACAAGTCACTTGCAACTCTGCAAATGAACAGGCCGTCAGAAAACCTGATGTGTGGCCATCACCTCTGAAGGCTGAAAACAACCATGTACTTGGAACACTGTTTATGTCATTAATATTCTCCCTTTGGAAAAGAAAGATAATAGTACCTCAGAGTATTGTAATAATTAAAACACAGATGCATATAAAGCATTTAGAACAGTGCCTGGCACATAGTAAGTACTATAGTATTAAATTTTATTATTCATATGTGATAAATAAACACAAAGGGTAAAAAAAAAAAAAAAGCAAACAAAAACCCAGTCACTCTTAACATTTGGTTGGTATATTATTTTTAAGTAACCACATATTTGCTCTTTCCAAAATAAATGATATCTAGGACGGAAGTGAGACAGTTTAAATGAATGTTGGTCTGGGTTTAATAACAGATTCATGTTATTGTTCGGATGAGGAAATAAACCTTAATCATTACATTAAAATGACCTTTGAATGCCTGATGTTAAGACGTCCAAGACAGGCAAATGTTCAGACTATTTAAAAAAATATATATATTTTTTTCTGATTAAAAACTGGTGTAAGAGGATAAGCCAATATCGCTAGAAATAGAGAGGTCTGTTACATCAAAAGAATCTTCTTTTGACCTTGGAGCCAATGCTCCAAGCCTGCTGGGAGAGTGAGTTGTCCAGTTCCTTGGGTTTCTCTGGTGGCCCCCACGAGTCCTGGTGCCACACCTAAACTCTGCTCCATCTGGATGGATGTCCTCACCATATAATGACCCCTACTGATCTAGCTACGTGCTGGAAGATAGGCCCCTGACGTGTTCCTGCAAAGCTGTGCATTTGGTGGAGGAAAAGACCAGCTGGCTGGAGAATTCAGACATCCTGGCTATCTGGAAAGGAACATCTCTAAAACTGCCTCATTGAATTCTTCCTTTCTTCCATGAAACTGAAAAGTGGGAGTACACAATATCTTAGCTCTCTGGATGATGTCTCTTCCATTTCTTCCAGCTGTCAACATCTATGAGTCTAATAGATTGTCCTAGTCCTCACCTCCTCATGGTCACTTTGGTGAGGGAGACCCTTCACATCACATGTCAACCCCCAATCTTCTTTTAAAAAGACACATTTCGGTGCCCCCAAATTACTTTTTCTCAAAGAACAAGAATTTTGCTTATCTAATCCCTAGAGATATTCCACAGGAATATTCCGGAGGCAAATCTTCCATCAAAAGATGCGGGACAACACAGCAGCAAGCTGGGTAGGAAAGAATCCACACTACTGCATGGACATAACTCATCTCTGTAGAAGGTCATGGACGATTTGAGGTGAAGTGCAATTTCAGAGAAAAGCAGTCTGCTAAGAAAAATGTGCAGAAAATTTATCCCTAATGTAAAAGGCCAACATTAGTCTTAAAAGTTTCTTTGCATGTAAAAATATTATTTTTGAAATGAACAAGTGCAGGAAGGCAAGGCCAATAATAAAGGAAAAGAACTCAAGGTCAAAATCATCAGTTCATAGATACCTGATAAACAATTCTGGTTTGGAAAACAACGTGGAATTCTTAAAGGTTAGTTCAATGTATACAACTTCTTCTGATGTTTATAGCAGAGGTAACTGATTTCGTTTTTATCTTGAATATCCTTACTATTGAAGACTATGTTCTTTATGGTATGAATTTTTAGATTATAAAAGTCCTTGGGAGATAATTTACTGTGGGTCTGTAAGTCATTCTACAAGGTGTGATAATGGTGTATCTTTCCAATTTTCTATTTGGGCTAAGCAATTTCCGCATGTAAACATCATTGTTCATGGAAAAAAAAAAATAAACGTCCCCTCTAAAAACATGAGACTGCTCAATAAATGAAATCTGTTGTAAGATTAGAAATTTGATTTCAACTCTGAGGATGGAGTTGTAAAAAGTTGGCCACTTTTGATTCTGAAGTGGGCCTTTGTAGCTGTTTTCTGAACCCCTGGAATAAAGAGGGTTGATTTGCGATGGAATCTCCAAAGCCTGCAGTCATATATTACAATATGTTGTAAATCCAGAGGGTACAATATAGATTTCACAGGGGGCCCTGGGGTTAATTGAAATTCCATCTGTTTCTTCTCTGTGGCAAACTTAGGATCCTGGGATATTAACTCAGGATAAGATATGACATTTACAACTTTTTAATTTTTAGGCTAAAGTAGAAGTCTGTCTAAATCTGCTCCTCTCTACTTTCTACCTCCTACCTTCAATTAAAAAAACAAGTTTACAAGACAGCCTTTATTTTCCCCACAGCTGCCCCCGAGGGAGCCCCCCTTCTTTCCAGTGCATGCCGGGCAATGCCATGTATTCTTAGACTCCCAATGGCCCCCATTACTGTCAATTAGTTACGGAATGCTACAGGGATTCATGCCTGACAGCTCGAGTAAAGGCAGGAGAAATGGGCCCAGTAGGGAGCAAGGGGCCTGATTCTTTTTTGTGCACAAGAAATACCTTTCTCAGCAAAGCTTTTAATGGCCTTCCCTTCATTCTTTCCCTATGCTCTAGCGCCGCGCCCCCCATGATCCCAACACATCATATACACATGCGCTCCTATATTCACACACTGATGTGTTTGTGTGAATATCACCCAGGACTGTGAGAACTCTCTGAGCAGGAGGCTCTGAAATGTCCTTATAGCCTCTGAAAATCACGGAGGTTTGAAATTCCAATATATATCTTTGCTACAGTTTTATTCCTAACTTCTTCAGAAGGCTTCTTGTTACCAAGTGCCTCTTTCGCCTCTGGCTTTTTAGTGTATTTTTCTTCTGCAGCTATCCTCCTCCCAAACAAGAAATGCACTCCCTCTGGCCACCGACTCTGGGTCTGGAGCCCACTGCACCATTCATGCGGTCACTGAGTTGGGCGGCGGATTGTGCTTGGCATCTCCTGCCACTCCCGGGTCTTTCTGACTTCTTTCTCCACCTCGTGCCTTCCTCTCCTCTACTTTCCCACAATATCCCCCTTTCCCCCCTCCTATCTGTGCCTAGATCATTCTGTTTACCCTGGAGACTTGAGGCCAGGGGTTTTGTTTTACTCATTTTTGTTCTCTCTCTTCCCTACCTTACCCACCCCAAATATTTATCACAGCAAGATAAAAGACTTTGTTTTGTTCACCAATAGAGCTGTACTCCATAGAATAGCACCTACCACAAGCAGGAGCTTGGTATCATGGGCTTAAAACGAAAGATGCATAAAAAGGCATTTATTTAATGCCATTGGTGTTACTCAGGGTTAAGGAGACCCCAGCATCACATCAAAACTGGTCTGCCTGTTGCTGATCTGCTGGCTTTGCTCTTTTGTAGGAGTACCAGGTTTTTCTTACCATTCAAAACAAAGATAGATATGATTAGGAAAAGCCTACGAGGAGAAAAACAGGTCCCCATTGGAAATAAATACAATGCCTAAGGTCACACTTCTCTGATGGGTTTGAAAAGATGACAGAGTTAAGGTAGGAGACAACAACACACTAGAGAAAAACATTCTCTGGGGCATTTCCTGCATGGGTTGTACATTGTTCCAGGCCCTTCCTCTCCTGAAGACTGGCCTAGTGCAGGGTGTCAAGGAGTCACCCAAGGGCAGTGGCAGGAAGACACTTCCAGCCTGTTGAATCCAGACATCTATAGAAGGGCAGAGGAAAAATCCAGAAGAGGGCAATGTGATGGAGATAAGTGAGGAAAGCAAACATTGGAGGGATTTCCTAAGCCCAAGAGTAAGGCTGCAGGCATCTCTTTCAGGGCTCCTACAGTCTCGGGCATTACTGGGTAGGCACTGCCCAGAGCAGGACTCTAGTTTGCAAAATGCAGCTATTTTATAAGGCCAACCCATCACGACCCACATATTGCTTTAAGATTCCTGCAGATTCTTCAAGCTTCATATTTATGCCATCTGAGATGTATTTCCAATGCTGTTTATCAAGTCTGCTTTCCTTCAGTGCTTTTCAAATGTGAATGTGAATGTGAATCACCTGGCAATCACATGAAAATGCCCATTCTGAGGAGTGTCCTGGGATTCTGCATTGCTAATAAGCCTCCAGGTGAGGCTTTATTGCTGGTTCACTCATGCACTGAATAGCAAGACTTGACTCCATCATCTTGGCAAGAACTAGAGAGGGCTTTGTAAAGATAGAGTGACTCTAGCCTGAATTAAAGAAGCCAAAGTCTCATTAATAAAGATTTTGATTCCTCAGATAAGAGAGAGAGAGAGAAAAAAAAGATGTGTTTGTGATTCTCATATCTTTCCTTTTTGGTAAATGAGTGTATGGGGTGCTTGGAAATAGTCAATGAACTCATGAGCTAGATATGCTAACGCTGTTTTTCCAGTGTAAATTTCATTTTTTTTTCTATGCACTTGAATAAGATTCTATTACAAAGTCTCGATTTTGTTTGTTTTTGTTTTAAACAGTGGAGTTACTTCATCATGAAGGAAAAGATGAGTCATTGTATGATACTTGGAAGAGAGTACGATTAGCTGTCTACCTTGCTTCTTTCCTACATGCTAAAGAAGAGGCAAAAAGAAAAGACAAGGTAACTGTACATACATACAGTTCCATGGGTAGCCAATAAATACGATTTTGATTGGAAAGAAGTACAAGAGAATATCCACGCCTGCATATAGTTAATCCTGCCCAAAGTATCTGCTCTCATAAACACACAGGCTTGAGACTCAATATACAAGGTCAACTTGTATTTATAAATCTACAGTAATTCAGGAGAAAACAGCTATGTGTACTAAATCTGGGCTAGGTGCAGTTAGGGGTCCAGATCCAAAAGGAGCGGACAGTCTAATTAGGACTATAACATAATGAAAATGAAGCAATAATTTAAAACGTAAACTGTAATTTTACATTATTCCATAATGTAAATAAATTTACATAAATTTACATTATTCCATAAACTTCCAGGCATATATGGGAGTTAAAGGGAGTATATGGGAAGAAGAGATTTACTGAGATTGAGATGGTCAGGGAAGGTCTTCTGAAAGGTAAGATATGAATTGGAATTTGAAGGAAGGTTAGGCCAGGACAGATGGCAACAGAGTGAAGAATGCATCGGGAAAGACAGACAACTTTGTGGAGACAAGAGAATATAAAGTGTGTGGAAGCTTATGGGCAGAGCAGTCTGCTGGAGTGATTGATCTATTTAAAGGAAATATGGTAGAGAGAGAAATGTGGGAACAACAAAGTTGTGATCAAATTAAGAAAGGTCTTGATGGGAATGCAAGCTGGTGCAGCCACTCTGGAAAACAGTATGGAGGCTCCTTAAAAAAACTAAAAATAGAACTACCCTATGACCCAGCAATTGTACTACTAGGCATTTATCCACGGGATACAGGTGTGCTGTTTCGAAGGGACACATGCACCCCAATGTTTATAGCAGCATTATAAACAATAGCCAAAGTATGGAAGGAGCCCAAATGTCCATGTATGGATGAATGGATAAAGAAGATGTGGTATATATATACAATGGACTACTACTCAGCAATCAAAAAGAATGAAATCTTGCCATTTGCAACTATGTGGATGGAACTGGAGGGTATTATGCTAAGTGAAATTAGTCAGAGAAAGACAATTATCACATGACTTCACTCATATGAGGACTTTAAGAGACAAAACAGATGAACATAAGGGAAGGGAAACAAAAATAACATAAAAACAGGGAGGGGGACAAAGCATAAGAGACTCATAAATATGGAGAACAAACAGAGGGTTACTGGAGGGAGTGTGGGAGGGGGGATGGGCTGAATAGGTAAGGGGAACTAAGGAATCTACTCCTGAAATCATTGTTGCACTATACGCTAATTTGGATGTAAATTTAAAAAAAAAAATTAAAAAAAAAAGAAAGGTTTTGAATGTTAGCCTAAGAAGGTTGGACTTGATTCTGTTAATAATAATAACAATAATAGTAGTAGTAAACCATTGGATGTTTTGAGTAGAAGAGTACATTTTAACCAAAGCATATTAATAAACTGATTTCAATAGCCCAAGTGTAAAGCATAAGGGACAGAATTAGGATTGTGACAAAGGAAATTGAATATGTGAGGTAGAAGGGTTGATCTGAAGGAATCGTAGACTTTAATGACTGATTATAGTTAATGGACGGTCAGTGACCTTGAGGCTTGAAGTTAGTAGAATAGAAAATAAACAGTGTGGGGTCGAGGGCATTCAATTTGAGATATTTTAAGTTTTAAGTAGTAGGACAGATGAGTGGGAAAATCCAATAGATAACTGGAAGTATGTCAGTGTGACCCTGCTGAGACATGGTGATAACTGAAGCCTTGGTAGTGAAAGGCATCCCCAAGGAAAAACATGCAGAGACTGAATCTTGGGAAATGCCCACATGTGTGGCCTGGATGGAGAAATGGCAGTGGGAGGAGAAGCAGAGGCACACAGAGGGTGAAAGAAGAGAGGGAAAAAGACAGGCTGTCAGGCCAGAAGCAGGGGCCACAGCATCGAATGTTGCAGAGGAGCCCAGCATGACCAGATCAAGGGAAGGTCGTTCGAGGCTGCTGGTACCTTTCCCAGTGAACGAAGTGTAGGGTGGAAACCAGATGACAGGAGATTAAGGGTGAGTAAGTCATAACAAAGTTAGAATTTACGGACTTCCCTTTAGATAAAAGGGAAAATAGAATGGGAACTGAGGGGGAAATTAAGACAAGTGCTTTTGTTGCTTTTTCATTTATTATCATGGTGACACAGGTTTCTCTGCTTATTGATTAAGAAAAAAGGAAACAATGGGAGGGGGTTAAATCGTATCTTAAAAATTGCAGAGGGACAGGAATTTGAGGTGGTAAAATCCTGAAGGAGATAGGCCTCCTGGTAAAAGGGTGAACCCTATAAATGGCAACAAGACAAAACAACACAAAACCAACCCCAACCCAAAAACTTTCCCAAACAACCGTGCCTCAGTATATTTGAAAGGAAAGCAGTGCAGGCTCCTGGGGGTCCTATCACCTCAATAATGTGAGACTGTTTTCAAGTTCCAGGTATGGAGGTAAAGTGGAAGAATGGGAGAATGTTTGGAAGGGCCATTGTATTAGGAAATACGCAAAAGGTGAATAGAATGCATTGTTTTTTGTTTTGTTTTGTTTTGTTTTTTAACATTTATTCATTTTTTGAGAGACAGAGACAGAGAGTGAGCAGAGGAGGGGCAGAGAGAGAGGGAGACACAAAATCCAAAGCAAGCTCCAGGCTCTGAACCGATAGCACAGAGCCCGACGTGGGGCTCAAACTCACAAACTGGGATCATGACCTGAGCTGAAGTTGGACGCTTAACCGACTGAGCCACCCAGGTGCCCCTAAAAAGCAGTGTTAAACAACAGTTGAAGTGAACATTGATTTGCCAAATAAGCACAAATATGCACCCAAAGACAGTAAACAGTGGGCATGACTCAGGGATGTGGGAACAACACAACAGACTGGGGACAACGAAGCACCAGAACACAAGATGTTGTTGTAGACAACATCAAAGTGGCTGGTCTTTGAGTCTCCATGGGGTTAATAACCCAAGCTGACATGATCCAGAATCTATAGCATATCAACAAGAGGTAGATGATGAAGAGTCCTGGACAAGAGCAACTATTTAAAAAAAGGCTATTTCAAAAGCACTTGTTGGGAATCAAACAAAAGACAGTAAGTTACTGAGCAACGTACACTCAGCCCTGGGCTTGGGCACATTGAGGATACAGAAGAATCACCAGTGTTCCTGCCCTCAGGAGCTTCAGCATAGGTGGACAGCGGGGATGAGCATAATTGACCCCCATGAGCACATCCACGTTGTGCAGTGGAGATAGGCCTTTAATACCAGGAAGAAGAGTTGGTTGGAGCAGAGCCGGTTGAGAAATAGCTAGGGTGGCAGAATGGGAGTCGTCCCCTATCCTACGTTCTTCACATCCTCACCAATAGTTACAGCCAAGCCATGCAGCTGTACCTTCAAGAGATTGGAAATGGAGCCAAGGAAAGGGTAACTGTGATTTTCTTATCATGTGAAGGAGACCTGAAAGCTATATTCTCCCTGCTCAGAGAAAGATCTCAAAGCAATGCTCATCTCCATTCTGTGCCTAGTGTGGGGCACTCTGCTCAGCAGAGCAAGCTGTGTGAAGAGGAAAAAATGAGATTTGGGAGTGGTGAGAAGTCTGGAGTCCTTTTTTACAAAGTTTTTAAATTAATCACCCCCCAGTTTTATTGAGATATAGTTGACACAGAACATTATTTATGCTTAAGTGTACAACACAATGATTTGATATATGTATATGTTGCAAAATCATGACCACAATAAGATTAGTTGACACCCATTACCTCGTATAGTTACATTTTTCCCCCTTGTGATGAGCAATTTCAAGATGTATTCTGTTTGCAACTTTCAAACACACAATGCAATATTGTTCAGTATAGTCATCATGGAGTCTTTGATGAGAAGGCAGCTGCCAGAAGCCATTCCACAGCTCAAAGCTGCCAAGTGCATGCACAGCCCTTAGGAACATTCCTATGGGCTGTGGTGGACACTGCTTCCCAATGCTCCCCATTCCCCCACTTCGCTCCCTCCACTTCACAGAATGCTCTTCAGATCCTGCAAGCCTAGGGGGGAATTCTGGCCCTGCCACTTAGCCGCTGTGTGGCCTGGGGCAAGTGGCTTGAGACAACTGAATCCCTCCAATGGGGTAATAATTCTTGTAGGAAAAGTGTGTGGCACTATGCAATTGCTTGATTGTCCCTTTCAATTACTCTCTCCTTCCCTTATCTTTATTGTTTGGTAATGAAAATGGTAGTTTCTTCCTTCCTATTCCTTTCATTCAGCCACACTGCTTGGTAGCTGAGAGTCTTTCCCTGGTTGGATGGATCCAGCTCGAGCAGCAGACCATTTGCCTGGCACCAGACCAGTGCCTGTTATTTGACTAATACCCCTCTGACCTGACACACACACACACACACACACACACACACACACACACACTCACGAGGTGAGGCCAGGAATTCATATTTTTAAAAGCTTCTACTCCTGATTAAGAATGATATACCTATTGGGGCACCTGGGTGGCTCAGTCGGTTAAGCGTCCAACTGCGGCTCAAGTCATGATCTCACGGTCCGTGAGTTCGAGCCCTGTGTCAGGCTCTGTGCTCACAGCTCAGAGCCTGGAGCCTGCTTCAGATTCTGTGTCTCCCTCTCTCTCTGCCCCATCCCCCGCTCATGCTCTGTCTCTCTGTGTCTTAAAAGTAAATAAAACATTTAAAAAAAAAGAATGATATACCTATTCAGACTTGGGTACCTCATGAGAATACATAACAATATTGTTGGAAAAATAGATGAATTATTTTCTATCAAGCTGAGTAAGTTCAGAGGCAGCATCTGCCTCAATCACAGACTTAGGAATAAATTGAAAAGGACTTGTCTAATTGGGGACTTAACATTTCAGAGGAGTCTACCATCAAAAACAACTTTTTGTTGTTTGCTGCTTTCTAAAACAGTCTGCTGTTCAAGCTTAGGTTTGCTCCAATATTTTATTTTTACATTTTTGGGTTGAAAATTACCATCACTCCACCGTGGATGTTTGCTTTACTTGTGATCATGTGACTCACGTCTTTATAAGGAGTCAAAGACAGAGGCATCCGCCTGAGGAGGAGAGAAGTGCACAACAGAGGATGGAGGGAGCAGAGGCTGAGTGTGGGGTGGTGGGAGAAGACAGGCAGAGTAGTGGAGGGCACTGGCTGTGAACTGAACAGCCCATGTGTACTGTTCTGGCAGGTGGATGTAAAGTTCAGCAAAACTGACCCAAGGAAAAAACATTTTCAGATGTTTCTAAAGTCTTGCCCAGCGTCCCACACTTTTAGGTGTGTGTGTGTGTGTGTGTGTGTGTGTGTGTGTGTGTGTGTGTGTGATGGGGGTGGGGTGGTTGTATACTGAGAGTTGAAAATAAAAAAGCTCTCTCTATTGACTCCTGAATGGCTGAGATAAAGAGAACCACATGGGACTCATTGTCAGAAATGAGAGCTCAGAAGCTGGCCTCCTTTTTCCCATTATGGTGCCATTCTCCTCCTTCCCCCAACCCTCCCACCTCAAAATGTTTCCCCAGCCCCCACCCAAACCCCCCACTCCCCCCTCCCCAATAGCCCAAAGACCCTCTTTTCAAGCTCCCACTGTCGAGGCCCCTCCACGGAGCCCAAGACCTCCATTCAGAGTCACTGGTTTGGGTAAAATCCCTTATTCACCCCCTACCCACCCCCTGCCCCATCAGCTGAGCCTCAGTTCAGACCTCACAAAACAAAACAAAACCAGCCCAGAGAATTGATGGTTGCTGCTGGAGGACCCCCCTCCACTCGGTCCCCCAGGGGCTCCTGCCCAGGCAGCTTCTATTCTCCATGGTTCCCTCCCTCCCTGCCCCCAGTCCTGCTGGATTTTTGTAGTTAACAAGCACACACTGTTATTATTGTGCCCCCTATCATATTTATTCCCTTTCAGAGCGGATCTGCACTTTTGTCAGAGGCAACTGAGGCATCTTTTGACATTTTAGCCTTTCTGTCTGCCGGGGAGTGATGGCAGTGGTGGCAGCAGGGGTGACCCATGCTTCTAAGATGGAGCAAGCAACGCAGAAATGAGGAAGAAGAGAACAAAACCCCAAAACAACAGGGACTGGAGAGGAAAAAGAAAAACATTGTAACTTGTTAGTGACCCAATGCGAAAGAGGTAAGGGGAGGAGGATGTTAATGAGTTTGATGACAGTTGTATTTTAAAGAGTTTTATTTCCCAGCAAGGCTGTGAGGTGGCTAACTTTGTGATAACTCTCAACTGAACTTTCGTGTTCACAAGTTACCCAAACTTGAGCGAAATAAGACAAGGAAAAGGAAAGAGTGAGAAAGAGTGAAACCCAGAGAGATTCAGAGAGAGGTATCATCATCAACAACAAAGACAACAAAAAGAAGAAGGAACGGGAGAAAGAAATAAAAATTTCTTTTTGGTGTTCTTAAATACACAATTGAAAGTGGCTAATAGATTTGGCAAAAGTCCCTTGTGCCTTTTGTAAATGGAAAGTTAGGAAATGTCACCAGAATCTCAAAACTTTGATGATTAGTTAAATTCCCAGATTCATTCGTATTCATTTTCAGTAAGAATTTTGTGGCCAGGGAGCCTGGGTGGCTCAGTTGGTTAAGTGCCTGACTTCTGCTTAGGTCATGATCTCGTGGTTTGTGAGTTCGAGCCCTGCATCGGGCTCTCTGCTGTCAGCACAGAGCCTGCTTCGGACCCTCTGTCCCCTTCTCTCTGCCCCTCTCCCTCCTCTCAAACACAAATAAACATTAAAAAAAAAAAAAAGAATTTTGTGGCCATGGGATAGAAGTAATGTCTAAAAGTGTTGTTCCAATTAATGACTGCAGAGAGTACTGAAATGTCAGTGGAGAGAAACTTCAAGAAAACACAGCTAATTAGTTTTCACTTGACCTCACAGAGAGGGGCATTTTTATTCCAATGGTACATATGTGGAAAGGAAGTGGAACAGCACTGTGATTTGCACAAGCCCAAGGTAAAGCAAGGGATAGAGAACATCTGACTGCCGGGTCGCAGCCAGCTCCTTGCAAAACCACAGTCTTCATTTTTCACTATTATATTTCTAGGAAAGAATGCATTTGTACTGATGAGGAAATCTGAATGACAAAATTCCAACATACTCCTATAGGAGAAGAGTGCGTGTCCAGAGAACATTAATGGGGAAGAGATTAGTTTGTGATGTTAGTCATCTCCCAACTAGATTTTCTTTCCTTATAAGACAAGGAAGGAGGAATCTCATGAAAAGACTACATAGAGGGAGATGTTCCGAGTGCTCTCTGATCATGTTCTTTCACTTTTCTAAATAATCCATTGTATTCTTAAAGACCTTGTCCTTCCAAATTGCTCAAAGCATTTAAAACATTAATCAGTCTCAGGACAGTTGTAGGTGAAACTCTGCTTTCAGACAGAGAAACAGGTTTAGAGAAATGAAACTTCTAGTGCAAGATCACTCAGAAAACTCCACAGTAGAACGAGATCTAGAATTCATCATTCCTAGGCTGAAATCCACCCATCTTGCTGTGAGATGAATGTCATCCAACGTGTCCCCCAGCAAAATCTCCAATACCATTTTCTTATTTTTATGCCCAAGATTTCCCCTTCTCTCCTCCTTCTGCAAACTTTAAATGGTACCCATAACAGTTTTATAATCTCTCCTGAGATAGGAAATCAAAAATTCTCACATGTTTTGCTTCAGAACAAACCGTTCAACTTTTATTTTATTCTCCCATTGTACAATTTCTACTCACCCTAGGCTTGACTCACTTGTATTTGGAGGAAGAGGCAGGATACCTACCCCAGTTTCGCTTTCTCAGGAGTACAGGTAACCCAACTGGTATTAGCACTAAAATAACTGCTCCATGATATTTGTACAGTGCTTCACAGTTCATAAGAAGGTTTCATTTAACCTTTCAGTTGAACTTTGCTACAGTCCTAAGAGTTTTACAGACAAGGAAACTGAGTCAGGCTTAAAGAGGTTATATGTCCAAAGTCACACAGCTAGGAATTTTGTGTGGGCGGTTGGCAGGCTGTGGGAAGACAAGAACCCAGGTCTTCTAGGACTCAGGTACAGAATATTTTATGTTAATATTGGAGAGAGTGACTGGATAATGAATTTTCTGTTTATACTGAAGAAGTCAACAAGGACAATATAGTCTCTGAAAAATAATTCAGCCCAAAGACAATTTGCAGGTTTAACTGAGTAGAGTATTCCTCAAGTGTTACTGAGGAACCTAGAACCACTACTTGAAAACCTGAAACACTACAACGAACGTAAGGTAAACTGTAATCTATTTGGATGCAGGGACCTGAGATTTGGTTGACATTGAAACGTTCTACATTGTGGGGATAATGCATTCAGGTAACCTCTCAAGTTTTGGGGTCAGAGTTATCAGCCATTTTAGGAAAGAATATATGTTCTGTAGATGCATGAAATGTTTTAAAATATTAATTAGGTCAAGGTGGTCAATAGTGTTGTTCAAGTCACTTATGTCTTCACTAATTCTTGTCTAGTTCTATCCATTGTTGAGAAAGTGTGTTAAAATCCATCACCATGACTATGGACTGTCTATTTCTACCTTTAATTCTGTACATTTTTGCTTTGTATATTTTGAAGCTCTGTTATAAGGTACATGCTCATTTATTATTTTATGCCTTCCTGATGAATGGACTCCTTTATCATTATGAAATGTCCCTTTTTATCTCTGGAAATACTCTGTCTTGAAGTCCATTTTATCTGATATTAATAGAACATTCCACCCTTCTTATGCTTATTGCTTGCATGGTTTATGTTTTCTACCCAGTTGCTTTCAACCTGTATCATCTACTCAAGATCAAACACATCTAAATTCCTGTTTATATAAGAGCTTTTGTGAATTTTATTAGTTTGATTAAGGTACTGAGACTATGATCATCTCTGGATAAATCAATAAGAAGAAATTTATGAACTTAGCTAAAAGTTTATAATCAGGTGCATGTGGCCCAGTGGACAGAAGTGGCCAGCTCCCATGACCCATGTTCAAAAATCATCATTTGAACTCTCCATGTATTTTCCTCTCTCTTTTCAATCAGACTTCCCCCAAGTCTTCTCCCACTTCAGACTGGCATCTTTTCCCCTTTCTCTCCAGAAGGTAAATTCTCATCCATAACCTTGTCAATTCGTCCATGGTCATTCAGGTTTCCTTAACTTGGACATCCCTGCCTCTCATCTCTTCAACCAAAAGATGCAAGCAGGTTGTCTCATTGAACATCTTCCTCTCCTGAGACTCTCTCCTCAGTGCTCCTTCTGTTTCCTTTTTAACCCCATTGGTTTGGTAACCTTTCTTGCGTGCCCCTTGAAATAGTTCACCTTTTTTTTATGCTCCTTTATCGCTTTTCACATCCCTCCATAAAACTTACTCCTTTTTTTCCATCTCAGTTTTTTCCTCCTTCCCAGCCACATCAACTCAACCAGTTGTCTCCCTGTTTATTCAGTGTTTTGTTTAAGCCTAAATCAGACAGTCAACGCCTTAAGGCTGAGGTTTCATTCTCAGAATTCTGTGCTTTGCAAAATGCCATCTGCACTTACCACACTCCACAAATAATAAATAATCAGACCAAAGAATCAGAAAACTGCTGCCAGATCACTGATTAGCATAAGTACTCAATACATAGAAAGAGCTGCTGCTGCTGCCACAGAAACTTTTCCTCCAAGACAAAGAGAGCAGTGAACAAGAACCTTGGAAGAGATACTTGGTCACAATTCAATTTGGATGAGGTAGACAACAAACTGACTGTGGAGGGGAAGGCTCCCGGGGCTCCTTCTCACCCTCTCTGTGTCTTAAGGAACTATGGCCTGAGAACTCTCTCTAGGTCTTATTCTTCTTCTGTACCCAGCCTCTGGCACAGTGCCCATCATGAAGGAGCCACAGAATAAACATATTCTTGAATTGTTGACTTGAACTTAAAGAATTAGGGGGACATTTAGCTCATTCCAATGCCTGGCTATAGAGTTATTCTTTCCGACAGAGCCTCACTCTTGATTAATTTGTAGACATCCAGTTGCTATAGGAACTGGATTACTACATTAAACCATATTTTATATTCATAATTTGATGTTCAGGCAGAAAATTATGTGCAATAGGCTCTGGTTAAGAAGGCAGATCTCACATATATAACATTTTTATTTGCTATATACAAGTATATATAGTAAATGAAAAATATATAAAGTGTACATAAAAATGAATATATCTATATTCATAATTTCAAAATAGTTCAATGAAAATATTTGATCCTTAAAGGGATGCATCCTCAGCTATATAGAAAACTCACATTAGAAAAGACTTGTAATGAAACTGATATTTCAGTTTATTGTCATTATATATCCTAGCTGTATACCAAGGCATATACCTTTCTATCTTGCTCTAGAAACATATGTACTATATGTTCTCATATGAGGAACAGAGTTGGGGTTCTCTAACTACTATGTTGTAGCGTTCAGGTGCTCTGGGAACTGATAACCTCAACACTCACATGCAACAGGGTTGAGAATGAACATTTATCCATTCATTCAGGACACGTTTCCTGAGCTCCTTCAATGAACCAACTCCTTCATGAGTAAGATGAAGTGCCAGCCCTTTAGGAAGACTATGGCAAGGCCTTCAAGTCCTGCAAAAGTTGGAAGGTTCTTATGATGTAGCTTTACTTTGGGATGGGAAGTGAAGTTGAGGCTGATAAAGATTTAACACTGATGCTCTAGGTACCTTGCCTGTATCTTCTCAATTCCAAATATAAAAGACTCCTCTTTCATCTGGGACAAACTTGCCACTGACTGGGCTAACAGACAAAAACTTAAGGGAAAAGACAAGGCAGAAGCAAAAGAG